>NC_092741.1:84865914-85490914 GCF_047496795.1 Chiloscyllium punctatum
CCCCCTGAATCTGTATGGCTATTCAATGAGATCATAGCTGTTCTGTCCTTCAGCTCATTTATCTGCCTTTGATCCATGTTATTTCTTACGTTGGCCTAAAAATAACCTGAAAATTTCAACTGACCCAGAATCTACTTCCACTTAGAGAGCGCGATGACCAGAATTTCACTGCCCTTTGTGTGCAAGAGTGCTCCCGGCAATCACTCCCAAGGAAGATAGTTCACATAATAAGATTGTGCCATTTCATCTTTGTTCAAATGAGAAAAGAATGCATGGATTTCCCTTAGGCTTCAGGACTCCAGTGATGGAACCAAATGGAGATCCTGATTCCACTTTTCTCAACAGTTCAACTGGTTTAGTTATTGTCTGGGAGCTGATCTCCTAACTGCCTGCTTCCACGTTCACCAACTTTAAGATTAGAAACTCTGGATGCTGCCAAGCCGATCTGGGCAGGCAGCTACACTGCATTGGCAAAACCACTGGGAGAAGTGAGCATTGCTGATGGAAGTGCCCTCTTGAGCTTGCATAGCAGTGAAGAGATTTACAGACTCAAGGTTGGCAGCTCCATTGAGACAGAGGGGAAATTCCTTAGCTTGTTTAATCTTGGACAAGATTGTGGCCTTTCATCCTTAGGGAGCCAAGAATGGAGCACGGAGCAAAGATGTGAAGTTTCCAGGTCTGATAATCACTTGGTCTGCTTCAGGGATATTGGGCTGATCTACACATGCAATGGGACAAAATGCGAGAAAGAGCTTGTACAAATATCCCTAACTGGAACGTTAACCAAGGTAATTCACCAGAATGGATGGGTTGATCTGTTAGGAAAGATTGGAGCAGTGCTGGAAAAGCACAGCAGGTCAGGCAACATCAGAGGAGCTGGGAAAGATTGTCAACGGTAAGAATGCAGTGTGAAATCATTTCAATTCTGGTTCTCACAATCTTTCTGGTTTGTCTGGTACCACCGAGCTAGGAAAAGATAGCATATTATTTACCTCTACTTTCGATATGTCCCTAACCAACCTGTTCAGAGATGTTATGACATAAACTGGAGCAGATAGGACTTGAATCCAGGCCTCAGAATTAGGGACACTACCACTCCAGCACAGAAGTCTTTTTTTAAATCTATTTTTTCTAAACAACCTGCTCAGGTATGTAGTTACTCATCTCTGGAGCAGGTGGGAGTGGAATCCAGGTCTCTCAGTTAAGTGGTGTCATAATTTCAGTTTCTAGTCTATTGATGTCTTTATTATTTTAAACACTTCAACAAGATCATTAATTAACTTTCTACTCTTTAAACTGGTGAGATTGTGAGGTGACTTTTAATTAGGTAAAAGGATTTCACGTGCTATAAACTCAACTGTGTTCTCCAGGTTGATTACTCAGAATGACTATTGTGCTGACAAGCTCACAGCACTAAGATTTTTGCAGACTCTGTTTGGTCTTTATAAGCGTTTACCTTCTGACTGCCAGTGAGTTCTCTCTAAAGGCTCTCACTGTTCAAGGTTAACTATACATACTCTTTCCACTTATATCCTGAACTTTTCCCTTTGATGTCAAATCATGAGAGCTTTTGCTCAGCAATGTGTATGAAAATGAGATACCTTGTACAAACCTCTGGGATATGACATCATTGCTGTTTCAAGAGCAGGAGACATCTGACTTCTTAGACTTCCTGAAAGCCCCCATCCCAGCAACCCCCCTCCTCACCCCACACTACTCATTGTTACAGCTAAAGTGCAATGTTTACATTGATATTTGCTTTTAAGGATGTGACCAACATAAATTGGATGACCTAACTTAAGGCTAAGAATGAGTTTATCAGGAAGTGTGACATAGCAGATCTGAATAGCAAACAACATGGTGAAAGTTTATACAAGTTGTTCCCATAACTTAGTTCTTTTAACCCCAGCATAATTCTAGTAAACTACATTGTAATCTTCCCAAGGCCAGTATATCCTTCCTAAAGTGCAGTGTCCGGTACAGAAAACAATATTGAGATTGAGTCTAGTGGTGCGTGTGAACAACTGAGGTATAATTTCCTCCCTGTTGCATGATAAGTCCCTTAAGTTAAAGTCCAATGTTAACATTAGCTATTTGGAATACTTATTGTGCACCAAATTTTAACTGAGACTGCTGAACAGAAGTTGGAGCTGCGTCTGGAGATGGGGAGCTGTCTCAATTGCAGAATAATAACAGCAGCAGAACTACTCTGAGTGTTCCCCATCAGAAGCAGTGTCAGAAAGCTTCTTGTTCAACAGGTGTCACCAGCAAGGGAACCTTATATAGTAGCATTCTGTCATTTTGAAAAGGGGAAAGCGAAATGCTGTGGATTCTGTACATCTAAAGCAAAAGTGAAAAGCCTGGAAGTTTTGATGAATGTGGCAGTGTCAGTAGAGTGTGATACAGTTAAACAGCCAAAGTTGTCAAGAAGTATGGAGAAAAGCTAGAATATGGCTTTGAGATAAAGGTTTAGCAATGAACAAACTGAATGGTGGAGCAGATTCAATGGGCCGAATGGGCTATTCCTTCATCCATTTTCTTTGTTTCTACTTCAGATTAATGACTTTTTCTCCGAACTGGAAAAAATCTAGAGAACTAAGTAAAGGTTCTAAACTGAAGAAAGATGGGTAGGTAAGGAAAATGAATAAAATGGAAGATCTGCTAAAAGGTGAAAGACAGGAAGAGTCCATTGACAGAAGATTTGATGACACATGGCCAAGGGATAAACAGAGAGGTAAAATGTGTGCCTGGATTAGGTGTGAATGGCAGAATGATGGACACCTGCCTGCTGAAAGTGAAACAAAAGGAAAGAAACAAACAACAAAAGAAACAAAATTAGTCAACACAAACTCAGTGAGTGGGCTCTCCTCTTTCAACAGATAACAGCATTTTAATTCTGCTAGTAAGATTAAGAAGACATTGTTGAATGGTCCTGAGGACCAATGGCTAGTGTTGCTCATATGCAGGTATTGCATGACCCTTACGGTGCTTTTCACGACACTCACCAACTTGTCCAGAGAGCCTGACAAACAGTCAAATGATTGGCTGCACTGTGCAAAGATGGCCATCGTGTCACAGATACTGTCTCCTATTCCATCTGTGCATGTGGATGTGGTCTCCAATTGTTTACAGTGCCCCTCTTGCCAAGGGCTGAGTAGATGCCCATTCTCTGTAATCCTCCAAGTGCCAGTGCCTTGCTGCATGACTTCCTTCAGCAGCTGCAGAACAATTGCAGTAAAGTGCTAACCAGATTGTGCTCCCACACTCTTGAAGCCTATCATACCCAATGAGGTGTCAACATCAGAGCTGCAGGGGAGTGCAGGACATAGCCTTGACAATGCTTCCAAGGTCTAAGGGATGGCTTCTGCGAGGGAGCTGTGCATTTCTTCATGGAGCTGGTAGAATTAACAGCTGTAACTGCAAGGCACAAGAGAGGAAAGGTGATACAGCCAGTGGTTGGAGGTGGTATGCAATGGATAAGGCCGACAGTGGGAATCGCAGTGAAATGAAGAGTGGAATTTCCCCAGTTGGCCAGACATTGATGTTTCTGCATTCCCGTATGAGCAGTCTCAGTTTTCTTCTGTGAGGTCCAGGATTTACTTAACATAGGGGTGCCTAGGAGCCAAATGTCAGGCACCCCTCACCTCTACAGCCTCATTCTTCCCTATAATGGGCTGTCTTCTCCCGTAATGAGAGAAAGGAATGTATCAGCTGAGGTGGTTGTAGGTGAACATACTACAGCTAGTAGTCCAGGTGCTGGAGGAAGTAAGTATGAAGGGTGTTCCAATGGAGTGAGGAAGGAGCACAGAGGCAAGCATGGTTAATAGTGTGGAAGGTGGGGGTGGGTGACAACAAGTGAGGGAAGACTTTGCAGGCACTATTGAGAGTAACAGAGCATGGGCCTTAGTGCGAGGCAAGTGCAGTAGCAGAGATAGAGTAGATGTGATGTGGTAAAATGAAGAGGGTAACACAAACCATGGCTCAATGAAGAAGATCACTGACCTTTTTATACTATCATGGAGACAGCATTGGCATGGGGTAGCAATCTTAGACCAGGCTCTCTGAGTCTAGTGGCATTAGCTCCTTTGCCAGGCATCTGGGAAGTGGGCTCTGTCCCATCCCTTTGAGCAGGTGTTCCAGGTCCCTGTTGGTGCATTGTAGTACAATCTTTGTCATTTCCAACTCTGCCAATCAATGAGCAGAAAAGTTTCAGAGTGCTAATGCTCATCCATGTGCACTGTGGCTTCTCAAAGTGGACACAAAGGATGCCAGGCTTTGATGGGCGTCCAGTGAGTGGGTTTTCTTTCTGGGAGCTGTATGTGGTAGATTGGGTTGGAATCAGACATGAGATACCCAAAAGAGGTGATGTTTATTATTAATGCAGAGAATTTGGCAAGATATGGTGAGTGAACTCGTGAGGCTTCACAGTCAGAAGCACTCCAAAAAAAACCTGACAGCTAAAATAAAACATAAGTTTCAGCTTTAGGATTTTTTTCCTTCTCTGACAGAAGATTGTAATCTGATTAACTTTCATGAAGAATGACAGAGAGGCAGTGTAACTTGTCAGGATATAAATACCACCAATATTTTCTGGATCCAAACCTTATGATGAGTGGAAAATTGATATATTTGCACAGGTGGTTTTCTTACTAAAAAGCAAACAAAATGAGATTATTTTTTGATAAAGTAAATCAGTAGTCATGTCTTAAGTGAAATGAATACCAAACAATTGTATACTGAGGAACAGTTTAGATCTTCAATGAAAATTCAATTTACAAGAAAGATGATCCATTAGATGGTTATGAAGACTTACTCAGACTTTGATAAATTTTGAAAGGGAGATAGTTGTTCCACTAGTATATATCATGGACTTTAACAAACTATGAAAAATTGAAGACATTCAACTTGAAGATTCCTTATTCAGTGCTTGCAAAGAATTTTTTTGGTTGTGCTCAAGTGTTGCATATGGATAGTTTCCTGATCTTAGTTGTTTTGTACAGTGCTTTTGCGGTGAAGTGGTAATGTCTCTACCTTGTAACAAGATGACTCAGGTTCAAGTCCCACCTACTCCAGAGATGTATCATTACATCCCAAACAGCTTGGTTGAAAAAAAATCCTAGCTGCATTGTAGGGACTCTTGTGGAACAGTTAGAACATGTTTCTAACTCTGAGCCCGGAGACCTAGATTCAAGTACCTGCTCCAGAAGTATGCAAAAACGCATGTAAGAATTGGAAAATATCTCCTCGCGAATGTCTCATTCTCACAGACAGGAATCTTTTTGAATAAAATATCCACCATTTTAAGGAAGAGTCCTGGTGAAGCAACCATTTACAGCAGATTTGATGGTTGAAATGAGAAATTGTGCCTTGTTCCTGGGAACGAAAGACTCAATGAATGCAACATTTCAAGATAATTCAGTGGGCAAAGATATCAGTGCAACATAAAAATAACAAGCAGAAATAAAGATGAGAAAAACATTTTTGTAGATCCAGCAAAATGGATTAGGGTAGTGATGATCAGCAAGTGAACCTCACAATACCTAGAGAACAGGGCCTATGAGTCCTGACAACATTCTGCCAATAGTACTAAAGACTTGTGTTTCAGACCATGCTGCTCCCTCAGCTAGTAATATTACCACATTGACATATATCTGACAATGTGTAAAATTTCCTTTACACAAAAAGCAAAACAAATTCAGCTCAACTAAATACTGCCCAATCAGTCTTATCTCAATCATCAGTAGTGTGATGATCGGGGTCATCAACACTGCAGTCAAGCAGCACTTGCTCAGTGACACCCAGTTTGGGTTCCACCAGGACCACTCAGCTCCTGACCTTATTACCACCTTGGTTAAAACCAAATGAGTTATGTTCCTCAGGACCTAGTTAATTTGGTCAGTAGAGGTACTGCCATAATATCCCCAAGAGTATATTCTGTACCTTTGTAATACTTCTTCCAAATGATGATCAACATAAAAGTACTGATTCATTAGCTGAGGCATTAGAAGAGTGATAATTAACAGAAGGTTTCCTTGTCAATTTTTGACGTCATGTTGGACCCAAAGCCATTGACACTCAGAGGAATTTCCTTCCAACTGTACATTACTGTTCTGCCACCTCTGATGATCCATCATGCTCATGGGACTGGACATACCCAGAAGTATTGATGAGATGTCTGAGACAACAGCTAAATGCTGTGGTTTAGTCAACATAATTACCCTGTAGATCAGTCAATCTATCAGACATGTTAGATTTTTGGAGAAGATATTTATTTAAAAATATGCTGAAGTAACCAAATTTAATTTATTTTCTGGTAAGGAAACGTATCTGTATTCTTGTTGATACACCAACTTGAGGCATGATTTTTACCAAGCTGTTTAGTTACCTGTTAGAAAATAAAACTGGCCTGGGAATGGAACATGGAAGTCCACCTATTTTGAACAACGTGCTTCACCCTCTCACTGAGACAGCCCTTTGCCTCACCACCTTCATTCTCCGTTCCAATGCTCTAACCACCCCCACCTCCCAAAGCAATTAAGGTAAAGTTCCCTTGTCTTTACCGACCACCCCACCAGTCTACGTATCCAACGTATCATCCTTAAATACTTCCACCAACTCCAACAAGAACCCACCATCAAGAACATCTTCCCCTCCCCAACTTTGTCTGCCTTCTGCAAGGACCATTTCCTTTAACAGTCCTTGGTTTGCGCCACTCTCCCACCAAACATCCCCCATCCCCAATGAACCCCCAGGTACCTTCCCCTGCAACCAGAATAGATGCCCCTCACCTCCATCCAGGGCCCTAAACAGTCCTTCCAGATGAGACAGAGGTTCACTTGCCTCTCCTTCAACCTAGTTTACTGCATCAGGTGCTCCTGATGTGGTCTTCTCTACATCAGGGAGACCAAACGCAAACTTAGGGAATGGTTCACCGAGCATCTCAGTTGGGCCCCAGGAGCTGACCGGACCTCCCAGTCACTGCCAATTTTAAATCCCCTTCCCACTCCCTTTCCGACATGACCATCTTTGGCCTCCTCCATTGCCAAAATGAACCACAGCGCAAATTGGAGGAACAACACCTCATTTTCCACCTGGGCAGTCTACAGCCAGCAGGACTCAACATTAAGTTCTCCAATTTCAAATGACCTCCCTCCCCATCCCCGACTCCCTTCCCAGCCCCTCTCCATCCCTTCCAATCCCCTCTGCCAACAACCGGATTCATTCCTCCCACTGACCAACCAGGTTGTACTCTCTCCCTGTCTTCATCTATCCCCACTTCACCACCCTGGCCCTGCCTCCCCCTTTATTTGCAGCTCCCACCATACTCACCCCCAGTCCTGAAGAAGGGTTATAACTGAAACGTTGACTTCTCCATGTCTTGATGCTGCCTGGCTTGCTGGATTCTTCCAGCCTCCTGCCTGTCTATGGGAATGGAACGTTACATTTATCTCTGAAATAATGAAGATACTGAGGGTAGATGAAATTAGAATGCTCCAAATTGTAAGTGGTTATTTACCATAGCAGACCAGTAAAGAAACTTTGACTTCAGCAATGGTTGATCTGTGAGAACAAATTCTTTAATCTATGGCTAGTACACTGTGGTTGTGTATAAAGTCTTTCAAATCAAAATCCACAGCTTTCATCTGTGCTAGTGGAGAATGTAATCCCTTCCCCAAGAGAGAAAACTTTCAAGTCCTAATTAACCTAAAGCAGGAGGCTGACCTTGTAAAATAAAGTCTTCATTGTGTTTCAGTTCCTGAATATAACAGAATCTTATTGTTTCATGTAGCTCTCTACACTGAAGGGAATGTAAGAGATTCCACAGAAAACACGTTTACCAACCTGCATTGTCAAAAATATTGTGAAAACTGCCTCAGGAAATATTTTGAAGATAATAAATTTATTCTCATGCAAAGTCGTAAACCTTATAAAACAACATAGAATTATCTTCTTCTGAGGATGCGAACAACACTCTTCAGCTAATTCAGTTCTCCACATAGCTAAAGGCAGTACATACTGAAAAGGCCATGGGAGCAGAGAGCATTCCTGCAATTGTACTGAAGACCTGTTCAGAATCTGTCTAGCTAAGCTGTTCTTGTATAGCTACAACACTAAAATCTATCCAACAACATGGAAAATTGCTCAGGTACGTCCTGTACACAAAAAGCAGGACAAATTCAAACTGGCCATCAGTCCACTCTCGATTATCAGTAAAGCGATGGAAGTCATCATCAACAGGGCTATTAAGCAACACTTGCTTAGCAATAACCTGCTCTCTCATGCTTAGATTGAGTTCCACCAGGACCACTCAGCTCCTAATTTCTTTTTAGCCTTGGTTCAAACATTGAAAAATGAGCTGAATTCCAGTGGTGAGGTGATAGCTACTACCTCACTTCACCAGATGTGGAATCAAAGAACCCTAGCAAAACTAGAGTCAATGAGATAAAATGTAATTACTGCAGATTAAGTTTTCCTGTTATTCATTCATGGAATGTGAGTGTGCTGAATGGGCCAGCATTTATTGCCCATCACCAGTTGTCCCTTCAGAGTGTGATGGCGAGCTGTCTTCTTGAACTCTTCAGTCCATTTAGTGTAGATAAACCCACAATGCTGTTGGGGAGAGAGTTCCAGGATTTTGACCAGATGACACTGAAGGAAAAGTAATATATTTCCAAGTCAGAATGGTGAGTGGCTTGGAGGGGAATTTGCAGGTGGTGTTGTTTGCATGTACTTGCTGCCCTTGTCCATCTGCATAGTGGGTCTACTGACACTAAGTTGGCTGTAACGTTCAAGAAGGCAGCCTAGCACTATCTCCTCAAGAACATCCATTTCTGGGTAATAGTGTTGGCTCAGCCAGAAAAAGCCCATATTCCATGACTGCATAAGAAAAACTAGCCTTATTCAAAAGAGATAAAAGCATCACAAGATAATTTGTTAATAATACCAACAGAACTAACAGAAAACAATCTATCATATCAGCTAAACTCTGATAAATGAAACAAGAAGTATTGTTGCAAATTAATGTGTAGCCATGAATTCCTCAAATCAGGCTGTGGGAGGTTGCTATGTAAACAAACCTTTAAGAAGAAATTATCAATCAAGCAGCCCAGTTGGATCAGTTTTCATTTCTTTATATTACAATTCTTATTTTATACTATCATCTAGATCTGACTTCACACACTTACTCCAAGAATGTTCCACATACATTTGCATCATTCATGTTGGATGTTTATTAACATAAAAGAAAGTAACATATACTTTAAAACATGTTTGTATCCCTTGCTGTGTTGACAGAAGGATAAGCCCATTCTGTTTATCTAACTTGATTTCATGCCTATTAATTTTCAATTTCCAACACTGTCCTCCCTCCCCTCCACCTTACTAAGCAACATTGTCTCAGGTACTTCCTACAGCCTTTCTAATTTTTTTTAAAAATTGAATCAATGCCCATTTTAAAATTAAAACAAAGAACTGTGGATGCTGAGATCTAAACACACAAAAACAGAAGGTTTTGTTAATAGCAATCCAGGGGCAAAGAGGTGATAATGGGGACTAATCTTTTGTCCACTTCCCTTTTTAGTCCCTCCCTTGGACTATGTTGGAGGGAATACAACATAGGTTTACAAGAATGATCCTTGATTCAGAGGTTAAGTTATGAGAAATGATTATAAAAATTAGACATGCTTCTTCTGGAATTTAGAAGGTTAAGGGGTGAGCTGATCAAAGTCTTCACGATATTAACAGGAAAAGTCCGGGTACATAAAAATAAACTGTTTCCACTGGTTGCGGATTCTAGAACTACAAGGCTGCAGTCTGAGAATTAGAGCCAGACTGTCCAGGACAGATGTAAGGAAAGACTTCTTCTTGCAAGAGCTGGTAGAGGTTTGGAACACTCTCCCAAAAATGGTGGTGGATACTGGATCAGTTTGTGAATTTTAAATCTTAGATATATTTTTGTTAAGCAAAGATATCAAGCGATATGGCTATACGGAGTTACAGATCAACTTTGATCTCACTGAATAGCAGAACAGGTTCAAGGGGCTAAGTGGACTACACCTTTTCCTATGTTCTCTCTTTCTCCAGGCACTGTCTCCATCTACTTGTCTCAGTTGTTCAAAAACCCCAACACCATCCCCTGTCTTCAACATAAAGACATATTTCCCAGCTGCTTCCAGTGACTGGACTCAAAACATTAATTCAATTTCTTCTCTTTCCTCAGATGCTGCCTGAGTTTCTCCAGCAGTTTCTGTTGTTGTTTGTTCAGTTTTTAAGTTACATCCTTGTAGAATGTCAAGAAAAAATTTGAAGTTCCTAACTAAAGACCATGCCTTTACAAATTCCACTGGAGGAAAATGGAGGCTCCCTTCCCATCTATCTACTCCACCCTCTCCGCTGACCTATCACCTCCATCCCCACCCCCATTCACCTATTGTACTCTTTGCAACCTTCCCCCACCCTCCTCTCTGTTTAATCTAGTGTCCAGTCTATCTTTCTCTCTTTGTACAATTTTATCTGCTGTCCATTCTCTTTTTTCCTCTCATTTCTTTATCTACTATACACACTCATTCTTCTAGCACTGTTTTATTTGTTGTCTGATCTTTCTCTCTTTCCTTGAGCAGTATTATCTGTTTCCTGCTCTCTCTGTCTTTCCTCACATTGTTTATCAAGGCCCCTCACACTCTCTCATCATACGCTTTTATATAATGCTTGATTTTTCTCTCTCGTGGACCATTTTATTTGATGCCGGTGCTCTTCAAAACTATTTTATTTGGTGCCCACACTCTATCTCTTTCTTCCTTCCAATGTTTTAAATGATGCCCACTTTCTCTGTCTCTCTACATATATAATGTTATCTGATGTGATACTGGACAAGAGTACAGTTCTCCCTCAGCTTTAAATATATATGTTTAGGCTTCGACTATCTCAAAATATAACTCTGAAACACATACCTAGAAGTACAGCCATTTTTATATCATTACTTTAACAATTTAATTTAAACTTGCTCAATGTTTGCTAATATGGGAATATCCCAATGTTATTCATGGTTCAGTAGCCTATGTTAATTTAGAAAACAGCCTGTACTTTTATCCTGAGCTAGCAAACTTTTCAAAACTGCTTAAAACCAGAGGTGGTCTAACATAATGGCTAACAGTGCATTCTTGGAAGATTTCAAAGAATTGAATCATTTCTAAGGCTTAAAGTCCGTATAAAGCTTTTCCCACAAGAATTCATTTCTTTGAGCAATTTTGTTAATATATTACTCATGATGAATCTCCTCTATGTAAGCGCTAAACCACACATGTAGAAAGGTTTAACTTTTCTCAATGTATTGCTTCTAAGCAATATAAACAATGAATTAGCAATAATTTAACTATCCTCACCACCAGTGGAATTTCATTTTATCTTACTCATCATAAGGGTGTCAGTTACTTTATTTACTGGAAGGAAAGCAGCTAACAAATACCACAGAATGTCATACTGACATTTAGCCAATGTCATTCGAATAAATATGTTAAATAGAAAGATTTTAAAAATGCTTAATACATACTGTGTTTTTTACTATTGAATCCTCTCCACATAAAGTAATTCTTCAAGCGTTTTGTTTTAACTTCTGTGTTTTGAATATCCTGGTACTTATGTGTGAAATTCAAATTACTAATGAAAGACAAAACCTGTGCATGCATAGATGTTGAAGTATCTCTATTTGAAACATGGATTGTTGGCATAGGAATCTATCAAAGGTTTATTGTTGATTAATACATAAAGGGTGAGAAAATCCACTTTTTACCTTGTTGCTATTGCTTTGCCTCTGGCTGAATGGGCAAAAACATCTCTGTACCACCAGAGGTCTGCCTGAAGTGAAATAATAATAATAGACATTTCAGAATACAGAACTTGAGTATTTTGTAAAATGCTTTGTGTCCTGCATGCACCAGGACAATTCACAAATTTAACAAATGTAAAGGGAAAACTACAATGTAAGAGGAGAGTGCTGATGACAAGCCATTGGTGAGGGTTTTTTTGTAGATCAAAAGAACATTTATGTGGACTGTGTCTGTTTCAACAAAATACAGCCATTCTTGGGTCCAGTTCTCTTGAAATACCCAGAGCGATCAGTCACCTTGGTGTTCTGGTCTCAGGGTGAAGTTAATAGTACAGGTCTATTTCTATAGGTCTATTTGAGGCATCATCATGTCATCCCTTTTCTGCTATTTTCCTATGTGCACCTTTGTGTGCTAGTGAAGCAACAGAATCATGAAACTCCTTTCAACCTATTTAGATTAAATGCCTCAGTGTTGATGCTCCTACTAACAACTCATGGTTATGCCTACTTTACTTTTTGAGAGTTATAAGGTAGCCCGGAAGGACCTGAAGAGAGAGCTAAGAGCAGCAAGGAGGGGACATGAAAGGTCCTTAGTTGGTAGGATTAGGGAAAACCCTAAGGCTTTCTATAGGTATGTTAGGAATAAAAGAATGACTAGGGAAGGAATAGGTCCAATCAAGGATAGTAATGGGAAGTTGCGTGTGGAGGCTGAAGAGATTGGGGAGGCGCTGAATGAATACTTTTCGTCAGTATTCACTCAGGAACAGGACATTGTTGTCGATATGAATACTGAGGCACGAATAAGTAGAATGGATGGCTTTGAGATATGTAGAGAAGAGGTGTTGGAAATTCTGGCAAGGGTGAAAATAGATAAGTCCCCTGGGCCTGATTGCATTTATCCTAGGATTCTCTGGGAAGCAAGGGAGGAGATTGCAGAGCCATTGGCCTTGATTTTTGTGTCCTCTTTGTCTACAGGAGTAGTGCCAGAGGACTGAAGGCTAGCAAACGTGGTTCCCTTGTTCAAGAAGGGGAGTAGGGATAATCCTAGTAACTATAGGCCAGTGAGTCTCACTTCTGTTGTGGGCAAAGTCTTAGAGAGAATTGTAAGGGATAGGATTTATGCACATCTGGATAAGAATGATGTGATCAAGGATAGTCAGCATGGTTTTGTGAAGGGCAGGTCGTGCCTCACAAACCTTATTGAATTCTTTGAGAAGGTGACGAAGGAGGTAGATGAGGGGAAAGCGGTAGATGTAGTATATATGGATTTTAGTAAGGCGTTTGATAAGGTCCCCCATGGTAGGCTACTGCAGAAAATACAGAGATATGGCATTGAGGGTGAGTTGGAGGTTTGGATTAGGAATTGGCTCTCTGGAAGAAGACAGAGGGTAGTAGTTGATGGCAAAGATTCATCTTGGAGTGCCGTCACTAGTGGTGTTCCGCAAGGATCTGTTTTGGGACCATTGCTGTTTGTCATTTTTATAAATGACCTGGAGGAAGGGTTAGAAGGTTGGGTGAGCAAGTTTGCGGATGATACGAAAGTCGGAGGAGTTGTAGACAGTGAGGAAGGATATGGCAGGTTACAGCGGGATATAGAGAAGCTGCAGAGCTGGGCAGAAAGGTGGCAAATGGAGTTCAATGTAGCTAAGTGTGAAGTGATTCACTTTGGTAAGAGTAATAAAAAGATGGATTACTGGGCTAATGGTAGACTACTTGGTAGTGTGGAAGAGCAGAGGGATCTTGGTGTCCATGTACACAGATCTCTGAAAGTTGCCACCCAGGTAAATAGTGCAGTGAAGAAGGCATATGGCGTACTGGCTTTTATTGGTAGAGGAATTGAGTTCCGGAGTCCTGAGGTCATGCTGCAGTTGTATAAGACTCTGGTGCGGCCGCTTCTGGAATATTGTGTGCAGTTTTGGTCGCCATACTATAGGAAGGATGTGGAGGCACTGGAACGGGTGCAGAGGAAGTTTACCAGGATGTTGCCTGGTATGGTAGGAAGATCCTATGAGGAAAGGCTGAGGCACTTGGGGTTGTTTTCTTTGGAGAAAAGAAGGTTTAGGGGTGATTTGATAGAGGTGTACAAGATGATTAGGGGGTTAGATAGGGTTGACAGTGAGAACCTTTTTCCGCGTATGGAGTCAGCTATTACAAGGGGGCATAGCTTTAAATTAAGGGGGGGTAGATATAGGACTGATGTTAGGGGTAGGTTCTTCACTCAGCGAGTCGTAAGATCATGGAATGCCCTGCCAGTAGCAGTAGTGGACTCTCCCTCTTTATGGGTATTTAAGCGGGCATTGGATAGGTATATGGAGGATAGTGGGTTAGTGTAGGTTAGGTGGGCTTTGATCGGCGCAACATCGAGGGCCGAAGGGCCTGTACTGCGCTGAATTGTTCTATGTTCTATGTTCTATGTTTATTAGAAGGATTTGACAAGTGGAGGCAGCAGTATCAGTGATTGCTCCAAGAAGCTTTTACTTTTATTTTGGTGAACCAACAGGAAACATTAGTTTAAAAATCAAAGTATGCACAAGATGTGTTCAATCATAGCCCATGACCTTCAAACTCCTAAGACATGAGTGATGCGAGAAATGGTATGATCAACTCTGGGTAAATTACACCATTTTGATCAGTTTTGACTGCAGCCAGATGAGTGCAGTTAGCAACACATCTGACAGAAATTGGAAGTAGATGAACATGGCTGTGGTTGTGGACAGGAGGACGATACAGCCAGTGCTATTAGAAATCTTTTTCAGTTCTTTTGGGTCAATACAAGGTTTTGGTGAAACATGCTGCCGGAGTGATAGAGTAGAAGAAATTCTCATTGAAGGTAAAGGCACTATAGCCCTACCAGAACGTAGCATCGCTCTCTCATTAGAGACAGAGAGAAAAACAACTGGTGGCAGGGTAACCTAAGGGTCACCACACTTCAGGCAAGTGGAGTGGTTTAGCAGGAGAGTCACAGCAACTTCCGCCAAGTGCAGGAATCGAACCCATGGTGTTGGCATCACACTGCATTGCAAACCAGCCATTCCGCTAAATGAACTGACCAATCCCTTGAAGATTCTAGTTCTAAAACCATAATGCCAGAAGGGATGCACCAAACATGACCTGTATAGAGATTTAGCATAGGACTTAGATTGGTTCTGGAATGAATTGTAAGAATTGATACCACAGTGCCTCAAAGTTGTGGTCACAATGTCACAAGGAAGTTTCACAGAAGGGCAGATGGCATGACCATTCATTGTGCACAGTCTAACCTCCAGAAATTAATCCTGCAGTTTTACATGTGTGATAAATGAAATGTAATTGCTACAAATTATTTCTAGTTGAAAACAATGGCTGGCAGTGATTAAATCATGCTGCAATGGATGACTTGATTCAGAAATGGATGAAAGTTATCACTCATTCCAAGAAGAGGTAATTGGTCCCTCCACCCTTACTTTGGCTTTTGAGATGACCCACTGACAACAGTTTGAAAGCAATTTATAGTATTCAGTGAAGTATTGACATCAACTTCGTAAGTTGTGCCTGTAGAGTTTATGGTAGTTTCTATTGTTTCGGGATATCAGTAGATTAAACAATACACATTGTAACATGTGATATCTATTTGGTCCTTTATTAGTTTTCATTATCAGCTGAAATGGCGGAGGTGAGAGATGCATGTAGATGACTAGCCAACATTCCACTCCATCCATGTATAGAATGCAACTGATCAAGGCACAAGGGCATTACCCCAATAAGGCAAAGACTTGCAGATGCAAGAGATCTTAGATCATGAAAATAGAAATTGCTGGAGAAACTCAGCAGCTTTGGTTTTGAAGAAGGCTTACTAAAGTCAACATGTTATCACTGTTTCTATCCTGAAATGCTGTCAGACCTGTTAAGTTTCTCCAACAATTTCTGTTTTGTGTGCATCAGTTTATTACCTCCTTCTGAACATCCCTTATATCTTAATTTGCTTGTAAGTGTTCTGCAAATAAGGAAGCATTATTCTATCATGAGGTTGTAGTTAGATTGTAGTTGAAGATAGCTGGTGAACTTTTTGAGCTACCTGGCCAACCTTGCTCAAAATATGTGATTATTACAATAATGATCTGAAATCATTTGCCTCATTTCAGTTACAATGTTCAGGGTTCTAACAGAATTCAAAGACATGTTTATGAGATTTTGGATACCAAACATTGTTTCTCCAGAATTTGCAATATTTTCTAAAAGGTTTAGAAACATGTGATGTTTAAACATGCGACAACATCATTTCATCACCATTCCCAGAGAATTTAAGGAAATGACCTTAAAAATCTTGAAGCATTGGTGATCATGTTTTAAGTTTCTATAGACTGTGAAATAGCTCCTGTGGATTGGAGATTAGGTCATGTAACCTCATTATTTATAAAACTGAGGTGGAGCTAAAACAGGGAATTGTAGGCAATGTGATTGACATCAGTAGTTAGGAATATGCTAGAGTCCATTCTAAAAGATTGAATAGTAGAGCATTTGGAAGACAGAGATAGGGTAAGGCTTTACTCCACTGGAGATGAGAAGAACTTGGAGGGGATTAGGTGGGGTGTATCGTAGAAACTATAAATATCTAGCAACTTGAGACAAGATGAATGAATGATGAATGTTACCAATTAGTGAGAAATCCAGAACTAGGTGTGACAATTTAAGAATGTCATTTAGGACTGAAATGAGGAGAAATTTCTTCAACCAGAGAGTGGTGAACTTGTGGAATTCTTTGGCACAGAAAGTGGTTTGGAATATTTTAAAGGGAAGTTAGATATAGCAGGAAGCAGAGGGCAATACATGTCAGATTGGAGGCCTGTGATGAATGGTGTGCCTCAGGGGTCGGTGTTGGGCCCATTGTTATTTGTTATCTATATAAATGAGTTGGATGAGAATGTACAAGGCATGATTAATAAGTTTGGAGATGACACTAAAATAGGTGGTATCGTGGACAGCAAGGAAGGCTATCAGAAATTGCAGCAGGACCTTGATCATCTGGGGAAGTGGACTGAGAAATGGCAAATGGAGTTTAATATAGATAAGTGTGAAGTGATGCATTTTGGAAAGTCAAATCAAGGTAGGAGTTTCATGATGAATGGTAGGTCCTTAAGGAGTGTAGTGGAACATAAAGACCTTGGAGTTTCTCTGAAAGTGGAGTCACAGGTAGACAGGGCAGTTAAGAAGGTTTTTGGCACACTGGCCTTCATCTATCAGGGCATTGAGTATAGAAGTTGGGAAGTTATGTTGCAGTTATACCGGACATTGGTGAGGCCACACTTGGAGTATTGTGTTTAGTCTTGGTCATCTTCCATTATTAAACTGGAAAGAGTGCAGAAGAAATTTGCAAGGATGTTGCCAGGACTCAAGGTTCTGAGTTACAGGTAGGGAGAGGTTGGACAAGATAGAACTTCTATCTTTCAGAGAACGAGGAGGATTTTATAGTAGTGTATAAGATCATGAGAGGCATGGATAGGGTGAATACACTCAGTCTTTTTCCCAGGGTTTGGGAATCAAGGACTAGAGAACATCACTTTAAGGTTAGAGGGGAAAGAATAAATGGGAGCCTGAGGGGCAACTTTTTTTACACAAAGGGTGGTATGCATATGGAATGAGCTGCCAGTGGAAGTGGTTGAGATGGGTACATTAACAACATGTAAAAGACATTTGGAAAATACATGAATAGGAAAGGTTTAGAAGGATATGGGCCAAGTGCAAGGAATTGGGATAAGTGTGGATGGACATTTGATCGGCATGGACCATACACTCATAGAGATGTACAGCAAGGAAACAGACCCTTCAGTCCATGCCAACCAGATAGGGCAACCCAATCTAGTCCCATTTGCTAGCACCCGGCCTATATCCATCCAAACCCTTCCTATTCATATACCCATCCAAATGCCTTTTAAATGTTGCAGTTGTACCAGCCTCCACCACTTCCTCTGGCAGCTCATTCCATTCACGTATAAACTTCTGTGTGAAAAGGTTGCCCCTTAGGTCTATTTTCTTTCTTTCCCCTCTCACCCTAAACCTATACCCTCTAGTTTTGGACTCCCCTACCCCAGGGAAAAGACTTTGTCTATTTATCCTATCCATGCCACTCATGATTTTATAAACCTCTATAAGGTCACCCCTCAGCTTCCGACGCTCCAGGGAAAACAGCCCTAGCCTATTCAACCTCTCCCAATAGCTCAACTTCTCCAATCCTGGCTACATCCTTGTAAATCTTTTCTGAACTCTTTCAAGTTTCACAACATCTTTCCGATAAGAAAGAAACCAGGATTGCACCCATTATTCCAACAGTGGCCTAACCAATGTCCTGAACAGCCACAACATGACCTCCAAACTCTTGTACTCTGACCAATAAAGGAAAGCATACCAAATGCCTTCTTTATTATCCTATCTACCTGTGACTCCACTTTCAAGGAGCTATGAACCTGCACTCCAAGGCCTCTTTGTTCAGCACCACGCCCTAGGACCTTACCATTAAGTGTGTAAGTCCTGCTAAGATTTGCTTTCCCAAAATGCAGCACCTCGCATTTATTGGAATTAAACTCCACCTACCACTTGTCAGCCCATCTAATCAAGATCCTGTTGTAATCTGAGGTAACCTTCTTCGCTGTCCACTGCACCTCCAATTTTGGTGTCATCTGCAAACTTACTAACTATACCTCTTATGCTCATATCCGAATCATTTATATAAATGATGAAAAATAGTGGACCCAGCACCGATCCTTGTGGCACTCCACTGGTCACAGGCCTCCAGTCTGAAAAACAACCCTCCACACCACCTTCTGTCTTCTACCTTTGAGCCAGTTCTGTATCCAAATGGCTAGTTCTCCCTACAATCCATGAGATCTAATCTTGCTAATCAGTCTCCCATGGGGAACTTGTCGAATGCTTTACTGAAGTCCATGTAGATCACATCTACTGCTCTGCCCTCATCAATCTTCTTTGTTACTTCTTTAAAATTCTCAATCAAGTTTGTGAAACATGATTTCCCTCGCACAAAGCCATGTTGACTATCCCTAATCAGTCTCTGCCTTTCCAAATACATGTGCATCCTATCCCTCAGGATTCCCTCCAACAACTTGCCCACAACCGACATCAGGCTCACTGGTCTATAGATCTCTGGCTTGTCCTTACCACCTTTCTTAGACAGTGGCACCACGTTAGCCAACCTCCAGTCTTCCGCATCTCACCTGTGACTATTGATGATATAAATATCTCAGTAAGAGGCCCAGCAATCACTTCTGTAGCTTCTCACAGAGTTCTAGGGTACACCTAATCAGGTCCTGGGGATTTATCCACTTTTCTGCATTTCAAGATGTCCAGCACTTCCTCCTCTGTAATATGGATATTTTTCAAGGTGTCACCATCTATTTCCCTACATTCCATACCTTCCATATCCTTTTCCACAGTAAACACTGATGCAAAATATTTGTTTAGTTACCCCCCCATCTCCTATGGCTCCTCACAAAGGACACCTTGCTGATCTTTGAGAGGCCCTATTCTCTTTCTAGTTACCCTTTTGTCCTTAATGTGTTTATAAAAACCCATTGGATTCTCCTTAACTCTACTTGCCACAGCTACCTCATGTCCCCGTTTTGCCCTCCTGATTTCCCTCTTTAGTATACTCCTACTGCCTTTATATTCTTCAAAGGATTCACTCGATCTATCGTGTTTATACTTGAAATATGCTTCCTTCTTTTTCTTAACCAAACCCTAAATTTCTTTAGCCATCCAGCATTCCCTATACCTACCAGCCTTTCCTTTCACCCTTACAGGAATATACTTTCTCTGGAATCTCGTTATTTCATTTCTGAAGACTTCCCATTTTCCAGCCATCCCTTTGCCTGCGAATATCTGCCCCCAGTCAGCTTTTGAAAGTTCTTGTCTAATACTGTCAAAATTAGCCTTCCTCCAATTTAAAAATTCAACTTTTAGATCCAGTCTATCCTTTTCCATCATTATTTTAAAACTGATAGAATAATGGTCGCTGGCCCCAAAGTGGTCCCCCACTGACACCTCAGTCCTCTGCCCTGCTTTTCACCTTCTCTAGTAGTTACATCCACAAACTGAAACAGAAAATTTTCTTGTGCACACTTAACAAATTCCCCTTAACACTATGGCAGTCCCAGTCTATGTTTGGAAAGTTCAAATCCCCCACTATAACCACCCTATTATTCTTACAGATAACTAAGATCTCCTTCCAAATTTGTTTCTCAATTTCCTTCTGACTATTAGGAGCTCTATAATACAATCCCAATAAGGTGATCATTCCTTTTTTTATTTCTCAGTTCCACCCAAATAACTTCCCAGTTATTTTGGACCAGTTTGGGCCTGTCTCCATGCTATAGGAATCTATGACTCTATGACTAAAGGGATGAAAGGATATGGAGAGAAAGTGGGAAAGGTTGAATGATCAGCCAAGATCATATTGAAGGGCTGAAGTGCCTACTTCTGTTTCTCTTTTTAATGTTTGTACATTTCTGGTATTCACGGTTCAGCAACAAAACTGAGAATGTCAACATATCTGCCAAACAATTTTTCACAAAATGCAACAGTCCAATCTATCAGGTATTCTGGCTTTATCAGATTGAAGCTCCACAGAGAAACTTATTGATTACAGTTTCAAGAAATCGTTTCTGCAGTGGAAGCACTCCCTCTTTCAACTGAGGAAGATATTTGATGCTTGAAGCAGTGTCTGCTTATTACTGCAACAGGAATGTTCAATCACTTTGAAAAATACACCCTGGTGATACAAGAACAGATGAAACTCCCTGGAGAGTGCAGTTGGAATGCTTGAACATGTGTGGACCTTAGAAGTCACAATGCACAAGTCATAGAATCACACCACAAGAATTGGTGGTAGTTGATTTATGTTGTAAGTAACAGACTGAGGATTTTCTAAACCATGTGCTTTCCTAGTTGTACTTTAAGCTGTCTATAAACCCTAAATCTCAGAACAGCTACAGTACTCAAAATTCCTGGTATTCCAGCCACCATATGCCAATTGCAGTTTTGAAGGAACCTTATCTTAATTAAAGGACAATTATTTTGAAAGTTTTTGTATGCTCAATTTAGGGAAACAAATGATATTTTTTGGACTCTGAAATAATTTGACAATAAATCTTTCTTCTGTGAGATGTGACACAGGTCACACATTTATGTGTGTGTGTTTCTGTGTCTGTGTGTGTGGTCCTGTGAAACAGTAAACTTATAGAACTCCTGCAAGGCCTGAAAGTTCATTTATGTTCATGCTCAGAAAATATTATTGATACTCTGCCTAACAATGTTTGGTTATGCCTAAAGGGTTGTTGCCATTGATTCAAAATGAGTAGTTATTTAAATTTTAATAAACTTCTCTTTATGGTGGGGACCAGTGCTACTCCTTTGAGGCATATATTAAACTGATTATTCAGAACACAACTACACTGACATTAACTATTCAGAACAACTTAAGTTTTTGTAGGGCTTTCTGATATTCTAAAATTTCCTTACTTACATAAGCAGAGTCTAATGTTTGTTACTGGTGCGGACATTGGAAGCCATTTTAAAGCTAGAGATCATCCTAGATCAGATCTTCTGGTGCAGTGGTAGCGTCTATGCCTAATCAAGCAGTATAGGTTCAAGTCTCACCTATTATAGAGATATCTCTGAACAGGTTAATTAGAAACTATGAAAGATAGTGATTAGAACTTTCTATAGTAACCTGGCAGGCTATATGTTTCCTGCTCAGCATTTGGATATTTAACTTGTTTAGTGCGAGAAAAGCATTTTGTTGATTTATTATTGAAAATGAGGTAAATGATACTTCTTATTCACCATAAGGTGGCATGGATCTTTATTTGAGATTTCCACCCCAGAGTGCAATTAATATCAGAAATCACCTTTCTAACAGTCCATTTTACTTCAGAGTTTAGCATGGAAATGCTAAACCGCTGTTCTTTCTTTGCAACAATTATTTGCAATTGTTCATTACATGAGATCTAACAATTCCAGTTCAAACTCAAAATTAAGCTGATTATACAAAACTACCCCTTGTCTGGCTGTAAATTGGCATCAGTGACAATCATTGTTTGCGAAATGCAGACTCTTGGTATGATTGCCATGTCTAAATTCTAGAATGCATCTTAAGTGAAGTTCGGAAAATGAACATTTATCATGTCTGCTCCTTAAATCTGTTCCTATTCATTTTCCACTCCTGAGAAAAATGTACATGATTAGAAAAGAGTGCTCCAAGCCATTTTACTTTAGTAAAAAACTGTTCCATTAAGTCTGAAGTATTAATTTTTACTCTTATTGATACAATGCTTCATTGGCTAAAACATCAAACTGATATATCTGATCCCACTTCTAATTATTGCAATCTGTTACTTGTAGATTAAAATAGCAAGTTTAACACATTTCTGGTGTTAAATTAAAAGTGGAACTCTGTTCCATCTTCAGCTCTGCTTTGCTTCTATTGAGAACATGTCTGTACTAGCATTCCACACTAGCTTGGTAAGACAATATCCATTTACAGTATACATGAAAGACAATTATGAGTACTTTCAGAAACTTCAGGAATACATGCAGAACAGACTTTCTAAATATATCTGATTGGCATGGACTGAAAGTTGAAAAAGGATTTCTGTACCCAGATGTCTAGGAGTTAGCCTTTTAGGTGAGGAATTTTCCTGGCATGAGCACAAACGTGTTTTTCATTATCTGATACATACAAGAATGATATTCTGTAATGCCACAGTGCTGAATATTGAAAAATGAGTGTGAAAGTTATTAAGAAGTTATTTGATTAGGCAAATACTCATATTTCAAAGGGTTGACTATTTCTTCAAAATGTGTACTGTTGTGCCTGCACTAAAGTATTGCTTTGTTGCAGTAGAGTCTGACTGGGTTTTGGTGAACCAGGGAATTAGGTGAAAGAGGTAGGAGGGAATCAATCCCTTCTTTTTATGATGGAATCATTGAATCATCACAGTGTGGAAACAGGCCATACAGCCCATCAAGTCCACACTGACCCTCCAAAGAGTATCTCACCCAGACACAGCCTCCTACCCTATCCCTGTAATCCTACATTTCCCATGGCTAATCCATCTAGCTTGCACATCGCTGGACATTATGGGCAATTTAGCCTGGCCAACTCACCTAACCTGCACATTTTTGGACTGTAGGAGTAAACCAGAGCATCTGGAGGAAGCCCATGGAGACATGTGGAGAATGTGCAAATTCCACACAAATAATCGCCCAAAGGTGGAATCGAACCTGGGTCCCTGGCATTGTAAGGCAGCATTTTCTCTCATTGATAAGTACTCCTGTTCTTTAATGTCAAAGTGAGTTCTGAGGGAATTGGAGGCATAAGGAGAAAGTGTCACCCTAAGTAACCCTGACAGTCCAGAGCACTGGAGGTCAGAGAGAGAGAGAGAGAGAGTGTGAATTTGACCAGGAGCAGCTAAGCAGAACAGGGGATATTTTCAAAAGAGCAACCCAGCATTACCTTCACTCAATCCAGAGGCAGAGTTCCTGAGGTGACTTCAGGATTCAAAAGAGATACAAGGCAACTGGAAACTACTGATTGGGTGAGTGTAGATGAATTATTATTGGTTATAGTTTGTAAAGACTTTATTTTGCCGTTTATAGTTTGTTAGGATGACATTGTTCAATAAAAATCAAGGGAAGAAGAGTCCTAAAGTAATTGATATTATTTAATTTTAACAGCCCTTAAAGGTTTATTCCAAAGGGGTAAGTCATAGCAGGAGAGCTCAAGGCCACAGTGTGCTCCTCCTGCTGTATGTGGGGGTGGGGGGGGGGCTGGCACACTTCCAGTGTCCAGGACCAACATGTGTGCAGAAAGAGTCTGCAACTCCAACCCAGGTTTCAGAGCTGGAGCAGTGGCTGAGGATACAGTGGAGCATCCACAAGGCAGAGGGAAACATCCATAACATATCCAGAGAGGCTGCCTCTCTGTAGATTTGAATTCTTCAGGCAGAAAGGAAATGACCACTGCCAGGCAGCATATCAGGCTAGACAGGTAGTGCAGGAATCTTCTGTGGCTATTCCCCTGCAAAATAGATATATCATTTTGGATACAGTTTAGGGGGGAAATAGTCTTTCAGGAGAAACCATAAATCTCAAATTTATTGCACCATGGTTGTCTCTGCTGTACAGGACAGAAGGAGAAAGTGTGGGTGTGTAGTTGTTATATGGGATTTAATTGTAAGGGCAAAAAATAGATGTTTCTGTGGCAACAAACAAGACTCCAAGATGGGATGTTGTTTCACTGGTGCTAAGGTCAAGGATGTCTCAGAGCAGCTGAAAGACATTCTGGAGGGGAATTATGAACAGCTAGTGGTTATGGTACACATCAGTACCCATGACATAGTTTTAAAAAAGGGATGAGTCAAATATAGGGAGCTAGGAAGTAAATTGAAAAGTAGGACCTCAAAGGTAGTATTACTGAGAATACCACATGTTGCTCAGAGTAGAAATAGCAGGATATATTGGATCAATGTGTGTTTGGAAAGGTAGTGCAAGGGAGGGGGTTTCACATTCATGGGAAATTGGGGCCAGTTCTGCAGGAGGTAGGATTAGTACAAATTGGTCAGACTTTTCCTGTCCAGGACCAAGGCAAATATTTGCTTGTGTGGTTGGGGCCGGTTTGAAGTAGAATGACTGGGGGGGTAGGAAGTTAAGCAGGGTGGCAGTGGAAAGAGAAACGACGGTGGTAACAAAAAAAAAGAACCGTAAAAGACAATAATTGTAGACAGGGGAATCAAGGATAAGAGATGGATAGGAACACAGTACTTCTAAAAGTTGGGATGATTAAAAATAAGCCTAAAGACTGGGTCTTAATGAATGAAGCATTTGGAATAAGGTAGACAAATTGACGGTGCAAATCGAGGTAGATGGATATGATTTTGTAGCCATTACAGTGACATGGTAACAAGGAGATCAAAACTGGGACTTAACATTCAAGGATATTTGACCTTTTGGCCAGACAATAGGGAACAAAAAGGTGGTGAGGTAGCTTGATTACTATGAGATGAAATGAGGACAATTGTGAGAGACGATTCAGGTTCGGATGGTGTAGAATCCATTTGAGTGGAAATGAAAAACAGCAAGGGAAAGATGACATTAGTAGGAACCCCAAACAGTGCCCATACTGTAAGAAAGAACATAAATCAACAAATAATAGGAGCATAAAAAGACTAGAACAATGATTATTGTTGACTTTAATCTTCAAGTTGATTGGGTCAGTCAAGTTGGAAAGGGTAGCAATAACAATGAATTAATAGAGTGCATTGGAGTAGTTTCCAAAAGCTATGCATCATGGAACCTAACCAAGGAACAGGGATCTGGTAATGGGTAATGAATCAGGTTTAATAATTGATCTCAGAGAAAATAATCCCCTGGGAAGTAGTGAACATAATATGATGGAATTTAATATTCAATTTAAGTCTGAGGAACTCGGGTCAGAAACAACTATGTTTAACTTAAATAAAGAGAATTACAATGAAATGAGGATAGAGTTAACTAAAATGGACTGGACTAATAGATTAAAGTTAGATTATCTTTAGAAGGCTGAATGGTGACCTTATAAAAGTTTATAAAACCATGGGGTCATGGATAGAGTGAATAGTCAAGGTTTTTTCCACAGCATAGGAGAGTCCAAAACGAGAGGGCATAGATTTAAGGTGAGAGGAGAATGATTTAAAAAGGACCTGAGAAAAAGCTTTTTCATGCAGAGGGTGGTGCATGTACAGAATGAACTGACAGAGGATGTAGTGAAGGCTAGTACAAATTACAGCATTTAAAATCCATCTTGATGGGTGCATGAATAGGAAGGGTTTAAGTGGGATACAGGTCAAATGCTGGTAAATGGTCTAGATTTATTTAAGATATCTGGTTGGCATGGATGTGTTGGACTGAAGGGTCTGTTTCCATGCTGTAGATCTCTATGACTCTAAATGCCAGGTAATGACCATCTCCAACAAGATAGTATCTAACTATGGATCTTTGATATTCAATGGCATTATCAAACACTGGATTCCTCATGACCAACATTTTGGGGGATTACCATTGACCAAAAATGGAACCAGACTAGCCATCAAATACTATGGCTACGAGAAAAACAGGAAAAGAATTCTGTAACAAGAAACTCAATTCCTGATTCTCCAAAGTCTATGCACTAAAGACACTGGATAAGTCCAATGCGTGATGGAATATTCCTCCCCTTATCTGAATGAGTACAGCTCCAACAACAGTCAAAACAATTAACGCCGTTCAGGATCAAGCAGCCAACTTGACTGGCACCACATCCACACACATCCATTCCCTTCACCACTAATGCCCAGCAGCATCAGTGTATCCCACTTACAAGATGCACTGCTGAAATTCTCTATCACTTTTTAGACAGATTGTTCCAATCCCAAGACCACCAACATCTAGAAAGACAACAGTAACAGATTCATAGGAACACCACAACCAGCAAATCCCTCTCCATGCTACTCATCTTCTTAACAAGGAAATATGTCACCATTCCTTCAGTGTCACTGGATCAAAATCCTAGAATTCCTCCCATTGTGGGTCTTACACCAAATGTTTTAATTGGATCTTTACAAACTTATCTTGTATTCAAGAACCCAATTTTATCAGTTATCGTAAAGCATCTACTATCTTTGTAGCTTCTGCTTTATCTGTGCATCTTTATTAATCGTGTATCGCTGTTGAATTGTGTCAAATTCTGCTAATACAACTTCTAATTGTATTTTCTGGTTTTTCATAGTGGCTTATTGTTTTCTGCTCTGAAATCTTTTTTACTTGTAAAGCAAATGGACTTTCAAAATTGCTTTAAGGTTAAAAATGTTATAACAATATTCTTCTATTTGGAACTTTGAAGAATTGTAAATCATGGAGAGGACAGTGTATAACTCCACTCAAAAATGATACAGACAGGTTTGAAGAGTAGGTGTCAATTGAGTTCCAACACAAAGACATGTGAGGCAATGTATTTTGAAAGGAAGAATAATGAAAGACAATATAAAACAGAAGTTACGATTTTGCAAGTGGTTCAGGAGCAGAAGAGTACAAGAGCAAGGAGGTGATGCTGGTATTGTACAAGGCACTTGTTAGACCTCAGCTGAAGTATTATGTGTAGCTTTAGGTGTCACTGTCTAAGAAAGTTGTGAGTGCATTGGAGAGAATAGAGAAACAGATTACAAGAATGATTCAAGGGATGAGCAACTTCATTAATGAAAAGAGATTGGAGAAGTTGGGATTCTTCTCCTTGGAGAAAAGGTTGAGAGAAAATCTGATAGCGGTTTCCAAAATCCTAAATGGGCTGGATAGAGTAGACAGAGAGAAATCGTTCCTGCTTATAAAAGAAACAAGAATGAGAGGGCATTGTTTAAAATGATTTGCAAATGCAGCAAGGGTCATGTGAAAACATAACATTTTCACTTAGCGAATAGTTAGGATATGGAATGTGCTGCCTGGAAGTGGATTGTAGCAGGTTCATTTGAAGCATCCAAGATTAGATGATTATTTGAATAAAAAAGGAAATGTGCAGGGGAATGGGGTAAAAACAACAGATTAGCACGAGGTAATAATTTTCAGTTGAAGAATCAGTGTAGGTACAATGGCTGAATGGCCTTCTGCACAGTAACAATTCTGTGATTTTGTGACGTAAACTTCTAAACTTTCTGTTAAACATTTCAAAGGTTGATTATTTCCAGTAAATACATTTTTCTACAGTATTTTTAAAATAGTTTTAGAAATCAAAATGGAGATGATTCACACATTAGTTTTGCTTCTCCTTGGGAAATTTCCAACCATTTTGAACAAAATAGGAGTTTCCTAATTTTTTTTCCCCTCTTTTTATTTTGATGATTCTTGTCCTTTGTCTCGAGAGGCTGGTATATCCATGTTCTTCCTGCAATTAAAATATTCTGATTTTTTTGTAGAATGTTGCTGTTACCTTTGAAATGCTGGACTGATATTTATTCTCTTTCTCAGCAGTGGCTTGTGGGTTGACATTTCATTTTCTTATGGCTAAGTACCAGTATTATTTGAACCTTTTGGAGGCTTCCTCATCCATGAGGCCTATTGAGACTTCTTGCTGTACCTTATCAAATTCAGCTCCTTAATTACCTACTCCATGCCTATGGCATCCCTCTCACCCAATTCTAGCTCCACTCTACCATGCGCCATTCCTGGAACAACTCTCCACTCACTGGATATTCGCACAAAGACCAGCAGTTCAGGTGCATGTGCCATCTTTAAAAGGCCTCTCTCCATCCAGACAAGTGTTGACATTCTGAAGCTGCTGTGCTTGGTGAAGGTTGTATATGCCGAAGATGCAGAGAAATGAGAGAATGCTGCTGCAAGTCATCAGGAAGGACCGTAATGCGTAATGCTCAGGATGGTGCAGGGGGATGGAGTCCTCTTCCCAGTGGACAGGCAGAGAAAACAACATGACTTGACATTGGTAGTCTACTCCAAGGTTGCCACCCAGGTCTATGTGGCCTCACAGTCTGCAGAAATAGCTAGTCAATGACCTTCTCTCAGGGCTAAATTCCTTGATTTTCACTCTGCTACCTCACTCTCAGTGTATCTCTGAGACTGCACCCACCTCACAGCAAGGCTCGTGCACTGTTGTGGTCATTGTTGTCTGCAGTGTCTTCCTTCACTTGCTCTCATTTTCCCACATACTTCCAGATCACTCACTGCCCGGCACCTTTCCTGCCTAATTTCTTGCCTGGGACTCCTCACCACCCTTCGGCTAACTTTCATTGCACAGGCTTCCATCCCATTCAATCTCTCCCTTTCTCTAGTTCCATTAGAAAACAGCCAATAAGTACCCACATGGCCAAAGGTGCTCAGACGGACGAGGCAGTGCCTAACATGACACTCCTCACCCAATTTGGGGAGAAAAGCCTGCCCCTCACATGCGAAGGCTGAGATCTCTCCTGCAGGGAGGCCAAGACATCCATGACCCAACAATTGAGGAATAGTGTACGTTAGATGGGCTTCAGATTGGTTTGACAGGTCAGTGCAACACTGAGGGCCAAAAGGTCTGTACTACACTGTAATGTTCTAAGTTCTAAGTTCTAACCCTCGTCATTCCACTACAACTCTAACAGTAACCCTGCTGTCAATGTTATCTTTGACTGCAAGGCTTTCTCCTCCTTGTGTCTTGAGGAACCAGCAAGCTGTCCATGATCCTCATGGTGAAATGGCTAGAGGATGAGAGATCCTTGACCTCTGAGGATGAGAGATCCAAGTCTTCAGGAAAAGCTTCAGCAAGACTGTCTCTTGCACCTGCCACCAATTCAGATATTGACCCTTTGGTGGCAACATTGCACTTAGAAAGGTTGGCAACATAATCTGGGAACACTTTACTGTGACAGGTCCACAATTGGCTGAGGGAGAAAATATCCCAAGTAACTGGCACTCGGGGGACTGCTGGAGACCAGGCACTTGCCCAGCCCCAGGCAGGAGAGGACCTTGCTGTATCAGTAATCATAGACTTCACCCACATGTGCAGGGAGGAACAGGAGTTGCAGTCAAGTATGTAAGAGACAGTGGTCTCATTGTCCAGACACTGTAGGAATGCAGCTACACAATGGGGGCCCAGCTGCCTCAAGATGCCAGCTGTCTCCATGGACATATTAGTTGTTGCCATGGGAACCAGGTCTAGCATCCTCCACATCTGCTGGGGAGGCACAGACCTGCACTAACAATCATAGAATCTCTACACGCAGAAGAGCATTCCACTCAGACCCACTGCCCCACCCTCTCCACATATTTCCCATGGCTAACCCACATGGCCTGCACATCGCTGGACACTACAGTGCAATTTTTAGCATTTTTCAATCCACCTAACCTATACATCTTTGGACTGTGGGAGGAAACCCATGCAGATACAGAGAGAATGGGCAAACTCCACACAGTCACCTGAGGCTGGAATAAGGTAGCAGTGCTAATGATCGTGCCACTATGCAACATCACCCCAACCATTGGTCCTCAGAACTGAAGGCATGACCACGCAGGAAGGGGGAACCTAGTACATACTCTCGATACCCTTATGGCTGGTGCCAAGAGGCACCCAGTCAGAGGAGGAACCACACATAGACCCTTCCGATGTCTCCTTTCAGGACACTCCTGAGTTGGCCAGCTCTCCACAGCTTGCCCACCTCTGAACCTTGGATGGTGAAGCCTAGGGGCTCCACAGCTCTGGCATGAAGACCCTTAGCTAACTAGGCACAAACAACCCCAGAGTCACCCAACCAAACATCCAAAACCAATAGTCTCCACCACCAAATAGGCTCCCTCCACTCCAGCTGACAGTCAGGACAGCACTGAGACATTGTTGGACCCATAGAGAGAAAGAGTAGACTTTAATAACATTGGTGACAGCACGCTGTATGCTCAGCATTGTGTTTAGATATATGTTATTGGTAGACAGCATGCACTGAATCAATGCATGAGGGTAGCCAGGAATCAGGGAGCCTGCAGAGCTGTTTCCTAAACAGTACATGGGTCAGTGGATTATGTTCTTGCCTCACATTGGTGGCTCATGTAGACCCCTGACTCACAGGTTAAGACACTTACCTTGCCCACTCCATTTTCTTTCACATTACTAGGTTGAATTTCAAGCACAACAGAAGGCAACAGTCACTCTCTCCAACCAGTGGCACCCAGCCTCTGCCTCAACATGTTGGTGAGGCCCTGGACATCTGGATTTTCTTCTTGTAATCTCTTCCTGTGAACTGCATACACCACCCAGATCCCTACACAACCCATCTACATTAACCTCTACTTGCACACCTATTTCCCCCAGATCCTGGTATATGAGATGACCATGCCAGGTATAGTCATACAATGTCCCTCATCTTGAAGCCAGGATGACCCTGAATGTGGACAAATCAGTTACCTCCTGATCCCCTGCATGACCCTCTTCCCATTCATGGTTTCTTGAGCCCACCCCCCCACCCCTTACAAATACAGTTGCCCATTTTCTCAGTTGTCATAACCCAGTCCACAATCCTCACAAATATTAACCTGTGTCTTCTTCCCACAGATGTGCCCCGCTCCCATCCCTCTTTTCCCTTGTTTCTCTGGACGGAATGTCCCATGCCCCACCTTGAGTCACCCAATCGGACAGGCACAGATGACAGGTGCCCAGATCCTGACTCATGACTGTACATATCCCTGACCAGGTTGATCTTACCTCCACAGACTGGTCTCTATGATGCCTTGAGACTGACCGTGATCCAATCCCTGGATGTAGAAGCATGGAGTCCTTGATGAAGAACACCCTGACATGACAACTAAATGTGACCAATGCCTTGGCCTGGTGTTGCTAGATGCCATTGATTTAATACACTGGAACCACCTGACTGATGGGTGCCACCATTGACTACAGACAGGACTACATCCGAGAGACTTTGAGGCATAACTGTTTGCTTGCTGCGTGCCGTGTGTTTGCTGTATGGTACAAGTTTGAGATAGATGTAGCACAATGCCATACAGCAAGATGTATGTTCCTTTCACTGAGAACCGGTGAGCAGCAAGGCATGCTCCTGCTTGTTCCACTGCACTGATAGGCATAACAAGGTATAGCAAGACACAGCAGGAAGACTGTGAACATCTCGGAAGGTGCTCAGTGAGCAGGTGCTAAAAAAGCAAGTGAGCAGCCTGATTCAATCTGTCAGCTGGGTGTCTCTCTCTCTCTGTGTCAAGTGTCCTTGCAGCAGTGTTTCAACACTGTTTGGTGGTGAGCCCTGCAATGCTGGTTTGTGCTTCCTAGGCAAATCAGGGAGGTGCACGGAGAATTGTGAATGTTTGACAAACATCAGATGCTAATGTCCATGGATGAGTGGTTATGTGCAGTCAGTGCCATTATCCTGCCCTTAGCTACTGTTCCAAGATGAGGGACATGGAGGTTCTTTGCATCTAGTACCAAGTTGAAGTTGGCAGGTACACACTCTGATGCCCATGTTGAGTATTCGTAGTGTCCAGTTTGCACATAGTTGATGGTAAATTAGGAAGCAGATAATAAGGTCATTAACTATCAATAATCTCCCTCAAGAGAAAACCTCCCACTCCCTAGCAAGTTGCTCCTGATATCAAGGTAAGCCTCACCAGAACTCTCAGTCAATTCTGCCACATTTCCTGCCATAGTCCACATCACTGAGGCTCCTGTAAGATTTCACTTGTGATATTTAATTTCGTTTCCAATATCCCTGCCTTTGATATGGAGGTATTCTTTGTTTTCAACTTTGCAGTAATATCTTACGGCATTTGTTTGGAAGAAGCTAAGGAAGTCATTGCTGAGCCTCTTGTTGAGATATTTGTATCAACGATAGTCACAGGTGAGGTGCCGGAAGACTGGAGGTTGGCAAACGTGGTGCCATTGTTTAAGAAAGGTGGTAAGAACAAGCCAGGGAACTATAGACCAGTGAGCCTGACGTTGGTGGTGGGCAAGTTGTTGGCGGGAAGCCTGAGGGACAGGATGTACATGTATTTGGAAAGGCAAGGACTGAGTAGGGATAGTCAACATGGTTTTGGGTGTGGAAAATCATGCCTCACAAACTTGATTGAGGTTTTGAAGAAGTAACAAAGAGGGTTGATGAGGGCAGAGTGGCCGATGTGATCTGTATGGACTTCAGTAAGGCGTTCGACAAGGTTCCCCATGGGAAACTGATTAGTAAGGTTAGATCTCACGGAATATGGGAGAACTAGCCATCTGGATACAGAACTGGCTCAAAGGTAGAAGACAGAGGGTGGTGGTGGAGAGTTGTTTTTCAGACTGAGGCCTGTGACCAGTGGAGTGCCACAAGGATCAGTGTTGGGTCCACTACGTTTTGTCATTTATAGAAATGATCTGGATGCGAGCATAAGTGGAATATTTAGTAAGTTAGCAGATAACACCAAAATTGGAGGTGTAGTGGACAGTGAAGAAGATTATCTCAGATTACAATGGGATCTTGATCAGATGGGCCAATGGGCTGAGAAGTTGCAGATGGAATTTAATTCAGATAAATGCGAGATGCTGCATTTTGGGTAAGCAAATTTTAGCAGGACTTATACACTTAATGGTAAGGTCCTAGTGAGTGTTGCTGAACAAAGACACCTTGGTGTGCAGGTACATAGTGGAGTCACAGGTAGATAGGATAGTGAAGAAGGCGTTTGGTATGCTTTCCTTTATTGGTCAGAGAATTGAGTACAGGAGTTGGGAGGTCATGTTGCGGCTGTACAGAACATTGGTTCGGCCACTGTTGGAATATTGCATGCAGTTCTGGTCTCCTTCCTAGCAGAAAGATGTTGTGAAACCTGAAAGGGTTCAGAAAAGATTTACAAGGATGTAGCCAGGGTTGGAGGATTTGAGCTACAGGGAGAGGCTGAACAGGCTGGGGCCGTTTTCCCTGGAGCATCAGAGACTGAGGGGTGACGTTATAGAGGTTTACAAAATTATGAGGGACATGGACAGGATAAATAGACAAAGTCCTTTCCCTGGGGTGGGGGAGTCCAGAACTAGAGGTTTAGGGTGAGAGGTGAAAGATATAAAAGAGACCTAAGGGGCAACTTTTTCACACAGAGGGTGGTACGTGTGTTGAATGAGCTGCCAGAAGAACTGGAGAGGGCTGGTACAATTGCAACATTTAAAAGGCATTTCGATGGGTGTATGAATAGGAAGGGTTTGGAGGGATATGGGCTGGGTGCTGGCAGGTGGGACTAGATTGCGTTGGGATATCTGGTCAGCATGGATAGGTTGGACCGACGAGTCTGTTTCCATGCTGTACATCTCTATGACTCTATGACTCAATGACTGCATGGATGTTCATTTTCCTTGGAAATGCTCCTGTTTTATTTTTCAAGCCTCCCAGCCTATGATTTGCACTATTCACTTCAGTTAAACAGTTTCCCTTCATGCTCTAATCTATTGCTGGAGGTCAGATGTCCAATTGCAGTTCAGCTGATCCCAGACTCAGATGTGCTCCCTTGATGCCAAAGTTTGATCCTCTACAGTGTCATGATTCACACTGGAAATCAAACCTCACTATTCACAAAATCATCACATGTTAAAGAATTTAAAATAAGTATTAAAATATATGTTCCTCACTTTATCTGATTTCCAGATTCAGGTTGATCAAAAGCATGAAACAGATTTCTGTACTGAACAGAAGGTACTATTTATTGCAAACAGCTAGGTTCTAGATATAGGTAAACATTTATAAGTTGATGGCATTTAACAGTATACTAAAAAAACCCTAATCTCCTTATACAACCCTCCCCCCTTACACACAGACAGCGAAAAGATGATCTGAACTTCAGAAGAGTCACTGGACCTGAAATGTTGACTCTGCTTTCTGTCCACTGATGCTGCCAGACCTGCTGAGTTTCTCCAAGTATTTCTGTTTCTGAGAGAGAAAGATAGATTACTGGCAAATGAAAACTCAGAGGTAATTCAGTGGTTCCTATTTACAGGTTGCTGAGGTGGTTCTAATGATAATCAGAATGTTGATTTTCAGTCATCTTTCTTTAGATGCTTCCACTGGTTTGTAAGAGAGATGTGATGGCTGGTTCATTTACAGAAGGTTTTTGACTTGTCAGTTCAAAGTCAGAGCTTACAACAATTGCTAAATGAAAAGCAAATTGGTTTCCCTTAGGTTTAAAATGGATTTTGACAAAAAAGAAAGAGAGACAGCTCCATGCTTTTCAGCTACTGAGAACCAAACAGTGATTTGTTGGCAGGCAAAAGAGATTGATAGTTGTTCACTAGTCCATCGACCAATCAACTTCTGGTTGCCACTCAACTTCATCATTACACAGAATGTCTTGGCTCCAATTTGTCTGCAATCACATCAATTACCTTTCATTCAAACAGCTGTTCATACAATGAGTGCCAAGTCACTTGTTTTTCAAAACATGCTTCAATCCTATAAAAAATTGAGTTTAAAACTGTCCTTTTTCATTTCAGCCCACAATTTTAAAATGTACAAAAATATAAAGTCATGGGTCTTTATCCAAGCCTACAGTCAGCTTTCTCCCCCAGATCTGGTTGCTTGTTCCCTTCAGAATTCAGATGTTAACTTCTACGTGTTCCGTGAGCTAGACTTGCATCTGTTTACATGCTTTCAGCTGCTGATTGACTTGCTGAGGGTTCCTTAAAATAACAATGCTCTTAAAATAGGAACTAACTTGTCCGAAGAAGATTTTTCTTCTTTCCTTTGAGATTCTTCTGAAGGTTTCCTCTTTGTGGGGCTTCTTTTCATATTCCTGCAATCACATGATGACAGTGATGAGAATATTATTATTGTCACCTTGCTTTCATATATACCTATTATACTTCAGTAACATGTACGTTCAAGCTGGTACCAACCATTTGAGTGTGAGGTAGAGTGCTGCCAACAATCCTTCTTCCTATTCTAGTCAAAGGGTGGATCACTAGCCCATCGTGGGAGATGGATCCTGAACAAAATTCAACAGAAGAGCTTCTTGTCTTAGATAATCCAATATAATTTATAACATTTCAATACTTATATGAAACAGATAGAACACGTGTCTCTGTCAAGAGACCATGGCAGATTGTTCTCTGTCTGAATCACTTCCGAGTGTTATGAGTGACCCAGTGCTACCACCAGTGGCTTTGGTACAAATCAGAATGGATGGCGCTCATATTAGCCATTACATATCCATTACCTTTTACAATATTTACCACCACTGCACCTTTGGTATTGTCCTTGCCTAATGCTTGTCAATCAGCTTAGACTGCAGCTGCCTATGGCAGGGTTTAACATCATCCAAAGCCTGATATCAGAGTCTCGGAACGACCTGAGGTCATCAAGCAAAGCTTTCTGCAGTCACCTTCCAGTGAAAGTTAGCAGTGGCCTGTTGGTTGCAGCTACTGTGCTGAATTACATATGAATCCTCAGGCAGGCAAAGATGTATTGGATACAATTTTAAATCACAAAGGTGATTAAATTACTTTTTAAGTAAATTATTGAATAGTTTTTTTATTAAATGAAGTTACATTAGAATATTTGTTTTTGACTTTTCTATAACTTTGAAATGATTGTTCTTTATTTGATGCCCTTCATTTTTTAGCATTCTGTTGATTTATAATGTTATTCTTCAGGCACATTTTTGCCTCATTAAGATACATACTATTCTACAAACACATGCGCAGACAAGAAGTCTGCTATCACACTAATAAATTCACTCTTGCACTGCTCAACAAAAAATCAGTTCTTCCTTCTGATTAGAGGCTGCATCTACTATGCATCACATCTGATGGTACACATCAGCTGAATAGTTCATCATGTGATGAATGAGTAGAACATGCCAGAATGCATTTAATCTATCAAGGCACTATACTGGTTTAATACCCTCATGGTGTTAGTTTCAGAAGATAGCTAATCTTAAACTAATTGCTAATGTTGTTAACTTGAATTATGCAGAATTTGTATTTTTAAGCATACTTATTTTGTCGATTTCTGATATATTATTGTTTTCATGCCTGAAACGTCCGAAGTAAAACTGTTACCTCGAAATTAGTGGTGTGGTAATAATCTTCACAACAATAATGTTCACTTAAAACTAAGTTTAGACTTTTACAAGTTATCTTAAAAAATGGATACATTGAATGCTGAAACTACATGTTAGAGGTGAAAGTTTGTTAGTATCCATGACTAGAACACTCAATGTGATTCCAGTCATCAACACTTTGCTACTAGGGCTATGGATAATGCTTTAACATCATGGGGCTATTTACTAATAGATTCTGAGGAGTATTGGTACATATGCACTATTTTTGAAACTGTGGTCTGTCCCTCCTAATGGGTGGAGTAGGTTAAAATTACAATTTAAAATGGAAAAACAAATTTCAATCACAATTGTTGGCATCCTTCAGACTTATAAGATGACATTTCCTTAAGGAAAGTTTGTGAAAACATAGTTTTCAAATGGAAACAGTCCCCCGTGATTCAGTAACTTGTCCAGGATTTCAATATATTAAATTTAAGCCCAATATTTTTCTCTATGTGTGCCAACCAGCTTTTACATTCTCTCCAGCAATACGTGTCTGAGGAATGATTCACACTTGTGGCTTGTACATCATGGAGCATTGCTTTACATTGATTAATTCTGCAGGGTTGTAAACATGAACAAAATTAGCAAAACGGTGATGAAATAGCAATGAAATTACTCCATCTTTCTTACATACAAATAAGTGGAAAACAAAAAGCTTGCCACATTGCTTAACATAGGCCATACCATACGCAATTATTCCTTGTGCATCTGCTTTAGCTGATCAAGGGAGAAATTTCTGCTGATAATTGTGCAGGAGCCTTAAGAAGGTCACCTCCCTGTCAATTCACTTTTGTTCTGACCAGTGCACTTCTCGTTCACTAGCACTGCTCTTCCTTGCACTGAAATTATAGAAATTTTGATAGTTGAATGGCATTTAACTCAGGGCATAATGAGGCAAATGCTGAATTCCCTTTATATCTTGCTTATTCCTGCCGAATGAAAATTAAAAACTAGCAGATTAATCACTTTGGAGTGTCAGGAGTGAGGAATATTTAAACTATCTTAAAGCACAGTACTTTTCTTCTTGTCATTCTGTGGCAACTTATGAAGATATTTCTAATACATTCCTTAAAGGACTTTTGTACCAGGGGATGAGGAAATTATAAAAACTACATGCCAGGAAAGCATCAACAGTCTGTATCTATTACTAATTTTTACCAACTAGATCTACAATCCGGGTCCAGCTAAATGATGGACTGCCTCTACAGACTGAGATCCTGCAGACACACAGCAGCAAAGTCAAATCATATGATGTAAGAAACCTTAAAAGAATCTCTATCATAGCAATAATCCTACTATTATCAACACTGTTCTCAATATGCATGTGTCTGCCTCCTTGCTGACAAATAAATTGATACGGCATACCTGCCAAAGCAGTACCAACATTCGTATCAGCAGGAGACTGGTGCAGTATTGATCTGGACCCACAATTCATTTCCTTTCATGTTATTTGACAATGTCACTAGCACAAATTCCCTGAACCTTGTTCATCATGGCTTACTCAGTGTGATTTCCTCAAGCTCAGTTAATGTTAGGGTGCAGCTATGTTGTGAGTTGGAAATATTAATGAGTGTAGTGTAAAGTGCTAACTTACTTGAGATTATTGGCAGAATAAGCTACATTACTGAGCCTACAGTAACAATAGGGGACATACATTAAGCTATAGGTTTTAAGACACAATTTCAAATTGTTTCTTAGGCTATAACTTGTTTTCTGGTTATGTGCACGATTGAGTCAGGGAGTGGATTTTGAAAAACACATGACAAGGACAGAATAGGATAAGCACTCTGGACTTACCTTATGCAACTATTGTTGGTAACAATTGCTCTACATAGCTGTTTCCTTAAATATTTGATCCCTCTCCAGTTCAGCTTTACTCTTTCTGTTATGTGCCATTTCAAATGAAGGAATAGTTTTCAACTGTAACTTTAAGAAACACATTTAGTAATAGCTGTATAGCCAATGTGCAAATCCCCAGCTAAAATGTATCCAGTTACGTTATCTTGGAAAGATGTATTATGTGAAGCTCCATAGTAACTTTGGAGTCACAGTGATTTCAGAATAATTTGGGTTGTCAGGTGAATCCTTACCATAGCTCACCATGGTAGAAAATCCTTCTGGTAGGTTCACTGCTGCCACCACTTTCTTTCCTGTTAGGGATTTACAATGTCTGCTTGGTCTAGTATGGTCAAGGTAAACCACGTGGTAGTCTAATGAGCAAAGACTTTTGTCTTAAACATGATGCACTCAACTGCTACCATCCAATGAACTACACATTACGTCGTTATGACAGACATTATTCCTGAAACAATGAAGATGGCCGCAATGTTGGGTCTAACTTTTTTGAGATCCAAAACTGTTGCCAGGCTAATTGCATGTGATATCATCATTATCGGACAGTGCTTAATACATTGCTCAGCATTTACCCTTTCAGACTCTTACACTGTTTTAAACAATTTCCAGCTGATTTATGCGTCCTATGTAGTTTTTGACCACATATGTTATACATACAAATAAATTGTTCAGCTTTGAAAGAGCAATCAATAACATCATACAGATCCTGGACAGACTGTGGAGACGAGACAAGAAATCTGCTAACAGCAGTAAAATGCTGGATAGCATTACTATAGCACTTTCCCTCATCCTTCCCACATTTTTAAGCTTGATACCTTGGATGGTGCAGAAACCAATTGCAATGCCAGTTATCTAGTAATAAACACTTTGAAGGTCTCTCCTTTGATGTTTCCCTTAAGGCCAACAGGACAAGCTTCCTCTGACACATTGTATGCATTGCCACCTCAAGACAAGATCCATGAATGTTCCCATATTCTTTATGAGGTTCTATTTCTTTTGATGTCAATTGGCAATTGTGGCCCTTTTAAGTTTTAGTGGGTGTGGAAGCTCATATAAACAATCTTTTGTGTTGAAGGATATTGGCCATGAATAAGGATTCAGTTTAAACCTCGATATTTTGGTGTCACTAATTCAGTAATAGTTGTGGATCTCCTACAGCTTGCTGTTTCAGTCATCAAAGCATAGAAGCAGGGATATTTAGCCCTTAGATATGTAAATATGTAAAAATCCCACCTTCACTACAATGGAAAACTGTTCTATCAGTTATAATGTAATAATACCATATAATGTCACTTTTGTGCAAAATACCCCAGTCTGTGATTTAGCATATATGGCTATCAGTGTCAGCTCGACCTTCCTCAAACCATAATCATATTGACTGTAGTTTAGCTGGCGTAACTCCCATTTTTCTAACTGACCTTCTTAGAATATTTGCTGTTTTGTTCACTTCTTTTACATCTCCATCACACCATCCACTCCCTCAACACCACCCACATTGAATAGTGTCAAGTGGCTGTGTTCAATTCATTGCTTCCTTCAAACGCTGTTACAGAACTTAGCATTGCAATTGGTTTCTGCATTATCCAAGGTATCAAGCTTAAAAATGTGGGAAGGATGAGGGAAAGTGCTATAGTAATGCTATCCAGCATTTTATTGCTGTTAAAAGATTTCTTGTCTCGTCTCCACAGTCTCTCCAGGATCTGTATGATGTCCACTGTAACTTGGGCATAAGTATCGCCTCATTTTGACAGAAAAGTGTTGCAGTTTTTACACACAAAATTAACACTGACATTAAATTATTGGCTTCAATTCATATCTTAAAAATGGATGTCATTAATTTGTGCAGATAATAAACTAATTTAATACTTTATCATCAATGAACAGAAAAGTTTGGTCAATGTCAACTTTACTTCAAATTTCTTACATTCTATCCAAAGCATTTTGTAAAATAGTAGCTCTTTGGCAGTGACTTTATTAATTCAAGATTTTTGCTGTACTACCAAATGAATTTTCATGTGATTTTTATTATAAAGTATACTTTATGTCGATCTTCCTTGCAAAATAGATCATTTTTGCACCAACAAGGAATGCATGTCACTCAATTAAAGTTAATAAAAGTAATATTTTCCTACATGTGCCAAGTACATAAATAATACAAATAGGTATACAGAGCAATATAATAATTGATCTTTTCTTCTTGCAAAACAAAGCATATTGTAAAACCCTTCTCTGAGCTTTATTAATTTACATGTAATTATGGTGAAGTTATGAACCATTGAAAGTTATAATACATTTGATCCAATTATGTTGCTCCTAGTCATTTTGAAACCAAAACCATTCCATCACTCAACCCTCACCTCACACACATGCCTTTCCCTCAGTTTCAAACTCATATCTAACTTTCCTTCAGAAGAAGCAACTGTTTCTACATTAATATTCACTGAGGAAGCACATGATGTTTGACAAAGGCAAACCTTGACCCAAATTTCATTATTTCTCAGAAAAAGGAAGCCTGTCACTTGTTGGCCTACTGAAGCTCTTATGGGGCCAATTCTAGATTTAAAGGGCTTCTCCGGACACTGCAAGAATTTTATCTGTGGGAGAAGAAGTCAACATTAATTTTGCTGCTCACCGGATCTTACAGAGCACATTGCTTGTTTAGCTTGCTCACTGTCCATTGAAATATTAATCTGAATATCTCTCATAATGAGGTGCAATGTGGAGAATTGCATGGGATAATTCATTGGAGCTCATGAGTTCTGAACTTCAGACATTTTTGCTGCCATAGTCACCAATGATTCATAGTAGTTTCCAGATATGGTTATTTCAGCTCTTTAGAAGGAGCAGTACTAATGTAGCATAGTCATTTTCACCTCCGTATAAGAGAATGGATGGATCACAGGTGAGTCTACCTCATTACAATATCAAAAGGAGAAAATTACTACTTTCAGACACAAACTAACTTCTCTGACATAATTTGAGGAACTAAAGCTCCGAGAAAGACAACCATTCAATAGCAATGTGGTATCCTCCACTATTTATGAAATCAGAGATAAAACAAAGAACTGTGGATGTGGAGATCTGAAACATAAACAGAAATTGCTGGAGAAACTCGACAGATCCAGCAGCATCCATGGAGACAAAGCAGAGTTAACAGTTCAGGTCCAGTGACCTTTCCTCACCCTTAACTCAGTTTTCTCTCCCCAGAAGCTGTAAGACCTGTTGAGTTTCTCCAGCAATTTCTGTTTATGTTTAAAAAATCAGAGATTTGAGGGGGAAAAGATTTATTTTTTTATTTATGTGTAATAATTGCATAAAACTGAGGGAGATGATGAATAAGGCAGCTAGTCTCAAAAGGGATTAACTGACATCAAGAGATAAGTTCTGCCCATCAGGATTTAAAGGATTGTAAAAGCTAACCAGGTGAACCATAATGTACTGATATGTGTGATTCTTTTTCTAATGATGAGATCTATGTACTTTATCAGTAATGCATATTCATTCTTGAATCTGACCTGAGGTCTTACAAGAGATCACCATATAATTTATTGAAATGTAACATGCAATTGTTTATCGAGATTGAGTCACCTCTGTCGAAGACTTTGTGTGGCCATCCTTCCCCACTTGGTCTTATAACTCAAACTGATATCAACAAGAAGGAATGGTACTAGTGAACCTACTCAAGGAATCTCTGAAGGCTCATGTGGATATCGCCATAAAATATATCAGTGACCACAACCAGATTAGCCATGATCTAATTGAATTGTAAAGCAACTATGAAGGGCCAAATGGCCTGATTTTAAGTTCTGTGTTCCTTTGTTCCAATTATTGAATAGGAATCAATTCAACATCTACACTATGTGCAAATTGTCATACACAATGTGAAGTTTATAAGTGCAAGATCTGAAGAAACTGCATCCAAGCTGTGAAGTCTGGGGTTACAGAATGTAAGCTTGATAAAACGTCGATCATACATACTTCAGTTCATGCTGGCATTGTGGAGAAATGATTGCATGGATCTACATGAATTATTTAGGGTGGTGTATTAACCTGGCAAATACATATGGAAAATATTATAGAAAGCTGTTTTTTCTTTGAAATCAACTTTTTCCTCCTGTTCAAAAATTTTACTGAGAGCAGAAATTTGCCTTGGATCACTAACAGATGCAACATGAAACACATTGGAAGTGCGTGCATGCATGTGTGAGCAGCTGTAGGGGAGGGCTTTTCTTGTTTCCAAATGCACTGAAGTTGACCACGTGGAAGTGCTGGGTTAAACAGTTGGGCAACAACTGGCTTGAAATCTTTACAAAATGACTGCACTATGGCAGAATTTCAATCACAATAATGTTTTAAACACAAGTGTCTTCCAACACTGCAAAATTCTTTATGTGGCACTATACTTTAAAGCTGGGTGACTTGGGTGACACTGTGTTGAACAGAAATAACAAATTATTTCTAACCAAACGAAATTAAATTTTAAAAAACACTACATTATTAAAATAAGAAAGTTACATTAAATGTGCAAATAAACAGAGAGATCCATGTGAGCTTTACAAAAATCACTGTAAGACCATTAGAAGATAAAACATTGGAGCAGAAATTAGACCATTCAGCCCATTGAGTCTGCTCTGCCATTCAATCATGACTAATATGCTTCTCATTCCCATTCTCCCATTTTCTCACCGTAACTCTTGATCCCCTTGATACTCAAGAACCCATGTATCTCAGTCTTAAATATACCCAATAACCTGGCCTCCACAGCTTTCTGTGGCAATGAATTCCATAGATTCAACACTCTCTGGCTGAAGAGGTTTCTCCTTATCTCCATTCCCTTTACTCTGAGGCTATGCCCTCAGGTCCTAATCTCTCCTACCAATGGAAACATCTTTTCAACATCCACTCTGTCCAGGCCATTCAGTATTCTGTAACTTTCAATTAGATCCCCACGCATCCTTCTAAATTCCACCGAGTATAAACCCAGAGTCATCAAACATTCCTCATATATTAAGCTTTTCATTTCTGGGACGATGCTTACAAATTATGAAATCAATTCCAGTAGTATTTTACTGGCGAGTCTGGAAGAGTTGTTGAAATTGGAAAAGAATGTAAATGAATTTTTTTGAAGAAATGTGGATTGCAGTACCAAAGAAAACTTACAATGAAAGTTTTTGAAAGAGTATATAGGTGATAGAAAACATGGAAAATTGGTATAGCATAGGGAAAAAAGAAAGTCTTTGTGGTGATTTAGGAGGAGAGCTGAAATATTAAAAAAAATGAGGTTACAGTCTAAAAGCTTATTGGGTGAGCAAGGGAAGGAAGTAATTCACTGATGTGCTTCTGCTTTTTCACTCTCAAAGAAATGGCTCTTATTCAACAACAAGGACTGAAGTTATTAGTTCAGGACTACTCTATTCCTTAGTTTTAAAATAACGCAATAAATGATGGCAGAATATAAAAACGAAAACAAATTATTGAATAAGCTATGTAAATTATTTGTTGAAGGTTTAGAATACATCAGTATTATTTGGAATTTGGATTCTAAAGTAAAAATAAATAGATTTTGCTTTTTAGGTCTACGGAGGTCACTTTTTTAAGAGTTGGAAGCTTTTTTTAAAGCAGTGGGTCAGAACAGCATTTCCAAGAAATAATGGGACTTAAGCTAAATTACATCATAGGCTACCTGGTGAGATAATTGCTGACATTTTCACTAATTTAGGATTTGAAACCCCATGAGTTTTATTTGGAGATGAGTTACAAGCAGCTCCATTCAGGACAAAAGATCTATTGCAGCATCTGTGCTGCTTACCAAACGAAAGGTTGTCAAAGAAACTGCAAAAATACGCTGTAAGTTTTTCATTTGAGTTCAATGAGAAAATTCAATGTGTTTGCCTGCATCCATGAAGCTTGGGGAGAAATGGTGAGAATCACATCTGGCAGAAAGTTGTCAAAGGGAAATGCTTGTAGCCTCTTCAGTTGAGCCAGAATTTAGTGGGTGATGGTAGGAAAACTACTCCAATACAAATGAGTGTTAATAAAGGGTATACTAGGAAAAAGGTTATATCTTTCTCTCTGCTGTTCATAATAAGATCTTTCCAAGTTGCTTTTTAATATAAATATATATTGCTTTCTTTTTTGTGCAATAGATGTATGCTCCTTTCTAAAAAGTACATTTATAGCTTCCTGTGAACATACTCAGTGATGGACCATAACAGTCACCAAATCGCAAAAAGAAGTAAAAGGTTATGGTTGATTCAACCACGTTTCACTTTGGGATCAGAGTTGCTATGCAGACTCATGGAGAATAGCAGTAGGAGTAGTCCACTCAGCCCTTCAAGCCTGCATGTCATTCAATATGATCATGGCTGATCATTCACCGCAATCCCCAATTCCCACTTACTCTCAGAAGAAAATAAGAGCTAGCAGCAGGAGTAGGTAATTCAGCCCCCTGAGCCTGCCTCACATTCAGTGGGATAATGGTTGATCTCATCTCAGCCTCAATTCTATATTCCTGACCATTTCCATAACTCTTTAGCCAATTACTCATTTAAAATCTGTCCATCTCCTGCTTAAATGTATTCTGTGTCCTTGTGTCCACCACACTCTGGAAATTTCATTGATTCACAAGCTTTTGAGAGAAGTAATTTCTCTTTGTCTTAGATATTAAATCTGCCACCTCTTAGCCTAAAGTTTTTTTAGATTAGATTAGATTAGATTACTTACAGTGTGGAAACAGGCCCTTCGGCCCAACAAGTCCATGCCGCCCCGCCGAAGCGCAACCCACCCATACCCCTACATCTACCCCTTACCTAACACTACAGGCAATTTAGCATGGCCAATTCACCTGACCTGCACATCTTTGGACTGTGGGAGGAAACCAGAGCACCCGGAGGAAACCCACGCAGACACGGGGAGAATGTGCAAACTCCACACAGTCAGTCGCCTGAGGCAGGAATTGAACCCAGGTCTCTGGCGCTGTGAGGCAGCAGTGCTAACCACTGTGCCACCTTGCTGCCCTAAAGTAATCATTTTAGAGTCCTTGGTGAGTGTTCATTTAGATTAGATTACATTACAGTGTGGAAACAGACCCTTTGGGTCAACAAGTCCACACCGACCCGCTGAAGCACAACCCACCCATACATTTACCCCTTACCTAACACTACGGGCAATTTAGCATGGCCAATTCACCTTACCTGCACATCTTTGGACTGTGGGAGGAAACCGGAGCACCCAGAGGAAACCCACACAGACACAGGGAGAACATGCAAACTCCACACAGTCAGTCGCCTGAGGTGGGAATTGAACCCGGGTCTCTGGCGCTGTGAGGCAGCAGTGCTAACCACTGAGCCACCGTGCCGCCCAAATTTCAGTCACTCCACAACCACCCATTGAAGGAGCAGTGCTCCCAATTAAACCTGGTGTTGTGTGATTTTTAACTTAAATACAATCATATTTTCTTTGGAGTTAGGGAATGTTTGAAGAGTGCTACTTGGAAGGGAATCTGGTAAGAGGCATCCCTGTCCCTCAATATCTCTCTGCCCTGTTAATACCGTTATTATTACGGGGAAATCCCCAGCCTCCTGGAGGACTGAGAAATTGGGATTGGAGCAGGGCCGGGGACTCGAACCCGCTATCCCCCGTGCCACCTTGTACTAGCCCGCCGCCTGTCAGCCGAGGGGACGATCGCGCGGCGCCACCCGCAGTTCGGCGGCAAATAATGATGCTGTAGATTAGATTCCTTTAGGCCCATTTCCCTCTGACTACTACACTTAACATTATAGGCAATTTGGCATGGCCAATTCACCTGACCTATAGAAGGAAACCCACACAGTCGCGGGGAGAATGTGCAAACCCCACACAGACAGTCACCCGAAGCTGGGATCGAACCCGGGCTCTTAGTGCTATGAGGCAGCAGTGCTAACCACCGAACCATAATACGTATGCAAGAAGAGTTGTAGATAGATTAGATTAGATTCCCTACAGTGTGGAAACAGGCCCTTCAGCCCAACCAGTCCACACCGACCCTCCGGTGACTAATGCACCTAGCACTATGGACAATTTAGCACGGCCAATTCACCTGACCTGCACATCTTTGGACTGTGGGAGGAAACTGGAGCACCCAGAGGAAACCCACGCAGACACGGGGAGAATGTGCAAATTCCACGCAGACAGTCACCCGAGGCTGGAATTGAACCTGGGACCCTGATGCTGTGAGGCAGCAGTGCTAACGGCTGCACCACCGTGCTGCGCCAATAAAATTATGACCTCTTTTTTTAGAATGTCCCATAAGGGGAAATATCTGCTCTATGTCTACTTTCAATCCCTTTTAGAATCTTATACATCTAAATTAGATATTTTCTCATCCTTCTAAACTCTAGTGAGTATAGGCCTAAACTGTTCAAGCTCTCCTCAAAAATTAAGTCTTTCATCTCTCGATTGAATCTAGTGAACATTCTCTGAACTGCTCAAGTACGGGGACCAAAATTATATGGGGACCCCAGATGCAATCTCACCAATACCTTGCACAATTGCAACAACTCTTCCTTACATTTATAAATATTAAAATTCAACTTGCCCTCCTTATTGATTACTTTGCCTGCATACCTGTTTTCTGCAACTCATGCATGAGGGCACTCAAATCTCTTTGCACTGAAGTATTTGAAGTTTTGCTCCATTCAGATAATAAGTTGGCTTTTTTATTTTTCTGACCAAAAGAGATACCATCGTACTGTTCCTCGTTAATTTCTATCTGCCAAGTTCTGGCCCATTCACCTAACCCAGCAAGGTGGAACTGCTTTAAAATTAGGGGTTGCCCTTTTACGATGGAGAAGATTTTTTTTAGCATTTCACAACTTTGGAACTTGCTGCTTCTGAAGGTACTGGAATCGGGGTATCAAACATTTTTATGGTGGATGTAGATAGATTCTTGTTAGGCAGGGGGATCGAAGGTTATTGTTGATAGACTGGAATGTAGAATTTGAAACATTAACAGAATCATCATGCTCACATTGAATGGTGGAATGGGATTGGTGGACCAAAGAGCCAACTTCTGCTCCTAATTCGTTTCTTCAAATTTAGATATGTATAGTTGCATGTTTAAAGATGTCATCAGTGAGACTCAAGATGAAAGCAAGAACAGAAGCCATATAACAGCGAAGGTTTAACAGCAATTTCAAAGATGATGTGATGATTTTCTGTTTGCCAAGCTACTGCCAATTAGCAGAGACATTGTAAATGTTGAGTACATTGAGTGTTCATAGTTCAGACAGTGTCAAAGTAATTTGATAATTGAGGACAGATAAAGGTCAGATGCTTTTTCTCCCTTGTGACTTATACACCATTTATGGTGTGTCTGACTCAGTGTCTGCAATATGTAGATTTTAGTGATTCTACTTGTAAGAATGTGTCTATAGATGATTATCCAGGCTTTTAGAGATGTTGCTTCTGAAGTCTTTAAATGAAGGCATTCATGAAGCTGAAACCACAGAAATGCTCTCTTGGCTTATGTGTGTCCTTATAGGCAGCAAGGAAGTATTCTCCCAATAAGACTCTGAAATGAGATACATCTGCTCCTTAATCTGATGGTTAAAGAGAAAAAGAAACCTAAATTTCTGCTTTGGACAGACAAAAATCAAACAAGCCTGATAATGCTGGGATATTACTTAGTTCACTCTGGTCTTACAGAATCAATCATGAGGGACAGTGAGCAGATTTATTGTTGTAACCCCTCTCTTTTCAAGACCAGGTGTATATGTTAAGGTGGGTTCCTGGCTTCCATAAGAATTTGGCTCAGTCTCCTCTTTGCAGCCACATCAGAACACATTTGCACGAGAGTTAATGAGACCTTAAAAAAATTCAAATCTTTATGTAAGTAAGCATATAGACCCAAGCAGGATTGTGTGCCCAATACAGAAGATACCAAGACTCTGCTGGTTATAAAGCTAATTTTTCATTAGCCCACAAGAACGTCTAATCTCATTGTCAATCTTCCTCTTCTTCATAATAAATCAGATAAGAAAGCAATTCCCATTAGGAATGCCATTAGTTCCATATTTCTACTTGGGCCAAAGCAGAACATAACAATTAACACTAAAGTCTCATGTCAATGTTAGTGCCAGCAATACTAAAAAAGATGAATAAGTAATAACTGAATTATTTGATTTTATTTGATTTATTATTGCCATGTGTACCTGAGTACAGTGAAATTTTTGTTTTACGTACAGTACAGGCAGATCATAACATACAAAGATCATGGGGTGATTGAACAGAGTGAGAATATACTTCCATTCATGATACTGTTCATTTCAGTACACATATAGACATCCTGGATACATGAGTCTGGATTTTACTGTAATTGCCACTCACCTCGTGTACCTATGGACTTTGAAACAAACAAAAACAGAAATTGCTGGGGAAACTCAGCAGATCTGCTACTATATCAGCTTGAAGAATAATCACTGGAAACTTTAACTCTATTTCTCTCTACAAATGCTGCCAGAATTCCTGAGTTTCTCCAGCAATTTCTGTTTTTGTTCATTGCAGATCTTCAGCATCCACAGTTCTTTGTTTTATATTATTGCCAATCGACTTTTGCAGGCTTGTATCCATCATTCAGATCACAAAATCTGGTTGCAAAGTGCTTTAACTTTTAGGGTGACGGGAGCTGATTCAGGTCCAAAAGGGCATTCCGACTGAGCATGCACATTTCTGCTGTTGACCACACCATTTTGACCAGGCTGCTGGTGCAGATGCTGAGAAAGCAGTATGTGATGTCAGAAGCATATACTGTTGGGAGTTTAACTCTTGCTGTGCTATTTTCAATTTCACCATTCTAACTAATGCCATGAACTACACATTTGAACACTAATTTTAGGGACTGATTTAAATTCAGGGTTAGCTGATGATTCATCTCAAATGTCAGTTGCTGAGTTTGTAGAAGTGTTTAGAGCTCTGTATTTCTAATTAAAGTTGCTGAGGCCCAGCAGGAGTGATATCGCATATTCCAACTTCAAGTAAGCTGCATAGGGTCCTTGCTTCCAGACAGTGCAATCTAGTCCCTTGTATTCCAGCATAGCAAGGTGAATGATGTAACAGAGAGGGGTGAAAAGCTACTCAAAGAAGGTAAAGCAAGAGAGATAAATTCTTGCCAGGAGACAAGAAATAATTCTCTCCCCTCAATCGAAACCAGAAACAGTATATGCAATATTTTCACTTTCTTTGGGAGATACTACTGTGAGGAGGGCTGAATCATTTCATCTCTCTTTATCCTCCTCAACAGGTCACAATGAAGAGTTTAAAGTATGTTTAGTATGTAGATGGATTACACATCAATTGAAACATAATTCACAAGTTCAAAATTAAGGAGCCAATTACAAGTTATGGTTCTGTTCGCCGAGCTGGGAATTTGTCTTGCAAACGTTTCGTCCCCTGTCTAGGTGACATCCTCAGTGCTTGGGAGCCTCCTGGGAAGCGCTTCTATGATGTTTCCTCCGGCATTTACAGTGGCCTGTCTCTGCCGCTTCCGGTTGTCAGTTCCAGCTGTCCGCTGTCGTGGCCGGTATATTGGGTCCAGGTCGATGTGTTTGTTGATAGAGTCTGTGGATGAGTGCCATGCCTCTAGGAATTCCCTGGCTGTTCTCTGTTTGGCTTGCCCTATAATGGTAGTGTTGTCCCAGTCGAATTCATGTTGCTTGTCATCTGCGTGTGTGGCTACTAAGGATAGCTGGTCGTGTCGTTTCGTGGCTAGTTGGTGTTCGTGTATACAGATCGTTAGCTGTCTTCCTGTTTGTCCTATGTAGTGTTTTGTGCAGTCCTTGCATGAGATTTTGTACACTACATTGGTTTTGCTCATGTTGGGTATCGGGTCCTTCGTTCTGGTGAGTTGTTGTCTGAGAGTGGCTGTTGGTTTGTGTGCTGTTATTAGTCCTAGTGGTCGCAGTAGTCTGGCTATCAGTTCTGAAATGCTCCTGATGTATGGTAGTGTGGCTAGTCCTTTGGGTTGCGGCATGTCCTCATTCCGTTGTCTTTCTCTTAGGCATCTGTTGATGAAATTGCGGGGGTATCCGTTTTTGGTGAAGGTGTTCCTCTTCCTCTTTTTGCAGTTCTGGTGTGCTGCAGTGTGTTGTGGCCCTTTTGAATAGTGTCTTGATGCAACTTCGTTTGTGTGTGTTGGGGTGGTTGCTTTTGTAGTTTAGGACTTGGTCTGTGTGTGTGGCTTTCTTGTAAACCTTTGTGGTGAATTCTCCGTTCGGTGTTCTCTGTTCCATCATGTCTAGGAATGAGAGTTGGTTGTCCTTTTCTTCCTCTCTAGTGAATCGGATTCCTGTGGGTGTGGCGTTGATGATCTGGTGTGTGTTCTCTATTTCTGTGTTTATCCTTAGTAGCCACACATGCAGATGACAAGCAACATGAATTCGACTGGGACAACACTACCATTATAGGGCAAGCCAAACAGAGAACAGCCAGGGAATTCCTAGAGGCATGGCACTCATCCACAGACTCTATCAACAAACACATCGACCTGGATCCATTATACCGGCCACTGCAGCGGACAGCTGGAACTGACAACCGGAAGCGGCAGAGACAGGCCACTATAAATGCCAGAGGAAACAGCACAGAAGCGCTTCACAGGAGGTTCCCAAGCACTGAGGATGTCACCTAGACAGGGGACGAAACGTTTGCAAGACAAATTCTCAGCTCGGCGAACAGAACCACAACAACGAGCACCCGAGCTACAAATCTTCTCCCAAACTTTGAGCCAATTACAAGATTTTCTTGAGTAAAAGGAAGAAGTACTTTGCTACTTACAAACCCACTTAAAATAATAAAATGCAAAATTAAAACTCACATTAATATGTTTATGAAGGTTAAAAAGAGGACAGTATTTATTATAAAGAGGAGGATAAAAGAATATACAGTTTATCAATCTTTTGAATCTGCAAGGTCTTCGGTTTTAAACTGAGGCCATAATTATTTAATTGATAACTAAGATAGAAAATGCTAGAGAAATGTAGCAGGACTGGCAGCATCTGTGGAGAAAGAAACAGCGTTAACATTTCAAGTCCAGTGTATCTCTTCTTCGGAGGGTAAATTAATTGCGCACGTATTTTCTGCTGCATCATCTGCAATTGACATGACTGGAAGTGGATTCCAAATCCTCGATGTCCAACTGGTGTATGAGATGGGCAGCATATCCTACAGATTAATGCTCAGCATCTTGGCAGCTTTATTTTCCAGTTATATGTTATTCCATTTGTAATTGAGCCACCACAAGAAACTAAAGGCCTCAAGGTCCATTAAGTACCAGGATCTGGCACTGAACTCATGCACACATGGGCAGCATGCATAAATTAAAATCAAACTGTCGCATTAAATGTTATCAAACAAAACATTAATATACCTAGGCAGTGCTTCTATTGCATGGACACCTCTGGAGGAACTCTGCAGTATTTGGTAGAATGTGTCCCATGATTCAACATAGTCTGCTGCAGGCTGTGCAATCTCACCAGCCTCTATGCATACCTACATATACATACATATAGACCACATACCTGGGAACGAGGAGGACCAAGATAGGAGGAGGAGGAAGCAAAAGAAAGGAAGAGGAGGAAGTGAGTGGACAAATAACAAATTCCTTTTCAAGCTGGATGAAACACGAATAACCTTATCTGACCACTGTACCAGTAAACACAGCTGAAACTCCTTATTCACAATCATTTCCGTATCTTACCTCCCTTCAGTCACTGAACATCATAGTTTTTAAAAAGCCTAATAAAGTCATACAACTCTACTTCTGGCTACAATAATCACCTGTTTTTTTCCTTTATAAACACACTTTAGTCCATAGAGGTTCCAGATGTTAAAACCTGCTGATGGAATTTGAAAATAAACAGTCCATATTTTATCATTATTACGAGACAGATAAAACAATGCCCATTTGGAGTGAGCCAGGTAACCCAATTTGGAAAGGTGGATCTGCCATTGGAATATGACTCTATTCCTCCAATTCTGAGACCCTGTGATGCAGAACATATCGGGTTCCAAACAGAAGGGAGGGTTTGAACTAGATTGGCAGGGATCCTCAATAGCAGGGAAGCAAGTGCAAGGCTGGACAGAGATACAGTAATCATAAATAGTAAAGTGAAGAGACAGGTCAGGCTGGAACACAACGGGGAGCAAGGAATGCCAGTTGGATTAAATGACATTTATTTCAGTGCAAGAGGGCTGACAGGTAAGGCCAAGAGGTGGATAGGTGCATGGGACTGGGATATCACAGCCATTACGGAAATGTGGCTAAGCGAGGAAGAGGACTGGCAGCTTAATGTGCCAGGGTATGGATGCTTTTGTCAGGACACAGGTGGTGGAGACAGGGAACAGGGAGTTGCATTTTTGATTAAGGTGCATATCACAGTAGTAATCGGAAATGACATAACTGAAGATTCATGCAGTGAGGCTTTGTGTGTGGAGCTAAGAAATAAGAAGGGTATGGTGACATTATTGGGGTTGTACTATAGGCCGCCAAATAGTCAACAGGAATTAAGAGGAACAAATATGTAGAGAGATTGGGAAGACTTTCTGGAGCTATAGGGTTATCATAGTAAGGGATTTTAATTTTCCTAACATAGTGTTCAGGGGCTTAGATGGGGTGGAAATTGTTAAGTGCATGCAGGAAAGTTTCTTCAAGCAGTATATAGAGGGTCCTACTTGAAATGGATCAAAATTCGACCTACTCTTGGGAAATATTGTTGGACAGGCAACGGAGGTAACAGTGGGGGAGCACTTTGGGGCCAGTGACCATAGTTCTATTAATTTTAAAATAGTTATGGAGAAGGACAAAACTGATCCGCAGGTTCCAGATCTAAATTGGGGCAAGGTACATTTTGATGGAATTAGACAGGAGCTTGCAGGGATTGATTGGAGTAGTTTGTTTGCAGGCAAAGGGACCTCTGGCAAGTTGAGGGGTGGGGGGAACGCCTTTAACAGTGAGGTAGCTAGAGTTTGCAGTCGGTATGTTCCTGTGAGAATGAAGGGCAAGGTTGACAGGAATAGGGAACCCTGGATGACAAGCGATATTGAGGCTTTGCCCAGAAAAAGAAGGAGTTGTGGCTGAGATACAGGCAGCTGGAATCAAGGGAATCCCTGGAAGTATACAGGGAATAAAGGAGTTTACTGAAGAAGAAAATCAGGAAGGCGAAAGGGGGACATCAGGTAGCCTTTGCTGAGAAGATTAGGATGAATCCAAAGAGACACTTTAAGTATATTAAAGGAAAAAGAATAACTAAAGAGAAATAAAATTCCTCAAGGAAGGATCAAAGTGGACATGCATGTGTAGAACCATAGGAGATGGGCGAAGTCCTCAATGAATATTTCTTCTCTGTGTTTACCAGGGAGAAAGACATGAAGACTTGGGAACTTGGGGAAGCTAGTAGTCATATCTTGGGGACAGTTCATTTCACAGTAGAGGAGATGCTGGATGTATTAGAATTTATGAACTTAGATGAATCACCTGGTCCTGACCAGATATATCCAAGAACACTGCTAGAGGCTAGAGAAAAAATAGCAAGGGCCCTGGCTGATATTTTTGCATCATCGTTAGCCATGGATAAGGTCCTGAAGACTGGAGAGTAGTGAATGCTGTGTCACTATTCAAGAAGGGCTACTAAGAAAAACCTGGGAACTATAGACCAGTAAGTCTAATGTCTGTGGTGGGTAAGTTACTTGAGAAGATTCTGATAGATAAGATATTCATGCATTTAGAAAGATTGGGTTTGATTAGGAGCAGTCACTATGGCTTTGTGCATGGGAGATCATGCCTCACAAATTTGTTAAAGTTCTTTGATGAAGTGACCAGGAAGGTTGACGAGGGTAGGGAGGTAGACGTAGTCAATATGGATTTCAGTAAGACCTTTGATAAGGTGCCACATGAACACGCTGCTCTGGAATGTTAGATTGCATGGAATCTAGGGCATGCTGGCAAATTGGATACACAATTGGCTTGATGGTAGGAAGCAGAGGATGATAGTAGAAGGATGCTTGTCACACTAGAGGCCTGTAAGTAGTGGAATGCCTCAGGGGTCAGTGTTGGGCCCATTGTTGTTTGTTATCTATATCAATGATTTGAATGGGAATGTACAAGGCATGATTAATAAGTTTGCAGATGACACTAACTTAGGCCGTATCGTGGACAGTGAGGAAGGTTGTCATAAATTGCAGCAGGACTTTAACCTGCTGGGGAAGTGGGCTGAGAAATGGCAAATGGAGGTTAATAGAGATAAGATTAAGGTTTTGCATTTTGGAAAGTCAAATCAAGGTAGGGGTTTCATAGTGAATGGTGGGGCCTTAAGAAGTGTAGTGGAACAGAAGGATCTTGGAGTTCAGGTGCACGGTTCTCTGAAAGAGGAGTCACAGGTAGACAGGGTAGCGTAGAAGGCTTTTGGCACATTGGTCTTCATCAGTCAGGGCATTGAGTATTAAAGTTGGTTAAATTATGTTGCAGTTGTACAGGACATTGATGAGGCCACACTTGGAGTATTGTGTTCAATTTTGGTCACCTTGCTATAGGAAGGATGTCATTAAACGGGAAAGAATGCAGAAGAAACTTACAAGGATGTTGCCAGGACTCAAGGGTCTAAGTTATAGGGGGAGGTTGGACAAGCTAGGACATTTTTCTTTGGAGTGTGCGAGACTGAGGGTGTATCTTATGGAAGTGTATAAGATCATGAGAAGCATGCATTCAGTCTTTTTTCCAGGGTTGGGGAATCAGTTTAAGGTTAGAGGGGAAAGGACGAAAGGGAACCTGAGGGGCAACTTTTTCTACAAAGAGGTTTGTAAGCATATGGAATGAGCTGCTGGTGGAAGTTGTTAAGGTCGGTACATGAATAACATTTTAAATGCATTTGGACAAATGCATGCATAGGAAAGGATTAGAAGGATATGGGCCAAGTGCAGGGAAATGGCATTAGTGTAGGTGGACATTTTGGTGGGCATGGACCAGTTTGGGCCAAAGGGCCTGTCTCCATTCTGTAGGACTCCATGATTCTAGAAAACCTTAAATCTTAAGACAGATGGGAACCTCCATTCCTGCTTTCCCAGTGCCGATTATGGGCCAGGAGGAACAGAAATATCTTTCCCTTCTCCCTAACGCAAAGAGCTAAAATCCATTTCCCTCATCAAAGCCACAGTCTCTCCCTCCTTCTGTTCTGTCCACCCCTGTAATTTCAACCTCTGCCCTTCAGCTACCACTCTCCAAACACCTTCCCTGCCAATCCCTGACCTTCTCTAATTTCTGAGGACAATCCTCTGAGGTCCTTGGCTGTGGATTCTCATTGATACTAGCCAGCATTCAACCTGACATGTAATAGAGTAAAAACATTCGAATGGAATCCTGTCATTAAATTTGACAGTATCTGCACAACCACAGCTGCTGCTCTCTCCTATCACCCTGCAAATATCGGTGCCATGTGTAACATTATGTTTGCACCAGCTAATGGAAACAAGACATAAGAAAAGTAATAACTATGGCAAAATATCGACTACAACACTAAAATGTATTTTTAACAAAAATATAACTTTTAAGTTCATTTGACACCCCTTCAAGAATATATTTAGGCTTGTGCTGCCAAACACTTTTTTGGAAAAAAAAATCTATTTCAAATAAGCTTAGATGATACAAAATTAGACAATAAATAGATAGCAATCAATATAATGCATTATCACTTAACCAGTCAGTTTAATATACTGCAGAGATTTCCATGCCACACTGATTTTGTATTGAATGCATTAAGAGTACTTGTGGTAAAGATTTAGGATGATAGCGTCAATAATTTAGAAAATAGGATACTTTCTAAACTCTTTTAACATGAAGGAATTTTCCATGTCTGATAGGTTCCATTACTCATGGCAACCACACATGCCTAATTAAGGCAGAACAAAAAGTAAAACTGATAATAGAAAGTAATGGGAACCAGCTTTCAGCTACTGGACGGTTACTGAGATAAATGTTGTCAACAGAAGAACCAATGCACACAGGAAACCTATATATTTAAGTTGTAGGACCAATAACAATACTCTAATTTCTGAATTAAACTTGTACACTATTGTTGTCTACTTAAAGATGTATAGTGGTATCCAACATAAACTGAATTGTTGGTTTAGCCCAATACCACATCTTAGGAAATGATTTGAAGCCAGCAATGAGAATAGTCCTAGAGAGTTAATTTTAACATCTCATTACTACTCTCAATGCTTGTGTGCATACATTAAAGAGGCTGCAAGGCATTTTGGTGACTCACCCAATAAATGCCCTCTCCTCACAGGGATCGCTGTTTGGGTGAAAACACTGCACTTATATTGATTCTAAGGACTATTTCAAAGAAAACTCATCACTTTTTAAAAATTCATTCACTGGATGTGGGCATTGCTGGCTGGGCCAGAATTTATTGCCCATCCCTCGTTGACTTTTCGAGGTGATGATGAGCTGCCTTCTTGAACAGCTGCTGTTCATTTTGTGTAGTACGAAGGGAGTTCCAGGGTTTTGAACCAACAACGCAAGGAATGAACATTTATTTTTAAGTCAGGATAATGACAGATTTGGAGGGTACTTGCAAGTGGTGGTGCCCCTATCTATCTGCTGTCCTTGTCCTTCTGGATGTTAGTGGTCATGGGTTAGAAAGTGCTGTCCAAGGAAGCTTGGTGAATGGGTGCCGTGTATCAAGTGGACAGTAAACATTGCTGCTTCCAAGCATTGGTGGTGGAGAGAATGAATACTTCTGGATGTAATAGCAAAGACTTTCTAGGGCACTTTGTGTTGGGCTTTACCAGGCCCTTTAGAGGTGGGCTGGTAGGGGAAAGGCCACGTAACATTGGGAGGAGAGCCTGAAGTTCTGCTGCCACCATTATCTTACCAGTGGTGGGACGGTCAGTATTGCAGAGGCCTACGGGGCTGCCAATTAAACCAATAAAGTGGCTTATTATTGACCACTTATTGCCCCCACTGGCATTTTGTTTACCCATAATAGTAGGGCTACTGAATCATGATGAGGTAACAGAATAACGCTTGGTGGCAACCAGCAGCTCTGAGTAATGGGATCTTCTTCCATGGTCACTCCATGGTCAATAGAAGGGTCACTCAGTGGTAATGTCAGTCCTCACTACAGCTATAGCACTGCTGCTGGCCGCTACACTCCCTCAGTTCCTGCGGCCTGCACATCTGACCCCAATACAGTGACTAAAACTGACCATGTCCTTCCTCCTTCCTGCAGACTGAGCAATAGTGTTGCTGAGGCTGCTGTGCTTCTGGTCCTTTGATTGGACAAAGAATTCTAGGAGTGATTCACATCCTTAAATGGATAGCAGTCCCTGGCAGTAGCCTCTCACATGATGCTGTTAAAATGCTACAAACAGTCTTACTCCTGACTGCAAGGCTTGAGTCTTGCTTTTGCTCCTTTCAGTAGGACAGGCCTGGATAAGGGAAATTTACAGCCTTTGTTAAAACTTCACTACCATTCAAAAAAACATTTATTCCAGAAATTCATTGATTGCTTCACATAAAAAAATGAAATGCTGTGGTTTTCTGTTTCATTGGATGTTGCATAAGAAACATGGGGAGAAAGGGAATATTTAGTCATGAGAGTTTTATTCAGAGTAACACTTATCTGGACAAGGAATGGAAGGAACACATAAGACCAATGAAATTTGCTCCAGTTGCTGCAGAAGAGAGGAACAAAAGGTCAGGAGGGTGAAATGATGTTCTTTCCTATTGCAGGTACAGAACCTTCCCAATCCAATCAATCTCCTTTACAACAACCATAATCCCAGAATCAGTGCACACTGTCCCTTAGCCTCTGAATAATCTGCTTTTATGTCATTCAGAATGTAAAATGTGTAATATAAAAAAGCCATTCAAAGTAAGTTTGGTATTCTGGTTTTGAGCTATTAACTGATGGATTTCCTATGCGTTCAAAGTTAATAACTAATTTATAAGTATTTCTGTAGCCATGACTTTTTTAAAAAAAATAGAATTTTAAGTCTGACTTCAGAGTGAATTGATTTACTGCAGTAATTATGGACTTCTGGATATTTGAGATTGTTTGCAACTCAGCAAGGTAAATTATGGGGCCTCTGGATTGTTGAAGAGTTCTGGAACAATATTTTTAAGGAGAAGGGAAATGGGCATTGCTGAGAAAGAGAGACTTTGACTTTACTTTTGACTTTGAATAGAGCTGTCCTGTGAAGCTTTTCAAATAGGATAGCTGTGCAGAAAAGTGTTCCTGAGAAGAGAAGGATATGTAAGGAACAAGGTTTCCTTACAGTGTTAGTATCAGACCAGAAGTATTGATATAAAACTGTGAAGAGATTACTTTAAAGCTGAGCAAATTTAAGCAGATATATGATTGCTCTTGGAAGAAGCTATCTGCATTTCCAGTCTAAACGTTAAAGCCACAAGTGACTTAAGTGTACCAGTATACTGGATAGAGGAAGTCTGGGATTAGTATTACATGAGTAGTGTTTTGGATACTGTACCAGGACAAAGGTTTAGGTATTGTACAAGTGCTATTTTGTGTGGATTTTTTTCTCAATTTATAAAGGAATGTTTTGGGATTCATGAGATTATGCTTTTTGTGTGTTAAAAAGTATTTGAATTGGTATCATAAATAGATAGTTTTTTGTTAAAAACAAAATATATAAAAAATATGATCTATCAGGCCAGGTTTCTGTCTAAGACTGACTTGTCCGGTAATGGCGTCAGCTGGGATCAGACTAAACTATCTCCCAAACAATTTCATACCTTCAGGGGAAGCGGGTGTAAGGATTCCATATACATTACACCATCTAAATTGTACCTAAGCCTGCAGGTTTCTGTTTTGCAGCTAGTAAGATGCATGTTATAACAATCAGCAGTTGGAACTAAAATTGTGTTTAAAATTAAGTCTTGTTAATGATGCACCCATTTATAGCCACTTTCTTCCATTAGCTAACCAATCTTTTCATCATGTGACAGGACATTTCAATTGCTAGGAATGTATTTCAGAAACAAACATAAATAGGGTCTTGTGACATGGTGGTAATGTCACAACCCCTGGAACAAGACTGGGTTCAAGACCCAGTTTCCCTGGAAGTTTGTTATAACATGTACAAAGAGGTTCATTAAAAATTAAATACAGCAGTGTTCCCAAAGGGTCAAGATCATCAATACAAGTGCATAGTTGCAAAATGACACAAAAACCTTACTTCTGAGTGCTGTTGCAATTATTACCAAGTGGCTGGATTGTGTTTTTTTCATGATCTGTGCTCTTTACCTGCCTGGAACTCTTATGCAAATGCCATGACCCCGAACCTGCCAGGTCTCCAGCGCAGCAGCAAAACTTCTGAGGAAAAGTGGAGGAAGGAAATCCCAGGGTCAGCACGTTTCCAGAGTACAGCTCGAAGAATGAAAGGTATTCAAGCAGCAGTAGGGGGAACAGCAGCAGGAGTGGTTTAATTAAGGACAGGGTGGTGGGATGGGAACATCCCTAGGAGGGATAGAGTAGGATGCAACTTTGTCAGTTGTGGTTTTCAGATTGGTATTTAAGAAGGAGTGAAATAACTGGGGCAACAGAAAGGAAAATAAAACTAAACAACTTCTCAGATGCTGGGCTTATAAGCTGTTCTATCAAATTCAAACCAGAGGACAGATGAGGAATTTGTTTTTGCAGAGCAAATTATAATGCTGTGGAATGCACCACCTAAAAGATTAGTGGAAGCAGATTTGATGCTAACTTTCAAAAGAGAACAGGAATATACTTGAAAGATTTTATGTAGAGTAGAGGACTGAACTGAAGAGAGAGCTCTTTCAAAGAACTGACTCAGACACAATAGGCAGAGCAGTATCCTTTTCAATTAATACTAGAATGAGAATGATACTGGTCTGTTTCAATAATCACATAATTATCAAGCAAAGGTCAATCAAACCTTTGGCAGAATAATTTTTTTTAGAAGGATGGATGTTGGCCTTTAAATGGAAATACTTCCCCACAAGACAGGGTGGCTTTCTTCATGTTATTACATTCCTCTAAGTTCATGAAAAATGCATGCACTGGTATAGCATCCCATTTTATTGGCAGGCTGGGAGAGGTTCTGAATTCCAGTTTCCAAACACCAGGTTTAAAAGGTGCCCAGAGAGCACTTCACTCAACCTCTGCTCACCACCCCCACCCAGCATTGGAGATTTTAGAGTCCAGGCAAAATTTGGAACTTCACTTTAAGAACACTGCCCTGGAAGTTCTCCAAATCACACCCAGACCCGCCATGTTCCCAGACTAAACTAGTCTCACTTGTCTGCATTTGGCCCATCTCCTTCCAAACCTTTCCTATCTAGGTACTTATCCAATTGTCTTTTAAATGTTGTAGCTGTACCTGCATCTATCACTTTCTCTGGCAGTTCATTCCACACACATTCTGCGTTAAAAAAAAGTTGCCCCTTGTGTCTTTTTTAAATCTTTCTCCTCTCATCTCAAAGATATGTCCCCTAGTTTTGAACTCCCTCCCCTTAGGGTAAAGGCCTTTGCTATTCATCTTATCTATGCCCCTCATGATTCTATAAATCTCCATAAAGTCACCCCTCAACCTCCTATGCTCCAATGAAAAAGTCCTACCCTTTTTTGTGACTCAAACTCTCCATTCCCAGCAGCATCTTTTCTGAACTCTCCAATTGACTAATATCCTTCCCACAACAGGACAACCAGAGCTGCACACAGTACTCCAGAAGAGGTCCCACCAACATCCTGTACAATCTCAACATGACGTCCCAACTCCTATAATTAAAGATCTAAGCAGTGAAGGCAAGCACGCAAATGCCTTCTTAAACACCCTACCAACCTGTGATGCAACCGTCACAGAGCTATGTACCTGAACCACTTGGTCTCTCTTTCTACAACACTATCCAGAACCCTGCCACTAATTGTATAGGTCTTGTCCAGCAGCTCATTTTCCTTGCACTTTCAATTTATTTTTCAGTGTACCTTTCTCCTGGAATTACACATTCTGAAACTGGTGCTTTCTTTGTGGCCTATGAATTATAGTGATTGTGTTTAAATTATAATAGGGACAATATCTTTTCTGCTTAAAATAAAACTTAGCAAGTTTGAGTGTAAGAACGAAGAGATGAAGCCAGCAATTTTGTTTCCACATTTTAGAATACTCCTTAAATTTATTCTGTTTGCATTAAATTTCTTTGAAAATTTGACCTTGATTATTCTTCATTCAAAATATGTATATCTGGAAAGACAAAGGGAGTTAAACACTCTTGATCTTAGGGACAATATAACAGTATCACAAAATCAAAATCATTGAGAGCACTAGTCAGAAATTTTGGTCTTTACCTATTACCTATCCATTCATTAATCTTAATGGTCAGATGATTGTACGAGCTGTACACCAAATCACTGATACGTTCTTCCAATCCTTGAACCTCCTCAGAGGAGTTTGCTAATATCAGAAGAACAATGTTGTATTATCTAACTGAAGTTTTCAAGATTATAAAGTTATTCAAAAATTTACTCTGCACAAATGGTTCACTACAGTGTAGCATTCAAACGCAGGGCAACAATTTGGAAACCAGAATATGAATGGCAGAGATATAGAATAAATTACCAGGAAAAACTGTGGAAGCAGACGGTATAAATAGGAGCATGCTGCAATTAAATACTCTTTATGGCGATTGAAAAAGATTACATGATACAGTGAGAAGCCAGTAAACTGGGACTGAGCTATGGAAAAGTGAATAGCTTATTTGGCTCCAATGGCCTTTACTGTTCCCAAAACAGTTATGTCCTCCTGACATATGGAGGTGATTACATTTTAGGTTACGAAAGTAGGGTTTACCACTGTATATTAACCTTTGCATAATCAGAGTCTGTCTTATCCTCCTGACACATGATATAATCTTGGACTGAAATTATTTCTAAATATAACTTCTCTTCAGAACTTGTCCTTCAAAATTAGATTTAGTCTTAATTCCCCTAAAAATGGAATTTTCAACTTTTCGTATAAACATGAATTAGCCAGCTCAATCTGCCCTAGGTAATGGCAGTTTCATGTCTATGAGACCTAGCTATTAATACCAGATGAGGTGTTTTGAGGAGGATTTTAGCAAATACCATTTTAAAGCAATAAAAAGGGAATGAATGGTATCAAGCATTATTTAAAGATACATACACATAACATTATTTCTGTCTTAAAATATTGTCTTTACGTTCCCTATAAACTTTTAGGGAACAGATTCTATTAATTCTTTTCATCAAATTTTCTGTTGGAACTAAAATGTGTCAGCACAGGCTTGTGGGGCTGAAGGGCCTGTTCCTATGTTGTATTATTCTTTGTTCTATAACTTGAAAGAAAGAGTTCTGAAGAGGGGTCACTGGACCCAAAAAATTGACTCTGATTTCTCTCCACAGATACTACCAGACCTGCTGAGATTTTCAACTTTTCGTATAAACATGAATTAGCCAGCTCAATCTGCCCTAGGTAATGGCAGTTTCATGTCTATGAGACCTAGCTATTAATACCAGATGAGGTGTTTTGAGGAGGATTTTAGCAAATACCATTTTAAAGCAATAAAAAGGGAATGAATGGTATCAAGCATTATTTAAAGATACATTTTCTTTTTTTGTTTTCTGTTATGAAAGAAAAAATGTTACTTAATTTATTTCTCAGTTAATCAGACTCTAAACTAGAAGTGCAACATTATGTTTCGTATGTGAAATATGGATGTGTTTCCGAGGCCAATGTCTGTATTATAATCTTTAGATAGTTCTGCAGTTCCTGGGACCCACAACAAGAAAATTGGTTCCATATTTGTATGACACTGCCAGCTTGATACAATGAGAAATTGATTATATTTTGCAGTAGCTCTTGCAAGTCTCCACGTCCCTTTTCTCTGCTTTTACAAGATGACAGGCGGCTTTGGCACAGTGGCATGACCATTAGTAATTCAGAGACCCTGCTAATGTTTTGGAGATGAGTTTGAATCCCATCAAATCCATGCTTTCAATAAAATCTGCAAACCCAATAAAGCTAAAGTTGCTATCGTCCTACTAGACTGTAGGGCTGCTCTCTCTTTAGAGAGCAACACCTGGTGGTGGTTTAATCTGAGGTGAGGGGAGGGATTCAGAAGGAGAATACTTCATGGTAACTTCAGGCAGTGCAGGAATTTAACCCACACTGTTGTCATCACTCTTTATCACAAATCAGCTATCCAATTGAACTGATCCACGGGTCTAATGATGATTGTAAATCCATTTTTGGTTCTTGTAAAAACACTAATATCTTTTAGCAAAGGAAATGTGCCATCCTTACCTGATCTCATGTACACATTACTCCAGACCCACAGCAATATACTGGATGCTTAACTGTCCTTTGAAAAGAGCTAGCAAGGAAAACAGCTGTATCAACTGCTAAGAAGTCTGAATAAAAGAATTAAACTGGACAGAAAAAACCGTCATGATGAAGGCACCACAAAACAACAATGGCAAACTCAGCAATGTAGAGACAGAAAAGTCCTCCTTACCGACACCTGGGGGCTAGTGCCAAAATTGGGAGAGCTGTCTCACAAATTAGTAAAATGCAAACTGTGAGATTTATATAAATATTTCATCATATTTGATGTGAATTTGGGTCTGGTCTTTGAGTTAGTAACTAGTATGTTTTTCTGTGTGTCTGAAGTTTGTAAATATTTCTGTAACCATGTTGAGTTATTTTAGAAAAGCTACTTTTAAAACCTAGCTATTGAGTAAAATGGTTTGTATACTCATGGGGTTTTATTTATTTAAGATGTTTACAATTCAGCATAATAAATAATGGAATCTCAAAAGGTCTTCACACTGAGGAAACCCTTCATTGTGTTATCATCATCTGAACTATCATCATCTGAAATGGGATAGAGTTCAAACAGAACTGGACATCCATGAGTCACTGTGGGCCATTAGCAGCAGAATTGTACTCCAACACAATCTGCAATGGATTCACTAAGCTTATCACACACTTTACCATTAACATCAACCGTGATTCTGGAAAGTTTGGGAAGGCATGCCAGGAATATGACCAGACATATCTAGAAACGGGGTGTCAACCTGGTGAAGCTACAAAACAGGATGACCTATATGCTAAACAGAACAAGCAGAAATTGATAGACATTCCACTACTAACAGATCAGATTGAAGCTCTTCAGACTTTCTGCATCCGGTCAATTAAACAACTCACTGAATGTAGCAAATGGGACTAGATCAGATTGCGATGTCTGGTCGGTACAGAATAATTTGAATAACGGATCTGTTTTGTTGCTGTGTAACTCCATGACTCTATGAGGAGGCACATAAATATCCCTGTGCTGAATGAGAAGAGAGCCAAGGCAAAAGATAAGGCAGATGCATTTTTAAAAGTTTTCAGCAGAAAGGCCAAGTGGATGATCCATAATGGTCTCCATTCAAGGTCTTCAATATTCAAAAAGCCAGTCTTCAGCCAATCTGATTCACCCCACATGATATCCATAAATGGTTGACAAGTGCAGGTAACATTTGTGCCAGGCACAGCCACTTCCAACAAGAGACAATCTAACCATCAACACTGACAGTCAATGGAATTACGATCACTGAATCATGCACTGTCAATATCCTGGGCATTACCATCGACCAGAGTCTGAACTGGACTAGCCATATAAGTACTGTGGCTTTAAGAGCAAGTCGGAGACAAGGACTCCTGCACTGACTGACTCACGTGCAGACTCCCTAAAGCCTGTCCGCCATATATAAGGCACAAATCAGGAGTATGATGGAATACTCTCCACTTGACTAGATGTGTGTAACTACAATAACACCCAAGAAACTTGACAACATCCCAGAAAAATCAACTCATTTGACTGGCCCATATCTCCAAAATATTCAAGCTCCAGCAATGATGTTCAGAAGCGCCATGTGTACTATCTACAAATTCCAACTATGGAAAGTTGCTAAGGGTCCTGAGCCAGCATCTTCCTAACCCAAGACCACCATTATCTAGAAGGACAAGCACAGCAGATACTCATGACACAACTACCTGCAAATTTCCCTCTAAGCTACTCATCATCCTTACTTGAAAATGTATTGCCATCCTTTCAGTATTGCTGGATCACATTCTTGGAATTTTCTCCCTTAAAGCTTTGTGGGTTTGCCTGCACCATCTGCAGATTTTACGAAGAGAGCTCATCACTACCTTCTCTATTGACAACTAGGAATGTGCAACAAATGCTGGCTCAGCTAGCCATACCTACAAACCATTAAAAAAAGAAAATTCTCCTCAAACCACTTGGATGGTATCTTGCATTATATTCAGTGAAGGGATTTTTTATCAGGTAGCTTGCTTACAGCAAATTTCCTTTGCCTTTGTTTAATTTTGCGTCAAGATTAGAGTGGTGCTGGAAAAGCAAGGAAAAGATAATGTCCTTGCAGCTTGTTTTTAACCACTCTTTGTTAATTTTGTATCACTGTTGAACTCTATAAAGTTCTTCTAATAGAACTTTAAATTGCATTTCCAGGCTGTTCTGTCATGATTTATTTCCAATTTTGAAATCTTTTTTCTTGTAAAGCACTTGTAGATTCTTTTAAAGTTGTTCAGAGCTTTAAAATTCTGTACTGTAGCAAAATGCAGCCAATTAAACTTTTAAAATACTTGTAAACATTTCCAATCTTATAAATTCTGTTAAACACTTCTCATAAAATATTTGGAGTCTTCCTGGAATTGAGAATGAAAATAGAGGGCTCACATCATTTTTGTTTCTTCTTGGGAAGTTTCCTGATTTTTTGAATACAATTGAAGTGGGGGGAGGCGGGGGGTGCAAACTGGTTGTGCCACTTTCTCACATTTTCAGATGGATTTCTGTCCTTTGCCACCAGCAAAATAGTGATCTGTGTTCTTCCTGTATATGCATTTTTTTTCAGGAATAAAAATTTTCCTTCCTCTAAATCATTTGTTTTGGTATACATCTTCTTCTGTTTTCATATTCAATTGTTTAAGTTTATCACTAATATTACCTATTTTGGAGCCCTGTTTTTAAGATTTTAGCTGTAGTATGTTGTTGTGTTGTTCATGAATATAACAATGTTTTTTTTTAAATGGTAAGTATTTTTTTCTCCTCCCCAGCCCAGAATCATGCCATACAGGTATATTTTCTAACCTTTCCTGAACAAATATAATTCACACTGGAGCCTGACTCAGTCCAATTTTCTATTTGATACACTCCCTTAATATCCCATTTGTGACTACCTGGGTCTTTTTTCTGTGCTTTTCTTTTTCTCTCCCTAGTCTGGCTGCTTTTTCACCTTTGAGTGGAGCTGTTACAATTTCATTGAACCTGTGCTGATTGACTTCTGTTTAAATACTTATCAGCTGCTGGCTGAATCTTTCTTAAAATGACACTGCTCTTAAAGTGACAATCACCTCTTCTGCAGAATTTTGTGGCTTTTTCAATGAATACTTCAGGTTTCTTTGTATTGTCAGTCTCTTCAGGACTTACAGCAACTACCACTGCCACAAAGTTATCAAGGCCTACTACATTGAGTAGCATAAATCCTGCTTTCTCTACTAGCCCAGAGGATGAATGAACCAGGAGTAAATCTCAATAAAATAGGCACTTGATTTTAATTGGCAAAATAAGATTTATTACATAGTACATTTTATTAACTGACATCCATGGGACCAGAAGTGTTCTGGTTTGGTCAAATACTCTAGTTGATCAAGAGGTCCATATAATCAATGTAAAAACACACATTAAGCAATAGAAATGTAATGCAGAGGGTATACATATCATTGTTATACTTTATTTACAGCACAAATCAGTTCAATACAAATGCAACATTGCCTTAAATAAAACTTACTGGCATCCTTGACTGACTACTCAGATATTGTGGAGATCACAATAATACATTAAACCTCAGATGTTTCAAGTATATAATTTTTGCCAGATTATCAAGTGTCGATACCAATTAAAACAAAATTCTTGGTAGTAACTATATGTAAGTTGTGGGAACACTGAGGCATATTAAATTTTACTTTCAAGAGTCACATTTGAGGAGACTGGACAAATTCCAACTGCTTGAGTTGCCCAAGACTTTCCCTAACTGCCCAATACACCTCTCGGTATGGGCACAGAATAGATACAGCTGCAGCTTAGTTCCCAAATCAGGACTTCCTGAACTATGAGTAGTGCTCCCCAGTGGAGCTGCAAGGCAAAATCTTGAGGTTTGGAGCTCCAAAGCAGCCATGGCTAACATGAAGCTTGGACTGATTTCTAGCAACTGCATGGCCCCTTTAAAATGCATGCTTTCTTTTCTATTGAGGCCTTGGCCTCCACTGATAGCTCAGTGAAGCCTGCTTCCTGCTGTCTGAGAGCCTATGTGAAAAGGTACATGTTAATTTACTCTCCTTCCTAGCAACTGCACTGTGGGGAAGATGGAGGAGGCTGGGGGCAATGGGAGTAATTTTGGCTTTGCAGAAGGGATTTAAAAAATGGTGGTTTTGTGAAAGGAGGGGAAAATGGGGCTGTTGATGAAAGGAAAGAGAAGGAAGAGGTACATGCTGAATTCATTTCACCCCTGCTGAATTCAACACCCCGCCACAAACTAATAAATATAGTTTCCCTCTCCCACCGAAATGTCAATTCTTCTGCTCCTCGGGTGCTGCCTGACCTGCTGTGCTCTTCCAATGCCACACTTTTCAACTCTGTAATCTCTGTTACCCTTCTGCCTTGCTCAACAGCTTCTGGACTTTCTTAAATTTTCACCTGGGATCACACAAATTCTGAGGCATTAGAATGAGGTTATACTGGAATAAAACGTGAGAAGAAATGTTCTACATTAACTTTTTCATATTCATCAGCTTATACAACAGTGAAAACTCACTTTTAGCAGCTACGTCACCTTATTGTTCTGGTCTTTGAACTATTTTCCCCTTAGAGAATCTACTTTCCATATTCTTGCCCAGCGCCTCCTTCACTGAAGTATTGAGTGTATTTAGGTTTTCTCTCTTCTCTTAGCCCACACTCTTACCCCAGTGCTTCACCAGCTTCTGAATGAAGATTTGTCTTTGATTATTGAGCTTGCCTTTCTGGTGCTTCCACGGCTGCTGCCATTTCTTTTTCTGTCAGTTTTCACATTCAGCTACTAACCAACTATCTGTGTCTTCTTAAAACAGCAATGTTCTTAAAGTGGTAGACTTACTTCCTTGAAATATTTTATTTTCTTCTGTTCTTCTGGATTCCTTCTCTTTATTATGGTGGACAGGTCTGTACTGCTGAAACCATGTGGCATTCCCCAACAGACCACTGCGAGGGTTTTGTGATATTTTTGACTTTTTCATTTGTGGTTTTAGATAAGAAATGTTTGAGGCAGTTTGCTGCCACTTTGTCTTTTCTTCATTTTGGATATTTTTAATGATTACTGGTAGAGGATACATCACCATCGAGCATGTAGGGAAGAAGTACTTTCTTAGAAAACAAGGCATTCATTTCATGATGGTAATAAGTACAACTACATTTAATTAGACTGAATTACGAGGATCTTAGCGATCTGGTACATTACAATTGCCTCCTCATAAACTAAGCTGAACTCCATGTCTCGACCCACAGACTATGTGTGACATCAATCAAATGAGTGGAGCCAATGTAACATGAACATTAACCTCTTCAAAACAATGACCTTACTCAGTAGAAATCAAAGGGGTGAATTCTTAAATAGTTGCAGAGACTGGATGTGGATAGACCTGCAATTCTTGACACCAGCTAACATGTTAGTTTGCCAGTCTGCATTCAGACAATGTTTAAATATGCAAGTTAATGTTCAATCTCTGACAACGAATCCTGGGGAGTGGAGGTGAGTCTGGTCCTTCATCGACCACTTTGAAACTCTTAATATCCACCCTAGCCATAAATTCAAGATGGTGATGATGTCTGCCTACTATGATCCCTTTTTATGTTGAAATATTTAACAGTTTTAGTATAATGCATTCAAACCAAACTATCACCCTGTATAGAGTTTTAAGTGTCACAGGCTGTCAACAAAATGCCATTGATCTTAAAATGTTTTCAGTAAATACATGCTAATATTAAGTATGTACATCATTCCTCTCACCTCAGTCTTTTAGTTTCAATGCAAAACCTAATTAGAGATTCAGCAAGTGATGCCCACAAACTAAGTTTCCTGTCACGTAGTTTATAAACTCTTTGGTATCCAGGAAATTCAATGAAAACTTACACTGGTGAACTGTAGTTCCGTGCATTCATGCAATGGAAAGACATTCCTGCAGTGAAGAACAACGAAATCTACATTATTGGAGGAACCTAACTTTTATCTTGGCAACAGCTTTGTCTCCACTATGAATAATGCATAGCAATGGAAAAACACAAACACTTGCATGTTAATTCTCTTGCAAGGCATTTGATCTCTTGATTAGTAACAACATCATGTGAATAATTCTGTCCTTTGTGGGCAGCGAGAAAAAAAATCGAACCTTGAAATACTTTGGTATATTTTGTCAGGAAGCTGGTAAATATCCTTCTGCTCATTAAGTAACAGGAATGCTTTAGAAAGTTCTAACTAGGTTGTGTTGATAACTGACATGGCTATGATGATAATACAATGATGAATATGATAGAATCAAACAAACCAGGCACTCGCCAAAAACAACCCTGGATATTCTGTTACAAATAGATGTAAGCAAATGCAGGTTTGAGGTAGAGCAATAGATTATGCCATGCAGATCATTGCAAACAGTTCAAAATATCTGATAATCTTAAATTAGTATATCTGACTCAAGATAGCGGCAGAGTAGTATGCTCCAGTTGGAGCTCCTTTTCCTTTTTCTTTCTTATTCTTCCCTTTTCTGCAGTATTACATCCCCAACCCCTCCCTGCCAACCTTAATTCTTAAACTTACCCAGAGGGAATGGAGAATGGAGGCCAGCCCAGCACAGGAGGCCAGTCAGAGACTGTGCTGTGCAGAAAACAAGACCCAAAGGTGGGTCATGAGCCGGAGCATGGAGCGGGAGGCAATCTGAGCCCGGACCAGCCTCAGAGATGAGTCCTGGTGGCTTTTTCTGGAGGCGGCTCCTGAAGGTTAGTCCAGGTCAGAGGACAGTGCGTGGTGGCAGCGAGGCCTTGTGTTCTTAAACTGGTGGGCGCGGACTCAGTGAAAAGGACTATAATTTGAGTAGACTAATTGAGATGTACAGAATGGAAACTGATCCTTTGGTCCAACGTGCCCATGCCGACCAGTATCCTAAATTAGTCACGTACCATTTGCTAGCACTTGGCTCATAACCCTCTAAAGTTGCAGTGTGTGGTGCTGGAAAAGCACAGCCGGTCAGGCAGCATCTGAGGAGCAGGAGAATCAATGTTTCAGGCATAAGCCCTTTATCAGGAAAGGCTCCTGCTCCTCGGATGCTGCCTGACCAGCCGTACATTTCCTGCACCACACACTTCGACTCTTATCTCCAGCATCTGCAGTCCTAACTTTCTCCATATCCCTCTAAACCCTACCTACTCATATACCCATCCAGATGCCTATTAAATGGTGTAATTGTACCAGCCTCCATCACTTCCTCTGGCAGCTCATTCCATAGACATACCACCCTCTGTGTGAAAAAGTTGCCCCGTAGGTCTCTTTTGTATCTTTCCCCTCTCACCTTAAACCTATGCCTTCTAGTTCTGGACTCTCCCACCCCAAGGAAAAGATCTTGTCTATTTGTCCTATCCATGCCCCTCGTGATTTTATAAGTCTTTATAAACTCACCCCTCAGCCTCCAACACTCCAGGGAAAACAGCCCCGGCTTATTCAGCCTCTTCTTATAGAACATAGAACATAGAACAATACAGCGCAGAACAGGCCCTTCGGACCTCAATGTTGCGCCAACCTGTGAGCTATTCTCAGCTCGTCCCCCTACACTCTCCCATCATCATCCATGTCCGGATTGTTTAAATTTCCCTTCTGACCTTGTCCACCCCAGTCGAACACCCACACCTCCACATCACAGATCATTGAAGGTGGCAGGATGGGGTGGGGATGGGGTGGGAGGGGAGCAGTAAATAAAGCATACAGTGCCCTCAGCTTAATTAACAGGGGCAAGAAGTTGATGTCAAACTTATACAAGACACGTGTTAGCTTTTGGCTGAAGGATTGTGCACAATTGTGGACACCATGCTATAGGGGAGATGTGAACATATTGGAGAGAGTGCAGTAGTGGATTACAGGAATGGCTCACCCCTGCATTTCCCATGGCCAATCCACCCAAACTACACATAACTGGACCGTGGGAGGAAACCGGAACACCCAGACGGAACCCACCCACTCACGGGGAGCCAGAGCCACAGAGGTGCACACATCCCTCTATCCCACCTGGCCATGCTGAGCAGGTCTCCCAAACCGATTGAGTTCCCACTCATCAGCACCCGGCCCAAGACCCTCCAAACCACCTCGTTCCCCCACCCCCCCCCCCCCATATAGCTCAAACTCTCCAACACTAGCAACATTCTTGTAAATCTTTTCTAAGCCCTTAATTTTTAAAGTTAGTTTTATTACTATTATGGACTTTGAGTAAGTACAGTACTTTTTAAAACTTTGTATTCCTATGCTAAATGTTTTTTTTTACACTCTTTCAACTCTGTAACAAACACCTGAAGCATCTGTATCTAGGTACAAAGATGCTGCCAAAGCGGCAACATTACAAACTTTTCACGACACTCATTGGAGTGCACATAAACGTAAAGGCTATCCTGTTCTATTCCACACATTTAGAATGGAATTAAAAAACCCACAACTGTTGATGTGCAAGCGCCCGAATAGATTGACATCAATGTAAATTGCATTAAATAATTGCCAGGGATGTTGCAACATAAGTACCAAAGATGAAAGTCTTTGGCTATTCTATTCCTGGTCAGATTAAGAAAAGTTTGCATTGTTTCTCACTTACTTTTGCTTTTATTCATATTTTTCTTCCTTTTTTCCCTTTGGGAGCATTCATGACAATAATTGTGCCCTTTTGAAAATATATGTTGACTGTATTTAAGATACATTGAACCTTACATATTTGAAATAAATTTAATCAATTCAATTTTTTTTATTTTTAGTTGTCACAACTCTGCAAGAACTGGTCTTCATATAGAGAACCCACTGTAGCTTAACGGGACTCTATAATTTTACTGAGTCGCAGAGTTTCCCATGTTCAAAGGATCCCAGATTCCACCCAGATAATGAATTCGCTTTTGGTCAAAGCCACAACTTAACAGAGAATTATTACTCTCTCAATATCCAGTTTATTTCTGTTCAAAGCCAATGCAGTTCAAGTTAATGCTGACTTCCCTAGCAGTTGTCAAATGCTTTTATTTTGTGTCAATACAGTGCAGCACAATCCTTCCAGACTGAAAAAGCTCTCCAGCAAGCCTGGGCTATTTTTTGTCGCTGTGCCTGATTTCTAATGTGCAGTATCCTAAAGCAAGAATCAGTACAAACAAATTCACACAATGGCTCACAATGCACTGAAGTGAAATGCTGGCATTTCATGGGATTCCTCAGTTGCTGGGATTAGTCTTGAATTTCCCCACAATATAGTCAAGCTGGAGACACAAGAATTCTTTATTCAATGTTAGCGGTATAGTGGAATTGTTTAACGGGAACAGAAACAGGTGCAAGAGCATTCACATTTCTCTGTTTTTCTGGATGAGAAATGCTCCAGAGATGTGTGCTTTGTAGTAAAGATGTGTTACATTACAGTTGCCCGGTACATGCAGCTCAATGTAGTCTAAGGAGATGACAGGTAAGAGGCTTGGCAGGTGGAAGGCATGCAAAACCAACTGGAAGATCAGTTAAAGATGCAACAGCTACCTGAAAGCAAGATGGAAGTGAAGCTATTGCTGATTGAAAGGGACATTTATGCTACCCTAATCTAGGAAATTATCTGCTAGCTTTCATACCTTACCAGTACATTAACATTCCTAAATTTTATGAACATACAGGAATAAATTACTTGGCCCTCAGACTTGCTCAGCTCTTCAATAAGATCATGGTGGATCTGATTACTCCACCATACCTCTTACTCGCTGATAAATGTTCACTCCTTTTCTTATCAAGAATCTATCTATCAACGTCTTAATTATAGTCAAAAATATTGCAAAAGAGAATTCTAAAGACTTATCACCATCTGTGAGAAAAGAACTTTCTCCACCTGTCTTGAATGAGCAATCCCTTAATTTTAAATAGTAACCCCTAGTTCTAGAGTCTCCAGAAAGAGGAAATATCCTCTCCACACCCACCTTGTCAGGACCTCTCAAAATCTCATATCTCAGTCAAGGCACCTCATTGTAACATTGCTATAATATTGTATTCTTTGCTTTGTTCCATTAACCCTGTGCACTTCATATGTTATGATCTTCCTATACTACATGGAAACAAAACTTTTCACTGTACTTAGGTACATGTGACAATAATAAATCAAATCAAATCTTTTACTCTTCTAAACACCAGCTGAAACAAGACTAGCCTACTGAACTTTCCTTCATGAGCTAACCCACCCACTCCAAGAAATAAGTGATAAACTTTCCCTGAACTGCTTCCATAGCTTTTACGTCTTTCCCTAAGGAAGGAGTTTAATACTGTGCACCATATGTCAGATATGGTCTCACCATGGGGCAGCACGGTGGCTCAGTGTTTAGCACTGCTGCCTCACAGCACCAGGGACCCGGATTCAATTCCCACCTGGGGCAGCTGTCTGTGTGGAGTTTGCACATTCTCCCCGTGTCTGCATGGGTTTCCTCCGGGTGCTCCGGTTACCTCCCACAATCCAAAGATGTGCAAGTTAGGTGGATTGACCATGCTAAATTGCCGTAGTGTTAGTGCAGGGGTAAATGTAAGGGAATGGGTCTGGGTGGGTTGCTTTTTGGAGGGTTGGTGTTGACTTGTTGGGCTGAAGGGCCTGCTTCCACACTGTAGGGAATCTAAGAAATCTTGTACACCTCTGAACTTTCCCTGAATGTATGAGCTCATACATCTCACACGAATGACTCCTTAGGAACACCATTTCCCAACAAGAGTGTCTGTAGATACAACCATTTTATTTGTAGCATAACTTTAATGAAAATCCTAAAGTCTCAGATTTTGGGTTTGCACATAACCAGCAGTGTGTTGAAGTAGGAGTTCTACTGCCTCCTTCACTACCACCATTATCACTTTCATTTGTAATTTTGAGTAAATTACACAGGAAAAAAATTACTTAGAGACTTTGTCCTGCAGCACACTTGATTGATGAGGCAAAAATTCAGCAAATGTGTACCTCTGAGAGAGCTTGCAGCCTGGCATTAATAAAAATCACTGTGAGGCTGAGTGAAAAGGCAAAGTAATTGCTCCCAGTTACATTCTGAAATGATGTGGGCAACTCTGCTCCCTTTGAAGGTGAATATTTGGCAATGCTATAATAGGAACACCACCAAAAGAGAAGTACTGTATTGAAAGCTGGAATCCAACAAGAAAACACATATGTCAGCTGCATGAAGCAAATACAGTCAGTCACCTTTCTCAAAACAGACAGCCCTAAGCAGCACACTGGTATTGAGAGGAAGCGAAGGTTAATGTTCTCCTCACTACTTTTATTTCAGGTACTTTTGATACACTGTACTTAAGTATTGCTGTTTAATACTGCGATATCATTTGACCTGGAATCAATAAAATTATAATTTATTGAAAAAGTGTTTGTGAAATCTGTAATTGTTTTTCAGGATTGATAGAGATAAACTTTAAAGAGTTTGCATCAATCTTATTGGGAACTCTGTTGTGATATAAGGAAAAGGTGATTCATAGAATTGTGCCTTGTGGATAATTGTGAAATAGAGTTGAAAGCTGTCATCACATCGGACTTCTGACCGACCCTGCATGAATAAAGAACAATGCAGCGTGAAGCTGTTTAGTTACACAGAGCCACGTTTATGTGGGGTGTGATACAGGCACTTGATCTAATGATGATTTAAAGTGAAATCCATCTCTTCATTTAAAGTATTATTTGTCTGTTTATTCATGATTAGATTGTATTGCTCTGTAGAACCTTGTTAGTAACTCTCCAGTTTTAAGTTGTTCAGTAAATTTGATTATTTTAGCTTGAAGGTCCTCCACAGAGATGTTAACAAGCATCATGATCGTGCTCAACTGAGTTGCCATATAATGACTCTGATGTTATCTACAGGCAAATCTATGAAAATCAGTGGGCTTGAATAATGGACAAATCACAGTTCAATACACAAGTAACCAATTGAAATCAATCTTATTTGTTCATTGTACTTGAGCTACACAATAAAATGCAAGTCGACAGCTGAGGAGCAGCCGATAGTAAAGGCATTCAGTACAATGTGCTCCTCACATCCATGGACATTACTGTTTGTATCAACCCAGAAGAAAATGTCAATTTACAAAAAAACTACTCAATTCAAAGCTGCCTCAACTCAACCACTGAATAGTGTTACCAAATTCCTTTTGACTAAATTGTGAATTTTTTTATTAATAATTGCAATTATTTTATTCAAATTCTGTTTCGGTGTTATTGTTGCCACCCCCTTGGTTAGCAGCTCTAACTTGCTTGCTTATTGATTACTTGTCATTTCCTCCTTATCCTTAAGCTTATCAACATGGTCTGATACACCTTTCAGATTTTTTGTCAGCTTTGCTTCACTTTTCCACAGAGCCTCTTCCATATCTACAAGTACCCCATCAACATTCTCTTCCATTCTAATTTCCATTCCATTCTTTTTTCCAGTTTTTGTCCCTTCATACCTCCACTCTGTAACCCTCTCCTCTGCATGAATTTAATTATCTCTGCACCTCTGTAGAATCCTGACAGTGTGGAAACAGGTCCTTCAGTCCAACAAGTCCATACTGAACCTCTGATGATTATCTCACCCAAATCCATTCCCCTACCCTATTACTCTACATTTACCCATAACAAACACATCCCTGAACACTATGGGCAATTTAACATGCCAATTCATCTAACTGGCACATCTTTGGATTGTGGGAGGAAACCAGAGCACATGGCGAAAACTCACGCAGTCGCCCGAGGCTGGAATCACACCCGGGTGTCTGGCACTATGAGGCAGCAATGCTAACCACTGAGCCACCATGCCGACCTCTAACGCTGATAGATTTGAGTTCAACATTTCGTCCAACTTTTCAAAGGCAATACTAACCCAACATGTCCACTAGGAATTTCGTAAAACTAACACTGATTTCATTCTCTTTTGAAGTTGATGGAGAATAAAAATTGGACTGGGGATGGAAATCAGACATTCCACCAAATCTTGAGACTCTCTTAGCCAGTGAGTTATAATGAATGAGGCCCATTGTTTGCAATGCCACGGGAGATCAAATAATTGCTGTAAAATCTGATGCAGGTGGCTATTTGAGAAACAATAGCAATGTATGAAAGTTTTATTTATGCACTGGGGTTTGTAATAAATATTACCTAAAATGTTGAGAACACATGGAATGGTCAAAATATTCATTTGTTAGAATATGTGGCAAAATAGCCTCAAGACCTCATCACATTAAACTGGTGCCTTGTTGATTTTGCATTCATGAAAAGGGAACCGTGCCCACTAAGAACATATATCAGAAATTCCAGCATGTGTCCTGAATACTTTTCCAACCAATTTTGAAACATGGTCCAGAATTTTCAACATGCATGCTCAGCAGGTGAGGCTGTTAGAAGTGTGAAGTTGGAAAATCAACTAAATAAGAACACATGAGAATTAGATGTTGCCATCTAAGGAATGCTGTTTCAGAGAGTGATCTGGAATCAAGAGGAAAAAAAAATCTTTCTTTATTCAGTGGCTTTGTCGGCTTGGCAAACATTTATTACCCATCCCTAGTTGCCCTTGAAAAGGTGATGGTGAGCTGCCTTCTGGAACCATTCTAGTCCATTTGTTGTATTATGGCATTAGGAAGACAGTTCAAGGATTTTGAGTCAATGGCACTGTAAGAACAGCTAAATAACACAATGGTGAGTGTGGCTCAGAGAGGAACATGCAAGCAGTGGTCTTCCCAAAGATCTGCTACCCTTGTTCTCCTAGATGATAACAGTTATACATTTGGAAGATATTGATTAAGGAGTATTGGTGAATTTCCACAGTGTATCTTGTAGATGGTATGCACTGCTGGTACTGAATATTGGTGATAAAGGAAGTGAATGTTTGTGGATGTGGTGCCAATCATCATTCTGGATGTATCAAGCTTTTTGAGTGTTGTTGAAATTCCACTTATCTAGGCAAGTGGAAAATTATTCCATCATGTTCCTGACTTTTGCCTTATCGATGGTAAACCAACTCTGGGGAGTCAGGAGATGAGTTTCTCACACAGGATTCCTTGTCTTTAACCTGCTTTTGTAGCCACAGTATTTCTGTAGCTAGCCCAGTTCAATTCCTAGTCAAAGATAAACCCCAGAGAGTTGACAGTTGTGGATTCAATGATGTTAACACCAATGAATGTCAAAGAGTGATTGTTAGATTCTCATTTGCTTGAGATGGTCATTGCCTGGCACTAATGTGACAGGAATGTTGTTGACCACTTGACAGCCCGTGCCTGAATATTGCTTCAGATCTTGCTGTCTTTGGAAATAGACAGCTTCAGTATCTGAGGAATTTTGAATAATGCATTGGAGCATTGAGTAATCATTGGTGAACATCCTCACTTCTGGCTTTATGATACAGGGAAGGTGTTTGATGAAGCATCCTTATTTACATAAGTATAATGATGTACTTTATGAAAAATTGCCTCATTTCTATATTTGATATAAGGCTCTGATTTTTACACAAATATGTCTGAAGATGTAAAAAGTTTCATAATCCTGTAAAAAAACTGATAACGAAGTGCTTGAGTACTTTATTCTAATTATATATTCAACATTTTAGACTTGTGAACTATTATCCCATCCCTTAGAGAAATTCAAGGTATTCAATATTTATAGCAACGAAATATAAAAATGTCACAAGTCACATATTAGTGAATTCAGGAGTAAATTTCTATCATCATCACACTAACTAGAAGCCTCTCCCACTGAGAAACACAAAAGAGTCAATTCTAACAGGTCAGAGGTTCTAAAGAAATGTCCACTTAATGGTCTGTTATTTGTCTGTCAGTGTCGGTTTTAGTTTGTATAAAACTGTGTCTCCATTAAAGTACAACATCATCCCAAGCACTATCAGAACAGCAACAATAATTTGTCATCTTAATTCATTTCTCTGATTGCATCTTAATGGTTCTTTTGTCTGTTGTATGAGGTAGCTAACACCAGTAAGATTGAATGGACATTACATGATTAACTCCACATTTCAGGATATACATGTCTGTTCCTGGGAGAAGTCAAGAGTTCTGCATGTGGACTACTGGAGACCAGGTGCCTGCTTGGCCCTAGGCAGGTGAGGACCAGGCAGTGTCTGCAATCAGGAACAGGAGCAGCAGCCAAGCATGCGGAAGCCAATAGCCTCAAAGCCCAGAGGCTATAAGAGTGCAGCTCTAATATGGGGACCTCAGGCATGAGATTGTCTGGTTGCTCCCAATGACAGGATGGCAACTGTAGTAGAGAACTGGATCCAGCACCTCTGGGTCTGCCCAATAAACAAACACATCCAAACATTGCGAGCTTGCTTGAATGTTGGTGAGGACTACTCTCCCAAAATTTTGAGATATGGATGCCTGCTTGCTGCACAGGTGGTAAATTAGCTGCATGAGCTGCTGGCAGATGGTGCAGATGTGAAATTGAAGTAGTACAGTGCTGTATAAGAGCTGTCTGGCCCCTTGACTGAGGACTGTTCTCGAGCAAGGCAACTGTCTGTTATGTGACTGCGCTAATGGGCACAAGAAAGCAAAAAAAAATGGTAATGTGGGTGTCCAGTTGGGTGCTAAGCTGGCAAGTGAGCAGCTCTGAAGTTCAGCATGGTCCAATCCATGAGCTGTGTGCCTTTCTGAGTGTGCAAAGTGTTCTTGCAACATCCTTTTGATACCAGTTGCTGGTACACCCCACTCAATGCCTGCCTCCACTACACTTCTAGGCAGCAGATTCCATACTCTAACCATCACCCTTGGTTCTTTTGTACATCATTTAAAATCTATGCCCTCTCATTTGTCTTCCTATTAGATGTAAGATTAGCCTCTCCTTATCTATTCTATTCAGCTGGCTTCCAACTTTAAGATAGGCTTCATTGTAACTCTTGTTTGACTTTGCCACATTTATCTCAGTTGCCCACATCATTCAAGCCCCTATGTATTTCTGCCCCAAGTCTCCAGCCCAAAATGTCAGCAGATTTAGGCCATTCAGCCCATCAAGTCTGTTTTGCCATTAGTCATGGCTGATATGTTTCTCAAACCCATTCTCCTGTCTTCTCCCTGTAACCCTTGAGCCCCTTACCAATCAAGAACCTATCTATCTCCGTCTTCAATACACCCAATGACTTGGCTTCCACAGCCTTCTGAGGCAATGAGTTCCACAGATAAACCAACTTCTGGCTGAAGAAATTCCTCATCTCAGTTCTAACCAGTCATCCCTGCAACTCTGAGACTTCGCCCTCAGATCCTCATCTCTCTTACTAGTGGAAAGATCTTCTTTATGTCCAATCAACGCAGATCTCTCAGTGTTCTGCAAGTTTTGATCAGACCCCCCCCCCCCATCATTGTTCTATACTCAGAGTAGAGACCCAGAGTCGTCAACCACTCATCAAATGACAAGCACCTCCTCCCCTTGATCATTCTCGTAAACCTCCTCTGGAGTTCCTCCAATACCAACACATCCTTCCTTAGATATGTGGCCCAAAATTGCTCACAATATTCCAAATACTGCCTGATCAGAGCCTTACACCACCTCAACAGCACACCTCAGCTCTTGTATTCTAACCCTCTTGAAATGAATGCTAATCTTATATTTGTCTTCCTAACTGCCAATTGAACCTGTATGTTAACCTTAAGAAAATCCTAAACTAAGACACCAAAGTGCCTCCATGCAACACATTTCTGAAGTCATCCCTGTTTAGAAAATAGGCCATGTCTCTATTCTTCCTACCAAAGTGTATAATCTCATATTTCCCTACATCTTATTCTATTCACTGCTTCTTTCCCCAACTCTCCCAACCTGTCCAAGTCCTTCTACAGCCTCCCTACTTCCTGAACACTACCTGACCACTCCACCCCACTTAACTTTATGTCATCTGTAAACTTAGCATCAATGGCATCAGTTCCTTCATATAATGTGAATCATTGTGATCCCAAAACAGACCACAATTGATCTGGTGTTATGTGTCTAGCTGGTAATTTTGAAAAGCAACAAGACCTTAACCTTTGAAGTACACCATACTTCAGTGTGTTTCAATTACCATCAATTCCTAAAACTAAGAATTGTATCCAAAGTAGAATACATGACCGTGAATTAAATATTTATAACACTAGCGAATGATCACAACGTGGGAGTGACTATCTCAAGCTGTAATTTAGAAACCTTCCATTCATGGATTTAAGGGGAAGCTAGTTAACCAATAAGGCAAGAAGGTATAGAAGGAAATCCTGATCACCAGCCCACTTCCTATCTCTCCCTCACCTTTGATGGTTTACATTGCTGTTAACGGGCTTTGCATGGAAATTCATTAATTGCAACACATGGGTCATTTACTGGCAGAGGTGGTTAATGGATGAAAAGAAAGTACCACAGGTGATTTGGCAATGGGAAACAAAAAAGCATTCAGCTGTGTGTAGAAGCATTTAAAAAGGATATCCTGATAGGCTGAGATTAAAGAAGTAGGAAGAAGCATTATTACTGGCATTGACTAGTTCAGTCAAATGGCCTGTAGATGTGCTGCATTTTCTATGTAATATGATTAATTATAGAATCATACAGTACAGAAAGTGCCCTTTGGCCCATCTACTCCATACTGCCAAAATTACACTGAAACTATACGAGTTCCACTTTCCAGCACTGGGGTGCAGGTACACAGTACTACCTTGCTCAAGGAAGTGTATTCTTTTGTATCTATCCATAACTGAAAGGAAAAGGTTACAGTAAGATAAATATTTTCAGACTTGGTAGATGTAGAGAGTTATATTACCTGAAGGCTTGTTTTGAATCCACTCTTAGCTACTGTCATATATAAATGTTCTGGATTTAAAATGAAGATGAGAAGTTGCATACTTTGTTTATGTAATGAAAAATTGACTGAAGAACTGTAAAAAAAAGCGGTTAAAGCATCTTCAGCCAGAGATGGCAGGTGGAATGAACCATCTTGATCTCCTCTTATGGTTCCTAGGGTTACAGATGCCAGTCATTCGACAGTACACTTCACTCCAATAGATGAGAAGAATTGGCTGATGGTACTGTCATAGAGTCATAGAGGTGTACAGCATGGAAGCAGACCCTTCGATCCAACCCGTCCATGCTGACCAGATATCCCAACCCAATCTAGTCCCACCTGCCAGCACCCGGCCCATATTCCGCCAAACCCTTCCTATTCATATACCCATCCAAATACCTCTTAAATGTTGCAATTGTACCAGCCTCCACCACATCCACTGGCAGCTCATTCCATACACATACCACCCTCTGCGTGAAAAAGTTGCCCCTTAGTTCTCTTTTATATCTTTCCCCTCTCACCCTAAACCAATGCCCCATAGTTCTGGATTCTCTGACCCCAGAGAAAAGACTTTGTCTATTTATTCTATCCATGCCCCTCATAATTTTGTAAACATCGATAAGGTCACACCTCAGCTTCCGCCACTCCAGGGAAAACAGCCCCAGCCGGTTCAGCCTCTCCCTGTAGCTCAAATCCTCCAACCCTGGCAACATCCTTGTAAATCTTTTCTGAACCCTTTCAAATTTCACAACATTTTCCGAGAGGAAGGAGATCAGAATTGCATGCAATATTCCAACAGTGGCCTAACCAATGTCCTGTACAGCCGCAACATGACCTCCCAACTCCTGTACTCAATACTATGACCAATAAAGGAAAGCATACCAAACGCCTTCTTCACTATCCTATCTACCTGCGACTCCACTTTCAAGGAGCTATGAACCTGCACTCCAAGGTCTCTTTGTTCAGCACCACTCCCTAGGACCTTACCATTAAGTGTATAAGTCCTGCTAAGATTTGCTTTCCCAAAATGTAGCACCTCGCATTATTCTGAATTAAACTCCATCTGCCACTTCTCAGCCACTTCTCAGCCATCTGGTCCAGATCCTGTTGTAATCTGAGGTAACCCTCTTCGCTGTCCACTACACCTCCAATTTTGGTGTCATCTGCAAACTTACTAACTGTACCACTTATGCTCACATCCAAATCATTTATATAAATGACAAAAAGCAGAGGGCCCAGCACCAATCCTTGGGCCACTCCACTGGTCACAGGCCTCCAGTCTGAAAAACAACCCACCACCGCCACCCTCTGTCTGCTACCTTTGAGTCAGTTCTGTGTCCAAATAACTAGTTTTCCCTGTATTCCATGAGATCTAATCTTGCTAATTGGTCTCCCATGGGGAACCTTGTTGAATGCCTTACTGAAGTCCATATAGATCACATCTACTGCTTTGCCCTCATCAAACTTCTTTGTTACTTCTTCAAAAAACTCAATCAAGTTTGTGAGACATGATTTCCCACGCACAAAGCCATGTTGACTATCCTGAATCAGTCCCTGCCTTTCCAAATATATGTACATCCTGTCCCTCAGGATTCCCTCCAACAACTTGCACACCACCGTCGTCAGGCTCACTGGTCTATAGTTCCCTGGCTTGTCTTTACCACCCTTCTTAAATTGTGGCACCACGTTTGCCAACCTCCAGAGTTCCGGCACCTCACCTGTGACTATCGATGATACAAATATCTCAGCAAGAGGCCCCGCAATCACTTCTCTAGATTCCCACAGAGTTCTTGGGTACACCTGATCAGGTCCTGGGGATTTATCCACTTTTAACTGTTTCAAGACATCCAGCCCTTCCTCCCCTGTAATCTGGACATTTTGCAAGATGTAACCACCTATTTCCCTACAGTCTATATCTTCCATGTCACTTTCCACAGTAAATACTGATGCAAAATATTCATTTAGTATCTTCCCCCATTTTCTGTGGCTCCACACAAAGGACGCCTTGCTGATCTTTGAGGGGCCCTATTCTCTCCCTAGATATCCTTTTGTCCTTAATATATTTGTAAAAACCCTTTGGATTCTCCTTAATTCTATTTGCCAAAGCTATCTCATGTCCCCATTTTGCCCTCCTGATTTCCCTCTTAAGTATACTCCTACTTTTTTTATACTCTTCTAAGGATTCACTCGATCTATCCTGTCTATACCTGACATATGCTTCCTTCTTTTTCTTAACCAAACCCTCAATTTCTTTCGTCATCCAGCATTCCCTATAGCTACCAGCCTTCCCTTTCACCCTGACAAGAATATACTTTCTCTGGATTCTTGTTATCTCATTTCTGAAGGCTTCCCATTTTCCAGCCGTCCCTTTACCTGCGAACATCTGCCTCCAACCAGCTTTCGAAAGTTCTTGGTAAAAACAATGACTGCAGATGCTGAAAATCAAATACTGGATTAGTGGTGCTGGAAGAGCACAGCAGTTCAGGCAGCATCCAACGAGCAGCGAAATTGACGTTTCGGGCAAAAGCCTTCCTGATGAAGGGCTTTTGCCCGAAACGTTGATTTCACTGCTCGTTGGAAGCTGCCTGAACTGCTGTGCTCTTCCAGCACCACTAATCCAGTATTTTGAAAGTTCTTGCCTAATACCATCAAAATTGGCCTTTCTCCAATTTAGAACTTCAACTTTTAGATCTGGTCTATCCTTTTCCATCACTATTTTAAATCTAATAGAATTATGGCCGCTGGCCTCAAAGTGCTCCCCCACTGATGCCTCAGTCACCTGCCCTGCCTTATTTCCCAAGAATAGGTCAAGTTTTGCATCTTCTCTAGTAGGTACATCCACATACTGAATCAGATAACTGTCTTGTACACACTTAAGAAATTCATCTCCATCTAAACCTTTAAAACTATGGCAGTCCCAGTCGATGTTTGGAAAGTTAAAATCCCCTACCATAACTACCCTATTATTCTTACAGATAGCTGAGATCTCCTGACAAATTTGTTTCTCAATTTCCCTCTGACTATTGGGAGGGTCTATAATACAATCCCAATAAGGTGATCATCCCTTTCTTATTTCTCAGTTCCACCCAAATAACTTCCCTGGATGTATTTCCAGGAACATCCTCCCTCAGCACAGCTGTAGTGCTATCCCTTATCAAAAATGCCACTGCCCCTTCTCTCTTGCCTCCCTTTCTATCCTTCCTGTAGCATTTGTATCCTGGAACATTAAGCTGCCAGTCCTGTCCATCCCTGAGCCATGTTTCTGTAATTGCTATGATATCCCAGTCCCATGTTCCTAACCATGCCCTGAGTTCATCTGCCTTCCCTTTTAGGTCCCTTGCATTGAAATAAATGCAGTTTAATTTATTAGTCCTACCTTGTCCCTGCCTGCCCTGACTGTTTGAGTCACTTCTGATCTCAGCTGTACCCATCTCAGATTGATCTCTTTCCTCACTATCTCCCTGGGTGGGTCCCACCCACCCACCCCCCCCAAACCTTACGAGTTTAAATCCTCCCAAGCAGTTCTAGCAAATCTCCCTGCCAGTATATTAGTCCCCTTCCAATTTAGGTGCAATCCGTCTTTCTTGTACAGGTCACTTCTACCCCAAAAGAGATTCCAATCATCCAAAAATGTGAATCCTTCTCCCATACACCAGCTCCTCAGCCATGCATTCATCTGCTCTATCCTCCTATTCCTGCCCTCACTAGCTCGTAGCACTGGGAGTAATCCAGATATTACTACCCTTGAGGACGTCCTTTCTAAATTTCTGCCTAACTCTCTGTAATCTCCCTTCAGAGTCTCAACCTTTTCCCTTCCAATGTCAAGACCATGGGACGTGACAACTTCTAGGAGTAGTACTGACCTGCATGCTGACACCTCTGATGCTGTGTCAGAGAACCTGGGAGCACATTTTCTACCTTATGTTCTGTCAAATCAGGTTTAATATCGGTCACACATCTTTCTCAGCTACTTTGCAGCATGAATGCACATTGACATATAGGTAAGTGTCAGGAGTGCAGGTCACTTTAAATGGTACCAGCGCTCATGAATTTGAAACCCTACAGAGTCATTCAACAATAAATTCAGTACTGGGTTGCATATCACTAGTTTTAAATCAGAAAACATAAGACATTTTGTCTGCCGTCTGCATTGAAAGGAACAGACATGCATAATGCTGCAACAGAATTCCTGCTCTGATTTTTAGATGCATCTTTCTAGGGATTCACTTCAGTTTGAGTGATTTAGTTTGTTTCAATATGTTAACATTTAATTTTATAAATGTCGTAGCAGATATTAAAATGTATGACTACCTACAAAACACAAGAACCATACATAACAAAGTGTGCACACAAACACAAATTTGTGCTCACAAACACAAATGCAAACAAAACTGAACATGTATATATACAATTTAGCAAATGAATAATAAAATTAGATGCTACTCTAATATAGCATAATGCAGCTAGATTATAGGTATTACTGTACACACAGCTGCATTTGAAAAAGATATAATCTAATGAACTTCTTAAACTGTTTTACAGAGGAAGCTAATTCTATGATCTGTGGTTACACATTCCAAGAGAAAAACGTTCTGGGTTTTTTGTCGACCAAAGCCTTTTATTGAGAAGATTAAGACTCTGTGTAATATTATTCCACTCAAAGTCACATTCTGGCAGCTTTGGAACATTTATAATATTTATAATATTACAACAATTTTCCATATGTAACGTATGATATTAGACTATCCAGACATCTTAGTAATATATTGAACTACTTTGCGATAAATAATATAATACTGTACTTCTTTCAGGAACAAGGAGTCCTTGATTAGTTCTTTTATGGATAAAATAACCCAGCATTCATTCTTGCTCTCAAAATTAAAAGTATCCTTTACAATAGTCAGTTCAGAAATGTTCAATGCTACTTTGTAAAATTGAAGTTTTTTGGAATATAAGCGCATGCCTTAACATATGTCTTAATTTGAAACATAGTCTTGAAATTTACCACCATTTCACTGCTTTAAATTGCAAATGGATTTTGGTTTGTCCAAAATTGGAGATGTAGAATTTAGCTGTTGCACCTCAGCGTAAACACCTGGATGAACCAAATATTCATTTGAGTATGTGCATGAGAACCAAGCTACATTTTTCATTTAAAGTAATGGACCTAGGAACTAGGTTTTCTTTTCTCACTGTACTATTCCCAGGTGATACTCTACCAATTAATACAAACCCTTCCCAGATGACACACAAGTTAACAATAAGCAATAGTATTTTAAATAGGAAAAAGAGGACTTCAGTTACTTCGCACAATTTTGTTCTTCATCTAAGTTTGCCATTTCCAATTAATTGTGCTATTGCCCAACACACCCTGATGCTCCACTCCCAACACCATGCACACACAAAGCACCACAAAATTTTATGGGAAATAAATACATGGTTTAAATTAAGCAGCATTTTTTAAAAGTGCATGGGCAATCTTCAGTCATAGATCAATTCAGCGCCTAGTATCTAAAAATCATCAAAACAATGTAAAGTAATAAAGAATACACTAGCCTGGAATTTATTAATAGGGACTTGGCATACAAGAGTAAAATGATTGTGCTGAACCTATACAAGACACTTGTCAGTGATCAGCTGAGGCAGTGTGTATAGTTCTGGGCACATACTATAGGATGAAGGTGAAAATGGAGAGAATCCAGAAGAAAATAAACAGAAAGGGTTCCAGGGATGATAAATGTTTCTTATGTGTTAGATCAGAGAAGTCGGGACAGTTTTCCTTGGAGAGAAGAACACTTAGAGGACGTTAAGTAGAAGTTTGCAAAACTGTCAGAAGTCTTGATAGAGTATGAAGAGAGAAACTGTTCCCGCTCATGAAAGGATTAATAATGCGAGGGCACAGATTTAAAGCGAATGAGTGAAGTGTGGTGAGTAAAAAATCATTTCATTCGAGGAGTGGTTTAGCTCTGAAATGCACAGCCTGGGAGTGTGGTGGAGGGAGAATCAATTGAGGCATTCAAGAGGACATTGGATAACTATTTGAATAGAAACAATGCCCATGGTTTTGGGGAAAGCAGAAAAACAGCATTAGGTCACAATGTTCATTGGAAAGCTGGTGCTGACAAGCTGAGCTGAATGACCTCCTTCTGCACTGTAAAAATTTTTGAGGAATTAGAGGGCTCTACAATGCTCCAGCTCACATTTACTTTTGGATCACTGCATATGGGAGAACACCAGACACAAAAACTCAGCCAAATAATATTAATGAGACCCAAGTCTAATTCTGAACTCAGGTCAATTCCACGGGGTTTTCTTCCTATATGGTACACAACTGAGGCCCAAAATTAGGTCAAAAGTAATTTCACTTCCATAAGGATCATTCAGTCCAACTAATTTACAATGAAAGTGAAAAGCCTTACAATTGCATAAACATTTCAGAATGCATAGTTAAGTAAATCTACAATATCTCCTTTGTGCACAATACTTCAACACAGAAGAAAGATTCTTAGTCCAGGACTCAAAAGATGTCTAGCTAACTCTAACAGTAAAGCCATTCAGCTTCTAAGGCATATTTTGCTTTGAAGGTGACCTCCATGTTAAGCTTGACAGTGTGGAGAATATAAAAAAATACAATTTATAATTAAGCTTTGTTTGCAGAGATCAAACACTTCAAATCAGTTCATTGACATGCTAAAATACACTTCACATCAACTTTAGCATTAAATTGAACACCACTATCAAACAACAATTCAGATACATAGAAATTCATTGCAATATACATTTCCAAAAGCATGTATATAATTTTATTAAAATTCTCGTTCACAAATTTCTACAGCGTTTCTCTGTCCAGAGCTGTGTGAGTCCCTATGGAAATTTAAAGTGGACATTTTGAACCTTTGCTCAATGTGAGACAACAAAATTATTGTGGAACCAGTCCAATTACATCACAATGTCAAAGTCCTGATCTTAATTAGCTCAAAGACACAATTCCTGTGCATTTCACATCCAACTATTTCAGTTCCCCATTTTAAACTCAACATTTAAAAAAAGATTTCCATTTGAGCTGACTCACAGCAGCTTTTGGAAACCTTGGGAAAACTTGACAGCAGGGAACATTACCTTGCCCACAGAGCTTACTGGGAAAATTAAAGAGTACAATGATACTGGTTCTGATCGGGTCCCCACTATGCTTTCTTTCCCCACTACTATTGGCACCATCTGTTGTTTCCTCATGACCATTTTCTCCTCACTAATCTGTGCTTCTTTGTCCAATGAAAATCCTGAAGTGCGTGTTTTTGGATTGAATTAAGATGAAAGTTTTCAAAGGCTGCATAGAGAACACATCAGAAAATTAGCGGTGCACATGACATGTCATGTAACATTAGCAAAAGAATTAATAGTTTTTGAAAAAAAAAATCACCCAATGCCTAAGCCTTCTGATGTTTTCACTGTACTGCTATATTTGATTGGAAGGACATTAAGCAGTTCATTAAGTGCATGAAGAGTATAAAAATGTCAGTCATTGCAAATATGCACTAAATGGTTGGTTTCCAATAGACAACATTTGTCAATTGTGTAAGCCATATTTATGAAGTAAGAGTAATTTCATTTGTTTGTTCAATAGCTAGATTGAGTATGTTCTAATTATTATTTCTAAATAGCAACAAAAAGTCATTAATAACTAAAATAGACACTGCATGTGCCACCAAATGTCTTCAATACTCTTTATTAAAAATGGATTAATACTCAGACAAATTAGTGATTGAGATTAAGAAAGTTTGAAGAATATGGATCAATTCAGAGGGAAGAGAACAAGGGGAATGAGATGATTGAACTCGCTGAGCATGAGGTGTTCTTCAGTGTCGAGATGAAAGAAGAACAACTCTTGGAGAAATCGATGGTAGTGGGGTGTGCTTTATGTAAATTGTGATATTAATTGAACACTTACTTTTATGGAAGTAGCGAACATTAACTGGGGAGTCACTTGTGTGCGTATACATAGAAGTATACCATAATTGTGGTGATTAGATTTGAAGGTGCATGCTTGTAATGTGTGTCTCTGATAATAAAATTTGGGATGGTTAAGTATGAGAGAGAGAGAGAGAGAGAGAGAGACCAACCTGCTCTCTCTAGCCAGGTCAGGTCTTCTCGTAATGAGCATTGATTAATCCAATTTTGTCGTATAATATTACGTCTGTATAAACTGTTTTCTGGTTGGATCCAAAACATGCTGTTCTAAGAAACATTCTATGAACTCCTCAGTAGGCTGCTTTTGACATCTGTTTTTTTACAGTCATAATGTAGATTAAAATCCCCCATGATTAACACCATACCTTTCTGACAAGCTCCTTCTATTTCTTCCTTTATACTTCCTCCTAACATGTGGTTACTGTTAGGGGACCTGTACGTTGCTCCCATTGGAGACTTCTTGCCTTTATAATTTCTTGTCTTGACACAAATCACTTCCATATCCCGGTTTCCTGAACTGAGTCATCCTTTTCTACTGTGCTATAAATAACAGAGCCATCCTATCTCAATCTATGCAATGTCATATTCATATCTCCATAATAGCTATCAGATAACTCATTTATTTCTTTTTGCATATTAGTTCATTTATTTAAGTTTGAATGCTGTGTGCATTCATTTACAGAGTCTTTAATTTATCTATTTATCATTTTTTTATAACTTGTGGCCTTACCTGTTGATTTGTTCTTTGATTTATACTCAATTTAAATAAGGTATAGAGACTCTCAATCCAAGCATAGCAGTCACACTGAGCAGACATTTTTACTCCCGTGAGCGGCTTGAGTGAGAAATGTGGGAAAATACAACATAAATGAAAAAAATATATGAATTCGAGAAAGTTTCCAATGTTCCCCTTAAGATTTAAATGGCAATTGCAATATCTCATTAATCAGTGGCAATTTTCTTATTTCATGTATTTGCATCTCATTAATAGCTCAACTTATCCCATCTCTATGAAGTTTCCAAGTCTCCTGTCCTTGTTCAAGAAATTAGATGGCACCAGTTTCTCAAGTGAAAGTAAGAGCATTTACCTGGTTGCTGCTAGCTTGTTCGGGAATTCTGTCTTTATCACTCCAACCTTGCAGGCTCCATATGCACCATCCTCTCTACCCTTCATTCATGAAAGTTAGTTTCCACAAACCATCAACCTCACCATGTTATGCTGACTCTCAGATTAACTCATGCATCAACTCATCCCTTCAGGCCTTCACTTTGGAGCTCAGGGACACCAATAACCTGCATACTTCTGCCAGACCACTTTGCATCCATTGACACACACACACATCTCATGCATTTGCAGTAAATATACACCTTATGGCTTTTAGTTTAATTTCTTATTGCTTACTTACTTTCACTTACTCAAAGGCTATCAGCACCTTTGACTTGCATTGCATCAGAGCAGGAGGTGGGATCTATTTCTCTGTAATGAATCAAAGGGTAAAAAATGGAATAAATGGAATTCCCTTCCTAATGGCGTTGTGGGTGAAGCCACGGCAGATGGACTGCAGCGGTTCATGAAGGCAGCTCACCACCACCTTCTCAAGGGCAACTAGGGACAGGCAATTAGTGCTGGTCAGCTGACAATGCCCCACAAATGAATAAATATTTTCAAATGCCCATTTTGTGAAATCGCAAACAGGAATTGTGGAAGTCCTTGTCTTTGTCAGGATTTTAAAGAAGGTTAATGATCTTCCGTGTCAGATTAAAAGGCAACAGCATGTATGCAGGGCCACTATTCACTCCGGCTGTGTCACAGGACTTTCATTAGGGGATCAACATGTTTCAGGCAGGACAGAGATTGAGGGGGACAATCCCTCATTGTAACTTAATCCAGTAATGGAATTCAACCCATATTGTTGGCATCAGTCTGCATTGCAAAACCAGCTACTTAGCCAAATGAGCTAACCGGCTCCATTAGATATATTAGCAGTTCGTGATAAGGCATGAGGAGCAGAGATGATGACTTGCCCCAAGTGATTGGTGAGCAGAGGACAAGAAGGCCATAGAGTCGTACAACGTGGAAACAGACCTTTTAGTCCAACTCGTCCATGCCGACCAGATATCACAACCTAATCTAGTCCCACTTGCCAGCACCCGGCCCATATCCCTCTAAACATTTCCTATTTATGTACCCATCCAGCTGCCTTTTAAATGTTGCAATTGTACCAGCATCTACCACTTCTTCTGGAAGCTTATTCAATACATGGACCACCCTCTGTGTGAAAAAGTCAGCGGTTTTGGTCAGGGGTTTTGGAGGATGAGGTGGGTGACAGCCATAGAATGAGCACGGTGAATGCAATATTGAGTGTTATAGTCCATGAATCTTGATGAAAGGCATGTGCAATGACACAGCCGGAGTGAATGGTGGCCCTGCATACATGCTGTTGCCTTTTAATCTGACACAGAAGATCATTAACCTTCTTTAAAATCCTGACAAAGACAAGGACTTCCACAATTCCTGTTTGCGATTTCACAAAATGGGCATTTGAAAATATTTATTCATTTGTGGGATATGGGCATTGTCGGCTGACCAGCACTTATTGCCTGTCCCTAGTTGCCCTTGAGAAGGTGGTGGTGAGCTGCCTTCATGAACCGCTGCAGTCCATCTGCCGTGGCTTCACCCACAACGCCATTAGGAAGGGAATTCCGGGATTTTGACCCATCACCAGCGAAAAAATGGCAATCTCCTTCCAAGTAAGGATGGTGAGTGGCTTGGAAGAGAACTTGAAGGTGATGGTGTTCCTATATATATCCTCTGACCCTGTCCTTCAAGATGGAAGTGATTGTGGGTTTGGAAATTGCTGTCTCAGAATCTTTGGTGAATTTCTGCAGTGCAAATTGTGGATAGTACACACTGCTGCTACTGAGCATTGATGGGGGAGGGAGTGGATGTTTGTGGATGCAGTGCCAATCAAGTAAGCTGCTTTGTCCTGAACAGTGCAAAGCTTCTTGAGAGTTGCTGGGCTGCATCTATTCAGGCAAGTGGGGAGTATTCCATCACAGTTCTGACTTGTGTCTTCGAGATGGTTGATAGGCTTTGGGGAATCAGGAGGTGTGTTACTTGCCACAGTATCCAGCGAAGCATAGAAGCACTACAGTGTAGAAACAGGTCATTCAGCCCAACAAATCCATACCAACCCTCTTAAGAGTATCCTAGCCAAACCCATCCCTGGATTTCCCATGCTTAATGCATTTAACCTTCACATCCCTGGACACCACGGGTAATTTAGCTTGGCCAATTCACCAAATGTGCACATCTTTGGATGGTGGAAGGGAACTGGAGCATCCAGCAGAAACCCACACAAACACAGGTAGAATGTGCAAACTTCACACAGACAATCACCCAAGGCTGGAATTGAACTCAAGTCCCTGGCACTCTGAGGTAACAATGCCAGCCACCAAGCCGCCATACTGCCCTAGCCTGCCTGCTCTTGTAACCACTGTGTTTATGTGGTGAGTCCATTTGAGTTTCTGATCAATGATAACCCCCAGGATGTATAGTGGGGGGTTCAATGATGGTAATGCCATTGAATATCAAGGAGCAGTGGTTAATTTATCTCTTATTGATGATAGTCATAGCCTGTCATTTGTGAGGTGTGAATGTAACTTGTCACTTGACAGCTGGAGCCTGTCTATTGTCCAGATCTTGTTGCATTTGGACATGGACTGCTTCAGTATCTGAGGAGTCATGAATGGCACTGAGCATTGGTGAACATCCCCACTTCTGACCTTATGTAAAGCCTGTTGTACAATTAATGAGGTGAAGAGTGAATGATTACAGTAATGAGGTCACCATGGGACACAGCAGAGGGCACTATGAATCTCATTTGAAAAAATACTTTACCTAAAAAAATGGCGAAAATTCAGCCCAATACATGTCCTGCATTAATACAACAACACTTTTAACTATTGCACTGTATCTGAATCCCAGCTAGATATGTTGATGGAGTCAATCCAATCAATGCTATAAACAATTGTGTCTTTATTGTAACTGAATGCAGAAAATACAATTGAATCTAATCTAAATGTTTTTACATTGTTAAAAATATTGATATTTTCCTTTATAAAGGTTTCAGTAAGCTTTGAAAAATGCTAATTAGAAAAACCAAGCTAAGCCCATCTGCTCCTCAGTTACATTTGTTTATTGTGATATGATGCACTGAAGCATAGGCCACACAGCTTTCCTGAAATGACACATGCTATTTGTCACGAAATATACACTTGTATATCGATTCACACTGACCACAATTTCGTCACTTTGACCACAATTCGTGACAATGAGCAGTAATGCCTCAGTTATTTATCATTTTTAGCCAATATTTATGCTGTAAAGATTGGAATTTGGTTTGCATTTTAAAATTTTTAGATTCAGATATAATTGTTTGGTTGATGAAGGTAAACACCTTAAAACCCATACAAGACCTTGTTCAGGTTCTGAAGAACAGTCATCTTGAACTTGAAATCTTAACTCTGTTTCTCTCTCCATAGATGTGGCCAGATCCATTGAGTTTCTCCAGAACCTTCAGTTTTTATTTTCCAGCATCTGAAATATTTTATTTTTATTGAATGTATTGTTTGATCTGAGCACTTGAAACACTTGGGCTAATGGTCACATAGATATAAACTATGAGAAGCTCAGATGCCATGTGTAATATGTCTTAGTAAGAGTACTGCCATGTGTAATATGTACAACTTAAAATGTTACTTGTATAGATATTATTTGCATTTAAATTTTATTCATGGCTTAAGTTATATGTTCAACACTCTTTTTAAGGTTTTTACTTTGCTCTAAGTGTACCCATCACTTTTAATAAAAAAAATTACATTTACAGTATCTCAATTAAAGGATTTAATCCTAATGACAATACATGTAATTAAAGACAGGAATATAAGTTTCACTTCTTTGTTAATTGAAAATCCGGAATGAACAATTGGGCCTAATATGCTGTAAATTCTTTGGCATATTCTTGTGTTCAAACTCTGCAGTTCTGTGATACACTTTTCTTAATAATAGATGACAGATGCGTTCTGGGCCAGCAAACAGCTTGCTCATGGGATTTTTTCTGTTGAGTTTCATACAGAATTCACATAGAACAATCTACACTAATATTGAATTATTTCTTGCACCAATTTTAGATTTTCAGTTCACCAGGCATTGTTTGCCATGTACAATAATGGAGATTTCACCTTTGTGGTTATGCTGCATCCTGTTGTGAATCAAATTTATAGATTAATCGTATGGTGTACTATTAAAGTGCCAGGCTTGGCTCACTGATCACATTCCTGCCTCTAAAGCTGAAGGTTGTGGGTTCAAGGTCCATTTCTCAGAGATTTTTTTAAAAGCTTAATTTGGTTTTGCCTTCTGTATAGGTGTAAAGGAGCTACCCACTCAATTAGTTCAATTCATTTATGGGATGTGAGCATTGCTGTCTAGACGAGAGCAAAATTGAAAATGAACCGTATTACTGCGGGCCTGGAGTCACATGGAGATGACAGATCTGCTTCCTTAAAGGTCTTTACAATAGTTTCATGTCATCATTGGACTCTTAATTCCAGATGTTTATCCAACTCAAACTCAAGTCCCCAGAACATGACCTAGATCACTGTGGAGTAACAGTCTAGTGATCATATCAGTTCCCCATAGAGAGACAAATGGCTATGTACAGTTTGAGGGGAATTACTCCACAACCCTGGGGTAAGGTAAGGAGGTGTGTACTACCACAACTGATACAAGGATTGAACCTGTACTACTGGTTTGTATTCTGCACTCTCCAACCAAACTAAACAACCCCCCACTGTTGGACTTTCTCTATTTTGATTGTGATGTTAGTTGCAATCTCATTTATCTCTAAGATGGATAGAAAGGCTTCCTCAATTTTGCTTTCAAAGAGTAGGGAAGTTCTCCCAGTGTCCTGTACCACATTTCTTTGTATTTTTTACTCAAGCTGTTCAGAGATGTTATCACACACCTCTAGAGCAGGTGGGACTTGAACCCAGGACACCTGGCTCAGAGTTAGGTAGATAGATCCAACAGGATCCCCCTGTATAAGATTTACTTCTCCTCCAACATCTAAAACAGCTGTTCCAATCTCATTGGCTGCTACTTCTCTTTCAGCAGAACAGTTACCACACTTTGCAAATATTTCATTGGCTGCAAGTATCTTTGAATCTCCTAAGATTATTAAAGGCATTATATAAACTTTGTTTATTCTTTCTTATTCATTAACTTAAGGAATGTGGGCATTGCTGGCTGGCCACCATTTATTGCCAATTCCGAGTTGCCCTTGAGAAGGTGGTGGTGAGCTGCCTTCTTGAACCACTGCAGTACATCTGCTGTGGACTGACCCACAATGCCACTGGAGAGGGAATTCCAGGATTTTAATCCAGCGGCTGTGAAGGAACGGCAATATATTTCCAAGTCGGAATGGTGAGAGGCTTGGCGGGAAAATTGAAGGGTAGTGGTATTCCTATGTATCTGCTGACCTTGTCCTTCTGGATGGAAGTGGTTGTGGGTTTGGAAGATGCTATCTGATGATCTTTGCTGAATTTCTGTAGTGCATCTTGTAGATTGTACGCATTGCTGCTACCGAGTGAGTTGATGCATGTGGATGTTGCCAATCAAGCGGGCTGTTTTGTTCTGGATGGTCTCAAGCTTTTTGAGTGTTGTTAGGGTTACACTCATCCAGGCAAGTGGGAAGTATTCCATCACCATCCTGACTTGTGCCTTGTAGATGGTAGACAGGCGCTGGGGAGTCAGGAAATATGTTACTTGCCACAGTTTTTTAAGCATCTGACTTTCTCTTGTACCCACTGTGTTTATGTGGGTTCATTTGAGTTTCTGGTCAATGATAACCCCCAGGATGTTGATAGTGGGGGATTCAGTGATGATAACACTATTGAATGTCAATGGATGATGGTTAGATTGTCTCTTATTCGTGATAGTTATTGCCTGGTATTTGTGTGATGCAAATATTACTTACCACTTGTCAGCCCAAGCCTGGATATTGCCCAGATCTTGTTGCATTTGGGCCTCGACTGCTTCAGTATCTGAGCAGTTGCAAATGGTGTCAGACCTTGTGCAATCATTGGCAAACATTCCTGCATCTGATCATATGATGGAGGGAATTGATGAAGGAGCTGAAAATGGTTGGGCCTAGGACACTATCCTAAAGAAGTCCTGCAGAGCTGTCTTGGAGCTGAGATAACTGACCACCAACAACCATGACCATTTTCCTATGTGCCAGGTATGGACTCTAACACTGGAGAGTTTTCCCACAGATTCTCATTGATTCCAATTTTGCTAGGACTCCTTGATTCCACACTTAGTCAAATGCAGCTTTGATGCCAAGAGCTGTCACACTCAACTCACCTCTGGAATTCAGCTCTTTTGTCCATGTTTGAACCAAAGCTGTAATATGATCAGGTGCTGACTGGCCCTGGCAGAATCCCAACTGGTGTTGCTGAGCAGTTTATTGCTGAGCAGATGCTACTTGGTATCACTGTTGATGACAAATTCCATCACTTTACTGATGATTGCGAGTAGACTGATGGAATGATAATTGGCTGGGTTGGATCTATTCTGCTTTTTATGTACAGGACATACTTGGGCTATTTTCCACATTGTCAGGTGGATGCCAGTGTTGTAACTGTACTGGAACAGCTTGACTAGGACAGCGGTAAGTACTGGAGTACAAGTCTTCAGTATTATTGCTGGCATGTTGTCAGGGCCCATAGCTTTTGCAGTATTCAATACCTCCAGTGGTATTGTGAATCAAATTTGCTGAAGACAGGTATCTGTAATGCTGAGGACAACTGGAGGAGGATGAGATGGATCATCCACTTCGCATTTCCAGCTGAAGATTGCTGCAAATGCTTCAGCCTTATCTTTTGCACCAATGGCTGGGCTCTTCCATCATTGAGGATATGAATATTTATGGAGCCTCCTTCTCCAGTGAGTTGCTTAATCATCCACCACCATTCATGACCAGACATGACCATGGCAGGACTGCAGAGCTTAGATCTGATCCACAGGTTGTGGGATTGCTTAGCTCTGTCTATTACTTGTTGTTAATGTTGTTTGGCATGCACGTAGTCCTGTTTGGTGGCTTCACCAAGTTGACACCTCATCTTCAGGTATGCCTGCTGCTACTCCTACCATGCCCTCCTCCACTCGCCATTGAACCAGGGTTGATACACTGGCTTGATGGTAATGGTCGAATGGGGGAATATGCCAGGCCATGAGGTTACAGATTGTGCTGGAGTACAATTCTGCTACTGTTGATGGCCCACAGTGCATCTTAAATGCCCAGTCTTCAGTTGCTAGATCTGTTTGAATTCTGTCCTATTTAGCACGGCAATAGTGCCACACAACAGGAAGGAGGTTATTCTTAATGTGAAGACAGGACTTCATCTCCACAAGGACTGTACAATGGTTGTTCTTACCAATCCTGTCATGGACAGATGCATCTGCAGGTGCTAGATAGTAAAGATAAGATCAAGTACGTGTTTCCCTTTTGGTGGTTCCCTCACTATCTGCTATAGACCCAGTCTAGCAGCTATGTCCTTTAGGAACCGACCACCTCGATCAGTAGTACTGATGCTGAGCCACTCTTGAAATCCCTCACCCAGCGTACACTTTTTGCCCTTTCCATCCTCAGTGCTTCCTCCAAGTGTTGTTCAACACGGAGGAGTACTGATACAGCAGCGGACGGAAGATGGTACATGATAATCAGCAGAAGGTTTTTTTGCCCATATTTACCCTGAAGCTATGAGACTTCATGGGGTCTGGAGTCAATGTTGAGGACTCCCAGGGCAACTCCCTCCCAATTGTATAACACTATGTCACCACCTCTGTTAATTCTGTCCTGCAGGTGGAACAGGACATATCCAGCGCTGGTGATGCTGACATTGTCTGAGTATGACTATGTGAGGCTGTTGCTTGACTCATCTGTGAGACAGCTCTCCTAATTTTGGCACTAGCCCCCAGATGTTAGTAAGGAGGACTTTGCAGGGTTGACAGGCTGTTTCTTCCATTGTCTTTTCCAGTGCCTAGGTCGATGCCAAATGATCTGTCTGGTTTAATTTCTTTGTTACAACTGAATAAACATTTCAGAGGCAATTGAGAGTGAACCACATGTTGTGGGTCTGGAGTCACTTGTAGACCAGACCAGGTGAGGATGGTAGTTATCCTTTCCTGAAGGACAGAAGTGAAGCAAATGGATTCATGGTCATCAATAGATTTTTAATTCCCCATGTTTATTGAATGCAAATTCCACCATCTACCATGGCAGAATTTGAACCCAGGTCCCAGAATATCACCAGGATCTCTGAATTAATAGTCTCGCAATAATACCATTAGTCTATCACCTTCCAATATACTTCTTTCTTTCAAGCATAAAAGCCATCTAACTCCACTACTACATCAAAACAAACTTCAACCTCTTTTGAACGTTTTCAGCAATTTTGTTGGTTGAATGAGAAGCACAATTGTAAGCATTGATTGGAATTTTGTCCTTTTACAAGTCTATAATCACTTTAAATGTATTTACATTGCTCTCTCATTATGGCTCTTGGTTTAAATTTTAACTCAGTTACAGTGATTTTGAAACTCTCAACTCAAGCTCCAAAATCAGCAGCATTGCACTAGTTCAGGATTTCCTGTCACAAGTTATGTATTTTCACATATTGTAAAGTTTCCCCAACAGTTGATCAAGTGAAATGCTTTGAACTAGGTTTTCAATTAGTACGATGGTCACTGTGAACCTATAACATATACTTCAAAGGGCATCATTCTAATTAATGTAATTAGTGAATTCACTTTGAAAGTAATAAAATGTTCTTAGCAACCCCTGGAGCTACAGATTTGTGATCCTGGAGCTCATTTATAAGATGTTTATAATATTTTGATGTACAACAAAAGTGACAAAGAGAATTGCTTTCAGTTAAAACTTTGATGTGCACTGAAAACTGTGACACCAAAATCTGAGATAGATTCCATTTTCACCTGAGAAAATCAAAAATGACTGCCTGGCAAATCTGTGCCCAATATTTTACAGACAAGTGGCAAAGAGTCAAGAGAGAAAAAGTAATAGCTATGGATTTATGTCCAGACAGAGACATGAAAATCCTACAAGTTTACCACCAGGGACTAATTGTAATGTTTCACATTCACTTCCCACACTGCAGCCAGATAGATTATTAGGATGGATGGCTGGCAATTGACCCCAAACAAACTTTTTTTTATTTCAAAAATATACTTTATTCATAAAATGATTTGATGGTCTGTACATTTGGTCATGCCATACATATTTCAACATTTACATACACAGATCAGAATTTATCATTGTTATATACAGGTCTGTGCATTTCTCAATCATATGCCCATATATTTAGCTGAAGCATCAGCAGAGCCCAAAATGTCTGCATGGGCCCCCTGTTCTTCTTTAGGCAGGCAGATGTTACACGGTGGTCTTTCCCCACCGCGCCTTGGCGGCAGCTGCCCCAAGCTTCAGCGCGTCCCTCAACACGTAGTCCTGGACCTTGGAATGTGCCAGTCTGCAACACTCAGTCGGGGTCAACTCCTTCAGCTGGAAGATCAACAGGTTTCGGACCGCCCAGAGAGCGTCCTTCACCGAGTTGATGATCCTCCAGGCGCAGTTGATGTTCGTCTCGGTGTGCGTCCCGGGGAACAAGCCGTAGAGCACGGAGTCCTGCGTCACGGCGCTGCTTGGGACGAACCTCGACAAACACCACTGCATTCCTCTCCAGACTTCCTTTGCATAGGCACATTCCAGAAGGAGGTGTGTGACAGTCTCGTCCCCCCCGGAGCCGCTTCGAGGGCAGCGTGCGGTGCGGCAGAGAGTCTGGGCATGCATAAAGGATCTCACAGGCAGAGCCCTTCTCACCACCAGCCAAGCCATGTCTTGGTGCTTGTTGCAATGTTCTGGCGATGAGGCATTCTGCCAAATGGCTTTGACAGTCTGCTCAGGGAACCGCTCGACAGGATCCGCCCTCTCCTTTCCCGAAGGGTCTCAAGGACACTACGTGCTGACCCCAACAAACAGGAGGGAAAAAGGCCCAAGGTAAGTGTTAGTTGAGATAAACCAGAGAGGTGCCATTGTGGGAGTGCAGTCATGTCAATGTACAGTAAGGAAAGCCTGATGTAATAGTGTCACAGGCAGAACATCAAATTTTTGGGGAGGTGTGAAGAGGGGGGATGTCTGTGCTCGCTAAAAAGGGAGAGCATTATCACAGGAGGGAGGCTGAAATTTTCATTGAGATGCAGGGAGAACAGTCTAATCTGTCCTGTCACGTGAGGAGTTCTGTAATAAGCCCTTTTCACCTTGAAGCAGTGCTGCCACCTTGCTTTCACTGTCAGGCTTTCTGAGCGTTGGGAACTACGAACTTTAGTCCAGGTTTCGAATTGAACTGTGGAAGCCTGACTTCACTGGGTTAGGAAAGTGCCCTGATTCCTCAAGATGAAATGCTCAAAGGCATTAAAACAAACTGTTCTGAAATGGGTAGAGTGTGTGTGCATGACAGGCTGGGGTTACCTTCTCTATTATTTAATTTTAGATTCCCCCCTGATGATTTCATAATCCCCACTGGAGGGGTTTGTTAATATCAAAACTGACTCATTGTTAGTTAATCTTCAGATGTATTTGCAAAAAAAATACATATTTCAAACTTCTAAATATGTCAGTCATTGGACCAGAGAATTGTTGTGCTCAAATGAACATGTTTCTCAGCAATAGACAGGTGGGACTGTACCTGATCATATTTTTTCCAGAAAAGGTCACTCCATCACACGAGCCAGTGTGTTAAACAGTTAAGTCACAGGCATAAAGTGATGGAAGTGGTTAACTAACTGGAGGGGTGGCAAAGGCAAACAGTGTGTAGAGTTATTCTTAAGTTTTACTTTTTACTCCATGACTTTTTATAAAAATAAAATTCCTTTTTTAGTTTTATTTGCTTCACCTTACAGTGCCTGTACTTTCAGGAAATTATAGGTTTGAACCTCAGGATTATTCCTTTACTTTCTTAAGTGACCATCTATTGCATTTGCATTTCCTCCTACACTGTCTACACTTTTCCACAGTAAATGCATCTGTCACCTAACTTGTCTAACATCTTGCAGTCTTTTCCCATACATGTTTTGTACTCTAAGGCAATTCTGAGGTTCTGTTTCTGTCTAATACCTTCCTATACACAGGCATACCCTATGCCCACATCAAGAGTTAAAATTCTCATTCACCTTTGCAGCACAGGGAAGGTCATTTTTATGCTCTTGTGGCATTCAAACCAGGTCCTACAGGTGATGTCATAACTATTGACCTCTTCCGCCGCCATCATTCAACTGTGTTTGCGCAGGCAGGAATGCTGTCTCTTCACATGCTGTGTAAAAATGCAGATGAAAATAGTTACAAATTAGGAGCAGGAAAAGCCATTCAGCTCCCCAAGCCTGGTCACGATTGAAAAAGTTCAGGGCTGATCTGACTGTAACCTAAAATTTGCATTCCTACCTACCCTTGATAATCCTTTGCCTCCTTGTTTAACAAGAATATATCTACCTCTGCCTTAAAAAATAATCAAGAACTCTGCTTCCACAACCTTTTCAGGAAGAGAATTCCAAAGACTCATAACCCTCTGGAATGATATCTTTCCTAATACTTGTTTTTAATAGGAAATTGTTTATTCTTAAAGGAATGATGGCTAGTTCTTGATTCTCCTCCAAGAGGAAACATCCACTTCATCCTTATTGCGTCAAAATCCCTCAAGATCTTATACATTTCAATTAAGTTATCCATTACTTTTCTAGACATAGCAAGTAAAGCCTGTCCTACTTTTCATCATAAGACAACATGTCCATTCCAGATATATTCCAGTAAATCTTCTCTCGCCTGCCTCCAATACATTTACATCTTTACTTAATCGATAAACTGATACTGTTACACACTATTCCAGGTGTAATCTCACCAGTGTCCTGCATAGCTAAGGCATAATCTCTAAAATAAAACAAGGAACCGTAGATGCTGAAGATCTGAAAGAAGAACAGAAATTGTTGGAGAAACTCAGCAAGTCTGGCATCTGTGGAGAGAAAGCAAAGTTAATGTTTTGAGTGCTGTGACCCTTTTTCAGATTAATGTTCAGAGGCTGAAGAAGGGTCACTGGACTTGAAACATTAACTATGCTTTGTCTGTTATTTGGTGCATAATCTCCTTACTTTTGCATTCAATTCCCCTTGCAATAATGACAAGTTGCGAGCATCTTTCCTACTTACTTGCTGGACATACATTCTATTCGTGGTTCATGTGTGAGAACACCCAATCTCTTTGCTTCTCAGGGTTCTGCAATTTCACATCATTAAATAAATTATTCTTTTTCATTTCTCCTGCCAAAATGGACAATTGTACATTTTTCCACTTTGTGCTCCAACTGACAAATCTTTACTTACTCTCTTAAACTATCTATATATCTTTGTAATCTGCTTAGGTCCCTTTCACAACTTATGTTCCTACTTTCCTTTGTGTCATCAGCAAATTTGGTAACAAAGTTGATCCCTTCATCTAAGTCATTTACATAAATTGTAAAAGTTTGAGGCTTAGTACTGATCCCTTTGCCACACCATTCATTAGGTCTTGCCAAACTGAAAAGGACCTATTTACACTACTGCATGCTTCCTACTAGCCAGCCAGTCTTCTATCCATGGCAATATGCCGTCTATGCACAATGAACGTTTGCAGTGATCTATGAGAAAACTTCCTTTCATTTAGTTATAGCCTGAAGCAGGCTGCAAAGAGTCATTTTCAAATTGTGAGATTGCCTGTGATCATATCTCTGCCTTTGCTTTAGTGGATGGTGGTAAGCCCTAACTGCAGCAGATTACCCAGTAGATTGATTGCTCATTCATTGCACAATGCCCCTTGGATGCAGCCCTGCATTGCTCAAATGTATGCAGCAAGCATGACTGTAACCCAGTAGATGGAAGCTTCTCCCTGGTGAATACTTGCCTTCTCACCACCCAACAGACTGCTCCAAGTCAACAATTTGCTGGACTCCTGCCAGTTGGCTGATAACCGGCCAGCCAGTACTTAACCTGAGCAGAAACATGGAATTGAGCAGGCCTTAAGATACCTGTGGGGTAGAGGGTTAACTAAGGCTTTACTCTAAGATTAGTGTACACAGAGAAACGCTAGTGGCATGGATCTGGCTCTGGAGTCTGTAGGTTCTAGAGGACATCTCTTCTCATCTCTTGTATGTAATTACAGTTAATAAAGTCTAATAATATTCATTCACCCAACCTTACTGTGCGATGGCAATGGGAACCAGACCAATAGAACTGGAGGTAAATGGCAAGAAGCATCTGAAGTGAAGCCCACTGGCAGGACAATGCCACTGGATGAGGCTAGCCTAATAATCTGAACACAGAAGGGAGAAAAGTCCTGAATATCCAAAAGAAAAGTCCTAAAACATCCAGGGCAGTATAGTATTGAGGGTGAAGGAATTCAAAGCCACTTAGGCAACAAGTCAGAGAGTAAAAGCTCCACAAAGCTGGCAAAGTGTGGGTAAAGGTCACAACAGGGAACATGACAAATTGTAAGAAAAATCAGTCAACCATAGTGAGTAATAAAATAAAGTAGATCAGAGGTCTTTAGATTAGATTGCCTATAGTATGGAAACAGGCCATTCAGCCCAACAAGTCCACACCGACCCTCCAAAGAGTAACCCACCCAGACCCATTCCCCTACCCTATATTTACCCCTGACTAATACACCTAACACTATGGGCAATTTAGCATAGCCAATTCACCTGACCTGCATATCTTTGGACTATGGGAGGAAACCGGAGCACCCAGAGGAAACCCACGCAGACACGGGGAGAATGTGCAAACTCCACACAGACAGTGGCCCGAGGTGGGAGCCGAACACAGGTCCCTGGTACTGTGAGGAACAGGGCTAACCACTGAGCCACCGTGCGCCCTTTACAGAAAGGATAAACTGTAAAGAGAGGAAATTGATTAAAAGAAAAGCAATAATATGTAGAAATAACTGTACTGGAGCTCTATTTTGAAGATGAGTCAGACCAGTATGGTTCAATCATAAGTTTTATTGGTTGTTTTCTTTTGGGATACAAATGGCTTTGAAAATGACAATGGTCCTGAGTGGCATGGATATTTTCAGGTTGCATGTGGAGTTACTGAACAGCATCATGTCATTACTGACAGAACTCCACAGAGGCCTGTATGCTGTCACTCAATCACCCTTTATTTGTACATGGAGAGTCCTAGACACTAATCCAGCTCCATCAGAGTCAGCTCTTAGAGTGAACACCATGTCTGACACTTATCAGTCAGCCAGGGCTCCCTGACTGGACCAGCTTAACAGCTCCAATCAGGAAACTCATATTCTATGATGTCTACCTGGCTGACCTCATTACAATCGTTATATTCCTCCCCCACTGAGTCTGAAAACATCAGCTGGGTTGTTTTTCTGTAACTCCTCCTAGGGCATTTTAACACTAGATCATGACCTTTAAACTCTGATATGGGCAGCATGTAACACATAGTAGCTTGCCTCTTGTGCTTGGAGTGTTTCGGAAGAAATTCATTCTCTTCTTCAGGCAGCAAAGACATCAGGACAATGATATCCACTGTCTCCAGCTCAGATTCCAATGATGAAGCCAGTTGTGGTGCCTGTTTGAAGTCCAGTTGGCCTTCAGCTAGTACTGTAGGTGCTTTTGCATGGTTACAGCATTAATCCTACTACTACTACCAAACAGTCTCTCAGCATCTCATTAAGGGTGAAGCCAAAGTCGCATGACTCTGCCAGTCATCTTAACCTAGTCAAAAATGCTGATACAGATTCCCCTGGTTCTCGAATTGCTGAGCAAAATGCATACTGTGTCAGAATTAGAGGTGGCTTGGGGTTTTAGTATCCCTTAATAAATCCATCAACTCCTGAAAAGTTTTTGTATCTGGTGCACAGGTAAAGTCAGGCTCCTAATAACCAAAAATGCTGCGGGTCCACAAGCAGTCGGGAGAATTACTCATGGCTTTTAATCTGTCCTAATGTCATTTTGCCGGAAAAAATAATGCATTCTTTCCTAATACTGGGCCCAGTCTTCTACAGCAGGATCAAATGAGTTAAGCTTCCCAAATAATGGTATGATGCCAGAAATACATACCCACAACTCAAAGTCAACTGTTGCAAGTGAATTTCTTCAGGACCCCGTGCTTTTGCCTCATCACCATTGAAATAACTTCACAGAGGTCAGTATCCCATCACCAACTCACCCTTTATTCACACACGGTGCGTTCTTTACACTGATCCACCTTCCTCAGAGCCAGCTCAGAGTGAACAGAATGTCTGATACTCCTGTTTATACCTGTCAGCCAGAGCTCGCTGATTGGACCAGATTAATAGCCCCAATCTGGGAACTCAAATTCTATGATGTCCACCTGGCTGACCTCATTACAATCACTACAGTTGTGTTAAGGTCTTTGCATGTGAAATGTTTCAATGAGCTTTCACCATGGTCCCCAACAACTTGCCTGAAAGAGACAAAGGGCTTATTGTAATGGCAGGCTTCCCAAGGGTACAAGGTCATGCATGTCACCATCAAGGCACCAGCAGGCCAGCCCTGCATCTTCATCAAAGGAAAGGTTTTCACTCTATAGATGTCCCAGTTGGTTTTGGCCACAAGCAAGAAATGCTGTAGGTATGTGCCAGATACCCAGACAGTAGCTACGACTCATGAGGAACCCTTGGGTGCCAGACTTGTTTTAGGGACCTGATTCTTTGAAAAGATGGATGTTGGAGGAGAAGGTTTATCCCTTGAAGAGATGGCTCAAGACACCTGTCCTGGTTCCGAGAATGGAAGTTCAGCCAAGAGAAAATGTCAGCCACATAATTTAAAGAAGACCTTACAACATAAAAAGCAGTGCAGTTCTCCTGGCAGACTGAACTGTGCAACAAAATTGACTTTTTTTTATCCAAGATACAGAGAACTCTCACTGAATCCAGTTTGCTAAAAAAAGAGAGAATTTTCTAGATGTTAATCAGATGTCAGTCACAAATGAAAGAGGGTGCTGCTCCTGCCTTGCTTCTTGTGTAAAGGGCTGAAAATGTGTTGCTGGAAAAGCACAGCAGGTCAGGCAGCATCCAAGGAGCAGGAGAATCGATGTTTCGGGCATGAGCCTTTCTTCAGGAATGAGGAAAGTGTGTCCAGCAGGCTAAGATAAAAGGTAGAGAGGAGGGACTTGGGGGAGGGGCGTTGGAAATGCGATAGGTGGAAGGAGGTCAAGGTGAGGGTGATAGGCCGGAGTTAGGGGTGGGGGCGGAGAGGTCAGGAAGAAGATTGCAGGTTAGGAAGGCGGTGCTGAGTTCGAGGGATTTGACTGAGACAAGGTGGGGGAAGGGGAAATGAGGAAACTGGAGAAATCTGAGTTCATCCCTTGTGGTTGGAGGGTTCCTAGGCGGAAGATGAGGCACACTTCCTCCAACCGTTGTGTTGCTATGGTCTGGCGATGGAGGAGTCCAAGGACCTGCATGTCCTTGGTGGAGTGGGAGGGGGAGTTGAAGTGTTGAGCCACAGGGTGGTTGGGTTTGTTGGTCCGGGTGTCCCAGAGGTGTTCTCTGAAACATTCCGCAAGTATGTGGCCTGTCTCCCCAATATAGAGGAGGCCACATCGGGTGCAGCGGATGCAATAAATGATGTGTGTGGAGGTTCAGGTGAATTTGTGGTGGATATGGAAGGATCCCTTGGGGCCTTGGAAGGAAGTAAGGGGGCACTCCTCCATCACAAAGGTTAGATCGTATGGTATACAGGGAGAACTAACAATTTGGATACAGAAGACACCTCTCCTGGTTCCGAGAATGGAACTGGCTCTTAGGTAGAAGACAGGATGGTAATGGAAGGTTGCTTACCAGACTGGATACCTGTGCCCAGCTGGGTGCCACAAAGATTGGTGCTGGGTCCACTGCTTTTTGTCATTTGCATAAATTATTTGGATATAAACATAGGAGGTATAGTTAGTAAGTTTACAGATAACACCAAAATTGGAGGTTTAGTGGACAGCGAAGAAGGTTATTTCAGAATGCAAATGGTCCTTGATCAGATGGGCCAATCCGCTGAGGAGTGGCAGACGGAGTTTAATTTAGGTAAATGTGAGATGCTGTGTTTTGGAAAGGCAAATGAGGGATTAGCCTGATGAGTGTTGCTGAACAAAGTGCAGGTTCATAATTCCTTGAAACTGGATTCACAGATAGATAGGATAGTGAAGGGGTGGCATTTGGTATGCTTACCGTACTTGGTCAGTGTGCTGAGTATAGGAGTTGGGAGGTCATGTTGTGGCTGTGCAAGACATTGGTTAGGCTACTTTTGGAACACTGCGTGCAATTCTGTTCCCCCTCCTATTGGAAAGATGTTGTGAATCTTGAAAGGGTTCAGAAAAGACACAAGAATTTTTCCATGATTGGAGGGCTTGAGCTAGAAGGAGAGGGTGAATAGATTGGGGTTATTTTCTCTGGAGTGTTGGAGGCTAAGGAGTGACCTTATAGGGGTTTATAAAATCATGAAAGGTGTGCATAGATTGAATAGCCAAGCCATCTTTCCAGGGTGGGGGAGTCCGAAACTAGAGAGCATGGGTATAACGTGAGAGGAGAAAGTTATAAAGAAACCTAAGGGGCACCATTTTCACACAAAGTGTGGTTTGTGTGTTGAATGAGCTGCCAGAGGAAGTAGTGGAGGCTGGTACAATTTCGACATTTAGAAGGCATCTGGATGGGTATATGAATAGGAAGGGTTTAGAGGGATATGAACAAAGTGTTGGCAAATGGAATTTGATTAATTTAGGATAAGTTATGGCATAGCTGAGTTGGACCGAAGGGTCTGTTTCCATTCTGTACAGCTCTATGATCCCATAACTCTAGTGTTGGGTCTCCTTGTCAAGGTTGCTCTTTTGAGAGAGGTAGCTGCCCAGTTGTGGGAAGTACTCAGCTTATTCCATAGTATGATAGGATCAGAGAAAAGGTTACAGCATTTTATGTGTAGATCCCGATTCCTGTTAAATGAGCGGATGGTTTCTGCCTCAACCACCAAACTGGACAGTAAACTCCAGGCAGTCACCACCCTCTAGTTAAAATAAAATCCACACGTGGCCTCGAGTCCTTCTACCAGTTACCTTAAATCAGTCATTGATATCTCTGTTATGGGGTTTGCTGTCCATTTTATCCAAGCTCTAATTATACTGTGCACTTCCATTAGGACACCTTTTAGTCTTCACTGTTGAAGGAAAACAAGCCTATGCTATTTGAACTTTGCTAAGAACTGGAATTTTCAAGTAATGATAGCATTTTACTTAAATCTCCTCTCCAAGTCTCTCAGACAATTATGGCCCTCCTGTAATCTGTTGACCTGAATTATGGAGAAAACTTTGCCTGTTGCCTAACCAGTGTCTTAAATAGTACCATCATTATAACCCTAACTTTGTATTCAATATGTTGTTCACTGAAGGAAAATGTCTGCTTTACCACCTTATCTCACTGGCCTGCCACATTCAGGGACCTGTAGACATGCACTACAGGGTCTCTTACTTTTTCTACCCTTGTTAATATCCTCCCATACTTTGTGTATTCTCTCGCTTTGTTTGCTCTTTCCATATGCATAATCTCATGGTTATGGCATCCTTTTAAATTAAATTCAATTTGCTATTTTTTTCAGCTAATCAACCAAACTATTGATAGTGCCCTGCAGTCGACAGCTAACCTCTTCATTATCAACCATCTGGCCAAATTTTGTATAATCTGAAAATTTCCCAATCATGCCTCCCATACTTAAAATTAAATCATTAATTTATACCACAAATAGCAAGGGACTAAAGACTGAAATCTGTGTAATACCATTAACATCTTTATTGTATTTGTAAAAACGTTTGTTGACCATTATGCTTTATTTCCTGTCGATGAACCAATTTTGCATCCAAAATGACACATTGCCCTTTATCCCTTGGGCTTTAATTTTTCTGACCAGTCTGCCATGTGAGAACTTGTCAAATTCATTATTAAAATCAATGTAGGCACCATTCACCTCACTCTCGCATCAATCCTCTTTGTTCCTTCCTTGACAGTCAATGAAGTTAACAGGGCATGACTTTACCAGAGTATACTTCCTTGGGTAACGAGACCAAAACTGCCCACACTCCAGATGTGGTCTCACCAAAGCCCTGTATAGTTGCAATAGATTATCTTTCATTATTTCCACCATCTCCAGTTGGATGTTACGTTGAAACATATCTTTCACTCTCCACTCTCCACTCTTGTCAAAAGTTTAGTCACACGACACCAGATTATAGTATATCTGAAATGGCAAGCTTTTGCAGTGTTGCTCCTTTATCAGGTGAAGTGAAGACAAGCAGACAGGCACCAAATTTTTGGGCAGGAAGATCAATAGGCAGAGAGATCAAAAGTTCATAGAAATAGTGTGAGTAGAGTGTCAATAGGTTAAATAATATGTCACTACAGGTGATCAAAAGTATAAATGGTGTGAGTACAATGTCGACAGCAAGTGAAGGGATGACCTTTAATCCAATTATTTAAGACAGATAGATAATTAGAAAAAATAAAAATATGGTGGTGCTGGAGACAAGCCAAACAGCTGGAATAACATGATGAGTATAAGAGTCACATGCCAAGGTCTAACCAAAGGAACAAGTAGCCCAAAACTGTACAAACTATTTAAGGTAGAGAGATCATAACAAATCATCAAGGTGATGGTGTCAAAACAGGACAGTAAGGAAGGTTTTACAAACACAGAACTGTATGGTGGGGATACATGTAGCACAACATGAACCCAAGATCATGGTTGAGGCTCTGCTCAAGGGTACAGAACTTGGCTTTCAGTTTCTGGTCAACAATTCTGTGTTGTTGTGTATCTTGAAGGCCACCATGAAGAATGCTTACTCAAAGATTGAAGGCTGAATGTCCTGCACCGCTGAAGTGTTCCCCGAGGGGGAGGGAACATTCCTGTCCGTCAGCTGTTGCATGGCATCCATTCATCCATGTTTATAGTGTCTGTATGGTCTCACCAATGTATCATGCCTCAGGTTATCCTTGGCTGCAGTGTATGAGGTAGACAACATAGGCCAATTCACATGAGTATCTGCCATGTTGGGGCTGGTGCTCCCATGTGCAATGGTAGTATCCATGTTGATGACCTGACATGCCTTACAGAGGTTGCCATGGCAGGGTTTTGTGGTGCTGTGGTGAATGTTGTCCTGAAGGCTGGGTAGTTTGCTGCGAACGATGGTCTGTTTAATCAATGATATATGTATATGTCTTTCAATTTAATATGCTGCATTCTCTGCTTGCCAAGTGATCTATTCTATACTAGAGACCCCAAACACTAATTGGGTTTTTGGTATGCAAAGCTCCTCAATTGCATCTTCAAGTGATGATTCCAAGCATCTATAAGTTGTCACTTTAAATTCTCCATGCCATCACACTCTGACATCATTATCCTCAGGTTCTTTCATTGTTGAAATGGAGCTATATCTCCAATTAAAGAACAGCATATCATCTTTCTTTTGGAACATTTCAGTCTTCTGTAAGCAACAATTTTAGATGATAGTCTCTGCTACTTTTTCTTCTTTCGGCTTGACATCAGTTGTTGGAGATTATTACACTTTGCCCATTTACATTGCCTCTAAAGAAATACTTTATTTCCTTGTCTTATTTACATTTTCTTTGCCTTGCACCATCATCCTTTTTTTTAGTCTCTCTTACTCGTGTATGAGCTATTACTGATATTCCCTTTCTTTCTACCCTGCCTTCCTTTTCTTCTCACCAAGTTTGTTCCACTGCAAAGTCTCTTCAAAGGATGCCCACTTTGGAGAAGTTCTCTGCCTCCCTCAGATGTGTACTCAGTGAGTCTCTTTCCAACTGCCACAACACCGTGACATCCTCATCACCCTGCCCCCCGTCACCCCCTTTATCTGCAGCTCCCCTTACACCCACCTCCAGTCCTGAAGAAGGGTTACACTCGAAATATCAACTTCTCCACCTCCTGATGCTGCCTGGCCTGCTGGGTCCTTCCAGCCCCCTGCTTGTTGACCTTGGAGTCCAGCATCTGCAGTTTTTTTTTATCTCTTCCTTCTCCTATTGTTGAGTTTCCTTAAAACGTATTACTTCGTCATCATTCTCCTGTTCTGATGAAAGGTCAACCTAAAATGTTAATTGCTTCTTTTTCCACAGCAGTTGCTAGATCTGTTAATTCTAGCATTTTCCCATTCTATTTAAGTGTTTCAGTAACCACGCTGGTTTGCTTTCGTTTGCAGAAGCAGTTTATTGACACAAGGCAGGTTTCTTGATCTTTTTGTACATTTGATGGCGCAATGTGAATTTCAGGTTTGAAACTATTGCTCAAAGACTCCTGATTCACAGTCATTTCTTCCCGTTCCGCACTCTGTGTATAATACAATCAGTACATAACGCAACTATTGGAGAATTTTATTAAAATGCTTAAAGAATAACTATTGACATTCAACGAGTATTAAAGAAACAAATCCAGAAAACCAGCTCAATTGAATTAGGACAGCTTCCACAGACTGATGCCAGGATGAACATTAGGAACAAATGTTTGGCTCAGCAAAATCCGATATGTCAGTGTGTAAACAGTAATATTCCAAAGGTTTTCCAACCTAATTCTCTCATAACGACAGCGACTTTATAAATTGCTTAAATGTAAGAAGAAAGTTTTCTGTCGAGTGATGATGATGGAAATCTGAAGACTTTGTCAGAATAAATTGCAACGTTTTCTGATAATATGAATGTTAAAAATACGTATGTCTCACTATTTGAAACTATCTTCTGTTCTAAAGGAGATCCTAAAGGATTAGTTTAAAAATGTAGATGTTGCAATTGCTTTCCAGTCCTTAACAAATCACTATGTACCTGATCCAAATGTAATTGATCTGAACATAATAGGTTCCTGTAATAAATATCCTCCTATTTACTCCAGCTGTATAAATCTGATCCAAATGTTGTGAAATATAGGACGAAGAATGAGAAAACATGCAATGAAAACAACTGAGTGTAATGTCCAAATAGCCATTTGAATTGACTTTGTTTTTCAAATGCCTCCATCATATTCAGATCTTTAAAACGTACAATACTAAACTGTTTAATTCATATTATGGACCTACATCCATCAACAAAGTACAAAATGAATATGATTTCTCTCGCACACCTTAATGCTGCACTGGATTTCAGTGAGAAAAGTATAATCTCTAAGAATGAACCCTGAAAACAACCAAATTTCTTTAAGAAATTCGGCACCTATATCTTATATTAGCATCGTGCAAAGAAAATATATCACCTTTCTGGTAGGATGTGGTCAGACGTCACCCAACACCAGGTTATAGTCCAACAGGTTTATTTGAAATCACAAGCTTTCGGAATGCTGCCCCTTGATCAAGTGAAGTCACTTCATTTCACAAAGGGACAACATTCAGAAAGCTTGTGATTTCAAATAAACCTGTTGGACTATAACCTGGTGTTGGGTGACTTCTGACCTTCGAGGAGCAGGAAAATCAATGTTTCTGGCAGGAGGATGTCGATTTTCCTGCTCCTCCAATGCTGCCTGACCTGCTGTGCTTTTCCAGCACCACTCCAACTGACTGTGTGGAGTTTGCACGTTCTCCCTGTGTCTGCGTGCGTTTCCTCCGGGTGCTCTGGTTTCCTCCCACAGTCCAAAGATGTGCAGGCCAGGTGAATTGGCCATGCTAAATTGTCTGTAGTGTTAGGTAAGGGGTAAATGTAGGGGTATGGGTGGGTTGCACTTCGGCGGGTCGGTGTGGACTTGTTGGGCCGAAGGGCCTGTTTCCACACTGTAATGTAATGTAATCTAATCTAATCTAACCTTGACTCTGATCTCCAGCATCTGCAGTCCTCACTTTCACCTACCTGACTTCTGACCTTGCCCACCTAACAGTTTCACATCCTGGTAGGATGCAGGAAGGATTTTAATACAAGGGACATATCCAAAACAACTATGCTTTATGCATATTGACCAGTCCAAACAATTTGGATATTCCATTGACCAGATTGGATTGACAATGGATGAACAATGGATGAGCAGGAACTAATAGCAGCAGCAGGACATAGAACATCCACAGTTCTGTTTTAGAGCATAGAAACATTGTTGTGGTTCTGTTCGCCAAGCTGGGAATTTGTCTTGCAAACGTTTCATCCCCTGTCTAGGTGACATCCTCAGTGCTTGGGAGCCTCCTGTGAAGCGCTTCTGTGCTGTTTTGTCCGGTATTTATAGTGGCCTGTCTCTGCCGCTTCTGGTTGTCAGTTCGAGCTGTCCGCTGTAGTGGCCGGTATATTGGGTCCAGGTCGATGTGTTTGTTGATAGAGTCTGTGGATGAGTGCCACAGACTCTATCAACAAACACATCGACCTGGACCCAATATACCGGCCACTGCAGTGGACAGCTCGAACTGAAAACTGGAAGCAGCAGAGACAGGCCACTATAAATACCGGACAAAACAGCACAGAAGCACTTCACAGGAGGCTCCCAAGCACTGAGGATGTCACCTAGACAGGGGATGAAACGTTTGCAAGACAAATTCCCAGCTTGGCGAACAGAATCACAACAACGAGCACCCGAGCTACAAATCTTCTACCAAACTTTGAGCATAGAAACATAGAACATTACAGCGCTGTACAGGCCCTTCGACCTTCGATGTTGTGCCATCTATGGAACCAGTCCATCTAACCTACACTATTCCATTCTTATCCATATGCCGATCCAATGACCATTTAAATGCCCTTAAAGTTGGCAAGTCTGCTACTGCAGGCAATGCATTCCATGCCCCTACTATTCTCTGAGTAAAGAAACTACCTCTGACATCTGTCCTATGTCTATCACGCCTCAATTTAAAGGTATGTCCCCTCATGCTAGCCATTGCCATCCTCGGAAAAAGGCTTTCACTGTCCAACCTATCTAACCCTTTGATTATCTTATATGTCTCAATTAAGTCATCTCTCAACCTCCTTCCCTCTAACAAAAACAGACTCAAGACCTACACCCTTTCTTCATAAGACCTTCCATCCATACCAGGCAACATCCTAGATTAGATTAGATTAGATTACTTACAGTGTGGAAACAGGCCCTTCAGCCCATCAAGTCCACACCGACCCGCCGAAGCGCAACCCACCCAGACACATTCCCCTATATTTACCCCTTCACCTCACACTACGGGCAATTTAGCATGGCCAATTCACCTAACCTGCACATTTTTGGACTGTGGGAGGAAACCGGAGCACCCGGGGGAAACCCACGCAGGCACGGGGAGAATGTGCAAACACGGGAGAATGGGCGGCACGGTGGCACAGTGGTTAGCACTGCTGCCTCACAGCGCCAGAGACCCGGGTTCAATTCCCGCCTCAGGCAACTGAACGTGTGGAGTTTGCACATTCTCCCTGTGTCTGCGTGGGTTTCCTCTAGATGCTCTGGTTTCCTCCCACAATCCAAAAATGTGCAGGTTAGGTGAATTGGCTATGCAAAATTGCCCGTAGTGTTAGGTGTAGGGGTAAATGTAGGGGAATGGGTCTGGGTGGGTGCGCTTCGGCGGGTCGGTGTGGACTTGTTGGGCCGAAGGGCCTGTTTCCACACTGTAAGTAATCTAATCTAATCCTAGTAAACCTCCTCTGAACCCTTTCCAAAGCTTCCATATCCTTCCAATAATGCAATGACCAAAACTCTATGCAATACTCCAAATGTGGAGGCACCAGAGGTTTGTACAGCTGCTGCATGATCTCATGGTTCCAAAACACAATCCCTCTACCAATGAAAGCTAACACACCATATGCCTTCTTACCAACCCTATCAACCTGTTTGACAACTTTCACGGGTCTATGTACCTGGACACCGAGATCTCTTTGCTCACCTACACTACCAAGAGTCCTACTATTAGCCCAGTAAACTGCATTCCTGTTACTCCTCCCTAAGTAAATCACCTCACACTTTTCTGCATTAAACTCATTTGCCACCTCTCAACCCAGCTTTGCCTATCTATGTCTCTTTGTAACTTACAACATCTTTCATCACTATCCACAACTCCATCGACCTTAGCGTCATCAGCAAATTTACTAACCCATTCTCTATGCCCTCATCCAGGTCATTTATATAAATGACAAACAACATTGGACCCAAAACCAATCCTTGCAGTACCCCACCAGTGACTGAACTCCAGGATGAATATTTCCCATCAATCCTAAGACCCCTCTGTCTTCTTTCAGCTAGTCAATTTCTGATCCAAACCATTAAATCACCCTGAACCCTCAGCCTCAGTACTTTGTGCAATAGCCCACTCTGGGGAACCGTATTAAATGCCTTACTGAAATCAATATACACCACTTCAGCTGCTTTTCCCTCATCCACCTGTTTGTTCACCTTCTCAAAGAACTCAATAAGGTTTGTGAGGCATGACCTATCCTTCACAAAACCATATTGACTATCCCTAATCAACTTATTCATCTCCAGATGATTATAAGTCCTATCTCTTATAATCCTTTCCAACACTTTGCCCACAACTGAAGTTAGGCTCACAGGTCTATAATTTCCAAATTTGTCTCTCCTCCCTTTTTTGAACAAGGGAACAACATTTGCTATCCTCCAGTCTTCTGGCACTATTCCCGTAGACAATGATGACATAAAGATCAAAGCCAAAGTCTCAGCAATCTCCTCCCTGGCTTCCCAGAGAATCTGAGGATAAATCCCATCTGGCCCAGGGGATTTATTTATTTTTACACTTTTCAGAATTGCTATCACCTCCTCCTTATGTATCTCAATTTTATCTTGTCTAGTCGCTTGTATATCAGTATTTTCCTCGACCACATTGTCTTTTTCTAGTCTGTATACTGATGAAAAGTATTCATTTAGTGCTTCTCATAACTCCTCTGACTCCATGCACAACTTTCCCCTACTATGCTTGATTGGCCCTAATCATACTCTAGTCATTCTTTTATTCCTGACATAGCTATTGAAAGCCTTAGGGTTTTCCTTGACCCTATCCGCCAGTGATTTCTCATGTCTCCTCCTGGCTCTTCTTAGCTCTCTCTTTAGGTCTTTCCTGGCTAACTTGTAACTCTCAAGTGCCCTGAGCCATCGCATCTCATTCAAACATAAGTCTTCTTCTTCCTCTTGACAAGAGATTCAACTTCCTTAGTAAACCATGGCTCCCTCGCTTGACCACTTCCTCCCTGCCTGACCGGCACATACTTATCAAGGACCTGCAGTAGCTCATCCTTGAATAAGCTGCACATTTCTATTGTGCCTATCCCCTGCAGTTTCCTTATAATACCTTAAGGTTAACAATTTTAGTTGGTGATCATCCTATAGGGTTCACACTGTCACTTCTCACTGGAGTAACATGCTGAAAATCAAGCCTTACTATTTTATTAAAGAAGTTAAAGATGTGTTTAAAGTTCACAGAATTCTCCTAGTACCTGTCCTTTTAGATCCAGCTTGATAGAATGCATGGGGATTCTGTAGGTTTCTGTTTTATCAAGATTCATTATTTATTACAGATAAATAGGTTCTATCTACAGATAAACACCCACAGACAATCTACTACTTAAAAATCTAACCAGTTTATGAAACTACCCCTGCACACATATGTAGACAGATACAATAAAAACCTGGTGTTATGGGTAGAGGCATAAACTGGAAAGGCAGTTCAGTGGTCCCCATCCCTAGGGTTCACTGAGCTGATCGCTTTGGCTTGCCAGAATGTCTTTTTTTTTAATTTCATTTCTCTATGCCCCTCACTTGCTTCCAGGAAGCACAGAGTGACTGGATCGAAAATGATAACGTTTCTAATTGTTAAAGTCCACAATTTACCACAACTGATGATAGATTATAAACCAACTTTCTTCAGGCTTTAGAAACTTATTACAGCAGAGGGAAAAATAATACACCCTTTCTGGATGTCCAAATGCTTCTGGACCTATTGTTCACATCATAACCTGTAATCAAGTCAAAGAGTCAGGCAGCATGCAAATAAACCCTTCACTCCAAGCCATCTATGTCGAACAAGTTTCCCAAACTAAATTAGTCCCATATGCCTGTATTTGGCCCACATCAGTCTAAACATTACCTGTTCATGTACCTGTCCAAGTGTCTTTTAAACGTTGTAACTGTACCTGCACCTATCACTTCTTTAAGCAGCTCATGCCACATAGGAACTATCCTCTGTGTTCCCCCTCAAGTTCATTTTAAGTATTTCTCCTCTCACTTTGAAAATATGTTCTCTAGTTTTGAACTCTCCTCTCTTTCAGACAATTCCTTTGCTATTCACCTTATCCAGGCCCCTCATGATTTTATAAACCTGAGAGCCAATCATAGAGTAGTTGACAGGCAGGAGGCTTTTTATCGTTGACAGCCAGTCACATCTCCACAGACCAATCAGCTACTTATTGCCAGCCATGTGCAATATGGTAGCACAGTGTTTAGCACTGCTGTCTCATAGCACCAGGGACCCAGGTTTGATTCCTGCCTTGGGTGACTGTGTGAAATTTGCCCATTCTCCCAATGTCTGCTTGTGTTTTGTTAGGTGCTTCAGTTTCCTCCCATAGTCCAAATATTTGTAGGTTAGGTGAATTGGCCATGCTAACTTTCCCTGTAGTGTCTAGAGATGCACAGGCCAGGAAGATTAGTCATGGTAAATGCGGGGTTATGGGGACAGATTGGGGAACTGTGTCTGGGTGAGATGCTCTTTGGAGGGTCAGTGAAGACTCGATAAGTTAAATGGCTTCTTTCTACACTGCAGGGATTCAATGAATTTCACCTTGTGCCAGTTTATCTACAACTAAACAGCGATGTAAACAGTACTTATAAGAAGTGGTTCTTAAAACATCCTTTTCCCATTTCAGTTCACAATTAAAAATATGGAAAAATAACAAGATATAGTCTTTAAAACACCAATGTTAAGAAGGTAGAAAAATATAAATATCACAGCATCCTTTCAATAACACAAAGTCAATTATTTCTCATCCTTGCGAATGCAAATTATGGCAATAATGTTCAATGAATTAGAATTGGAATTAGGCTTTATTGTCACATGTACTCAAGTACAGGGATACAAGAGTGCAGTGAAAAGTGTATGATGTTGCCATTCCCAAACCATCTTAGATACAAAGATACTTAAATACAAAATTGTAAGTACAAAGTAGAAAAATAAGGAAATTTGGTAAAAGTTCAACATTAAAGTATAAAATAGAAAAGTAAAGAAATAAAATTGAACATTTCAGTCCTCCTCAAATGCTTCGTCATGCTGGGTCTCACTCCCCAAAAGCATTCGAACCTCTGCACAATGAACTCAACCTCTTCCACATTGATTTTGATTTCCCTGAGCTCACTAACGTTGCAGATACCAAGGGACCTCTATCACCTCTATCAATCCTCCCGGTGTTGGGCTCGCTTTCTTCCATGTTGGATTTGCTCTCCTCTGCATTGGGTTTACTCTCCCATTGGGTTAATTTGTGATTAAAACAGGATGTAACCCTGATAAAGAGACTGAAGCTTGTGTTAGGACCAATTCGTCAAAGGGTCATTTAAGGAGCGTATTGATGATTACATTGTCTATTAGCATTGATTAAATAGGCAGTGTACCAATTTGGCAGATAGCATTCAAACAAAGCATTGATAATGGTGTGAAGAACCATTTAAAAGTTATATCACATCTTACCATTCACCTGCTGCTGAACATTTGAAGGCGGCTTTTAAATTTGTGTCAAGTGTCAAGCTGTTGCCATTACTCCAGAAGCACATTTTGCCAGAAATTTTTAGACTTCATGTCGGAATGTTGAGTACTATATTACTATTTGGATAGCTTATAGGAGTCACGAGAAAAAAAATGGGCTGCTTAATGATGGGCGTGTTTGGTCTGCGGGAGGACTCGAAATCAAGAAGAGCAGTTCTTGCTGCTACAGAACAGAGTGTCAAAAGCACCAGGAATTCAAGATGAACTCTTTCCTCCGTGGGTGAAGGACATTCCTCCTTTTCTCTTCCTCGAACAGGACATTCAGTTTTGCATCTGACAGTTTTTGCACATACATTCACTTGCATCTTGAACTATCCTGAACCCAGTTGCTGTGTGTCAATCCTCGATACCTTCAGTGAAGGAATTGAGTAAATCCCACACAAAAGCTGATTACAGCTGATCAGTACTGAGTGTTAAACCTGACAAAATCAGTTCCTATGCAAATTCTTAAATCATTATTGGATTTTACTGTGGGTAAGACTGAGCTTGCCAGTGACCGTGGTTAATTTTCTCAATTACGACCCAAGACATGATTGTCATCTAATTTTGCTGAAAGTTTTCTCCTTGTAGTATGCACCATAACATAGGAAGCCTTCTGGTACTACTTCTTCAGTTTTCTCATCAGAATCTACATAATGTTTTAGTGATTCCTGACAAGATCACCAAATGATGTTTGAATTGACTAGGGACTAATAACTTTCTTTTGTTTAAATCAGCCAACATTTGAGATTATAAGATCTATTGAGAAAATGAAGCCACAATATTCCATGCTTTTGAATAAACAATTTAAACTTTATGACTTTGATCGAGGATGGTAAGGTAGTCTACAATACATATATTCAATTTCTATCCTAACTCTTGGCAAACTGGTTGAACACCATGCAGAGTGCATCAAAGAACACAGGTCAGCAACATGGATCCCATGGATTTCTCAGCAAATCATCCAGACACTAATGATACTGAACCAACATCTCATTAAAATGTTGTCTCCTTTCACTTTCAAAGATCTAACTTCAGAACTCCCTCTAAAGCCATTCCATCGTAGGCTGCCTCATCAGCAGCTTGCATCCTGGAGGTTAAATCCGTTCCCTTTAGGTTGTGTTCTAGTGAATTTCAAGGACTGCACTCCAGCACTTGCACGTGGTTACAATTCCATCTCCTTCTCAGACAGATAGCCTAACTATGCTGGCATTGCCCCTGAACTTCTCTGAGCTCTGGTATTTCTCAGCTCCATCAAATGATTGTGATGAGGGATCAATATTGCAGCTGGGATAAGAAGGACCAGATGTGAGAATGGGTGAAGCTAGGGTCATAGGTATTTTTGCATTCACCCTTAACACCACTGCTGACCAGCAGTTCTGATCTGTGTTCAGTTTTGCAAAGTTAAAAAAAAAATTACCTCAAGCATGGCATCACTAGTGATGCTATGATCTGATCGTTCTGCATGGCTGTAGCCGTCATTAGGTTCAAATGTATAAGCCCTTTTATCAAATGTCATGTCCAACACACTTTGTATTGGAAGCTCCAAAAAAAGTGCTCCCGATCCCAATTCACCCCCTTCTTCCAACACTAAAGTCACATTGGCACTGTGTAGAATCTAAAGAAGAGATTAAAATGCCATGACCATTGTGTTAAAATCAATTTTTGCTTCCATTTATACAACCCTAAATGCTGCTCCTTCCACATTTCATGGCAGCTGTGATGAAGCGATGTCTAGACTCGATACATTAACTTGCTCTCTCTCTACAGGTGCTGCCTGACCCATTGTGATTTCAGGATTTTTTGCTTTCAGTATAGATCCGAGTATCTGTGGGTGGCAGAGTGGCACAGTGGTTAGCACTGCTGCCTCACAGCGCCAGAGACCCGGATTCAATTCCCACCTCAGGTGACTGACTGTGTGGGGTCTGCACGTTCTCCCTGTGTCTGCGTGGGCTTCCTCCAGGTGCTCCGGTTTCCTCCCACAGTCCAAAAATGTGCAGGTGAGGTGAATTGGCCATGCTAAACTGCCCATAGTGTCAGGTGAAGGGGTAAATGTAGGGAAACGGGTCTGGGTGGGTTGCAGGTTGGTGTGGACTTGTTGGGCAGAAGGGCCTGTTTCCACACTGTAAGTAAGCTAATCTGCAGTAATTCTCCCCCATTTATACAATACGGCTGCCATTTTGTGAAGATTGGGACATTTTGGAAGAAGCTATTCTAGTGCTTTTAACATTTGCTCTGAGAGAGAGTGACTCTATATTGGTCAGAGGAAATTAAGGCACAGTGGCATGGGTGTTGAGCTGCTGGTCAAAGCAAGAAGAGGTTCCAAGCATCAGATGTTGTTGGTGTTAGTTTCTTGGAGCTTTTAATTTAGCAGAAGATCTTGCTCTGTGTCTTGGAGAGAATTAGGGCTCAAACGAATTCTGGGGAGCCTTTGAAGGATTGAAACAGCTCAGCATGGATGTGAAGGAAGCCTATGAACTTCAATTCCAACTAAAACCTCTTCTAGTATGTCACCTGGTATGTGCCAGGAGTGGGGCTGTGGCTGAAGGGGGTTGGTGTAGGCCTGGAGACTCCTTGGTACATCCTGGAAGCCTCATAGTAGAGTCTGAGAGGACTATAAACTGTTCACTCAGTGGCAATTGCTGGCTCCACAGCAAAAGTACCACCTTTCCTCACCTGACCGCTTCCTCCCCACCTCTCCCACCAACCCTCCACCCAATGGGATTGCCTTATCTGGCTGTGAGAACATATACCCGTTGATGCATCCTTTCCGTCGAAGTCAATGGCACGGTTGGATGAGACCGCTGAGCTGTCAGCTTCTCGATTAGATGGCAGCTTTAGGGATAGTACAGCTGCTATCCAAAAGCAAAACCTAGAGGAAAGACAGAGTAGAATCAAAACCTGCAAAGAAAAATAAAATTACTGTCTGAAATTGTTGAACCCAATGTTTTAGTGGATTTCAAGGATTGCACTCTAGCACATAGGTGAGGTTCCATTCCTTGTTTGCATTGCATTTCAATGGAAAGCTGCAGGAGATCAAGGGCAGAGAGGTCAACATGAGAACAAGTTGGAGATTTAAGAAAGCTGGTAACAGGGAGCTAATTATCAAGTTTTTGGACCGAACACAAGGCAGCCATTCAATCCTCATTTGGTCTCCCCTGTGTCAACCAGGCTGCATCATGAGCAACAAGTACTGTCCATGAAAGATATACACAGAAATCATTGTTTCGCTTGGAAGGATTGATTGAGGTTGTGGATGGTGAGGGGAGGGGTTGAGGGGGGAGAGGTGAATTGAGGAGTCAGCCGGGTGTCACAAAGGGAGCAAAACAGTCCCTTCAAAATACTGAAAGGGGTGGGGAACATGTATGTGGTGATGTCATTAAGTTATAATTGAAGGCCTTCTTCATTCCTGAAGAAGGGCTCATGCCCAAAACGTCGATTCTCCTGCTCCTTGGATGCTGCCTGAGCTGCTGCGCTTTGCCAGCAACATATTTTCAGCTCTGATCTCCAGCATCTGCAGTCCTCACTTTCTCCTTGAGTTATAATTGCCAATCAACTTGCAAAGATGTAATTCATGGTTTAGACCCTCCCTGCACTAGAGATTTTGGGACCACTTATTCTTCAACTTGTATCAGGTTTCTTGGAACAGTCTCGAAGGCCAAGTACAGAGAAGTCTCTGTACGACTCCAGAGCATAGGAAGTTGCAAGGTGAGGCAGGAGAAGGCACAAGTATAGAATCTATGTATTTAAGTTGTCTTATTTTGAGTTGAAGCTTGGATAAAATGTAAATTGGCAATATTTTGAATTGAGCATAAACGATGTCTCATTTTAAATGTTTGTCATGACAGACAGTCAAATCTCCTTAGAACAGCAGCACACTTAAAACTGTACTTACTTTGTTTCTGTTCTTTTATTTAGATTTCAGAACAAAGTCTTACATTGGCTTTGATACAAAGGTTTGACATTTGGCTATTAACATATGCAGTGTATAGAAATCATGGCAGTTCTTGACATCAGCAGCTGTGCATTTATCTGGGTTCATCTATATATCTCACATTATTATTGATCCATATCCCTAACACAGGTACTATTAAAGTACAGCACTTTATTTTCTGAATAACAATCACCAGTTAAAATATATAATTGTGGATTTTAAAACAAAATACTACAGCTGTGTTTTCTTTTGTCACATCTTTTTCAAAAGCTATTTGAGTACATTTTCAATTCTGCAAACAGTTTGCAGTAAGTAATAATGTACATTTCTTTATCCTTCCCTTGATTTTTTCCCCTCTACACTTCAGCATTAACTCGTTGATCATATGAGGTTCCATTGAGCCTAGGCTCTGTCTTGTTTCTCAACTTAATGCACATTATTCTTGTCTGGTTTAGGCCAGCAGGCTGTTCATCCAAAATAGTTTCACAGCCAAACCTTATGATACTCATTGAACATTTATTCACATGTACTTTTTGGAGTTGTCATCTAACAGGAGTGACAAGTGTGAACAAACTTCACGATCCTAACTCAATGTTATTGAAGTTAACTAAAGTTAATTCGGCACAGGGAAAATGTAGGACCTTTGGTTCATCAGAATTCCACAATCTCCACACATCCGATAACATGGAATATGGGTATACTTTCCAATCACTAAATAACTACAACTGCTTGGTGTACAACTTTTTAAACAGACTGCCAATATCTCAACGGGCTTCCAGGTCACCTAGGCTAAAGGGTACAGGGCATCGGAGGTCAGAAGGTAGCATAAATCTTTTGACCCTGTTTATTTCATCATGTTAAAAAAATGCAATTTTCTTTCACAAGCTCCTGTCATCAAAAGAAATTCAAAATTTCCCTTTCGGGAGCAGAAACCTGGTGATTCTCAATCCTAATCAATTTCCTAATCCTGCTTCCTCCTCTAAAACCTTTCGCAGAAGAATTTTACTCTGTCCTCCCAAGAAACTCGGAAGTCCCTTTGTTTTATTGGCCCCTGAATTTCCCTCGAAAGTGTCCTGACTTCCTGACCCGAAGTTCCTGACCCGATTTTGAACTTCACCCCTACTTCCCACCAGCTGAAAGAGTTTCTCTGTAAATCCAGTTGGTCTCCACATCATTTTTCAAGTCTTCCTGGCTCCGTGTCTGTCACCAATTAGCCCAGAACATTCCATCCTGCAAAACCACATGTGTTTAGTTGATGGTACCCTGCACCAGACACCCACGATCCTGACCAAACCACATGCAGACTTTGTCATTTCCTCTGATCAAAGAGAAAATAACCAACTTCCACCTAGCCACTTCCCCTCACCAAACCCCACCATCTTGACATAGAAAGAGCTGATTTCAAGTCTAATGCAGAAATGGACAGCGATCTTGGAGATGTTGAAGGCTTCCAGGATCTGAATGTGAAGAAATTCAGGACCACAACCACTGACAGTACTGTCATTGCGCCACTCTCTGGCTGCAGCTCTGTTTGCAACAGATGGCAAACATTTCTAGAAACCCAAACAGACCCAGTCAAAATTACTCAGTAATGGAGTGTGCGATTTGTTAAGAATCCCTTTAAATAGCATTTGTTGGCTTTCTTTCCTACTAATGAGCAGATGCTCAATGTGCACATTTAAGAGGATATTAGTTGAAGCCACAAAGTTAAAAATGGTACCTCCTCTCATTGTTACACACCCAACATATCACATTTTGTCAACCATGCATACTTCCATGTGTAAGACCCAGACCAATGCCCTCCCCAAGCTAGTATTTCACATGCGTCATGGATAGAATACTAATTTGGTACCAATCACATGTATGACATAGAAACTATAAATCTAATTTTCTGACTTAACTCAGTTTCCAAGCGTTTCATCATTCATTGCCACCTATCTTCCTCATGACTTGGTTAGGTACTTTAGATACCTTGTCTCTTTGTTGTGTTACATTCTATTCATTTAATCCCACAATTGCAGGGTGCAACTTTCTAAAGACTTTGTTGACTGCCCCAGTTTACCCAATTCACCTCATAAGGTAGAAGTCACTTGGCCCTGCTATTAACTGTACCTCACTGGTAGGCACTTCTGACATGTGGAGAAAACAGATGGCCTTGCATATTATACCTCTCTGATAAGCTATTTGTTATAAATATAATCTAATATTACAGAAATTCAATATAAATATTATGCAATGTGTCATGTAATGTAAGCGCAATTTAATTTTGGTCAATGACAATGTAAAATGTGTTTAATAATCACTGTTAAATCTTGGGTGCTGACTCCCATGAAACTTAAATTCCATGCTGCAACTTTCATCAATGCCCAGTCAACAAATCTGAAGGCTATCTCCACAACTCAGCATCATTATTATTGTTGAAAGTTAACACATGATAAACAATTTGTGACAAAGTTTTACTTTATTATTGTTTCTACATCATTTTCTGCACATGGATGTTCTTTACAAGCTTATGTGTCATGACTTTATCAAAATTTGAATTATTCTGCGCAGTAATGCCAAATATTGAAGTAAGTTTTTATCTTTAGAGTTCACTGACTAAACAAAAGTGTAAGGTGAGCACTTTGAGATTGAAAACAGAACTGATGAACACCATTACGTCTGACAATACACTGGAGATTTGTACTTATTAGTGATGATGATCACCAAACTGCGTTTACTTGTATTCTTCAAGAGCCATCAGCTAAAGTCATTTTCATTATTCCTCCACACATTGCATTTAAACTCAGTTGTCCAGAGATGATAAGTGGTGTTTTCATTGTTTGAACCAATTAACTATGTAGTCCCTTTCTTAATAACATAAACACGTTCTCAATATGGTGTTCATCACTTTCCATTGTGCTTCTACTTTGCAGCGTTAACAATAATGGAAAGAGAGGGTAAAAAATTTATTAGGAATGAAACTAGCAGTAGGAAAGTCTGAGAGACCCATAACAACTACCAATTAGTAAGGTAATTGTTGGAAGGTAGAATTTATAGTGTAAACATTGATTCTTTTTCCAGTTATGGAGCTATTTCATGTATTAAAAATAAAGCCTATATAATGACTAAAACATGCACACAGTTTCCTACGTAAGTCTGTTTTCATAAGAGGAGCTGAAGGAAGCCATTAGTCTTGTGAAGCCTGCCCCTCTATTTAAAAGATCATGGGTGACCCTTGACCTCAATTCCAGTTGTCAATCCAATTCCCATATATATTAATTCCTTAAGAATCCAAAATGAATCTTTTTCCACCTGACTGTTCTCTGCCATTGTAGTTCTGTGAACAACCTCCTCATTCATCCCACAAACTTTTTCTTCAACTGTAGGCAGCAAAGGCCTATGCCTGGACATGAAATAAGGGCAAAGGCTTTGGGTCCTCCAGCACTGTACTTAATCCTTGTATCTGTCTGACTCACAGTCAGATAATCTCCACCATGATCACCAACCAGACCAACATCACAACCTAACCTCAGGATTGGGACCACCTCCTATTTTGAAGGATCTAGGGAAATCTCCTGATCCTGTTGATATTCCACAAAATCTGCACCCCACATTCCAACTCGAAAAGGAGCCAAAGCTCCTTGAGATGCTAACACAAGTGTCCACATGCTGCTATACAAATTAATTAATTTAATCAGTTAAACTTTAAAATGAATCAATTTAGCTAATAGCTAACAATTAATCACTTGACCTATTTTAAATTATGAATTGATTAAATACTTAATACAAAGCCACTTGGAGATTTTTAAAAAGTCACCTCCTTGCTTCACCAAATTTTCAGCTTTACAGCAAAAAGATATTTAAGAGGCGGTAAATCTGAAATAAATAGTTCAAATGAGTTTTACTTTCTCCCTGTATCTGCATGCGTTTCTTTTGGGTACTCCAGTTTCCTCCCACAGTCCAAAGATGTGTGGGTTAGGTGGATTGGGTGTGTTAAATTGGCTCATAGTGTCCAGGGATATGTCTAGCGATGGATTAGCCATGGGAAATGTGGGATTATGGGGATAAAGTGGGAGACAGTCAGTCTGGTGAGATGCTCTTCAGAGGGTTGGTGCGGACTCAATGGGTTTAATAACATATTTCTGCATTGTAGGGACTCTGATTCAAATGAAAGATCCATTTGACACACATAACTAACCTCTCATCTTTATTTCTGAAGTCTTGCATTTATAGTAAGTTGTTCCTGACTTCTGGCCATCCCTATGTATAGCTAATCGCTGCTTAAATTCAGGAAATACAGCATCCAGCTTTTACACAGGATGAAGGTAGTATTGAACAGCTATGCTACTTTTCAGTGAACTGGCTAAGGGATAAATATTGGCAATGACACATGTGAAATAGTACGATGAGATCTTTAAATCCACTTGAGACAGTGCACATGCTTTGGTTCATTGTTTCATCAGAAAAATAACAGAGCCATTGGTGCAGCAATCCCTCAATACTGCATTGAAATACTAAACATGATTTTGTGTACATCTGGAAGAGCCATGAACTTCTGACTCAAGAGTGAGGCTTCTTCACTTTCACAATGCGGTATCATGTTTCGAATGCAAATTCCTCTGACTCAGAGCATAGAACATGGATCTTGCACTTCTATCACCAAAATGTGATCAACTTCTTTTTCTTTCTCTGGCTGAATTAAACATCTTCCAAGTGTCGATTACTAATTTGTGTTTTCTTAAATAGAAGGAAACTATCGAAACACCACGGACTATAACAATATTCTGCATTCTAAAAGGAAACATTGTGCTCATTCAAATAAAAATAACTTGCTAATTGTTAAATTGAAATATTGTTTTCGACTGAAGTCAATCTGCATGACAGTATTAGCTTCAGAATGTCATGTACAGCCAGCATGACCTTAGTTGCAATGTCCACTGACTGCAAATAGCATTCAATTTTCTTGGATCAAGCTCTCTATGTATCGACATAAATACACAGCTCCTTCCCAGCAGGCAGACATTTTAAGATTTTATGAACTGTACTGACTTGCTCAAAAACTTACCAGTCTGAGAAATAAGTTAATAAATTTCCCAAGATTCCAGCCATAAGTATACTCTTGAAACCCAGCTTGAAACCTCACTGAAGTCAGGCATACGAACAGAAAAATATCTCACCAAGCTATTCATATTTTACATTTCATATTTAGCTCTGGAGTTTTCTCAGTAATTTAATGGTGATGTACCACCAAAACCAGTCTAAATCAAAACAAAAAAATGCTGTCTTCGCAGTAAGAGAAGCAAAAAAAAGTCATGGTAAATATATGCTGTTTATTGTATTCTTCCCTCTGTTTTCTGATTGGGAGAACTTTGACCAATGTAATAATGTTCTACAGTACCCATCATTGATATAAGTGCAAGTGGCATGTCAAATACTTGCATAGAATATCTGAGTTAAAGCAGCTCTTCACTTCTAACAAATCTTGACAAGAGTCTGTAATATATCAAAACAGGGGATCAAATGCTTTAATATTTATCTTAAGGTTAACTTTCCCACTGTTGTTTTGCTTTCAAAAAGAACAGCTCTGCATTTTGTGTGCTGTCAGAAATCTTTGTTTCAACATCCTGTGGTTCATTTGGCCACAAATTGCTTTTCTTCTTGTCAATGATTTTGTGGCTAGCAATCTGGGAGCGAAGCCATTCCTGCTTTATAACAAGTGAAGTCTATTGTTCTGCCTGTTGTGTTTGTGTTCCTACGGTGATATGGATTATTATTCTGCTTGTTTGACATTTATATCCTCTTTTCAGTGAAGTTGTGAGGATTATGCTCCAGTGTTACCTTTCATTGCTAGGTAACTAGACATTAAAATAAAGAAATGTCTTTTGTGGCTTGTGTCCATCTGTTATCCACAACTGAACCTGAAGTAGGAGTGCTTAAATTCAGATATTAAACAAAGAGACATCTAGGCACTGTAATTTACAGTGACATTTTAAGATGAATTGAATGTTTGATAGAATTTTAACATCTGGGCTCGATGGAAATAAAACAGGCACAAAATTGAAATAAGGAAATTTCATTTCCTGCTCTGCCATTGTCAATCTTGAATGTTAATGCTTTTTGATTTTGTACCTGATAAGCAGTGAACCATCTTGAAGCCGCATTTTCAAGCCTAGATGATTGGGTCTTTGATTTCAATAAGATCTCACTTGCATTTTAAATGCAACTGAAACTTACTCACCAGGCTGAAGCCAATAGGTGGTTGTTCAGGAGAAAGAAGATCTTGGTGACTGTCTATGTGGAGTTTGCACATTCTCCCTGTGTCTGCACGAGTTTCCTCCCACTGTCCAAAGTGTGCAGGTTAGGTGGATTGGCCATGCTAAATTGCCCATAGTGTCCAAGGATATGTCGGCTAGGTGGGTTAGCCATGGGAAATGCAGGGTTACAAGGATAAGGTAGAGCTGTGTCTAGGTGCAATGTTCAGAGGGTTGGTGTGGACTTGATAGCTGAATAGCCTGCTTCCACAGTGTAGGGTAGCTATGATTTTCTCACCAACAGTAATAAAAGTGAAGCTTCTCGTAGTTGCTCTGGATTTTTGATTAAATCTGCCACAATTCTCTTCATTCTTGCAATTGCGAGCAGTTAAAAAAACTGCCATGTTCTGTTTCATATTACCATTCATTTGGACTAAAGCTGAAAGGGGAACATTTATAGCCATTGTGTGACTTACCCAATGATTCAGCAGCAACCATCTTCTTTGCTTCCTTTGCCTTCTCAATGGTTTCCTGTAGGTTTTCATAGCTCCAAATATTTCTGTGTTTGTCCTTTTTAAGTGGTGTTTGTATATCAGATCTTAAGCTCTACCTCTGGTGCCATATTGTGTTCCAAGAATACAATGTAGCTGGCACTTTTTTTTAGAACTGGATAGAAGACAGCTATTTCCAGTGAGTGCCTCATAGTAAAGATCTCATGACTACAGTAAGCCAATTTCTATCCAAACAGCGCTATACCTCAGGAGGCTCAGGCAGGATTTCAGCATCCAAAATAATCCACCAAAATTGTTCACTTGGAATTTAAAATAGTAGCAATCTTTAATGTTTGTTAGGGTGGGATTTTCTGATAGGATTTCTGTTTGAGCTTTACATTATTAGTGCATGTTCAATGGTGTAATTCTTTATGATTTATGGTCAAATAAGAAATATATATTTCAACCTATTTTGGATCTGCCAGTTGGAACACATCTTGATGGAACTGAAAGGCAGGTTAGGGATGAATCTAAGCAGCCACCAGCTATTAAGGTTGGGAGATTTGTGGCCATGAATAGCAATACATGGATAGCAGTATATGGCAACAAAACCTTTGGCAGCTTTCATGAAGACTACCATTATTTTAAATATATGCCACCTTTTCCCTCATGCCTTACCCTGCACATCCACAGTCACTTTACCTTTGAAATATTTCTGCCTCTTTAAGTTTTCTGGACAATTTCTTTGGTGATAGAGATGACGCAGAACCATCAGGATTTGTTTATTCATTTATGCAAAATCAGGGTAGCTGGATCGATCAGCACTTATCACCCATCCCTAATTATCTTGGAAAGAGTGGTAGTGAGCTGCCTTAATGAATCACTGCTGTCCACAAGGTTTAGGGACACCCATAGTGCTGTTCAGAAGAGAGCGCCAGGATTTTGATTCAATGACAATAAAGGAATGGTAGTATAATTCCAAGTCAGAATGGTGAAGGGGAATTTCCTGCTGGAGGTACTCCTATGTATCTGCTCATCCTTTCCTTTTAGGTGGTCAATGCCATGGAGGTGGAGGAAGCTGTTGGTGTAGCCTTGCAGATAGTACACTCTTCTATAGTGTGCATCAGTGGTGTAGAGAAGGAATGTTGGAGGTGTTGGACAGTGTTGTTAAAGCTGCACTTATCCAGGCAAATGCAGTGTATTCCATTAACCCTTGATCTGTAGATGATGGACAAAGTGTGGGGAGACAGAAAGCACATTATTCACTGTAGAATTCCTAGCATCTGACCACTTCTCATAACCACAGTTTTTTATATAGCTGATTCAAACCAGTTTCTGGTCAATGGTAAGCCCCCAAGATGTGGGTATTCAGTAATGTCCTGGAGCAAAAATGATTTACTTTCAACACCACAGCCATCTTCTTTTTTGCTAGCTATGATATTATCGAGGGCAGAATTTTCTCCCTGATTCGCATTGACTCAATTTTCCTAAGACTCCTTGTTACCACATTCAGTCAAAATGCTGCCTTGACTCTTACCTTCCGTCTGGAGTTCTGTTGTGTTGTCCAAGTTTGGACCAAGGTGTGATGAGGTCATGATTTGAGTGGCTGTGGTAGGACCAAAACTGAGCAGCAGTAAGCAGCTTATTGTTGAGTAAGTACAAAGCGCACTGTCAATGAGTTCTTCCATCACATTTCTGATTAAGTGATGATGAAGAGCAGACTGGCAGGGAATGTTGCATTTGTCCTGCTTTACATGGACAGTGTTGTATCACAACTAGAAGAACTTGGCTAGTGGGTACATCTAATTCAGAATAACAAATCTTCAGTTCCATTTACCAAATGTTGTTAGGGCCCATTGCCTTTGCTAAATGTAGTGTATTCAGACATTTCTAAATAGAATGTGGAGTTAATCAAACTAGCCGAAGACAGTCTAAATTGATGCTGGGGACCTCATGAGGATTCTGAGATAAACCATGGGCAATTCTAGCTGCAAAGCTTTGCAAATGCTTCAGTCTTGACTTTTGCAGTGATGTGCTAGTATATTCCCAACATTGAGAATGGAGATGTTAGTCAACTCTTCTCCTCTTGTTGTTTGATTGTCCACCAACATTTGCATTTGGTGAACAGCTTTGATCTGATCTGTAGCTTGTGGGTTCACTTAATTCTGTCTATTGTATGTTGGTTTTGTTTTTTGCTTTACATGTGGTCCTGTGCTATAGCTTCACCATATTGACACCTCATTTTTGTGTATGTCTGGTGATGTTCCCCCCGCCCCCCCAAATGCTTTATTGAATCAGAGTTGATCTCCTGTCTTGTTGTTAATGGTAGTGTGGGGGATATGCTAGGCCAGGAGATTATGTACTGTAATTAAATAGAATTCTGCAGCTGTCAATGGCCCACAGCCTTCCACGTGTGCTCAGTTTTGAGTTCCTGGATCTGTTCAAAATTGTTGCCAATCAGCATGGTGGTAATATTACACAATATGCTGGAGATGTCCTCAGTGTGAGGACAGAATTTCACAACAACTGTACACTATCACTTTTACCAATATTGTCATGGACAAATGCATCTCTGACAGATGAATTAGTGAGCATGATACCATGTAAGATTTTAATCTTCAAACAAAAACAAAAAAGGCTGGAGAAACTCGGCGGATTCAGTAGCATCTGTGGTAAGAAACCAGAATTAATTTTTCAAATCCAGTGATTCTTCATCCAGATTCTTCATCAGAACTTTCATCGGCATGTTCTGATGAAGTGTCACCAGACTCAAAATGCTAACTCTGCTTTCTTCCCACAGCTGCTGAGCTTCTCCAGCAATTGCTGTCTTTGTTTAAGATCTCCAGCCGCCATAGTTCTTTGTATTATTTTGAGGTTTCAGTCTTCTTGGTTCCAACACCATTGGCTGTTGATACGGTCCAGCAGCTATGTGCATCAGGACTTGGCCAGTTCAACCAGTAGATTTGCTAATGAGCCACTTTTGTTGGTGGACATTGAACTGCCCCACCTTTAGGGCATTCTGTACCCTTACAGCACTCAATGCTTTTTTCAAATGTGTTCCACTTCACATTTTGAGGCTTTGTCCATCTAATGGGACAGGATGTACCAAGCGATATTACCACTTATCATCTCCATATTTATTTTCATTATATTTTGTTGCAGTTTCTCAGCGACTTCAGATAGTATTTTATAATCAACCGCATTTGCTGTGGGTCTGGAGTCACATGTACATCAGACTAGGTAAGGACTGCAGATTTCTTTTCGTGAAGGGTATTAGTGAACCAGACTTCCTTTTTAAATAATCACAACACTTTCATGTTCACTTTTAGACCACAGTTTGCTTCAAGATGTATTTATTGAACTTAAAATTCCACTAGATGCTCTGGTGGGACTTGAAATCATGGCCTCAAAGCATTAGGCCAGATCTATTGGATGACCTGTCCTGTGTCATTATTAATACATGAATGCCTGCCCCATTTTCCAGCTTTGAACTAGGAGGTTTGCTCTTGGAGCCAACCATCCATAGCAGACTTCAAAGGGACAGACTGATGTCCTTCCTTTAATGGTTTGAAATCTTTAGAGGGAAGTGAAATTTCCAGTTGCTCAATTATAACAATGCTGCTATCCATCAGATCGTTATGAGATTTTGAGATTTATTCTTGGAACCAACAAGTACTGACCTTAAGATTAAACACACGAGGAAGTGAAATTCCAGCAATTGGAAAAAATGTGTCTGAGAAAATGTCTGAGTTTTAATTATGATTTGTTCTCAACAGACCAATCAATGGAAAGTAATGAAAGTATTCCAATGCTGTATCAAAGACAGACATTTTAAACAAAGCCCCTTTTATCTCATTAATCACAGTACTACCTGTGAAAATATCCAGCATTTTAACTAAAACTTGCACACTGGGCAATTGCTGTTTTATTCTCAAGCAATCATGGAAGTAGTTTAAACCGCAAAGTCATTACAGCCATATTCACATAAAATCACACAAAGTACTGGCAAAGATAGGTCATAAATTTGTCCCAGTGGTTTGGGATATTTCTTGATGTTCTACAACAAGCTCATTATTTTGAGCTAATGCAACAAACTACTTGTGAACAAAAAGTATGTGTCGTTTAGTAAAATGCCTAAGTAATGCTCTTATGTTAATGAAGTTCCAACCAAAATTGGCAACTTTACCCTTGCTTAAACATACTTTTGATTTTCAGGACTGTCCACTCTTGGTACCTTGTAGTATTTGCCATTTTAACTGGTAAGTGGTCCTGGGCAAGGCTTGACATGGTTCACTGACACTAGTTTTCCTTTGACTTTGTTTGTTTTGGGGCCATCCAGTGATTAGTGGTGGATGATACATCAGTGTAGAGTATCACAGAAATGGCACTTGTGCTTGATAATAAAAGGATTTATTTCATGATAGCAATAGGCAAAACTACATTTAATGAGGCATAATTACTAGGACTGGGAGTTGGGCAGATACATCTGTTCCCTTTGACAGTAGAACTCTTTGTCTTCACTCACATGCTATGAGTGATATCAGTAGCATAGACAGAGCCACTGTATCAGTATTGACCATTTCAGAACCATAATCTTATAGAATATTTCTTCCTAAGAATTTTTCCCACAGTCAAGCCATTACATAATCAAGAGCATCACCATATTAATTCTATCACTATTCCTTCTCCTCCAAGAATCTGATTTCACAGAAGTAAATAATCTGGACGTTGCACACTTTTCCCAGAATATACTCTCTTTGATTTGGAAAAATCATGAGTCTTATGTTTGAGCACTGGTGAGTTTAGAACATAGAAAATAGAACATAGAACAGTACAGCACAGAACAGGCCCTTCAGCCCACGATGTTGTGCTGACCATTGATCCTCATGTATACACCCTCAAATTTCTGTGACCATATGTATTTCCAGTAGTCTCTTAAATGCCCCCAATGACCTTGCTTCCACAACTGCTGCTGGCAATGCATTCTATGGTCTCACAACTCTCTGTGTAAAGAACCCGCCTCTGACATCCTCTCTATACTTTCCTCCAATCAGCTTAAAACTATGACCCCTCGTGTTAGCCATTTCTGCCCTGGGAAATAGTCTCTGGCTATGGACTTTATCTATGCCTCTCATTATCTTGTATACCCAATTAGGTCCCCTCTCCTCCTCCTTTTCTCCAATGAAAAAGGTCCGAGCTCAGTCAACCTCTCTTCATAAGATAAGTCCTCCAGTCCAGGCAGCATCCTGGCAAACCTCCTCTGAACCCTCTCCAAAGCATCCACATCTTTCCTATAATAGGGCGACCAGAACTGGACGCAGTATTCCAAGTGCCGTCTAACCAAAGTTTTATAGAGCTGCAACAAGATCTCACGACTCTTAAACTCAATCCCCCTGTTAATGAAAGCCAAAACACCTTTCTTTCTTAACAACCCTGTCCACTTGGGTGGCCATTTTAAGGGATCTATGTATCTGTACACCAAGATCCCTCTGTTCCTCCACACTGCCAAGAATCCTATCCTTAATCCTGTGCTCAGCTTTCAAATTCGACCTTCCAAAATGCATCACTTCGCATTTATTCAGGTTGAACTCCATCTGCCACCTCTCAGCCCATCTCTGCATCCTGTCAATGTCCCGCTGCAGCCTACAACAGCCCTCTATACTGTCAACGACACCTCCAACCTTTGTGTCATCTGCAAACTTGCTGACCCATCCTTCAATCCCCGCATCCAAGTCATTAATAAAAATTACAAACAGTAGAGGCCCAAGGACAGAGCCCTGTGGAACACCACTTACCACTGACTTCCAGGCAGAAAATTTTCCTTCTACTACCACTCGCTGTCTTCTGTTGGCCAGCCAATTCTGTATCCAGACAGCTAAGTTCCCCTGAATCCCATTCCTCCTGACCTTCTGAATGAGCCTACCATGGGGAACCTTATCAAATGCCTTGCTGAAGTCCATATACACCACATCCACAGCTCGACCCTCGTCAATCTTTCTAGTCACATCTTCAAAGAACTCAATAAGGTTTGTGAGGCATGACCTCCTCCTCACAAAGCTGTGTTGACTGCATTTAACCAAGCCATGCTCTTCCAGATGGTCATAAATCCTATTCCTCAGAATCCTTTCTAACACCTTGCAGATGACAGACGTGAGATTTACTGGTCTGTAATTGTCAGGGATTTCCCTATTTCCTTTCTTGAAGAGAGAAATTGCATTTGCCTCTCTCCAGTCCTCAGGTACGGCTCCAGTGGAGAGCGAGGATGCAAAGATCTTCGCAAGTGGCAAAGCAATTGCATTTCTCGTTTCCCAAAGCAGCCGAGGACAAATCTGGTCCAGGCCTGGCGACTTGTCAATCTTAATGTTTGACAAAATTTTCAGCACATCAGCTACCTCTATCTCTGTCCATTCCAGTATGCACACCTGCTCTTCAAAGGTTTCATTCACTACAAAGTTTGTTTCTTTCATAAAGACAGAAGCAAAAAACTCATTTAGGGCTTCCCCTACCTCCTCAGACTCCACACAAATGTTCCCTATGCTATCCCTGATCAGCCCTCCTCTTTCTTTGACCATTCTCTTATTCCTCACATAAGTGTAAAATGCCTTTGTGTTCTCCCTAATCCGTTCTGCCAAGCCTTTCTCGTGCCCCCTCCTGGCTCTCCTCAAACCATTTGTGAGCTCCTTCCTTGCCTGCCTGTAATCCTCTAGAGCTGAGCTTGACCCTAGCTTCTTCCACCTTATGTAAGCTACCTTCTTCCTTTTGACGAGAAGCTCAACCAAGGTTCCTTTATCTTACCCCTTCTTGCCTGTCTTAGAGGGACATATTTATTCATCACTTGCAACAACTGTTCCTTAAACAGTCTCCACACGACTATAGTGCCATTGCCATGAAATAATTGCTCCCAGTCTATGCTTCCTAACTCATGTCTAATCGCATCATAGTTTCCTCTTCCCCAATTAAATATCCTCCCTTTTTGCCTAATCCTCTCCTTCTCCATAGCTATGTAGATTGTGAGGCAGTTGTAGTCACTATCACCAAAATGCTCTCCCACCGCAAGATCTGGTACCTGCCTCGGCTCATTTCCGAGCACCAAGTCTAGAATGGCCTTTCCCCTCGTCAGCCTGTCAACGTACTGAGTTAGGAAACCCTCCTGAACACACCTTATAAAAACAGCTCCATTCAAATCTTCTGCTCGAAGGAGGTTCCAATCATTGTTGGGAAAGTTAAAGTCACCCATTACAACAACCCTACTACATCCACACTTTTCCAAAATCCGCTAACCTATGCTTTCTTCCATCTCCCTGCTGCTTTTGGGGGGCCTGTAGTAAACCCCTAACGAGGTGACTTCTCCCTTGCTGTTCCTAATTTCCACCCATACTGACTCGGTAGGCAGATCTTCCTCGACAATAGAAGCTTCTGTAGCTGTGATACCCTCTCTGATTAGTAGTACTATACCCACTCCTTATGTTAAAGCAAACACTCCTTAACTGATCCCTTGGTTCCTTCCCAGGAAAATCCTTCCCACTAGCTGGTCTACCTCTTGCTATTGCCTCATCTGCATCAACTCTCCCCTCCGGTATACAGCTCAGGTTCCCACCCCCCTGCCATACTCGTTTAAACCCTTTCGAACTACTCGAGCAAACCTTCCACCCAGGACATTGGTCCCCTTCCAGTTCAGATGCAACCCGTCCTTCTTGTACAGGTCCCACCTTTCCCAGAAGGCATCCCAATTATCTACATATCTAAAGCCCTCCCTCCTACACCAGCTGCGCAGCCACGTGTTAAGCTGCGCCCGCTCCCTGTTCCTCGCCTCGCTATCTCGTGACACCGGTAGTAAACTAGAGAACACTACTCTGTTCGTCCTGCTTTGTAGCTTCTATCCTAACTCCCTGAAATCACTTTTTATATCCTTGATCCTTTTCCTGGCTATATCATTAGTGCCAATATGTAACATGATTTCTGGCTGTTCGCCCTCTCTTTTTAGAACCTTATACACCCAATCGGAGACGTCCCGGACCCTGGCACCAGGGAGGCAACATACCTTCAGGGAATCCCGATCCTGACCACAAAATCTCCTGTCGATTCCCCTAACTATCGAGTCCCCTACCACGAGTACTTTTCTATTCTGCCCCTTTCCTTTCTTTGCCACAGTGTCAGGCTCAGTGCCAGAGAACTGACTGCAATGGCTTTCCTCTGGTAGGTCATCCCCCCCCAGCAGTATCCAAAATGGTATACTAATTGCTGAGGGGAATGTCCACAGGGGATCTCGGCACTGTCTGTCTGTCCCCTTTCCTCCCCCTAACTGTAACCCATCTATCCTTGTCCTGAGCCTTAGGAGTGACCAATTCCCGGTAACTCCTCTCAGTTACCCCCCCAGCCTCCCGAATGATCCGTAGTTTATCCAGCTCCAGCTCCAATTCCCTAACACGGTTTTCAAAGAGCTGGAGTTAGTGCACTTCCCGCAGGTGTAGCCAACGGAGACGTGTGCCATGTCTCCCACCTGCCACATTCTGCAGGATGAGCAAGCAACTGCCCTAGCATCCATACCCGACTTATCTGAACACCCACTCAGTACTAAAGTAGAAAGCTTAGTTCAAGTTGCTATAAAATTAATAACAAACTTATATTCAATGAGCCACCTTGCTGATATATATGGTCACTGCTTTCCTTCCCGGCTGCCCCTCTGGTCCTCGTCACTTCCTCGGCTGCTCCCACTCCTTCTGTGAAAGAAAAAACACCGCTGTCCGCTAAGTATTTCCAAGGTAAGTAATTTTAAAAAGCTGCCTTACCTTAGCTGCAGTCTTCCGGGTTTGTCTTACCTCTGCTGCTGCTCGCACTCAAAATGGACTTTGGTTTTGATCTTTGGACATTTCTCAACTGGAAGGTCTTTTATCTCTCAAATATCCTTTGCAGGTGTCATCATTCTTTGAGGACCTTGATACTGATCCATTATTGATCAGGAATCCTGAAGAAGGGCTCATGCCCGAAATGTTGATTCTCCTGCTCCTTGGATGCTGCCTGACCTGCTACGCTTTTCCAGCAACACATTTTCAGCAAAATACAATTGGACTCACCACATAAACACAGTGGCTACCAAAACGATTTAAAGGTTAGGAATACTGTAGCAAGTAACTCACCTCCTGACTCCCCAAAGCCTGTCCACCATCTACTAGGCACAGGTCAGGAGTGTCATGGAATACTCCCCACTTGTCTGAATGAGTGCAGCCTCAACAGCATACAATAAGCTTGGCACCATTCAAAAGGAAGCAGTTCACTTGATTGGCATTACATCCACAAGCATCCATTCCCTTCACCACTGATGTTCATAAGCAGCAGTGTGGACAATCTACAAGATGCATTGCAGAAATTCACCAGAGATCCTCAAACAACACAACTGCTTTCATATAGAAAACAAGGGTAGCAGATACCCTGCAATTCCCCTCCAAGTCACTCATCATCCCCCCCTTGGAAATACTTTCCAAGTGCAAGTAGGGATGGACAATAAAATGTTGGCCAGTCAGTGATAGCCCATGAGTAAATATTAAAAAAAAACATTGTGTTATCATCCTTACTAGCACCATTGGGAGCTAATCAACTCCCTTTGATTACTAGAGTATTATCTTGACTCACAGACTGTGTGTGACATTAACAGAATGGTTTGTAGTCATGTAAAATGAATATTAACTCCTTCATGACCACGACCTTATGTAACACAATCCTACCAATGCCCTCTCTGCTCAATATACTACAGCTGTACAAAACTCTGGTACGGCCACATTTGGAGTATTGCACACAGTTTTAGACACTGTATTATAGGACTGACGTGGAAGCTTTGGAAAGGGTTCAGAGGAGATTTCCGAAGATGTTGCCTCGTGTGGAGGGAAGGTCTTCCGAGGAAAGGCTGAGGAACTTGAGGCTGTTTTCTTTAGAGAGAAGAAGGTTGAGAGGTGATGTAATTGAGATGTACAAGATAGTCGGAAGGTTCGATGGATTAGACAGTGAGAACCTTTCTCTGATGATGACGATGGCTCGCACAAGAGGACATAGCTTTAAATTGAGGGGTGATAGATATACGACAGATGTCAAAGATAGTTTCTTTATTCAGAGAGTAGCAGGGGCGTGGAGCACACTGCCTGCAACAGTAGTAGACTCGCCAACTTTAAGGGCATTTAAAAGGTCATTGGATAGGCACATGGATGAGAATGGAATAGTGTAGGATAGATAGGCTTCAGATTGGTTCCACAGGTTGGTGCAACATTGAGGGCCGAAAGACCTGTATTACGAGGGTAATGTTCTATGTTCTATGTTCAACAGTCTGGAGAAAACATTCTTAAGCCTGTTGTCACCTCACAGATGGGTGGCACGGTGGCACAGTGGTTAGCACTGCTGCCTCACAGCGCCAGAGACCTCGGTTCAATTCCCGCCTCAGGTGACTCTCTGTGTGGAGTTTGCACGTTCTCCCCGTGTCTGCGTGGGTTTCCTCCGGGTGCTCCGGTTTCCTCCCACACTCCAAAGATGTGCAGGTCAGGTGAACTGGCCATGCTAAATTGCCCGTAGTGTTAGGTAAGAGGTAGATGTAGGGGTATGGGTGGGTTGCGCTTCTGCGGGGCGGTGTGGACTTGTTGGGCCAAAGGGCCTGTTTCCACACTGTAAGTAATCTAATCTAAAAAAAGATCTATATTTCCCTTGAGTTAATATTTGAAAATCTCCAATTAAGTTTCCATTCCAGCTACAACCCTGAAATATAATTATACAAAATATGAATCAGGAACAGATTAAATTAACCTTCTCCTCAATCCTGCTCTGCCATTCAATAACATGATGGTTGATCTGACTATAATCTCAAATCTACATTCCTTTTTACCCAGTAACCTTTCACCCCTCTGCTAAACAAACATCTACCTCTATGTTAATAATGTTCAAAGACTCTAGGTTTCACACCTTTTCAGGATGAAAGTTCCATTGTTTTGGCCTCAACTGTTTTCTGTGGCAAAAAATTCTACAGGTTCATCACTCTCTGAGTGAGGAAATTTCTACTAATATAAGTCCATGAGCAGTCTACTTTCAGGAAGAGACCTCTAAAGACTTATGACCCTCTGGGAGAAATAAATTCACCTAATCTCTGTTTTAATGAGCAAATCTGATTCTTTAAACAGTGACCCCCCCAATTCTAGATCTTCCCATAAAAGGAAACATAAAGAAACAAGCAGTAAAACTTTTAGGATAAGGGGTAGCAGATTTAAAGTAGAGTTGAAGAGGAATTCTTTTTTGCGATTCTGTGGAATCCACTATCCTAGAGTATGCCGGATGCTGGGACATTGAGTAAATTTAAGACGGGTTCAATCTTTAAATGGTAATGAGTTGAAGAGTTATGGAGAGCAGGGCAGGAAAGTGGAGTTGAGGCCAAGATGAGATCAATCATGGCACAGAAAGCTTGAGGAGTTACTCCTAGTTTGGGTGTTTTTATGAAACGTTCTCTTCACATCCATTCTGGCAAGACGCCCCACCACCCACCCAGGACTTTATATTTCAATGAAGTCATCTCTTATTCTTCCAAACCCCCAGCTAGCACTCTGACCTTTCCTTATAAGACAACCAGCCCACTCCAGGTATTCGGGAAGGGCTTTTGCCCAGAACGTCGCTTTTACTGCTTCTCGGATGCTGCCTGAACTGTTGTGCTCTTCCAGCAGCACTAATCCAGAATCCACTCCAGGTATGCGTCTGGTAAGCTTTTGTTAAACTGTCTCAGTGCATTTACATCCTACATTGCTGTGACCATTACTTTGCAAAGTATTCCAGGTGAGGTCTGACCAGTGCCCTATATAATTGACGCATAGCATTCCTACTCCTGTATTCAGTTTCCCTCACAATAAAATACAGCAATTGATTAGCTTTCCTGATTATTTGCTGCATCTGAATATGATTTGCATATTATCCACAAGAACACCCGATCACTCTGCTTCTCAAGTTTATGAAATCTCTCACAATTTAGATAATATGTTTCGTTTCATATTCTTTTGCCAAAATGGAAAGTTTCATGTTTTCCCATATTTTATTCTACTTGCCACATTGTTGCTCGATCAGTTAGCTTATCGAAATCATTTTCTACCCTCCCTGTGTCTTCTTCCAACCTACATTTTTGTTGATGCTCTCTTAAAAGTCAAAAATTATACTGTCTGTGAGTGAAACTCTGGTGTCGCATCCGTCCTCCTAGACCTTTCTGCAACCTTCAATAAAATAATAACACAATGTACAAAAACCTTCCCTCCACCCTCCATCTCTATGGGAATGTCCTTATCTGGTTCCACCCACATTTGTAGCACAGCTTGCCGACAGCAACAATTCTTCCCATTCTGACTCTGTTACTTCAAGAGGCCTCCTAGGATCTGGACCCACCCTCATCTTCCTTTTTGGCACGACCATCCTTTGTCCTTAGTAATGTCATCCAGATTTATCCTGTCACCATTTCACTACATCTGCATTGTCAAGGCTACTTGTTAGATATCCAGTTATTAGCGAGGCGTAGTTTCTTCATTAGCACACTACCTGCCAGCATTATATGCTGCTGAATTATGCTAAATGTTTCAGATTACATTAAGCTCATTGAGGTGTCTATGGTTACATTAACTTTAGAATCTCAAGACCATTCATCATTTTTAATGAATTGTTATTGATGAACAGGTGAGTAAAAATATTTTCATTGCGCAGGAATATTTGCAACAAGAATGCTACTTGGGCTCCTTGAAATACAAACTTGAGTCATAAGTTGATATGGTAATTTCAAGCTAGTGAAAGAACGATATCTTTCTACACACATTTTCAAATGTGCACAAAGCAGTTCCTATTTTGAATATGCACATAATTGGTCAAGGTCTGTGTGAATACTTTTTTTCCTAATTTTCTACACACAGCCCTTTTGGACATTATGTAATACAGCAGATGTACACGCCTGTTGACAGAATGCTCTGCTTTGCACTGTCCCCAACCCCCCTGCAGCAATATTATTAATTGTATGTGGTAAGCACCCAATTTCTGGCAAAGTTTTTCACTGGGGGTTGGTTTCAGCCAAATTGGTGGGAGGAATGAGAGAGGAGAAATGCATAAGCAGCTGTACATTTTTCCACACCTCTAACATCCATCACCTCCCTCAAATTGCCTGAACTTGCCTGTGTAATTTTAACTCAAAGGTCTCATGTATATAATGCTGACCAGCTCCCTGCCCCAAATGTCTGTGAAGAGGTAGCGAGGCAATGGTAGGTGAAGGATAAAATGAAATTGAGAATCTGGGGTAGCAGAGCCACCAACTTTCCTTGTGGTCTCCTCTATCAGTTTTATCTTGATTGCCCCTTGAATGTTACTGCATTTTGACTTTATATTTGTGTGAAGCTGGAGTACTTGTATTGTATCGGAATAGATTATAGATTTCTTATGAGCTCGTTACTTCCCGAGATCCAGTATTAGTACACTAAGAAGTGATTAAGGAATGAAAATTCTTCATACTCTGCACCAGAACTTAAAAACAGAGCAATGCAAAGGATAGGGTTGGAAAGCATGACTCAGAGTGGGAGGGTATTATGACAGAATAAGTGATGTTGAATAAACATGGCTATAAAAAGGAATTCTGAGGCTGCACATCAGTTTTTCCCAATGTATTACAGCTCCTGCCATGTGTTCTTGATTTAGAAGCACTGTTAAAAAAATCATGAAATTATCTCAAATCATCCTTAATATAATCACCTTCCAAAGGACTCAAAGTGTTAGTATTGATGAGTTAATGTAGGAATTGATACATAACTGTAAAAACAGGTTAGCTACTCCAGGCATGATATAGTGCAAGTTCCAGAGTATGAGCTTTGCCAGCAGATGGTAAGAAGCTGCTGAACTATACATTAAGCACTGTGGAATTCTGGCATCTGTGCAAGGGACCAGACTGGAGAGCAGGATGGCACAGGAGCATGGCAACCATGGGGAACACAAGACAGATTTGGCAGGTTTTCATTTACTGTGACCCTCAGTTTCACTTTAAATCTCCAATTGGCACAATTAACTGGGGTAGTATTCAAACATTCCAGATACATTACAACATAGTTATCTAATTTTAATACGTGACAGTGGTCTAATGAATCTTTCACAGGTTCCAATAGAGGAGAAAAATGAATATAACAGCTAAGAATGGATGCTACATAGTTACTTCATCTCTATTTCTTTTTTATTTCTGTTGCCTTCCATGGATTTGACATCACTTAAAAAGCACTGAATGCCTATTTCAATTGTACCTGACTGTGAATCAATATTTGCAAATAATTTGCAAGAAGTTTCTTCTGGCAGACAATATTTAATTGCAGCCTGCTTCAAACAGTCAGTCTTACACCAGAAAGTCCCATTACAGAGAATTGGGTGTGACTCAAAATGGGCAAGAAGTCAGCATAGCTCATCTCTACCCAATCAGTTTGCAATTTCAAGTTGGATGCTCTTGACTTGACGACATAGGCTATGTTGTTCTTCTGAGCTAAAGGGTAAACAGCTAATAAGGGATTAAGCTATACCAAAAACATTATCCAGTAGTGTGTCTTAAATAACCTGGAATCACTCAAAATGCCCTCTTGCATCATTAAGAACATTATCTTTCCAGTGTGATTTAGTATATACCTCACCCTGAAAGAATCCCAGAGATGTGCGATGGTAAATTCTGTACATTTTCAGACTGTGCTATCACTTTAGAACTAATAGGCCTGGGTCAAAATGTCAACATGTATCAAAGACTATTTGAGAGAAAAATATGAATGAAGGTATTGGACAACGAAATAACATTTTATATGTTTGCTGGTTATTTTTCTGTGAAATATAGTTTTTTAAATGAATATTTGTAGTAGACAAGAAGATTTGCTTTGGATATTGGAAAGAGTCATTACTAACAGAAAATGAAAGGTTTTCCTTGAATATTTTTGAAAATGTTGATAATATTAATTAGTGTAAAATGGAATTTGGGTGATTTGAAAATTAAAGCAGCTTAATCTGAAATAGGATACAAAGGGACCAATATGCACATTGTTCTCCAGTAGGATTGCTTTCCCGTAAAGGAACTATTGTTCTCCAGGAATCTTGCTACACTCTAGTTGGCTGCTGTGTTCGAACTAGCCTGTTGACCTCTTGTGGGGAGGCTGTACACCAGGAGAGCTGCTATATTCCAGTAAGGATACAATTCTCTAGAGGCACTGCTCTCAGAGGACTTTAGAGCCGTAGTGGCTACCTGTGGTTTTGTGTGGTTGCTGCACACCACTAGAGCTGTAATGCTCAGTAGTGATGCTGTGTCTGTTCCATTCGGACTATTGCATTGCATGAAGGCTGCTGTGCTTCAGTACATCTGCTGGCCTCTAGTGTGGTCAGAGTGCTCCAGTAAAACTGCTGTGTTCCTTCAAAGTTGGTATGCACCAGCAGAACTACAATACTTCACTAGGGCTGCTATGTTCCATTATTGCTGTTAAGCACCATGGTTGTCCAACAGGTTATTCTGAAGAAAAAGCAGAAAGCTTGCTATGCTCCTAATGTAGACGGAGTTGTTTACTGTGATGAAGAGGAAGCTATGGTTTTGGGTTCTCAGCAAGCATCATTAAGACTTGAGGTTCTGTGTAAAACTATTTAAATCAACACACAGCACCACAATATGATACTTTACTAGGTATGTCTTTTTCGTGGAACTTAGAGCAAAGAAAGCACCATGGACACCACAATGATTAAACCACTAAAGCTCCCTGTTGTTTAAAGACTTGTTTTCAATTTTTCCAGAATATTGTTTTTATTATGGGATCTTTGTCTTCTTTTGCTGCTGTGGTATCTGTTGCCATCTACAAGGCGCAATTCAAGAGGGTGATGGAATTTTCTCCACTAGCCTGCAGCTCCAACAATACTCAAGAAACTTAACACCATCCAGGACAAAGCATCCCACTTGGATGACACCACATCTATCACTTGCAGCATTCACTTTCTTCACCACTAATGCATAATGATGGCAGTGAGCACCATCTAAAAATGCAGGACAACAATTCATGAAGGACCCTCTGACAACACCTTCCAAACCTTTGACCTCTACCACCTAGAATCACAAGGGCAGCAGACAGATGGAGACACCACCATGTGCAAGTCCTCCTCCAAACCACACATCATCCTGACTTGAAACTGTTTCATCATTTATCTTTCAGTGGGGCAAAATCCTGGAAACCCTTCCCTAATGGTACTGTGGACCTACTTACAACAAATAGACTGTAAGTGTTCAAGCGGACAGCTCAACCCCACCTTCTGAAGGACAACCAGGGATGTGCATTAAATGCTGGCCCATAATAATTTTTAGAAATCAATCACAAAAACATGATGACATAAATACAGTAAAATCATCAAGCAGACATAAATAGATCAGTTCTCAGGACTTGATGGGGTAAGGATCTGAGACTCTGTCTGCTCAGGCCTGTGAATGGCATAGGTTTCACAGTCATCTCTGACGTCTATAATCTTCTTTGAGATTCCTGGCCACTTATGCCTGAGTATTGCTGCTGTATCTTGTTTGAGATATCATTCTGCCGCAAAGGTAGAATGAAGAGCCTCCCAACAAATGCCACAAGGCCATCCATAATGTTGCAATTCTGCCGATGATAAAAATAGCTCTTCAAAGCCAACCTATCAGGTGTTTGATCTATCTAAACCTCGATACATTGTTGACAAAGTAAGACATGCTTGGTCTCTCTTTTGTTCCTGTTAATAGTTGTTCAACCTGTTTTGTTTTGCTGACCATTTATCACTGTGACCAAAGCACATGATTAGATTTCACAAACAAATCCCTCATCAATGTAAGGCTGTCGAGTGTCATTCTGGACAATACATCTGCCATGATTTGAAGCTTGCCATGCACATATTTGGTCTTACAAGCAAACTTCATAAAGTAGGAACTTCTCTATCCATAGAGGCATCCATGCCAGTTCTTTGTCACCTAATGGGTGCCAAATAGATTACAATCTATCTAAATGAGAACGTTCAATTTAAAGATGTAGACCAACACGTGACCAACAGAGGATCCTTTTCTATAGCGTGTATTATCTCTCCCTGTCTAACAATGTCCTGGAAATGTACTACAAAGGTTTCTGACACCCATCTTCTTGTTTTTAAAAGAACGTTGCTCCTATGCCTGTACCTCAAACATCTGCAGCTGTGATAGTTGGGAAGGGTGGGCTGTCATGGATCAGAATATTTGTGAGCATCAGCATTTCCTTGACCTTTTGGAAAGCGTCTTCCTGATGGAAATGCCAAAATCATTCTTGTGTCTTGCTTCAATAGTTCAGCCAACATTGCCAAGTAAGGCAAACATTTACCAACTGGTTTACCGTGTCTAGAAATCTTTGCAGGATATGAAGCTATTTTTGAGTTGGAAATTCTTAATAATCTTTAATCTTTGGAGGTTTAGCCTTATCTCATGTTTGTTAATGCAATGTTCAAAAAATCAAATAGTTTCCTTGGAAAATCCCTCTTCAGTGAGGGAAAGCCCTTTGGCCTGGAGGTATTTTAAAACTGCATGGATAATCTGACTGTACTCTTAAACCATTTCTCAATTGAATAGTTGGCATATGTCACTTTCCAAACTTTGTGATATAATGGACATAGTCTGCTAGAAAGTCTCTCAAGCAGAGGCTATCCAAAATGACAATTTGTTGACACAATATCTCCTTAATGAAGTAATAAGAGTCTTGATTGCTCATCCAACAGCATATAACAAAATCCATTGTCTGGTCAAAACTGTACTTTTGGACAACTTAGCTTAACTCTCATCGCCTGTAGACATAGGGTGGATTTCCTTTGAAACCTCCTTTTTTGAGTTGTATTAGGCCAAGGTATTTTCTGAAGAACCTGTTGGGTTTCAATGCAGTAACCATATCCAAACAAAACCTAATTGGATTGGTCACCAGGAAGTAATATCTATTTTGATATTTTTTTCAAATTTCATCTGAACTTTATTCATTAAGGGATGCAGAATCTTCCTGGATGTGGATAGACATTGCTGCTTAGCCTTCTTCCTTAACATGATGCTATATTTAGTATTATGCTGGCAACAATTTAGGGTATGCCATTACAAAGGGCATCTTAGTCCTGTGCTGTTCCAGCTTTTTGATCATGTGAGTAAGAACAAAGAATGAGGCTTACTGATCATGAATTGTGTATTCATTCTTTATTATCTGACACCTCTTATGTTGTAATGTTACTTTAAGCATATCTGTAATGTTGAGAACTGAATCTCAGATAAATGTAATTTGTATCTGCAGGATGTAAATTCTGTTACTTCAGCCATGGGATTTGAACTGCTAGATCTTTGATACATCTATATCAAGCTTAAAATTCACATTACACAAATGCCAGACAATGACCATCTCCAATAAGAGACAATCTAACCACTGCATGTTGACATTATTTGCTGTTACCATCACTGAATCCCCCACTATCAACATCTTGGGGTTACCATTGAACCAGAAGTGCAACTGTAATTGCCATAAGATCACAATGGCTACAAGAGCAGGTCAGATGTAGGGAATACTGCAGTGAGTCACTCACCTCCTGATTCCCCAAAACCTGTCTACTATCTACAAGGCACAAGTCAGGAGTATGATGGAATATTCCCCACTTCCCTGGATAAGTGCAGCCCCAACATGACTCAAGAAGCTTGAGACCATCCAGGACAAAGCAGCCTGCTTGATTAGCATTGTATTCACAAGCGTCCACTCCCTCCACACTGACACTCAGTAGCCGCATCTATCTATAAGATGTACCACAAAAATTCACCAAATATCCGAGACAGCACCCTCCAAATACTTCTACCTAGAAGGACAAAGGCAGCAAATACTTGGAAACACCGCAACCTGCATGTTCCCCTCCAAGCCACTCAACATTCTGACCTGGAAACTTGGAAGTCAAAGTCATGGCATTTCCACTCGAAAGGCATTGTGGGTCTACCTACAGCACATGGACTGCAGCGTTTCAAGAAGGCAGCTCACCACCACCTTCTTAAGAGAAACTAGGGATGGGTAGCCAGTGATGCCCACATCACACAAGCGCACAAAAAAAATTAAAGAGATGTCGGTTGGTATGCAAATTAATCATCAAATTGAAATCTGTTGAATCACCAAATTCTCCGAGGGATCTCTCAGGTACATCTTCTCAAATAAGGGTTTGACCACATTCACCTCTTTATATGAGTAAGCAATTTTGCTGCCGTAAAACTGAGTCCTCCTTCTGCATACCTTCTGAAAATGACCAACAGTTTTGCAGACGTATAACTCTTTTGTAATAGCTGGGCACTATTTGCTCTTGCGGGGATCAGTTGGCTCAATTGGCTGGATGCCAGTTTGGAAGACAGAGAGATGCCAATAGTTTGAGTTTAATTCTCATATAGGTTGAATTTACCATGCAAGGCTCTCCCTCTCAACCTCTCCCCTTGAATAGAATAGAATAGAATCCCTACAGTGTGGAAACAGGCCCTCCAGCCCAACAAGAGTAACCCATTCACAGCTATTCCCCTACGTTATTACTCTATATTTACCCCTGACTAATGCACCTACACATCCCTAAACAATATGGGCAATTTAGCATGGCCAATTCACCTAACCTCCACATCTTTGGATTGTGGGAGGAGCAGAGGAAACCCATGCAGACTCAGGGAGAATGTACAAATTCTACATAGGCAGTCGCCCGAGGCTGGAATCGAACCTGGGTCCCTGGCGCTATGAGGCAGCAGTGCTAACAACTGAAACACCATGCTGCCCCTTGCTTGAGGTATGGTGACACTTAGATTAAACCATTGCCTCTGTGTCTCTCTTATGAGAGAGCAACCATATGGTTCAGTAGGGCTGTGACAACTTTGTTTATTTTTGTGAGTCTATTTTGTTCCAGAGTTCAGATGCTAAATCTTAGTGTCTGCTGTCTGGCCTACTCTCCATGTTGCTTATCATGTCTATCTACTGTTTGTTTAAACCTTATAAAATGGACAGTATCTATTGCTTTCCAGCAGTAAGCTGACCTTTTCATCTCAGGATTTAGTTCTGAGTCTTACTGGCTTCTGCTTTTTTTAAATTCACTTGTAAGATGTGAGATGTGGGCATCATTGGCTGGCCAGTATTTATTGTCCTAGCTGCCCTTGAGTAGGTGGCAATGAGCTGCCCTCTTCAACCACTGCAGTCCATGTGCTATAGGTAATATGGTCAGGAAAGGAAACCCAGAGACAGTGAAGCAATGGTGGTATATTTCCAGGTCAGGTTGGTGAATGGCTTGGAAGGGAACATGGAAATGGTAGTGTTTCCATGAATCTGCTGCCCTTCTTCTAAATTCACGGAACATGTTGTCCAAGGATGTGTGGCAAGTGTCTACTGTGCATCTTATTGATAGTGCACTCTGTTGCTATTGAGCATCAGAGGTGGAGGGAATGAGTGTCTATGCATCTGGTGCCAATCAAGCGGGCTGCTTTGTCCTGGATAGTATCAAGCTTTCTGAGCATTTTTGGAATTCCACTCATCCAGACAAGTGTATTGTGCCTTATGGATGGTGTACAGGCTTTGGGGAGTCAGGAGGTGAGTTACTCAATGCATCATTCTGAGCCTCTGACCTGTTCTTGTAGATATTGTACTTATATGATCAGTCCAATTGAGTTTCTGATCAATGGTTACCCCAAGGATATTGACAGTGAGGAATTCTGTCAGGGTAATGCCATTGAATGTCGAAGGACAATGGTTAGATTGAGTTGGTTATTGCCTGGCATTTGTATGGTGCAAATTTTACTTGCCACTTTTCAACCTTAGCCTGAATATTGTCCAGGTCTTGTTAAACTTGAACATGAATTGTTTCAAAATCTGAAGAGTTGCTAACAGTGCTGAAGATTGTGCAATCATCATCAAACATCCCCACTTCTGGCATTATGATAGAGGAAAGGTCACAAAATTCTAGCACAATTTGATTACTTTATCCAAAGTCAAATCTTCCTTGGACTGTAATAAATCTGACATAGACTCATAAATAATTCCAACAGCTATTCTCAGCTAATATATAGAGGTCATTAATAGAATAAGCTATGTATTTCCCCAGATGTTGAGTTCTTCTGTTAAGTATTGTTCTTTCTAGAATTGCATTTCTTCTCAGATTGAAGTAATTCTCAAAGTTATTCAAACTTCTTCCAAAGTATCTGCCTTCTTGTGTATGTTGATCATGTATAACATCAAGCAGCATCACATCCAATACCTTTCAAATTCACTTCCTTCACCATTGACACAGAATGGCAGCAGTGTATGTAATCCATAAGATACTCTGCAATAACTTAAGGCTCCTCTGAGAGCATCATGTTATCCTCCAGGTTACATGCCATCCTGACCTGAAACAATATCACCATTCCATTACGGTCTCTGGGTCAAAATCCTGGAACACTCACAGCACTGTTGGTGTATCTGCACACCAAGCACTACATCAGTTCAAGAGAGCAGTTCAACATCTTCTTCTCAAAGTCAACAAGGGATGGGCACCAAAGATTGGCTTAGCCAGCAATGCCCAGATCTCATGAATTAATGTTTTTAGAAATGAATTGTAGGACCTACTGAATAGTGTATTTATTTAAATAAAAGCACAAAATGCTTGGGAAACTCAGCAAATCTGGCAGTCAGGTTTGGAGTGACAAAAGCAGCAAACATTTAGAGTCCTAAGACTCTAGGGAGAGAAATGGCAAGATTAGGGAACCATGGATGACGGGTGAAATTGTGAGACTAACTAAGAGGAAAAAACGGAGCATACGTAAGGTCTAGGTAATTGAAAACAGACAAAGCTTTGGAAGAATATTGGGAAAGTAGGACCAATCTAAAATGAGGAATTAAGAGGGCTAAAATGGGTCATAGAGAGTCATAGAGATGTAAAGCATGGAAACAGGCCCTTCAGTCCAACCCGTCCATGCCGACCAGATATCCCAACCCAATCTAGTCCCACCTGCCAGCACCTGGCCTATATCCCGCCAAACCCTTCCTATTCATATGTCCATCCAAATGCCTCTTAAATGTTGCAATTGTACCAGCCTTCCCCACCATTTCCTCTGGCAGCTCATTCCATAGACGTACCATCCTCTGTGTGAAAAAGTTGCCCCTTAGGTCTCTTTTATATCTTTCCCTTCTCACCCTAAACCTATGCCCTCTAGTTCTGGATTCCCAGACAACAGGGAAAAGACTTTGTCTATTTATCCTATCCATGCCCCTCATAATTTTGTAAACCTTTATAAGGTCACCCCTCAGCCTCCGCTGCTCCAGGGAACACAGCCCGGGTCGTGAAATATCTTTAGCAAACAGGGTTAATGAAACTCCCAAAGCCTTATATTCATATATAAGGAGCAAGAGGGTGACTAGAGAAAGGATTGGCCCATTCAAGGACAAATGAGGAAAGTTATGTGTGGAATCAGAGAAAATGGGTGAGATTCTGAATCAATATTTTGCATTGGTATTCACTGAGGAGAGGAATATGATGGATGTTGAGGTTAGGGATGGATGTTTAATTACTCTAGTCAGCATAAGGAGTGAGGAAATGTTGGGTATTCTGAAAAGCACTAAGGTGGACAAGTCCCCAGGTCCGGATGGGATCTATCCAAGATTGCTGAGGGCAGCAAGAGAGGAAATAACTGGGACCTTAACAGATATCTTTGCAGCATTCTTGAACACGGGTGAAGTCCCAGAGGACTGCAGAATTGCTAACATTGTCCCCTTGTTTAAGAAGGATAGCAGGGATAACCCAGGTAATTATAGACCAGTGGCAGGGAAGCTGCAAGAGAAGATACTGAGGGATAGGATCTATTCCCATTTGGAAGAAAATAGACTTATTAATGAGAGGCAGCATGGTTTTGTGCAGGGAAGATCATGTCTTGCCAACTTAATAGAATTCTTTGAAGAAGTGACAACATTGATTGATGAGGGAAGGGCTGTAGATGTCAAATACATGGACTTCAGTAAGATGTTTGATAAGGTTCCCCGTGGTAAGCTGATGGAGGAAGTGAAGTTGCATGGGGTCTAGGGTATACTAGCTGGATGGATAGAGGACTAGCTGAGCAACAGGAGACAGACAGTAGTAATGGAAGGGAGTTTCTCAGATTGGAGAATTGTGACCAGTGGTGCTCCACAGGTATCCGTGCTGGGACCACTGGTGTTTGTGATATATATATAAATGATCTGGAGGAAGGTATAAGTGATCTGATTAGCAAATTTGCAGATGAAACTAAGATTAGTGGAGTGGCAGATAGTAAAGGGGACTGTCAGAGAACGCAGCAGAATGTAGATAGATTGGAGAGTTGGCGGACAAAAGGCAGATGGAATTCAATTCAGGTAAATGTGAGGTGACACATTTTGGAAGATCCAATTCAAGAGCGAACTATGGAAAAGCTCTGGGGAAATTGATGTACAGAGAGATTTGAGTGTTCAGGTCCATGGTACCCTGAAGGTGGCAATGCAGGTCAATAGAGTGGTCAAGAAGGCATATAGCATGCTTTCCTTCATCAGACAGGGTATTGAGTGCAAGAGGTGGCAGGGCATATTACAATTATATAAGACTTTGGTTCGGCCACATTTGGAATACTGCGTACAGTTCTGATCACCACATTACCCAAAGGATGTGGATGCATTGGAGACGGTGCAGACGAGGTTCACCAGGATGTGGCTTGGTATGGAGGGCACTAGCTATGAAGAGAGGTTGAGTAGATTAGGATATTCTTAAATAAAAAGGTGGAGTTTAAGGGGGGACCTGATTGAGTTCTACAAAATCATGAGAGGTATAGACAGGGTGGATAGCAAGAAGCTTTTTCCCAGAATGGAGGACTCAATTACTAGGGAACATGAGTTCAAGGTGAGGGGAAAAAGTTTAGGGCAGATATGCATGGAAAATTCTTTACGCAGAGGGTGGTGGGTGCCCGGAACGCGTTGCCAGCAGAGGTGGTAGAGGCGGGTGTGATAGTGTCATTAAAGATGCATCTAAGCAGATACATGAATGGGGAGGGAGCAGAGGGATACAGATCCTTAGAAAATAGACAACAGGTTGAGTCGACAGCTTGGACTAGTTGGACCGAAGGTCTGTTTCCGTGCTGCTATGATTTTATATATAAAAGCTCAATACTGTGGTTGCTGAAGTTCAGAAATAGAAAAAAAACAGAAAGCATTGGAGAAATTAAAGAACAGGAACAGGCCCTTTGGCCCTCCAAGCCTGGGCCAAAGGGCTGTTCCTGTGTTGTAATTTTCTTTGTTCTTGTTCTTTATTTTAAGACTTGTCTCTGTAACTGGACTTGAAATGATCATTCAATTTTTCTCTCCACAGATATTATCAGATCTGCTGAATTTCTCCAACACCTTCTGTTTTTTTTTCAATTTCAGCAATTCAGTAACCAAAGTATTGTGCATTTACATATAAAGTCATACAGTGTGGAAACAGACACTTCAGTACAAATGTCCATGCTGACCACATTCCCAAACTAAACTAGTCCCACCTGCCTGCACTTGGCCCATATCCCTCCAATACTTTCCTATTCATGTACTTAGCTAAATGTCTTTTAAATATTGTAACTGTGGCTGCTTCTACCAATTCCTCTGGAAGTTAATTCCACACATGAACCACTCTCTGTGTAAACAAATTATCTCTCATATCTTTTTAATAACTTTCTCCTCTCACCTTAGGAATATGCCCACTGGTCTTGAAATCCCTCATCCTAAGGAAAAGGCACATGCCATTCATCTTATTTCTACCCTTCATAATTTTATAAACCTCCATAAGGTTTATAGAACCTCTGCTCCAATGAAAAAAGCCTCAGCTTAACCAACTTCTCCTTGTAACTCAAACCCTCCATTCCTGGTAAATCTCTTCTGAATTCTCTCCAGCTTAATATTATCCTTCCTCCAGCAGGGAAACCAGAATTGCAGACAGTCCTCCAGAATAGGCCTCAACTACTTTCCATACAACCTCAACATGATGTCCCAATTCCTATATATTTGAGTGTATTTGAGCATAATTATTTATTCAGCATGAGATTTAGTATTTAATCTTGAAGGAATTCTGTATCTTAAGAAATCTTTTTTCTCCAAAATGTCCAACCCTGCGTTCTCTTTGGCCCTTCTTTTGCATTATATGTATTTTTCTCAATATTACTTCTTCCCTTTCTCCTTAGTGTGGTCGTGTATGGTTATTTCTTTAAAGTTGTTTCAAATCTATATTATCTCAGTGCTGTTTTGTTTGGATTGCCTCAAATATTTAATGATCATGCAACATATAATAGCTGTTGATTCGAAGCTTTTTAATCCTTAATAGGACAATGTTCTTTTAATCCTCTGGCCTTAAAGTTTCTTCAAACATAAAAATTAGTTAAAGCAATGTTGCAATACTCTCTTTGTTTAAAGCTTTTAAACTCTATGATAGTGATGCAATAAGTGTTTCATTCTAATAAACCCGTAATTTAACTTACTTACTGCAGATATTTCTAACTTGATTCTGACAAAAATGGTGGTTCCCTGTTTTCTGGAGGCTTTCCCATTTCTTAATTGGCAAATGACGTCGGTTGAGAATTCTGTAGTAAGTAACTCGACTCCTGTCTCCCCAAAGCCTATCCATCCTCTTCCAATGCAAATCTAGAATCTGATTGAAAATCTCCACTTCTCTATGTATTAGGTAGATAGGATAGTGAAGAAGGCGTTTGGTATGCTTTCCTTTATTTGTCAGAGCATTGAATATAGGAGTTGGGAGGTCATGTTGCGGCTGTACAAGATATTGGTTAGGCCACTTTTGGAATATTGTGTGCAATACTGCTCTCCTTCCTTGCAGAAGGAGGTTGTGAAACTTGAAAGGGTTCAGAAAAGATTTACAAGGATGTTGCCAGGTTTAGAGGGTTTGAGCTATAGGGAGAGGCTGAACAGGCTGGGGCTGTTTTCCCTGGAGCGTCAGAGGCTGAGGGGTGACCTTATAGATGTTTCTAAAATCATGAGGGGCATGGATAGGTTAAATAGACAAGGTATTTTTCCAGGGTTGGGGGATTCCAGAACTAGAGGGCATAGGTTTTGGGTGAGAGGGGAAAGATATAAAAGGGACCTAAAGGGCAACTCTTTTCATGCAGTAGGTGGTCCATGTATGGAATAAGCTGCCAGACAAAATGGTGGGTGCTAGTACAATTATGACATTTAAAAGGCATCTGGATGGGTATATTATTGGAAGGGTTTAGAGGGATATGGACCAAGTCCTAGCAAATAGGACTAGGTTATTTTAGGATATCTGGTGGGCATGAATGAGTTAGACCGAATAGTCTCTTTCTGTGCTGTACTGCTCTATGATTCTATGACTTTAAGTGTTGCTCAAGCAATATTCAAGAAGCCCAGCACCATCCTGGACAAAGCAGATTACCATTTTAGTCATTCATTGTCTCCACCAGTGATATGCAATGGCAGTAGTATGCATCATGTACAAGATTCACTGTAGCAAAACACTAAGGCTTCTTCCAATCCAATAAACACTATCACCTAGAAGGAAAAGAGCAGCAGATACATGGGAACATCACCAACTGCAAGCCTGTATCCAACAGTAGGTTTCTTTATGTCGTCCTATAAGTCCTGTCCTGTCCTGCCTCCATACAGTATGTCAATAGATGCCCAAAGAAAATAAATTAGTGTAGAAAGACTTATTAATAATAGTAACATGATGAAAAAGGATATCTAAGTTTATTATTTTTGATGTGGCCGTATCTCTATGTGAATTTATTTCAAATTTTCTTGAAACTGTTTTGAATGTCCTGCAGTGAGCAAGATGCTGAATCTGGGAATTCAAAGTGTTGTACCTAATGTTAGGATTTGTGGTCGTGGGCTCAATCAAAACCTTTGCATGCAAGAATAAAAACTTTTACATAAACATTTTGCTGATACTAGTTATTGAATTAAAAACTTGACAATCATTGAATTAAAAAGTTGACAATTCATAGTCTCCACCAGTGATTTGCAATGGCAGTAGTATGCATCATGTACAAGATTCAATTTTAAATTCAATAGCAATTTTGTATGAAATAATCATTTTGTTGTTTCTTTGTACAATATTAATTTTGTGGTCTAGTGATAAATTTGTTTGAGATTACCACATTGATACAATGAGTTAGACATTGATGAGGTTTACCAGGATTGCAGATTATCAGCATCTGGCAAAATGTTGCTTACTTGGAGTGCTTACTGTGGTTGTTCTAACCCACTTGGGTAATACACCATAAATCAAAGCTCACTATTCCCAGATATTGGTTAGGCCACTTTTGGAATATTGTGTGCAATACTGCTCTCCTTCCTTGCAGAAGGAGGTTGTGAAACTTGAAAGGGTTCAGAAAAGATTTACAAGGATGTTGCCAGGTTTAGAGGGTTTGAGCTATAGGGAAGGGCTGAACAGGCTGGGGCTGTTTTCCCTGGAGCGTCAGAGGCTGAGGGGTGACCTTATAAATGTTTCTAAAATCATGAGGGGCATGGATAAGTTAAATAGACAAGGTATTTTTCCAGGGTTGGGGGATTCCAGAACTAGAGGGCATAGGTTTTGGGTGAGAGAGGAAAGATATAAAAGGGACCTAAAGGGCAACTCTTTTCATGCAGTAGGTGGTCCATGTATGGAATAAGCTGCCAGACAAAATGGTGGGTGCTAGTACAATTATGACATTTAAAAGGCATCTGGATGGGTATATTATTAGAAGGGTTTAGAGGGATATGGACCAAGTCCTAGCAAATATGAAATGTTGAACATGCCTTTTTAAAGTGTGCAAGGTATCCCAATTTACCTGACTTCCAGAGCAGAGTTGATACAAAGCAAGTTTCAGTTCTAACCAAGAATTATTATCTATTATAATTAATTAGGCTATAACTACAAATAAGCAGATATAAACCCTTGGCATACAACACAACCAAATAAAACTGTAATCCACTCATAGATCCCCTCCACCCACCACCCCCTCCCCCCCACCTCTCTCTCTCACACACATAAAATCATGCACACACAAATAAAGAAAATAGCTTATTGGTGGAAGTTCGGAAAAACTGAAAAGTTAGTTCCGCGCCTTTGCTTTCCGATTCTGATGTGAGATGAACATTCCTCAGCTAACCAGGCCCTTTAGGATTCAGTTGTCTTTCTCGAGAAGCCTCCACTGGTTTGTGAGAAGTACAAGTGATTGATTCAAATGAAAAATGATCTCTGATTTATCAGTTCAAAAAACACAGCCTACAGCAAGTGCTGCAGGAAAGGTATTTGTTTCTCTTCATGTTTAATGTGAGTTTTGTTTTAGTGCAGAGAACAGGAAACTCCTGCTAGGGAAAACAACAGCACATACTTCTCTCTCTCTCTCTCTATTTCTATCTATCTATCTCTTTCTCTGTACCTCAGTTACTTGTTTCTATTTCCAACTACTTAGTTAGCTGATAACAAACCAGTTGTACTTGTAAGCAATTCTGCAGCTCCTGATCATCCTCACATTCCAGAAACCTAAAGTCACAAAACAACAGAGTTCACAATCGTTTTTTAATTCCTTGCTGTGAAGTCAAGCAATCATCCTGGTAAATCTCTGTTTTTAAAGCAGTTTTTATTTTTAACCTTGCAGCTTACAGTTTATAAAGACACAAAAATAAAATGACAAAGTTCTTACATTTCAAGCTTTGATTCCATCAACCCTGACCTCAGAGACTGGCTTATTTGGTTCATTTTTACTAAACCAAGGTTAAGCACATCCCAAAACATGAAATTCTGAAATGTTCAGCATGCAATTACAATCTTTATCAAGTTAAAAATCACACAACACCAGGTTATAGTCCAACAGGTTTAATTGGAAGCACACTAGCTCTCGGAGCGTCGCTCCTTCATCAGGTGGTAGTGGAGGGCTCAATCCTAACACACTGAATTTATAGCAAAAATTTACAGTGTGATGTAACTGAAATTATACATTGAAATATTGATTGTCTGTTAAGCTTTTCATCTGTTAGAATACCGTGATAGTTTCACTTCTTTCATGTGTAAATCACAAAACCTTTTTTTTTAAAAGTTGCACTCTCAGGTTAGCTGTTAACAATGGTGATAGCTAGACAATATGTTGAAGGTGTTGGCCCCCTGTGTTCTCTGTCTATGCCATGATGTTTAGATTGATTCTAATCTAAAAAGTGAGATAACGGAGTTTTACATAAATTCATGCAGTTTTTGAGCTCAGAGTTCTACATGAATGTATGTAGTTTTTGAGCAAAGTAAAATGTAACCCTGCAAGTACAAATTCACCCCACAAAATAGATGTGTGCATGTGGGTCTTTGACTGTCATTGTGATCAGTAACCTTGATTTTGGGTCATCCAGTGTCATTTCACAAGCCCAGTTCTTTGATGAAACCAAGTCAACATGCACATAGATGATAGCTTCTAATAGCTGCTAGTTTTGCTGTTATACATGCTGAAGTTGCTCTATACACTCACTGGAACCAAGGGTACAGATATGTGAGGGCTCCATCTGTGATTTGTATTCTCCATGATGATGCAGAACATCCTATCTATGCACTAAGACTGTTGTGGGTCCTGAAACTCTGATTAGCCTGAATTCTTTATCAGTCTTAAAGCTATGATGAGAAAACTGTTGCAAATCCTGGAGATTTACCTTCTCCTTTGACTTGATTAGGTGGCATAATTGTCAAAATAACTTTTCAGTTTCAGCAAAGGATTTGGTAGAGTACTACAAAAACTCCAGAAAATTTGGATTTGAGTAAATAGTGATGTAACTCATTTATAGTATCATCACTTTTAACTTCAGCATCAGAAGTGAACTGACAACTTGGGTTACCATGCAAAAGTGTTCCAGTGCAACCTGGTCAACAGATTCCAAGAAGAAGCTCCACTTTTCTCTCATATTCAGTGGTGCCCTTGTGATGGATGGGCTACCAGCCTTCCCAATCATGTTTGGTGGATCTATGTTACTTTGGCTGAGAAGTAAAACAATGAAAAAGACATCAAGTTCCAAGCACTAGCTGGACAAACCCAGCTCACAAAATCGTATCCAATGTTTATTCAGTTTGAGTTTATTGATGGGGTCAAACTGAAAAATCTACAGATTTTTGTATAGCTTTGCAAGATTATTCTGAGTGGCATATCTGCATACTGGATGACAAAACTATTGCTGTAGTTAGGTTAACTTTATTTGTACAGGAAATGTTACCAATAGTTCCTCAGACAAATAGATAGCATCAGATGTCATTATATTTGCAATAACAGGAGTATTTACGCCATATTCTGTAATGCATTGAGCATCAAAAGCCACTCAATTTGTCAGGGGTGGGTGCAATATGAAGTAGTTGAAACAGATTGATTCACCAGGCTGTGATTTTGCCATTTTTTTTGTTTATTTGCACTATGTGCCCCTTTTCATAGTTCATAAAATTCATGATAATGCATAATTAATTTGCAAAGTAAAAGACACCAGCAGAAATTCAAATTTTACCTGCTGAATTACTCCTATAATAAAATATCCCAGTAACCTTCATAAAATAATCATTCTTCAACTTATTTTTCCACTTTTCCTGCCAATTTGAACACATGGCAAGCTTCAGTCTGCAGTGTTGATGTCAGAGAATCAATTGTAAATTCCTTTTACTTCAAAAACCAAAATGCAGAGTACCCTTCATAAATTCTCATTATTTTAACATTTTTGACAGACCCAAATCTTTGTTCAAAATATAACATTTTCAATAAAGTTAGATCTTAAGTTAAATTGTCATGTCTTTTATCATCCTTTAGTAGAATACCTTCTACAGGACTGAGATTGATGGATGATACCTCTCAAGATTCATTAGAAAGTGGGAATTATGCCTGTTACTTTATTGCATAAAACATAACCTAAAGCTATGCCAAATAGCTTGGTTTTGCACTACAAAATTAAGGTTATATTTCCTTTCTATAACTCAAAGCAACTTTCTACCCCACATTTAGTGATATTGACCATTCTGATTATGGCAAATATCAGGATGTGTGGCAGGGATTGAACTATGCAATATAAAAGCCTCACCGAGTTTGAATAGGTTGGAGACAAAATACACTCCAAGAGCTTGGCCAACAGTACATTTGGTTGTGATAAAAGAAAATGTTAAAACGGCTCTGAAGCAGCTGCAGTTCACCATAAAAGGGGTGGTTGTGTTGGTGGCAGAAAAATTGAACAATTACTCACAATGGCTCATTGCCGGCATTCAGATAACTTGCTTTTCTTTGATGTTGTAGATAGCGAAGTAATACTTGCATTAATGTGGCACGTGCAAAATGTCAGAATATTCCAAATATCTTCACAATCAACCAATTACTTTTTTAGTGCAGAAATTTTAAAAAAATCAACTGGCATCCACCACATCCTGGAACCAATAAGTTAAATAATTTAGCAAATGATTTTCAAATTAATACACTTTCATGGGAATTTAAGCAGGCCTTTGATGTAAGCTTACTATTTTGCAGTAAAAGTCTTGGAAAATAGGCTGGAACTCAATTCCCATATGCTAAGTTCCCAGTTTCTTGAACAGGTTTCTGCAGATCCTGACTTAGGATGGAACCTCTGCCATACGTGGGAAGCACTTCCAAACAAGAAGTTTTCATAGCATCAGTCAGGGATCCTTCAGTAAACTATTACATCAGCGAATGCACAGAAATATATTGTCCTAATTGCCAATGGCTGAGCAACAAGTATTGACGTTGACTTTGCCAGCAATGCCCTTACCCCCTGACTAGAGTCATAGGGTCATAGAGATGCACAGCATGGAAACAGACCCTTCGGTCCAACCCATCCATGCCGACCAGATATCCCAACCCACCTGCCAGCACCCGACCCATATCCCTCCAAACCCTTCCTATTCATATACCCATCCAAATGCCTCTTAAATGTTGCAATTGTACCAGCCTCCACCACTTCCTCTGGCAACTCATTCCAATGACGTACCACACTCTGCATGAAAAAGTTGCCCCTTAGCTCTCTTTTATATCTTTCCCCTCTCACCCTAAACCTATGCCCTCTAGTTCTGGACTTCCCAAACCCAGGGAAAACACTTTGCCTATTTATCCTATCATGCCCTTCATAATTTTGTAAACCTCTATAAGGTCACCCCTCAGCCTCCGATGCTCCAGGGAAAACAGTCCCAGCCTGCTCAGCCTCTCCCTGTAGCTCAGATCCTCCAACCCTGGCAACATCCTTGTAAATCTTTTCTGAACCCTTTCAAGTTTCACAACATCTTTCCATTAGGAAGGAGACCAGAATTGCATGCAATATTCCAACAGTGGCCTAACCAATGTCCTGTACAGCCGCAACATGACCTCCCAACTCCTGTACTCAATACTCTGACAAATAAAGGAAAGCATACCAAACGCCTTCTTCATTATCCTATCTACCTGCGACTCCACTTTCAAGGAGCTATGAACCTGCACTCCAAGGATTTTTGTTCAGCAACACTCCCTAGGACCTTACCATTAAGTGTATAAGTCCTGCTAAGATTTGCTTTCCCAAAATGCAGCACCTCGCATTTATCTGAATTAAACTCCATCTACCACTTCTCAGCCACTTCTCAGCCATCTGGTCCAGATCCTGTTGTAATCTGAGGTAACCCTCTTCGCTGTCCACTACACCTCCAATTTTGGTGTCATCTGCAAACTTACTAACTGTACCTCTTACGCTCGCATCCAAATCATTTATGTAAATGACAAAAAGTAGAGGACCCAACACTGATCCTTGTGGCGCTCCACTGGTCACAGGCCTCCAGTCTGAAAAACGACCCTCCACCACCACCCTCTGTCTTCTACCTTTGAGTCAGTTCTGTATCCAAATGGCTAGTTCTCCCTGTATTCCATGAGATCTAACCTTGCAAATCAGTCTCCCATGGGGAACCTTGTTGAACGCCTTACTGAAGTCTATATAGATCACATCTACTGCTCTGCCCTCATCAATCTTCTTTGTTACTTCTTCAAAAAACTCAATCAAGTTTGTGAGACATGATTTCCCACGCAAAAAGCCATGTTGACTATCCCTAATCAGTCCTTGTCTTTCCAAATACATGTACATCCTGTCCCTCAGGATTCCTTCCAACAACTTGCCCACTAGGTAAAACTAAGTTCACTTACAGTTTCAAGTTTGTGATACCCAGGTGATACCCAGCACCCATGAGGCTCATTCTCTGCCCTCTTCTCAGTCAAAGGTGATAGAGAAACCGTGACCAGCCAAGAAAGAATATAAAATTGCACCTTCTCTTACCCAGGTTTCTTTAGTGGGCAGTATAACAAGATAAGAGGAACTGCATGGCTGTGTGTGTGTCTGTGTAATTGTCCAAGATATGAGGTTGATTCCTGTTGGTAGAGAGCAGATTTTGTGTTGATAAGAAACACTTTCACTGAAAGTAATTAATATTTCTTGCAGCTTCTGTTCAGTCATGAAGTCCCACAAGGATGAATTGGAACCTTAATTGTCTCTATCTGTGACATGAAGGAAGGCATTAGTTGAAAGTTAGTAATCACACAACACCAGGTTATAGTCCAACACATTTATTTGGAGTGCTGCCCTTCATCAGGTGGTTGTGACCACCTGAGCAGTGCTCCGAAAGCTAGTGTTTCCAAATAAACTTGGACTATAACCTGGTGTTGTGTAATTTCTAACTTTGTACACCCCAGTTCAATACCAGCATCTCCAAACTGTCATTACTTGAATGAGTTTGTGACAAACGTTTGAAACAAACGGAGTGATAGAACGTGCTTCAGGCCACATCAAGAATATTATGTCCAGTTTGGTTCCTTCACACACTGAGTGAAAATAAAGTCTTAGTAAAAGCTTAGTAGAGGACGACTGGACTGATATTTAGTTTAAAGATTCAGTTGTTGCACTAAGCGTAGAAATCTTATGTTTATTGCTCCAAAAAAAAAGAATTTTCAGGATGTGTTTGAGGTCTTTAACGCATTGAAATCATTAGATTCATTTTATCTGTACAAGCTTTTCAAGTCAGATAGGTAGGAAGGCAAAGCACATGAATATAATTTATGTAGAAATAGAGCTGGGCACCGTGTCAAGAGCTATTTCTTTATACAGAAAACCTTGGTCCGATAACACAAGTTGCCAGAACTTACAATGAGTGCAGAGGAATAACTCTGTGGACATTTATCTTTTGAAGTGGAGGTCACAGAGACTCTTCTGACATGTCCAGCTGCAAACTTCAAAGTAGTAGTATGTGTGGTCAGAACTGCCTTTAAATTTGAAACAAAAACAGAAGTTTGCTGGGAAAAGCTCAGCAGGTCTGTGAAGAGAAATCAAAGTGAATGTTTCAAGTCCATTGACTCTTCTTAAGAACTTATTGGTATCTTCATTATTTAAGCGATGTGGCACACTCAAGACCCAGTAATAATTATTTGTCCTTACGTCTTACTAAAATGTCACATCAAAGCCTTTGAAAGGCAAGAGTATTGAAGAAATGCAGTGGTAGAGGAGAAAGGCACATATAAAATGAAAAATCGGAGTTCCATCCAGCAATAATGAATGGAGCAAATCACTAAAGATTACAGACCACTTCCATCTAATTTTTTTTAAAAGTAAAGTAGAAATCATGGATCCTTTTTTCTATTAAAAGCTTTCTTTAGCCAGGCACAGTCCAGAACCCATGTGGCCATTTTTACAGACATGGTTTGTACTATAATCAGATGTTCTCCTGAATTTGCAGGCATTTGGCTTTGCATTTTCAGAATGGGATTTTAATATTGATTGAAAGCGTCCAGGCTAATAGGACAGCACAGTTCTTGGCCATAAACTGAGGGATGCAAAATTAGATCTGCAAGGTCAGATGTCCAATTTTGAGAACCCTATCCCCAATAATTGTTTGCCAGTGCAACGGGATGCTGTAAAATCAAAGCATGTCAGAATATAAGAAATCAGAATACAAGAATATTCAGCCTCTCAATTCCTGCCCCCCCACCCCGCCATTCGATAAGACCATGGCTGATCTGCATCTGAACTTCAACTCTTCTTTATTGTCAGTTTCTCATGTCCTTCAAATCCTTGATATTTCAAAAATCCATCAATCTCCTTTTTAAATACTTTGAGTGAGCTAGCCTTCATACCTGTTTGGGTCTGAGAATTTCAAACATCTATTCAAATAAAATCAAGCACTTTGGATGCTGGAAATCTGAAAGAAAAACTGAAATTGCTGGAGAAACTCAGCAGGTCTGGCAGCATCTGTGGAGAGAAAGCAGAAGAGTCTGAAGGATCACTGGGCTCGAAATATTAACTCTGCTTCCACTCCACAGATGCTGCCAGGCCTACTGAGTTTCTCCAGCAATTTCTTTTTCCAAACATTCACTATCTGGTGAGAGGGGAAATTCATAAAGATACCTCCCATTAACCCTATCTATACCCATATAAACTTCTATATGACCACTTATCAACCTCCTACACCATGGTGAAAAAAGTCCTAACCTATCCAGCCTTTCTTTATACCCGACAAAATTCTGGTAAATTTCTTCTGAATCCTTTCCAGTTTAATAACATCCTTCCTATAACCGGGAGACCAGAACTGGACTATACTCCAGAAGAGACTTCACCAACATGATTTCCTAACTCCTACACTCAAACATCTTCTCAACATCTCCCATGTCAAGCCTTCTCAAAACCTTGTATGTTTTGTTACAACCCTCTCATTCTTCTAAGCTCTAATGAATAAGTGCCTAGTCTGTTTAGCCAGTCTTGATAAGTCAACACCTTTCGAACATTGAACATAGAACATAGAAAAGTACAGCCCAGAATAGGCCTTTTGGCCCACGATGTTGTGCTGAGGATTAATCCTGATGTAAATAAAGTAACTTAACCTACACACCCCTCAATTCACTGCTGTCCATGTGCATGTCCAGCAGTCGCCTAAATGTCCCTAATGACCTAATGACTCTGCTTCCACCACCACCGCTGGCAACGCATTCCATGCATTCACAACTCTCTGCATAAAGAACCTTCCTTTGACGTCCCCTCTATACCTTTCGCCTAATATCTTAAAACTATGACCCTTGGAGGTCATCCTGCCCTGGGGAAAAGTCTCTGGCTATTGACTCTACCCATGCCTCTCATTACCTCGTATACCTCGAGCAGGTCACCTCTCTTCCTCCTCTCCAGAGAGAAAAGTCTGAGCTTAGTCAACCTCTCTTTATAAGGCAAGCCCTCCAGTCCAGGCAGCATCCTGGTAAACCTTCTTTGCACCAACTCCAAAGCCTCTGTATCTTTCCTATAGTAGGGTGACCAGAACTGGACACAATATTCCAACTGTAGTCTCACACAGGAGTCAGCCTAGTGAATCTGTTTTGAACTGCTTCCAATACCAGTGTATCCTTTCTTAAATATGGAACCAGAAATTGCACACAGTACATGAGCTGTGGACTTACTAACATCCTGTAAAATTGTAATAGAAACATAAAGTATTGGAGAGACTCAGCAGGTCTGGCAGCATTTGTAGAGAGAGAAGCAGAAATAATGTTTCGATTCCAACATGACACATCTTCAAAACTATACACTCCGCACAGTTGTGGCAAAACTCCTCTATTTTTAATCTCCAACCCCCTAGCAATCAAGATTAATTTGCCTTCTTAATTACTCACTGCACCTGCATACAGACTTTTTGCACTTCATGCAGAAGACCCTGCAGATCCCAATGTATTGCACACTTTTGGAATCTTTCTCCATTTAAAGTTTGCAGTTTGCCTTTTGATTCTTCCTACCAAAGTGAATGACCTCATAATTTCCTATATTCAACTGCATCTACCAAGTTTAAAAGCATTCACTTAACCTATCTATATCTCATTGCAGATTCCTTATATCCGCATCATGACATGCTTTCCCATCTATTTTTGTATCATCATCAAATGTAGATATATTAACCATTGTACCCACCTCCAAATCATTAATATACATGGTGAATAATTGAGATCCTAGGTCTGATCTTTATGGCACTTCATCAGGTACATATTTCCCACCCTAAAAAACCCCGTTGATCTTGACTTTCTTTCTTCTGTGTGTTAACTAATTTTCAATCCATCATCACAAATACCTGTATCTTGTACAGTAAGTCTTTATAAGGCACCTTATAAAATGTCTTCTGAAAATCCAAATACACCACTCCTACTGATTCCTTTTTCTTAACTCTGCTTGCTTTATCCTCAAAAAAACTAACAAATTTGTGAAACAAGATTAACACAATCAAATTAGTCACTGTCTCTAGTATTTTCCCAATTACATGTTAGACTAACTGGCCTGTAATTTCCTGCTTTCTGTTTCCCTCCCTTTCTGAACAGGCACATCATAATCACATGCAATCTGCTGTGAACCGCCCTTCAATCCAGTGAGATCGGGAGTAGTTCAAATAATGATTCCACTATCACTGCAGCAACTTCCTTAAAAGTCCTTGGATGGAGGCCATCAGATCCTTTAGTTTGTCAAATATTTTGTCCCTTGTGATGGAGACTGTTACAAGACCTTTCCTCCTTATTACTATCATCTTGCTTATCTGATACCTGGCATATTTACAGTATCCTCCACTGAGAAGACCAATCCAAAATTTAGTTTGAATTACCAATCATTTCCCTGCTGACCGTTATCAATTCCCCAGTTGTCCAAGACTCCCACACTCACTTTAGCTATTCTTTTCCTTTTTATGCACCCATAGTCACTCTTGCTGTTTGTTTTTCTTTATTTCCAAGCAATTCACTTTCATAATCAATGTTCTTCCCTATTATTAGATTTTTAGTCTTCTACTACTGGGTCATAAGGAAAGTCCCAATCCTCTGGACTACCACTATTTTCACAACATTGTATGCCTCAGTGTTTAATTGGAATGGGAACTATTTTGACTTTGCAGCCTATTTGACCATTCAGTAGGATCACGTTGAGCTTTATCTCACATTCCTATACTATCTCATTTTCCTTAATTCAGCTAGTATGCAAAGATCTATCAACCCCTGCATTGAAGGCACTGAACAACTGAGCATCCTCAATTCTCTGAAGGAATGAGTTCCTAAAACTCATAACTCTGTGTGAAAAAGCTTTTCCACATTTCAGTAAGCCTTAAATGACAAATCCTTTAGTTTGAGACTAGGACTTCCTACTTCTTAGAGGGCGGCACAGTGGCTCAGTGGTTAGCACTGCTGCCTCACAGCACTAGGGACCCGGTTTGATTCCCAGCTGAGGCAACTGTCTGTGTGGAGTTTGCACATTCTCCCCGTGTCTGCCTGGTTGTGCTCCGGTATCTTCCCCCTGCCAAAGATGTGCAGTTCAGGTGAATTGGCCGTGCTAAATTACCCATAGTGTTAGGTGGATTAGTCATGGGTAAATGTAGGGGAATGGGTGGGTTGCTCTTTGGAGAGTCGGTGTGGACTTGTTGGGCCAAAGGGCCTGTTTCCACACGATAGGAAATCTAATCTAATTTTATTATTCCTAAGTTAACGAAAGCATTCTCTCAGCGCTTCAATGCCTTAAGAGTGTTGTTGGGTAAATTCATAATATTTCTTTTTCCTTCAAATTGCAGGGCATATTGATCTACTTAAGTCAATTTCTTCTAACAAACCATCTCCTCATACCAGAAACTGGTCGTATGAACATTCTTTGTACTTCCTCTTAGGCATTTGACAAAATGCGCTGTTTGCTAATTATTGTCTGCGTGGTCTGGAATTTCAAATGTGTATGTGTTTATTGAGACATTCTTTAACTGAAACTGAAATACAAAACTTTGGTTCTGGGAGGGAATTGACAAACGGAATGCATGGCTGTGGCATCAGACTTCTGATAAATCACTCTGCGGATAGGTGTGCTATAGTACCTTCAGAACTGTCATGATGGAGGTTCTGCAGAAGACTGCCTTATTGGTGACAATAATACTCTGGATCTTGGATGGAGTAAAAGCTACTGTCAGAGACTACTGACCAATCAAATCCTTTTTTGTGAAGAATAGATGAACTCCAGCAGAAGAAGCCATATTTGTGAAACACAATGGGGCTGCTTGTGGTAGGTGGGGCACAGGAGCTGAGAGTTCTGCCTGAGAAATATATGCAATTGTCTTTTATTGGAGCAGCTATTTAGTGTATAATTCATAATTTGTACTCTGTGTGTCTGTCAGTTCATATTGAATTGTTACTGATTTTTGTTTTATTGCTAATGTAAAATGAAATCTTGCCCAATATGCAAGGTTAGTTTTCATGTTGTTAGCCTTCATGGGAATCATAGAGGCAATATGTGCATGTTAGTAGAAGCCCAAAGACAGCCCAAAAATACTTCAGGTGTGGCTTCATTAATGCCCTGTTTTATTGCAGCAAGAATTCTGTCTAACCGTTTACAACAAAAACTAACATACCATTTGCCATTCTAGCTGTTAATAAACTTTCTGTGATTAATGTATAAGAACACACAAGTCCCTTCAAATGTAAGCATTTCCTAGTTTTTAACCATTCAAAAAATGCTTTGCAGTTTTTTTGGGTTTTTTTCTACTAAATTGGATAACTTCACACTCTGTCACGCCATATTTCCTCTTGCTATTGACCACTGAACTAATTAGTCTATATGCTCATCTCACTGATTACATTCCCACTCAACAGTATACCATTTGCTAATGTGGATAGGTTACACACAGTCCCTTCACCCACATGTTAATATAGATTATGTTTGGCCTAAGTACTGATCCTTGTGATATTACTAGTTACAGGAGAAAGTGAGGACTGCAGATGCTGGAGATCAGAGCTGAAAATGTGTTGCTGGAAAAGCGCAGCAGGTCAGGCAGCATCCAAGGAACAGGAGAATCGATGTTTCGGGCATCAGCCCTTACATCCACAAAACAAAAATCATCAGATGTGTCAAGAACGAATTGCATTCCATAAGTCCAAGCTGATCTTGAATAGTCATATTATGATTTTCAGGAATATTATCCTGGTTTCCTGTTGTTTCTGGAATGATTTTTGTTTCTTCTATCATATAGACAAATGCAAAGTATTTGTTTAAGCTATTTGTCTTTCCCATATTCCCGACTATAACTTATTTCAATAGTAGACATTTATGCATGTAAAAACAATTAAGAGAAGTATCAGAGGAATTCAATGATCCTGTGCTCCCAGCAAGGAACAACATCCAAATGTATCACAATTTGAAGAACTTGGTCTGCCACAGTTTAGTCTTTTTTTCTGACACATGTTGTGAAGCGATGGTATAAGAGCAAAGGTTTCACTTTTTACCAAGATCCCAAGCATACGCTTGTGAAACATTGGTACTTCCTCTTTTCAACTACCGTTAAGCTTGATCTCACCTGACATACTACAGCCAGTCATCCTCAGGACCTGTCTAAAGGCTTAGAACATGGGTGCTCCTGCCTCCTGTATGCATCAGCAATGTTTTAAGGGGAGAGTGCTCACTCTTCACAAGATCCCAACAAATGTCTTGCGCACGGTGCAGGACCTGGCATTTTCTCCAGCCATTCTACGACACACTTTCAAAGTTATGCTTACCAGAATGATAGAAGATATTTGATGCAAAGCTCTTTTCAGACTGACTATTCCCTCAAATTATTTTCCTAAAAAAAGTTAGACGATTCAATGAGACTGAGTGGAAATAGAGTGAGATAGATAGCTAGTTAGGTTAAATGAGACTGACCAATTTGAACAGGATTTCCACTGGCTGTAAACCAACAGCATAAAACTATTCATATTTCTGAACAAACCACTAATGTCGTGTAAAAAGATGCATTGATGTCAGCTATCAGCACAGGATTGTAAAAAAACATGATTATCAAGGCCACCGTGCATTTTTAGTTTGATTATCACTGCTTGAGTTATAGGTTGTTGTTGAGTTATGAAGTAACTCAAAGGAGAACATATTGAAAGAATTCTTTTGAGGATAAATATCCAAGTGCTAACGTATCCGCCACCACCACATGCTCAAAACATTTGGACAATGATGTAATGTACTTAGCTCTTCTGTACTTCAGAGGGTAATTTTTCAATGTCTTTGTGTCACATCTGTGATAATGCAAGCACTGTTAGACAGACGTACTTTGGATCGAGTTATGCTCATGTACAACTTTGTCAGAGAATCTACCCAGCCTAAAAACAAAATACTGTCGGTGTTGAAACCTGAAATTAAAAACAGAAAATGCTGGAGAAATGCTGGAATGCAATCCTGAAGAAGAGTCTTATTGTACCCGAAATGTTAGCTCTGTTTCTGTCTCTAGAGATGCTGCCTGACCTGTTGAGTTTCTACAACATTTTCAATGTTTATTTAAGCTTTACCCAGAAGCCGTTTGCTGCCACAATTCACTGCTATGGATTCGGTATTAACAAAATAAGAAGGTACTTTTTAATTTCCATTATATCCTGCCCAGATTTGTTGTGCTCATACCAAACCAGAACGTGAAATATAAAACAATAATACCAGCCTAGTCTACACCATTAAGCTGCATAGCAATTAAACAATAATAATCAAGAGCACGGCACATCTGCCTAACATCTTGGCTTCCACTTCTTTGTATCAACCAAAAGTTGGCAGGGCAGGGTCACTGCCAGAATTAATATGGTTTCCAAGGCAAGACTAATCAGATAAACTGGTACACTGTCAGTGAGATTCTCACCTAGGAGAAAGAAAGAAAGTTACTTCAGAAGACTAATGGGAGAAGTCCACTCTGTAAAATTATTGGTTTATTGCAACATTGGCGAGTATCATTGTCAAGTCAACTGAGAAATGATTACATATCGATGCATACAAAAACAAGACAGTAAGAAAAAAAGACACCAGGGTCATTAGTGCTAATCAGTGATAATATCATTCAATATGACTGAATGACATATAAAGTGAAGTGAGTTGAGGAATAATGATGGATTACAGACTGTTGAACACCAGAAACAAAACGCAAAGTTATAGTTTTAGACTAATTAGAGAGGCATATATGGATAATAATGTCACAATTGTAGATGATGATTTCAAAGGAAAAATTTCCACCCGAATGTCTGTTGGTGTCTTAGAGTCATAGAAATGTACAGCATGGAAACAGACCCTTTGGTCCAACCTGTCCATGCTGACCAGATATCCCAACCCAATCTAGTCCCACCTGCCAGCACCCGGCCCATATCCCTCCAAACCCTTCCTATTCATATACCCATCCAAATGCCTCTTAAATGTTGCAATTGTACCAGCCTCCACCATATCCTCTGGCAGCTCATTCCATACACGTACCACCCTCTGCGTGAAAAAGTTGCCCCTTAGGTCTCTTTTATATCATTCCCCTCTCACCCTAAACCTATGCCCTCTAGTTGCACAATAACCATTTTGTAACTCTTTCCTTTCACACCTTATCTCATGGAAAGCTTTGGAGATTGAGTAGTACAAAATGTCACCATCTCAAGAACTTCCCTCTTTGTTCAGCAAAGAATGGAGGTTCCATCTGCCCTATACTCAGAAATGACAGAAAGGGTCCAAAGCCTAGGGGTGGAGATTCCCAGTGTCAGGAGTTTCTGTTCTTTATGCTCAAACTTATTCCAGCATCCTTGTAAAGGATAGTGTCAATATTGTCTGCAAGGGAAGTTGTGGACACACAACAAAAAATCGATTTGTACTGTCATCCTTCCAAATAGAATATATTTTGACTTGAAATGTTAACTCTGCTTTCTTCCCTCTGATGCTGTCAAACCTGCTGGATTTTGCCACCAATTTCTATTTTTGTTTCATTTCCTCTGCACTGCCTACTCAGTCACTCAGTAAACCTTCCCATCTGTACCATTCACTTTCCTCTTCCTTAATATCTGCCTCTCTCTTCTTCCAGGAGGAAAACAGTCCACAATAGGGCACAACAAGTCATGACTGGAGCTGAGCTGTCCCACGTTCAGCTTCTCAACTCTTTTGAGAAGTTGATCCTTACTCTAACCATTCACAGTGGCAGACTGCGCCAGAACTCACTGAGTGAAAGCTACTTATCTTGACAGTACTGACAATAATGACATGTTTCCAGACTTTGTGACTGCACTAAACAGCTCAGCGAAACAGCAGTACGGTGAGCCTCTTATCTCTGGCTGATGGGGAGGACACAAGAAGACAATGCAAGCCAGGGGCTTTTTGTATATCCAGGTAAGCTTAAAGTGGGTAAATGTGAAGAGAGGAAGCGAACAGCTCAGAGATGTAGCCTGGACTGGGTCACGTGCCTGAGCATAGAGTATTCTTGCTGCAGCATTAAAATGATTGATGCTGTTGAACCCTGAGGTGTAGCATTCAAGTGGAGAAGTGGGGTTGGAGATGTGCCTTGAGGGATCTCAGAGGTTTGTCCCTGTCAAATGCCAATTGTTCTTTGCATTAGGAGCATATGTTCTGATGTTCATGAAGCATGCCCGGAGTGATTGGTGCCTGGGCTCCAAAGTGGATGCCCTTCAGAGCAAAAAAGTGAACTGAAGTCACTGGGTATCCACTCAGATTCCATGAGAAGAATTTTCAAAAATCTAATTTGCTTATAGTGGGTAGTCTGACAGAAAATTGCTTATGAATAAAGGGAGAGGTACAGTTAATCAAATCAATAACAAACAATAATCGTCCTTATTAGGCAATTTGTGGCTGACCAGTAAGAACTTCATCTCGACACCTGTATGTTATTTAAAAGGTCAAAAGTCACATGACACCAGGTGATGGTCCAACAGGTTGATTTGAAATCACAAGCTTTCATAACACTTTGGACACTTCACCTGACAAAGGGGCAGCACTCAAACAGCTAAGCCTGGTGGCATGTAACTCCTGACCTTGCCCACTCCAGTCCAATGTTGGCACCTCTACATCTTAGTTAAAAGACTCAGTGAATTGCTCTTGACATCGAGATAGACCTCTGATGAGATGAGCCTTTGAAATATGCTGTGGTTTGATGTTGAACTCTGTGGTCAAATGATAGGATTCTTTGAGAAGTTTGGGATTAGTACAGCTCAGAGCATGTACCTCTGCAACCATACTATTGTGCATATAATGGTCGTAAATATTGTCTAAAAGAAACACAGAAATCTGGCCTGATCTTGCCTGAGAAACATGGTGGCAGCACATGGAGTCATTGCTCTAAGGAAGATTCATTTTTTTCAGAGGAATGTGAAGAGTCATAAGTCAATATTCATGACACTGAGGCTGAGCTTTAGTGTGGGAGTTCAAAAAATCTTTTATCTTTATCTAGACAGCCTTTCAGAATTGGTAGCCATCAGTGCTGAAATTCCTCTCATATTGTCTTTTTGTCCAGGATGCTTTACAATTACTACAGACATGGTCTCAACAGTCTGGACAGTAAATCTTCTGGTTAAAGGAGCAACAGTAAAAGAGATTTTATTCAATTATTTGGAGTCCTTTGTGAATGCTTTGAAGAAGTCAATTTATATGAAGAAGTCTTCACAGTGATTCACTCTTCTCTTCATCCAAAACTTAATACTGCATGATGATACCTCGCAAGATTTCTTCAAAGGAGAGATGTAATTCAGCTCTTTTCATTGTCAGATCATTTTGTCAATAGAAAATATTATGAAGCAGATAAGATTAACTGGTCAAATTGAAGTGCTATACTCTCAATTAACACTCACCTCTCTTCATCTGGATATGGCAGTCATCTGGCAACCAGTCTTTTCAGTTCCATGAGATTTGAGATGTACAAATCATGCCCTTCTCTTCCAGCTGATGAAAGCACAGTTCTAGACCTGCCTTCATGCCACTGACCTCCTACACCATTTTGACTGGATGAATCAGGAGGAATTGTGAGAGACCAACAGTGCTTGCATCTGAGAGCAATAGACTTTTGGGGCATTCAGTGGGATTGGAATTGCATTCAGTTAAATGAGAATTATTTTAGTTATATGCTTCTGTAAATAATGTCAATAATGTCAAGAAAATATTTTTAATCAATAGTAGTGGAAACTGGGAAAATACTTATAGTTAATGATTTTGTTTTTTAAATACCACAAAGTCCAGCATGAGCATATATGAGAAACAGAAGAGTCCACACTAAAACGGTCAGCACTGGGAGCAACTTGTTAACACAATTCTGATTTCGGAATTGTGAATTGCAGTCCTGTAACATTTCCCATGATTCCCACAACTTTAAAAATTCCAAGTTGGAAACTGTTGCTTATAATGCAAGCTCACAAGCATTTCAGACATTTATGTGACCATCATCTATCCTTGACTTAATAATGAAATTAACTTGAGCATTTTAATCAAAGTGGATGAGGTCTACATTAAAATAGCAGGGAGAAAGGCATCAAGGGTGACTTGGTTGTGTCACAGATGGTAATTCCAAAATTATGTCAGAAATGCTAGAGATGAATTCTCAACATTTTAAAATGGAATGCATCTGATGGAGGTGATTTGGACAAATTTCAGAACATTTGTGGGAGTCTCAGGTTTCAAAACTTTCAAACAGACACTAGCTATTGGCAAAAGATGAAGGACTTAATTTAGGAAACAAACCAGCTGCTACACCAATTGTATTAAACTCAAATTTGTGCTGTGCAAAATATCATGAAATCTAATTTGTCAAAATTCACAATGAGCTAACCCTTTTTCTTGTTTTTTCTCACCACAATGCACGTGTCAGTTTGAAAATCCAGCTGAATAAACTTCTCACTACATTAGCATCTGATCCCATCTTAATCACAATGAAAGCAGTATCTCTGATGCAGCGTTTCTGCAAACGAAAATGTCTTAGTGCAAGAAATCATTCAAACATTCTTCCATCTGTTTTTGCATGTTCAAGGTTTATAAGCAATTTCAAAACAAACCCTTCAGTTGACAAGAAATTTTAGCATAATATGCTAAAGATTATCATTTAAAAGTCAAATCTATGTATTACAAGAGATGAGAGGTTTGACAAAAATTTCTGATTTCTCGTCTACTCACACTTGGTTAACCTTGCCCATTTAAAATGTTAAAGGAAATCAAAGTTTCAGGTCATTGCAGGTAAAGTTAATATAATTCCAAGCCTGGAAAACAAGCCATTGGTAAAGTGCATTTTTAACTGGAAGTTAAAAGTTTACTTTCACTTCTTAAAAGGTTCTAGTTTAAACGTTTTGTGTATGTGAACAGTATTACCCACAAACTATTAACAGAATTTGATGATGTGTCTTGCAGAGATAGATTATTTCAATATCTGCTCATTTTTTTAGCTGTGATTTACCTTCTCAACTATAAACAATTGTTTTGCAGTCTGCATGTAACTAACCTTTCACAGGAAAGCCTGAGTAATTTCTTTTGTTGATTGAATTGAAAACTCAAATCATAATTCCTTCACCGTTGTTTGGTTAATTCATAGAGTTTATTTTGCAATAAAGATGAAATTTGTTATCTGAGAAAAAGGAAAACAAGCCATTAATGTAATGCCCTTGGGTGAGGGTGGGTGGGTGCTGTGGGGAGCAACCCTTATTAGTTGTTTGTCTGCTTAATTATTTTTGGTGATTTGAAAAAAAGTTTGAGGAGGTCAGAACCTGCAGCTAACTGGCAGGTTCTGGATATGTCTCCTGTAGATTCTTTGAAAGATCCAGATGCACAAGCTTTTCAAAGGGACAGCCACTTTGACAGCTACTGGTAATGTGTGACCACCAGGTCCAGCATAGAGCAGGTCTTCTTCTGAGAGGCTGCAGATGTCTGCTTCAGAAGATAACATCAGGGTCCAGAAGCACCACTGTCTGTTATGGTCTGGGGAACTGAGCCTGTCCATGCACATATTATCATGTGGCTAGTGCCTACTATGAGCGTGATCATTCCACTGTCTCCTTCTGATACCCCCCTTGTTACTCACCACTTCTAGCTTTGCTCACAGCAGGCTGTTGCTTCCTTCTTATGATAATCCCTCCAAGGCCCGTGGGGAATACCTAATTCATCTCCATGTGAAATAATGAATCCTGAGGGCGGCCAGGTGGCACAGTGGTTAGCACTGCTGCCTCACAGCGCCAGAGACCCGGGTTCAATTCCCGCCTCAGGCGACTGACTGTGTGGAGTTTGCACATTCTCCCCGTGTCTGCGTGGGTTTCCTCCCATAGTCCAAAAACATGCAGGTTAAGTGAATTGGCCATGCTAAATTGCCCGTAGTATTAGGGGCAGGGGTAAATGTAGGGGAATGGGTCTGGGTGGGTTGCGCTTCAGCTGGTCGGTGTGGACTTGTTGGGCCGAAGAGCCTGTTTCCACACTGTAAGTAATCTAATCTAAAAAAAGTTGATTATAAGGTCCCTTCAAAACAGGCAATGGCTTGTTCAGCTGGAACCCATCACCTGAGCCCTTTAAGTCCTCACCCATAGACCAGGAGACCGGGGTTCAAGTTTCATGTGCTCCAAAGTGTGTAACAACATCTCTGAATAGGTTGATTAGAAAAATAAACAAAAGGATAGGTCGGCAGAACTGTCTGTCCCAGGCTGGGAGTAGCCAATGCATACCATGACAAATGGCTCTATTTTAGTATTCAACAATAAATGATGTTCCTTCCCAGTATAATAACTTCTTCTGTTGGACAATTTGTTCCACATTCAAGGTAATCTGAAGCAACAAAGGCATCAAACATTCTTTGTTCTGTTGTGAAAGAATAAGCTTCATGCAAAGGCTTATTTCTTTCTTTATTTCAGTAGAGAAATGCACAAAACACTTGGAAAGCCAGAGATGACTTCCCCAGTTTGACAACTGACAAACTCAGAGGTTGAGGTATTGGAAGTAAATGGTATTTCAGTGTTCCTGGTTATTGGAGGTGAGGAGTCTCACTATCCTGGCTGCTGGACAAAATGTGTGGAACCATGTAGATGTTAAAGTAGATACAGCCTTAGGATCCATTTTCTGAATTCACTGACTCTGTTCCAAGCTTGCCAATTCCACCAAACTCAATGATTGTCCCATCCTTTAAATACTCTATTCAAGTCCATGTATGCACAATATGATACATCCAACACTAAATCTGCAAGTTCAATTGTAATGAACTGTTTGCATTGTTATTGGGTTTGATGCCTTTGTTGCCTCAGATCACCTTGAATGTGGAACAAATTGCCCACCAGAAGAAGTTATTATACTGGGAAGGAACATCATTTATTGTTGAATACTAAAATAGAGCCATTCGTCATGGTATACATTGGCCAGACCACTCAAAGCATTCTTAAACAGGCAACCCAGACCATAACTTTGCAATTTGTTTTGGTAAGTCTGCAGTGAAAATTACCCAGAGTAAGTTAGCTAAGTTGACTAGCAGCTTTTAAAACAGACAAAAATTTATTCACAAAATTACACAAGGAAACATGAAGAACAGAATAAAGAACCCCTACAGAACTCAGTCTGTCCAAACTAGACTTAATTATGCTGTTCTGCACATACACAACAGTCCCAAAAGCAAACCCCCTTAAAAAAAACAGTAAAAATGGAACAAATGGTTACAGGTTGAAGTTAAAAGGGCAGAAGGACAGAGAGAGTTTAGCAGCTTGTTTCCACAAAGCTGAACTCCAAACTAGTTCTGGACTGAACTTCTCAGCTAGAGAGGCAAAAACAATGACTGCAGATGCTGGAAACCAGATTCTGGATTAGTGATGCTGGAAGAGCACAGCAGTTCAGGCAGCATCCAAGGAGCAGTAAAACCTACGTTTCGGGCAAAAGCTTTCATCAGGAATAAAAGCAGTGAGCCTGAAGCGTGGAGAGATAAGCTAGAGGAGGGTGGGGGTGGGGAGAAAGTAGCATAGAGTACAATAGGTGAGTGGGGGAGGGGATGAAGGTGATAGGTCAGGGAGGAGGGGTTGGAGTGGATAGGTGGGAAAGGAGATAGTCAGGTAGGACAAGCCCGGACAAGTCATGGGGACAGTTACTGAGCTGGAAGTTGGGAACTAGGGTGAGGTGGGGGAAGGGGAAATGAGGAAACTGTTGAAGTCCACATTGATGCCCTGGGGTTGAAGTGTTCCGAGGCGGAAGACGAGGCGTTCTTCCTCCAGGCATCTGGTGGTGAGGGAGCGGCGGTGAAGGAGGCCCAGGACCTCCATGTACCCGGCAGAGTGGGAGGGGGAGTTGAAATGTTGGGCCACAGGGCGGTGTGGTTGATTGGTGCGGGTGTCCCGGAGATGTTCCCTAAAGCGCTCTGCTAGGAGGCATCCAGTCTCCCCAATGTAGAGGAGACTGCATCGGGAGCAACGGATACAATAAATGACATTAGTGGATGTGCAAGTAAATCTTTGATGGATGTGGAAGGCTCCTTTAGGGCCTTGGATGGAGGTGAGGGAGGAGGTGTAGGCAGGTTTTACAGTTCCTGCGGTGGCAGGGTAAGGTGCCAGGATGGGAGGGTGGGTTGTAGGGGGGCGTGGACCTGACCAGGTAGTCACGCAGAGATCGGCCTTTGCGGAAGGCGGAAAGGGGTGGGGAGGAAAATATATCCCTGGTGGTGGGGTCTTTTTGGAGATGTTGGAAATGTCGGCAGATGATTTGGTTTATGCGAAGGTTGGTAGGGTGGAAGGTGAGCACCAGGGGCGTTCTGTCCTTGTTACGGTTGGAGGGGTGGGGTCTGAGGGCGGAGGTGTGAGATGTAGACGAGATGCGTTGGAGGGCATCTTTAACCTTGTGGGAAGGGAAATTGCGGTCTCTAAAGAAGGAGGCCATCTGGTGTGTTCTGTGGTGGAACTGGTCCTCCTGGGAGCAGATACGGCAGAGGCGGAGGAATTGGGAATATGGGATGGCATTTTTGCAAGAGGTAGGGTGGGAAGAGGTGTAATCCGGGTAGCTGTGGGAGTCAGTGGGTTTGTAAAAAATGTCAGTGTCAAGTCGGTCGTCATTAATGGAGATGGAGAGGTCCAGGAAGGGGAGGGAGGTGTCAGAGATGGTCCAGGTAAATTTAAGGTCAGGGTGGAATATGTTGGTGAAGTTGATGAATTGCTCAACCTCCTTGCGGGAGCATGAGGTGACACCAATGCAGTCATCAAAGTAGCAGAGGAAGAGGTGGGGAGTGGTGCCGGTGTAATTACCGAAGATCAACTGTTCTACGTAGCCAACAAAGAGACAGGCATAGCTGGGGCCCATACGTGTGCCCATGGCTACCCCTTTGGTCTGGAGGAAGTGGGAGGATTCGAAGGAGAAATCGGCCAAACGAATGAGAGTATCAGTGGAAGGGTACTGTTGGAGGTGTCTGGAGAGGAAAAAAACAGAGGGCTTGGAGGCCCTGGTCATGGTGGATGGAGGTATAGAGGGATTGGATATCCATGGTGAAGATGAGGCGTTGGGGGCCGGGGAAACGGAAGTCTTGGAGGAGGTGGAGGGAGTGGGTGGTGTCTCGAATGTATGTGGGGAGTTCCTGGACTAGGGGGGATAGGACAGTGATGAGGTAGGTAGAGAGTCGGTGGAAGGGTACTAGCTGACCACTCCCCTTTCATTATATAGGTAACTTCTGAAACATGGCCACTTTGGCCTGAAGTCTCATCTGTTTATATATAAACAAAAAGCCTCTCAACATCCTCTGTACCAAACTAGTCACCTCGGAGCCAGGAGGGTTTTATGACACCTCTGAAAAAAATCAAGGACACAGTATCCTTGAGAAAAGGAACAGCTTTTAGAGAAAAGGGACCAGCTTTGTGACAGCATTAAAATACCATAGTCAGACATGAAATTACTTTAGGGTTTCCTAGCTGCCAACTTGCCTTAAGGTTAATAATGGGGCTTATTACTTTGCTCTACTGTCAATTACTTTAGCTAATATGTTTTTGTATTTGGGGTGAGTGAATTAGTGGGTGCCTATTCGTACATTTCCACAGGCAATAGCCTCACACATCACACAGCCATGGACATTGCCATCCAATAATTGCCAATTCCTCACAATATGAGATGGCACATGGAACAGTAGTCAAAATTGCTCGCTCACAGCGCCAGGGAACTGGGTTCAATTCCAGCCTAGGGACAACCGTCTGTGTGCAGTTTGTACTTGTTCTCCCTGTGTCTGTGTGGGTTTCTTCCAGGTGCTCTGGTTTCCTCCCATAGTCCAAAAATGTGCCAGTTAGCTGGATTGGCCTTGTTAAAAATTGCCCTGTGGTATCCAGGGTTGCACAGGTTAGGTGGGCTAGCCATGGTAAAAACATTATCAGGAGTTACAGGGGTAGGATGCTCTTCAGAGGGTCTACGCAGACTTGATGGACCAAATGGCCTCTTTCTGTGATAATTGTATCCACTATACTCCCTCCAATACACCTGCAGGATGCTCAGGTTTGTATTGCAGGGTGCAATAGGACCTAGCATGGGAAGGCTGCTGTAAGGACACTTTGCATTCATGGAGAGGCACCCAGTTCTTGTATCAGTCTAGACTCCATCTCAAGGCTACTTGATTGTCTCTGCAGCATCCCTGACTTCCCATGATGCCAACTAGTATATGCATAACCATACCCTGTTTGCTGCACATGATCCTGTCCCAGACAGCACTGACTACCTCATTTTTACACCAGCATTTTTGGACGCGTAAGCCAGAAAACGAAGAGATATTGTAGAATGAGAGGCAATGGTTTTAGCCTATATATGCATTAATTCTGGAGTTTGGAGAAGAATCAGACGGGACTTGAACCATTAACTCTGGTTTGCTCTCCACAGATGCTAACAGACCTACTGTGCTTTTCCAGCACTACTCTAATTTTGAAAGAAGGAAATATATTAATGGCACTTTGGGGGAACAGGTAACAATTCATTTTACACCAACCTTCAAATAAAAGGAAAATACTTCAGATGCTGGAAATCTGAAACAAACTAGAAAATGCTGGACAATCTTCATCAGGAAAGGGCTTTGGCCCAAAACGTCGATTTTCCTTCTCCTCAGATACGGCCTGACCTGCTTTTCGTCACTACTCCAATCTTGACTGTAATCTCCAGCATCTGCAGTACCCACTTTCGCCGACATTTCTTTCTTTCCCTCCCATTACGTCATAGTGTTGTTCTAGATTCTGCAACTAGAGAGACCTTACTCAGCAGTAGAGACTGTTGGGTGTGGAGGTTTGGTTAGGTGATGTCAGGTATGTTTAAGCCTGGATGACCCAGACACGCCAAGGGTCCAGTGGCAAATGGGCTCTCCTTGACTTCAATTTCAATTCTGCCTTCTTTCCTGAACAGTCACTTACTTTGTAACTGAACTCTTTTGCCTAAGAGCACAGGGTGGAGATGAATGGCCCAACCACCTCTGGAGTGTCTGGAGTAGAGACTTCTGAGGCAGCTGAGTGTGGTTCCTCCTCTGCCTGGGCACCTCCTTCAGTGCCCTGTCACCTAGTGAGGTAGGGGCATCTAGAGTTCCTGCCTGGTTCCCATATGTCACCCATGCCTTCAGTCCTGAGGACCAATGATTGGGATGATGGATTGTAGGTGTGTAACTCACTAACAGACCTTGAGAGTGCTAGGCCGAGCTCTCCAGGGTAACCACCAACCTATCCGTGGAGGCAGCGAAATTCTCTGCACTGCTGCAGCTTCGGAGTAATGAGGGCCATTGCTTCCCACACTCCTCTCTGCTGCTTCCCCCTGTGCAAGTAGGCAAAACCCCTGATTTCTTTATTTCAAAAATATACTTTATTCATAAAAATATTTGATATCTTGATGATGCCGTTCATATGTATACATTGCATTTCTTTACATCCACAGATCAGACTGAATCATTTGTATATACAAGTCTGTATGTTGACCATCCAGATGTTTAGCTGAGGCATCAGCAGAGCTCGATTATTAAGTGGGCTCCCTGTTCTTCTTAGGTAGGCAGACCTTACACGGTGGTCTGTCCCCACCACGCCTTGGCAGCAGCTGCCCCAAGCTTCAGTGCGTCCCTCAGCATGTAGTCCTGGACCTTGGAATGTGCCAGTCTGCAATACTCAGTCAAGGTCAACTCAAACAGCTGGAAGATCAACAGGTTTCGGGCAGACCAAAGAGCTGATGTTGATGATCCTCCGGGCACAGTTGATGTTCATCTCAGTGTGCATCCCGGGGAACAGACACGGAGCTGCTCGGGACGAACCTCAACAAACACCACTGCATTCGTCTCCAGACTGCCTTTGCATAGGCATATTCCAGGAGGAGTTGTGTGACAATCTCATCCTGTCCACAGCCGCTTCGTGGGCAGGGTGCGGTGCGGCTGAGAGTCCGGGCATGCATAAAGGATCTCACAGGCAGAGCCCTTCTCACCACCGGCCAAGCCGTGTGTTGGTGCTTGTTGGAAAGTTCTGGAAATGAGGCATTGTGCCAAATGAATTTGACAGTCTGCCCAGGGAACCGTTCGACAGGATCCGCCCTCTCCTTTTCCGAAGGGTCTCAAAGACACTATGTGCTGACCACTTCCTGATGGAATGGTGGTCAAAGGTGGTTTTCTTCATAAATTTCTCTGTGAAGGACAGGTGATACGGAACAGTCCAACTACTTGGAGCGTTCCGCAGCAGCGAGGCCAGGCCCATCCTTTGAAATACCGGGGACAGGTAGAACCTCAGTACGTAGTGACACTTGGTGTTTGTGTACCGGGGATCCACGCACAGCTTGATGCAGCCAAACACAAAGGTGGCCATCAGGGTGAGGATAGCATTGGATGTGTTACCCAGATGTTTATACATTGAGTCCTTTCGGACCTGGTCCATCTTTGATCACCACGTAAAGTGGAAGATGGCCCAGGTGTATGCAACGGCACAGGTTCTGGGAATAGACCAGACCTGTGCCACATATAACAACACTGACAATATCTCACACCTGATGACCAGGTTTTTACCCATGATGGAGAGCGACTGTAGCTTCCATCTGCCCAGTTTCTGCCTCACTTTCCTGATACACTCCTCCCAACACCTGGCACACACCCCGGCCTCTCTGAAACAAATACCCAGTACCTTCAGGTGGTCGGTCCTGACGGTGAAGGGGATGGAGGATTGGTCGGCCCAGTTCCCGAAGAGCATGGTCTTGCTCTTGCCTTGGTTTACCTTAGCTCCCGAGGCCCGTTCGAACTGGTCACATATGCACAAGTGTCTGTGCATGGACTGCGGATCTGAGTAGAAAACGGCGACGTCATCCATGTACAGGGAGGCCTTGACCTGCAGGCCCCCAATGCCAGGAATAGTCACCCCTCTCAGGCTCGGATCCTTCCTGATGGACTCAGAAAATGGCTCTATGCAGCACACAAACAAGGCAGGAGAGAGAGGGCAGCCCTGCCTGATTCCAGATCTGACTGGGAAGCTATCTGATTCCCACCCATTGATTAAGACTGCACTGATAATGTTGGCGTAGAGCAGTCGGATCCAATTGCAGATTCCCTCCCAAAAGCCCATTTTGGAGAGAACATCTCTCATATATCTGTGTGATATCCTGTCAAAGGCTTTCTCCTGGTCCAGGCTGATCAGGCAGGTGTCCAACCCTCTGTCCTGCACGTAGGCGATCGTATCCCTGAGGAGTGCAAGACTCTCAGCGATCTTCCTGCCCGGTACAGCACAGGTTTGGTCAGGATGAATCACCAACCCCAGAGCAGACCTGACCCGGTTGGCGATGACCTTCAACAAGATTTTGTAATCTGCGGTTAATAGTGAGATTGGTCTCCAATTTCTGAGTTCCTCCCTCTCCCACTTCCACTTGTAGATGAGGGTGATGATGCCTTTCCTCATGGATTCACTCATGGTACCTGCCAGAAGCATACTGACATACACCTCCAGCAGGTCCTGGTCAATCAAGTCCCACAGAGCAGAATAGAGCTTGACTGGTAAGCTGTCGCTTCCGGGAGTTTTATTCTTTTTGAAGGACTCGAGAGCCTTGGTCAGCTCATCCAGGGAAAGTGGCTGATCTAGCCTCTCCTGTGTTCTGTCGTCTAAGACTTCCGTGATAGAGGACAGGAACGATTGGGAGGCCGCGCTGTCGGTCGGCTTCGCGTCATACAGACTGGCATAGAAGGATTTGCTGATCCTCATGATGTCAGCCTGAGATGACGTTACCGAGCCATCTTCTTCCTTCAGGCTGCTGAGCACAGAGCTCTCTTTGTGCACCTTCTGGAAGAAGAAACATGAGCATGTCTCGTCCTGCTCCACGGAGTAGACCCTGGACCGGAAGATTATCTTGGAGCCTCTGAGGCAAAGAGCAAGGCTTGCTGGCCCTTCACCTCCTTGAGGTCCTCTGTGACATCAACCCCCATCATCTGCAGCAGGAGCAGGTACTTTCCTGGAGTTGGGACAGTTTTCCCCACCTCTCTCTCACCTCCTGAACACCTTTGAAGATGAAGAATCTCTTGATCTTCCCTTTTACTGTTTCCCACCAGTCCGCTGGGGACTCAAAGAGGGGCTTCATGGTTCTCCAACCTGCGTAGTCCCCCTTGAACTCCTCAACATTTCCCGGGGTCAACAGCTTGGTGTTCAGCTTCCAAGTTCCCTTACCAGCCCGCTGCTCATCTTATAGGTGACAGTCGGCCAGCAGGAGGCAGTGGTCAGAGAAGAACACCAGCTTGACGTCGGTGGATCTGACCGAGAGCGTTCGGGACACAAACAGGTAATCTATCCTTGAGCGGATAGACCCGTCTACCCGTGACCAGGTGTATCTACGCTGCGCTCTACTGCAGGGGTGCTGAAGACGTCGCACAGCTTTGCATCTTTGACTGTTTCCATCAGGAGTCTGAACGTAGCATCCAGTTTACTGTCCCCCCTGCCGGATTGTCCATCTGCATCAATGATACAGTTGAAGTCTCCGGCTAGAATGACTGGCCTGAACATAGCCAGTAACAGTGGAAGCTGCTGCAGGCTGGCCAACCGTTCACTCTTACCCACTGGGGCGTACACATCAATCATTCTCAGGGAAGCATTCCTGTACATGACGTCGGTGACGAGGAGGCGCCCGCCCACCACCTCCTTAACCTTGGAGATGGTGAAGTTGCCCTCCTCGCAATAGGATACCCATGCCTGAGGCGCGGCTATCATTGCCCCCCGACCAAACTGACGGCCCATGGGCCCACAAGCTCGACCATCTCCTGTAGCTGCTGAGGTGCAGTACACCACACTCCTGCAGAAACAGGACGTCGGCTTTAACTTTGGCCAGGAAGTCGAACGTAGAGACACATCTCATAGCATTTTTAATGCTACGCACATTAACACTGGCAATTTTTATCACCATTTTAACAGTTTATGAGGTTACCAGTGTCCATTTGCTGCTGGTCCTGCCTCTCTGGGGTAGCTATCTGCATTCCTGTAGTGAATGCGAACTACTGGACACTCGCAGGGCTGAGGTAGCTGTCCGGCTCCTCACTGGGGACATTTCCCCGCTCTGGTGTCTTCAGGTTGGGACCAGGATTCGTATAGTCCAGTTCTCTGTCAGAGGATCGCTGCTCCCAGTTACCTGGAGCTGTGGGGCGGTGAGTACCTCCTGGTTCTCACCAGGTGGGGGGTGGTCTTTACCAGTCCCCTCAGAGGGTTCATTGTTTCCTGTTTTGGAGATGCTGCCCTCCTTTCTCCCCACGGTGCTCTGTCTCTTCCTCTGGTGACAATCCTCCTTACGCCCGTCCTCACCATTGAAGACCTGCTTGTATCGTCCTCATGTAGGTGTCGTTTCCCCCTTTGTTTGCTCCTCCTCCATTTCCTCCGTCTGTCCTGTGGGAGCTTGGATTGGCTGCTGCACCTCCCCGCTGGCTGCCATCTGCTCTGCTCCATCCTTCTGGGTGCCCCCAGACACCGTTCCACTGCTGGTTTGTGGTACCTTTATGTCCTTTTGCAGTCCATGGCTCGTGTTGCCACCTCCGGCCATCTGTGCATAGGTGGTGGCCCCTCATCTTTGGCAGGCCTTGTACATGTGGCCCACCTCTCCGCACAGATTACAGTTCTTGGCCTCTTTGCATTCCTTGGTCGGGTGGCCTTCCTTCTTGCAGTTTTGACAGACGTTCACCATACAATCTGCCGCCATGTGGCCTGACCTCCCGCAGGTTCGGCACACTTTTGGCTGCTCTGCATACATCAGGTACCCTCTGCTCCCTCCGATTGCGAAGCTGGAGGGTGGATGGAGGATGTTCCCATTGTCATCAACCCTCAGGATTACCCTGACCTGCTGCTTGCTGGTCCAGATCCCGAAAGGGTCGACCATATCGGTGCTTTCTCCCTCGATGTGGACATGTCTTCTCAGGAAGGTCAGGACATCAGCTACTGGGACGTGGGGGTTGTACATGTGGATTGTAACAACCCGACTCCTCTGTGCAGGAAACACACATAACAGGACTGCTGACAAGATGCTTCACATTCCTGAAGGTCACGTCGAAATAGCCTGCCCCAGGGAAATCCTGCAGGCAGTATGTGTCTGCTTTTTTTAATTTCAAAAATAAACTTTATTCATAAAATTATTTGGATCTCTTCACAATTGGTCATGTCATTCTTGTGCACACATTACATTGCTTTACATACAGACATCGAAATTTATTTTCCCTATATACAAGTCTATACATTTACTATCCAGCTCTTCTGCTGAGGTGTCAGCGGAGCCCAAATGACTGGGTGGGCCCCTGTTCTTCTTTGACAGGCAGATGTTACACGGTGGTCTTTCCCTATCGCACCTTGATGGCAACTACCCCAAGCTTCAGCGTGTCCCCCAATACGTAGTCCTGGACCTTGGAATGTGCCAGTCTGCAACACGCAGTCGGGGTTAGCTCCTTCAGCTGGAAGATCAACGGGTTTCAGACCACCCAGAGAGCGTCCTTCACCGAGTTGATGTTCGTCTCGGTGTGCGTCCCGGGGAACAGGCTGTAGAGCACAGAGTCCTGCGTCACGGAGCTGCTCGGGATGAACTGCGACAAACACCACTGCATTCCTCTCCAGACTTCCTTTACGTAGGCACATTCCAGAAGGAGGTATGTGACAGTCTCGTCCCCTCCGTAGCTGCTTCGAGGGAAGTGTGCGGTGTGGCTGAGAGTCCGGGTGTGCATAAAGGATCTCACAGGCAGAGCCCTTCTCACCACCAGCCAAGCCATGTCTTGGTGCTTGTTGGAAAGTTCTGGCAATGAGACATTCTGCCAAATGACTTTGACAGTCTGCTCAGGGAACCGCTCGACAGGATCCGCCCTCTCCTTTTCCGAAGGGTCACAAGGTCACTATGTGCTGACCACTTCCTGATGGACTTGTGGTCAAAGGTGTTTTGCTTCATAAACTTCTCTACGAAGGACAGGTGATACAGAACGGTCCAACTACTCGGAGCGTTCCGCAGCAGCGAGGTCAGGCCCATCCTTCGCAACACCGGGGACAGGTAGAACCTCAGTACGTAGTGACACTTGGTGTTTGCGTACCGGAGATCCACGCACAGCTTGATGCAGCCACACACAAAGGTGGCCATCAGGGTGAGAGTGGCATTGGGTGTATTTTTTCCCCCATTGCCCAGATCTTTATACATCGAGTCCCTTCGGACCTGGTCTATCTTTGATCTTCATATAAATTGGAAGATGGCCCGGGTGACTGCAGTGGCACAGGTTCTGGGAATAGTCCATACCTGTGCCACGTATAACAGCAATGACAGTGCCTCACACCTGATGACCAGATTTTTTCCCGCAATGGAGAGCGACCATAGCTTCCATCTGCACAGTTTCTGCCTCACTTTGCTGAGACACTCCTCCCAAGACTTGGCGCACACCCCAGCCCCCCCCGAACCAAATACCCAGCACCTTCAGGTGGTCAGTCCTGACTGTGAAGGGGATGGAGGATTGGTCGGTCCAGTTCCCGAAGAGCATGGCCTCGCACTTGCCTCAGTTTACCTTGGCCTTCGATGCCCGTTCGCACTGGTCACATGTGCACGGACAGCGAATCTGAGCAGAAAACAGCGGTGTCATCCATGTACAGGGAGGCCTTGACCTGCAGGTCCCCAATGCCAGGAATAGTCACCCCTCTCAGGCTCGCATCCTTCCTGATGGACTCAGAAAATAGCTCTATGCAGCACACAAACAAGGCAGGAGAGAGAGGGCAGCACTGCCTGACTACAGATCTGACTGGGAAGCTGTCTGATTCCCACCCATTGATTGAGACTGCATTGACAATGTTGGTGTAGAGCAGTCTGATCCAATTGCAAATTCCCTCCCCAAAGCCCATTTTGGAGAGAACATCTCTCACATACGTGTGTAATATCCTGTTAAAGGCTTTCTCCTGGTCCAGGCTGATCAGGCAGGTGTCCAACCCTCTGTCCTGCACGTAGGCGATCGTATCCCTGAGGAGTGCAAGACTCGCAGCGATCCTCCTGCCCAGTACAGCACAGGTTTGGTCAGGATGAATCACCGACCCCAGAGCAGACCTGACCCGGTTGGCGATGACCTTTGACAGAATTTTGTAATCCGCATTCATCAGTGAGATTGGTCTCCAATTTCTGAGTTCCGCCCTCTCCCCCATCCACTTGTAGATGAGGGTGATGATGCCTTTCCTCATGGATTCACTCATGGTACCTGCCCGAAGCATACTGACATACACCTCCAGCAGGTCCTGGTCAATCAAGTCCCACAGAGCAGAATAGAGCTCGACCAGTAAGCTGTGGCTTCCGGGAGTTTTATTCTTTTTGAAAGACTCGAGGGCGTTGGTCAGCTCATCCAGAGATTGCGGCAGTTCGAGCCTCTCCCGTGTTCTGTCGTCTAAGACCTCCGTGATAGAGGACAGGAACGACTGGGAGGCCGCGCTGTCGGTCGGCTTCGTGTCATACAGACTGGCATAGAAGGATTTGCTGATCCTCATGATGTCAGCCTGAGATGACGTTACCGAGCCATCTTCTTCCTTCAGGCTGCTGAGCACAGAGCTCTCTTTGTGCACCTTCTGGAAGAAGAAACGTGAGCATGTCTCGTCCTGCTCCATGGAGCAGACCCTGGACCGGAAGATTATCTTGGAGCCTCTGAGGCAAAGAGCGAGGATTGCTGGCCTTTCACCTCCTTGAGGTCTTCTGTGACATCAACCCCCATCATCTGCAGCAGGAGCAGGTACTTTCCTGGAGTTGGGACAGTTTTCCCCGTCTCTCTCTCACCTTCTGAACACCTTTGAAGATGAAGAACCTCTTGATGTTCCCTTTTACTGTTTCCCACCAGTCCACTGGGGACTCAAAGAGGTGGCAATGTGAGCCGTGGACCCCCAAAGACCAGTAAGGTCCACCCAGACAGCAGGGAAATGGAGTCTGGTGGCACCCAGAAAGAAGAACAGGCTGGAGTGGAGGAGGCGGCAGCCAGCGGAGAGACACAGCAGCCGATCTTAGCTCTAGCTGGGCAGATGGAAGAGATGGAGTAGGAGGTAATCAAGCAGGCAGAGGAGTGGATACCTGTTAAAAACAGGAAGAGGAAATCTTGCCAGGCCCCCAAAGCCTCCCAGCAAAGGGGGAAAAGACAGCTGCACGAGGGAGGGATGGCCAGCTCTTCGGAGGGGGAAGATGGACGCAAAGAAGGCCATCACCACCAGAAGAGACAGAGCGCCGTAGGTAAAGAGGAGGGCATTTCCTCCCAACCAGGAAACAACGGACCCGCCAAAGTCGACCCTCCACCCAGTGAGAACCAGGGGGTACCCACTGCCCCACAACTACAGGCAACTGAGAGCTGTGATCCTCTGACAGTCCCATTGTCAGACACAGAACTGGACAGTGAGGACCCTTGCCTTGGCTCAATGACACCAGAGCGGGTAAATGACCCCAGTGAGGAGCTGGATAGCTACCGCAGCCCAGCGAAGGTCCAGCAGTTCGTGCTCACCATGGGGATGTAGACAAGCTACCCCAGAGACAGGACAGTCAAATGGACAATGGTAACCCCATAAACTGGGGGTTAAAGAAGTTTCATTTGCTTTCATATAACAGGGCACCCACTCAGTAGGTGGGTTCCGCTGAAGCCACAGCTAAATACCAAGAGACTGGATGGTTAATAAAGGGAACTGTAAATAGGATAACTATAAATTTGATTAATAAATAATCTGTTCTTTGTAATGTTAAGACATGCAATGTATATATCTATGAACGACATGGCAAATTGTACCAGTACGAAAAATTTAGTTCTATGAATAAAGTATATTTTGAAATAAAAAAAAAGAAGCCAGCATGAAGATCCACCAAGAGCAGGTCAGCACAACCAAACGATCCTCCAATATCCAATCACAATCTAGTGATGATCTCCACAAGCTCTGATAACTCGAAGCTCAACACTCATCCTGAGACTCTTGGTCTGGTATCTCTCCTGCCAGGTAAGTGACAGTCACATTTTTTTAATTTCAAAAATATACTTTATTCATAAAATGATTTGATGGTCTGTACATTTGTTCATGCCATACATATGTCAACATTTACATACACAGATCAGTTTATCATTGTTATATACAGGTCTGTGCTTTTCTCAATCATATGCCCATATATTTAGCTGATGCATCAGCAGAGCCCAAAACGTCTGCATGGGCCCCCTTTAGGCAGGCAGATGTTACACGGTGGTCTTTCCCCACCACGCCTTGGCGGCAGCTGCCCCAAGCATCAGCGCGTCCCTCAACATGTAGTCCTGGACCTTGGAATGTGCCAGTCTGCAACACTCAGTCAGGGTCAACTCCTTCAGCTGGAAGATCAACAAGTTTCAGACCGCAAAGAGAGCGTCCTTCACCGAGTTGATGATCCTCCAGGCGCAGTTAATGTTCGCCTCGGTGTGAGTCCCAGGTAACAGGCCGTAGAGCACGGAGTCCCGCGTAACGGCACTGCTCGGGACGAACCTCGACAAGCAGCACTGCATTCCTCTCCAGACTTCCTCTGCGTAGGCACATTCCAGAAGGAGGTGCATGACAGTCTCATCCCCACCGCAGTCGCTTCAAGGGCAGCGTGCGGTGCGGCAGAGAGTCCGGGTGTGCTTAAAGGATCTCAAAGGCAGGGCCCTTCTCACCACCAGCCAAGCCATGTCTTGGTGCTTGTTGGAAAGTTCTGGCGATGAGGCATTCTGCCAAATGGCTTTGACAGTCTGCCCAGGGAACCGCTCGACAGGATCCGCCCTCTCCTTTCCCGAAGGGACTCAAAGACACTTTGTGCTGACCACTTCCTGATGGACTTGTGGTCAAAGCTATTTTTCCTCATAAATTTCTCCACGAAGGACAGGTGATACGGAACGGTCCAACTACTCGGAGCGTTCCGCAGCAGCGAGGCCAGGCCCATCCTTCGCAACACCAGGGACAGATAGAACCTCAGTACGTAGTGACACTTGGTGTTTGCATACTGGGGATCCACGCACAGCTTGATGCAGCCACACACAAAGGTAGCCATCAGGGTGAGGGTGGCATTGGGCGTGTTTTTTCCCCCATTGCACCGGTCTTTGTACATAGAGTCTCTACGGACCCGGGCCATTTTTGATCTCCACATGAAGTGGAAGATGGCCCGGGTGACTGCGGCGGCACAGGTCCTGGGGATAGGCCAGACCTGTGCCACATATAACAATACTGAGAGTACCTCACACCTGATGACCAGGTTTTTTCCCGCGATGGAGAGCGACCGTTGCCCCCATCTGCCTAGTTTCTGTCTCATCTTCCTGATCCGCTCCTCCCAGGTCTTGGTGCACGCCCCAGCCCCCCCGAACCAAATACCCAGCACCTTCAGGTGGTCAGTCCTGACGGTGAAGGGGATAGAGGATTGGTCGGTCCAGTTCCCGAAGAGCATGGCCTCGCTCTTTCCTCGGTTTACCTTGGCCCCCGAGGCCCGTTCGAACTGGTCACAGATGCACATGAGTCTGTGCCCAGACAGCGGATCCGAGCAGAAAACAGCGACGTCATCCATGTTACAGGGAGGCCTTAACCTGTAGGCCCCCACTGCCAGGAATAGTCACCCCTCTCAGGCTCGCATCCTTCCTGATGGATTCGGCAAATGGCTCTATGCAACACACAAACAAGGCGGGTGAGAGGGGGCATCCCTGCCTGACTCCAGATCTGACTGGGAAGCTATCTGATTCCCACCCATTGATTGAGACTGCACTGACAATGTTGGTGTAGAGCAGTCTGATCCAATTTCCGATTCCCTCCCCAAAGCCCATTTTGGAGAGGACATCCCTCATATATGTATGCGATATCCTGTCAAAGGCTTTCTCCTGGTCCAGGCTGATGAGGCAGGTGTCCAACCCTCTGTCCTGCACGTAGGCGATCGTATCCCTGAGGAGTGCAAGACTCTCAGAGATCTTCCTGCCCGGTACAGCACAGGTTTGGTCCGGGTGGATCACCGATCCCAGAGCAGACCTGACCCGGTTGGCGATGACCTTTGATAAGATTTTGTAGTCTGTATTTAACAATGAGATCGGTCTCCAATTTCTAATTTCCTCCCTCTCCCCCTTCTGCTTGTAGATGAGTGTGATGATGCCTTTCCTCATGGATTCACTCATGGTACCTGCCCGAAGCATACTGACATACACCTCCAGCAGGTCCTGGCCGATCAAGTCCCAAAGAGCGGAATAAATCTCGACCGGTAAGCCGTCGCTTCTGGGAGTTTTATTCTTTTCGAAGGACTCGAGGGCCTTGGTCTGCTCATCCAGAGATAGCGGCTGGTGTAGCCTCTCTCGTGTTCCATCGTCTAGGACTAACGTGATAGACGACAGGAACGACTAGGAGGGCGCGCTGTCGGTTGGCTTCGAGCCATATAGACTGGCATAGAAGGATTTGCTGATCCTCATGACGTCAGCCTGAGATAACGTTACCGAGCCATCTTCTTCCTTCAGGCTGCTGAGCACGGAGCTCTCTTTGTGCACCTTCTGGGAGAAGAAATGTGAACACGTCTCGTCCTGCTCCACCGAGCGGAACCTGGACCGGAAGATTATCCTGGAGGCCTCCGAGGCAAAGAGCGAGGCTTGCTGGCCCTTCACCTCCTGGAGGTCCTCTGTGACATCGACTCCCATCGTCTGCAGCAGGGGCAGGTTCTGCATGCTTTCCTGGAGCTGGGACAGTTTTCCCCGCCTCTCTCTCACCCCCTGAACACCTTTGAGGATAAAGAACCTCTTGATGTTCCCTTTTACCGTTTCCCACCAGTCTGCTGGAGACTCAAAGAGGGGCTTCACGGTTCTCCAACCTGCGTAATCCCTCTTGAGCTCCTCGATCTTTCCCGGGGTCAACAGCTTAGTGTTCAGTTTCCACGTTCCCTTGCCCATGGCAAGTAAGTGACAGTCACGTTTACTGCTTGGAATCCACAGCACTCCCTCAGGATCTTCTTCATGAACACTGTCCGATGACTCATGTATGCTCCTCACCCTTCTTCACAGTCACCCTGACTGTGTTCTGAATCCCCTGGCCTGGGCTGCAGGTGGCTGCAGAGGTCATAGATCCCAGGTTGCCTTGTCTGTGAATTGGTGTTAGGCTGAAGCCAGCATAAAGATCCACCAAGAGCAGGTTAGCCAAATGATCCTCCAACATCCAATCACGATCCAGCGACAATTTCAACTAGCTTGATGACTTGCTACTCGACACCCATTCTGATAAGAAAAGACACTTGATCTTAGCTAAAAAGACCAAATCCCTGATTGCCAACATCACAGGGTCCTCTCTTGCCTGTGGCTGAGCAAGTGCCTGGTCTCTCGGGTGTTTCTTCCTGATGAAGGGCTTTTGCCCAAAATGTCGATTTCGCTGCTCGTTGGATGCTGCCTGAACTGCTGTGCTCTTCCAGCACCACTAATCCAGAATCTGGTTTCTAGCATCTGCAGTCATTGTTTTTACCTTGTTTCTTCCTTAGCCAGCTAGAACTGTTACAGTGAGATGCACTCTCAAAAACCTTCTCATGCTAACATTGCCATCGAGGTGTTGGTATCTGGGCTGGTGGCTAAGCCAGAAGGCAGACTTGCCAACGCATTATCTGAGGCTTCAATGCTGTCACCTTCAGAGGTCAAGAAGTTGGCTTCAGAGGAAGCTGGTCATTTGTCAGGGACATGCCAGCAATACCTGCAAGACAAAAGAGAGGAAAAGCTACATGGCTAGTGCTTAGAAGTGGCATACAGTACAATGAACAACACTGACAGTGAGATCACTGGAATGAAGAGCGGTGCTTACTCAGTTGATGAAATATGGATACCCCAATATCACCAGAAGAGCAGTCCCAGGCTTGCCTTTTAAGGTCCAGGATTCTTTGCTCATAGAGACTGAGGATGTCAAATATTAGGCATCCCATCACCCATCAGGGCCCTCTCTGTCATTCTGTGGGCTGTCTTCTCCTGGAATGAGATAAAGGGAAGAAGTGTGGGAGGATGAGGGATAACGAGCGTGAGTGAAGGAAGTCATTGTAGGCAATAGTGAGAATATTCATGCATGAGCCTCAGTGGGAGGTGGATATATTAACAGTGACAGAGCAATTGTGAGATGGCAGATAGAAAAGTGTGGGACTTACTCTGATGGAGTGGAGAAGGTCTTTGACTTCTTATAGCACTGCTGGCCATTCCTCCACATCAAAGAGTCAGTACTGACCTTTGTGGTAAGCTCAGACCATACTGCAAGGGACAAGCGATCTGCCAGTTCTCTGGAAAGAGGATGCCTCACCCTTGCATCATCGTCTCACACAGCACCTCTGGCTCCGTGTTGGAGATTCACAGAATCATCTTCTCTGAATATTCAGCTTCCATCCCTGACTGAGCAAGGCAGCTTCAGATCACCAATGTTCATCTGGGTGCATAAAGCCTTCCAAACATGACTTAGAAGCAGGAGATGTTGGTCTCTCAGTCAATATCTAGTGAGTGGTGTCTGGGAATGGCGTGTGGTAAAATAGGATAAAATGAAACATGAGGGACATCATAGGGAAAAGTAGGTAATTAATGAGGCCAATTTGCTAAGATATAAGGAGCAATATCTTTAAGTCTCCCAGGAAAATCTCTCAAAAAAACTCAACAAAACTTGCACTTTGCAACAATTAAATAAGATTTAGCCTCTGTTGTCTGTGCTTGCTTGAGAACATGTCTGTACCCTTGCATGAAAGTCTGTGTGTGTCTGCCTGTGTACCATGAGTCTCTGTGTAAACTTGTGTGTGTGTGTGTGTGTGTGTGTCTGTCTGTCAGTCTGTGTTGTGTGCGTGTGTGTGTGTGCATTTGTATCTGTGTATGTTTTTATGTGTCTCTATGCATACATGCATACATCTGAGTGTGTGTGTCTGTGTGACATCTATGTATACGGTTGTGTATGTGAGTCTGTGTATGTGTGTGTTTGTGTATGCAAGTCTATGCGTGAGTATGTGCTTATGCATGTGAATCACTGGGAGTTGCTTACACGCACATATACTCATGAGCTCCCTTTCTGTTTTTTCTTTCATTGGTAGTCAAGTGGCACTACATCAATTTTCCACTGCAATCTTGGCCATGTTTTCTTTTTCCATCATGGTCCAGTGGCTGTGTGCATGAATATTTCCCTGATGATCCACTAATGGATAAATGTTGTGTTCTCATGTGGTCCAGTACCAGCCATATGTATAATTGCTAAGAGGTTTAGGAATGAACATGTATCTGATTTCCTGACAGTATAATGGTTAGTATCTGGCAATCTGATTCATGAATGATCTAGTGGAATACTTGCCTGATTGGCCAGAGCCTTTTGGCCTGCATATGTCTAGTTCCATTGAGTTTTAATCTCTATTCTTTTACAGTGTAGTGTTCACCTTATTCCTCAAAAATCTTAGAGGCTATGAATTAATCCATTAATGATATGAGTTAAATGACCACCCCTAATTTTATTGTTCATAATTTAGATTTTAATTTATGCAGACTAAATAATGAGAATGTAAATTATATTGAATGCATACACCTTTGTTTTAGTCAAAATGTAATAATAACTGAACTTCTTTCCTCTTTGTCAGTTCATACAACTGAAGTGCAACCGGAAAACAGACCTGGGAAAAAACTCCAAGGTCTTGATATTATAACACAATGACAGGAGTTTGACTGGAAATTAAGTGGGACATCATTTGTCATTAAGTTTAGCTTCATGCTTACTTTTATTATGGGAAAAGTAACTCTTTTTGTGGTGGCTTTAAAATGTAGAAGGAAGATGTAATTGTTGAGATTTATTTTCTCATGGGATTTGGGGTTCCGCCAGAAAATGTTGATTTTGTCACTTTTTTGGTTTAATTTCTGATTTTTTTTTTGGAGCATAACTGTTCTCCTGCTTTTCAGGCCAAAAATAATTTCTCCTGGAAAAGTTACAGATATTTTAAATATGAAGATAAACATAATTGTCAAGTCTTCAAAATAACTTTTATAGGATCCAATAAATTTGACTCCAGATAGTTCATGTTAATTTGTGAATTGAAATGTTTACAACATGTTTATAATAATTCACTCCCCCACAGCAATCCAGAGATAGGCTTGTGCTTACATGAACTGAGGAGTGTACTAATTCAGTCTTTACTTGCAATAACTTTGAATAGATGTAAGTGAAATGTCTAAGGAAATGTCACACCCAGACAGAAACATACCTTTCCCCTGGAGATTCTAACCAATCTGCTGTTCACTTCAAATATTTTCTAATCTGCACATGGAAATTACTGTGGATTATAGCACCTTAATACTATTGTGCAAAATCCCTTTGTTTATTATTTTGACAGATGAGTTAATCTCCTTAAAATAGACTATTGCTTTCCATTCAATGTCTCCTTGGTTGGTGCCTGTGGTTATATGTATGGTGAGGAGTCTTTTGCCATTACTGAGATCTCAGTGCAATTTCTTCAACAAAGTTAACTTTTTACAATTCTAAACCCATTCTTTATTTCACTTCCAAACTCTTTCAATTCTGCAAGCACATTGACAGGGATGCTCAAATTAAACAATTTAATAAACTCCTCATCTCTATAAGAAATCTCTGTGGCAAATCTTTAATAAAATTCACCTGGATTGACCAGGGCATTATTTTTAAAGTTACCTTTTAGCCAGCACAGAAGTTAATCAATGAAGCCAAATATTCTGCATAATTAATTTAGATGAGCATTATACATCCAAATAACAGAAATTAGAAACACAGAAAATCGGAGAGGGAGAAGGCCATTAAAACCTTCAAGCCTGCTCCAATATGCAATATGATCATGGCAGGCAATTCAGTGCCTTGTTCCCACTTTCACCCATACTCTTCAGGGCCCTGTTCCCACTTCCACCCCATACCCTTTAATCTCTTTAACCCTAAGAAATATAAGAGCAATGCTCTTCTTTCATATGAATAGAATCTGTTCAAAATTCTATATGCACATTCTATAGAATCAATACCCAATTTTCTTCAGACATAAAAGAACTGAGACCTGAAACAAAAGCAGAAATTGCTGGAGAAACTCAACAGGTCTGACGGAATCTGTGGGAAGAAAGCAGAGTTAGTATTTTGAGTCTGGTGACTTTATCATACTAGATGAAAGATTAATATATGTTGGCTGGTCTATAAGTGATTCATGGGGCTGGATTTTCTGATGTAAGGGTGTCAGATTTGGAGACAGAGAGAAGCTTGGAAAGTAAAGAGAGCAATCTTTCACATCTTGGCTTATTTTTCAGGAATAAATCTGGAAAACCAGATTTCACAGCCTGCTCCACGTAGATAGCCAGACAATTAGAGCAAAAAAGAAACCAATTACAAGGTTCAGTGACTGATGTCATTGGTATTTTCTCATCATCAGCTTGGCCCTCACTAAGTATTAGGGTGTCCTGCTCAGTGGAGGTTTCTACAGTTCTGCTACTTGGAGAGGTCTGGGGATCATCCAGTATTGTACATAGGATGCTGAGGAACTGAGAGAATATGAACAGCCTTCCAAGGAGAAGAATGAAGACATAGGGAAGGTGGATGCTGTCCTTTTCCGTGACCGATCTCAGCTGCCTCAGGTGCTATAAGTCAGGCAGGACTTGACTTTCTCCCGGTTCCAGTAGATGGGAGCTGAGTGCAGAAGTTCATGATGGAATGCAAAATAATCACTGGTCATAACAACAGCATTTCATTTGTGTTGTGGGTGAACTGCAGCCTCTACTCACTTGGTTTGTGTTTGATTTTGCTGACAGCGAATAAAAATTTGGAATAGCCTGATTGTTTCCCCATGTATCCCCATCTGGACAATGACAAATTGTATGTCTCTAGTGGGCAATGGGTATAGAGCAGCGATGACTTAGAGAGGGTGATGAGATGGCATGTGGCCAAGAACAAGTAGACTGTGTGCATCGCTGATTAAATAGAGAACGGGGAGTTATATGTGTGAGGGAGTGTCAGCCTTGCTGGCCATCTACCATGAGCAGTGTGATTTATGGCTGTTGTGCCATTTCATTGCTCAGTGAGGGGCAATGCTGCATTTGTCAACCCTTGTCCGCCTTTTAAGTATGGTGTTGGTGCAGAGGTACCAATCCTTTGTCCAATATCCACTGAGGTGGTCTGGCAGAGGTGCATGGTAAGATGGCTAGAATTGGTACTCAATTCTAGCAAAGAGATGGATCGAGTAGGTAATGAGGAGGGTTTGGTAAGATATGGCCAGTAATTCTGCCAGGCCTTGTGATGAAAATCTATCCCAAAACATTCAATGCAACTCACACATAGCTAAAACAAGGTAAGGTTCAGCCCATGGTCACTGCCTGTCTAGAAGCTACTGAATCTGTCAGCACACTTCATTTTATGAAGGTGCAGAATTTATATTTCACCTTGATTTCTGTTTGCGAGTAGACCTCCCAATTAGCTCTCCAGGCATGATGCGACCATTACAGGATGTATCAAATCAGATGGAAAGTAGTGGTTCAAGGAAACAGTTCATTACCATTTTTTTGAAGAAAATTAAGAGGTAGACAACAAATACTGGCTCATTACTGACACCCACATGACATAAAAAACATAAATAATTGAAAAAGAGCAATAGTTGATGGTAAAATCTGACGATAGCTGATACAAAACATGATTCTTGCTATTCTTTCACAAACTGGTTACCTGCCCTGAATTGACATCAATTTCCAGTTTAGACTAAGTTGTAATTGCTTAAGAATTCGATACCCTATTTTAAAGATTAGCTAAATTAGAAATTAGCTGAATTATGATTTTAATTTACATCAAAAGTTTAATGGAATAACTTCATTATGTCCTTTAATAACTGCAGTGATTTGCAAGAAACCCTTTAAGCACTAATACCAAATAGTAAAATTTGAGAATCAATTCATCTCTTCTCCCAAGATACCTGAAAGACTACAGTATCATGTAGACAATTTAGGAAACACGAGAGCATGGAAAGCTATTGATATAATTAATTTGTTAGAAGGGATTTACCAACAAGTTCTGTACTTCTTTTCTCAGCACAGGATTTTGTTTTTTTCAATTTTGAGCAACCATATGAGATTGAGAAATTATTTTTATGTCTTTACATTATCTTCTTATCATCTCCATTCTTATCAAGAATGGAGCAGTGGAACTAAAAGATTTGGGAGTACAAATGTACACAGAAAAGAGATGCAAAATGTTGCCTGCTGAGTTAAGGATTGGGCGTAAAGACCTGACATTGTATGTCTAAAATAGTCGATATGAGAAGAAAGATATGAAGAGTCCTACAGGGCAATCTTGTCAAATATTGCTTATTTCTTACATTGCAACAAGAAGTGAGAGACTATGCTTGTGATAACCACATTTTGTACCACTTTTCCTGAAACTAGCTAACTAACTGGTCTCAGAAGCCTTCACCTATCACCGTCAAATAGAAGCTTATCCCTGCTTTTCTCATGGTTATTGCTTTCCTCCATCTCTGCTGCTGAAAGTCTGACAGCCTGATTGAAGTCAGTCAGACAGCATCCAAGGTGCTGGAAAATCAACATTTTGGGCATAAGCCCTGATGAAGGTCTTATGCTCGAAACATTTATTCTCCTGCTTCTCGGATGCTGCTTGACCAGCTGTGCTTTTCCAGCACCACATTCTTTGACTCTGATCTCCAGCATCTGCAGTCCTCATTTTCTCCTGGTTGAAGTCATGCTCCATAATATCACTTCTTGCTAAACCCCAAAGAGGGAAAAATACCTTGGGTGTTGTAGGTTGGCTGTCAGTGGAATGTCATGTTCCCAGATTTCTTGCCCTCTTAATCACTGAGCTGCCTAAAAGGAGGACGATTGGTGATGAACTCACTGATTAAACTTGTATTAGCCCCAGGCACAAAAATGGCACAGGCTTCATTGATTTTCAATGCCTGGTTGGATTACCAGCTTTGCTTGCCTAGAGTCTACAAAAAAATGTCATCCCTATTAACTCAGCTTCCCTTGCACTGCATGCCACATTAAAGCAGCAAAGTATAGATTCAAAGCTCGTGAGTTTTTGGAAGCTACATTTTGTGAATCCTATAAAAACGGGCATTTCTTCAAATAAACATAAAAATGGGAAATGCGGTTCACTGTAAGAAGTACACAGTTTTTGATGTTTTCTGACTGTCAAATAGAATTGGGTAGAGGTGCGTTCCACACATTGCAAAGACATGGATATAAACAAGTGAAATCAAGTCGGGTTTCTCTTTCTGGAAATGTAAAACAACATTATTCTGTTCTTAAAAGCACTGGAAGAACAATGGAATTGATTGAACAGCCGTCACTAACATGATATTGCAGAAGCCAACAGAAAGCTGAAACCATAGATTTCAGCTATTAAGTCTCTTTGAATTAGCATTATTGTTTCAAGTTTCAAACAGTCCCTTGGTTAGCAAGGGTCAACTTGTATTCCAAAAATAAAAATGAACTGCTGGTGTAGGGGTGGTGGTTGAATATATTTTTCATTCACCACACTGATGTGAGGGAGGTTCTTAAATTTCTACACATCTTGACAACACAGCCAAATTTGTGTGCTTGATTCCTTGCTCCCAGTAAGCTATCCATCTGCGGAGTGAAAAATTGAGATGCAGAAATTTTTTGGGGGATTGGAAAAATCTTATGTGTTGAAAAGATCACAACTCATACTTAAGGGTGCCTGATGTAGATTAATGGCTGAATAATATAGATTAGATATTGGCTTATAATTGAAAGATTCATGATTCTGGAGAATTTGAAAAATATAGGGTTGAAATGTAGTTATTTGGAACATGCAAACAGGCTGTCAGTGCCTCCAGCTAATCATGATCCATGGTACATGATCAGCACACTCTCGGCCCGGTTCTGTCCACTAGGCTAATTGGAATATTTTGTATATCATAATACTGTAATTTTCAAAGTAGAGAGAGAGAATGGCTGGCTGAATATGGTCTCTAGCCATTTTAGTGGCTAAATACCATCAGCTGGATATAGGACTACCTCCCTGTTGGCACTGAGCATCATGAGTAAATATGTCCCATATAAAGACTATGCAGCTGGTCTACCTTCAACAAGCTTTGACATTCGATATAAAAAACAAATAATTTTGTTCAAGTTTCCTTTTGAAGAAATTATGCATCAATGCAATCCTCCACATTATTACAATGATAAAAAAAAACTAAAGGGCAGTGATAAGTGAGCAAACTGTGGACCCACAGGCCTACATGTATTGCAACTTCAGTATATTTTGCTCCAGTGTAACAATATTAATGTAGTAGTAGAGGCTATTTGAGGACATCCTGTCTCTGTTCATTCTTTTCCTGCATCCATGGTTGTTTATCTAGTGGATAAGCCCAAGGAATTGGTGGGGAGATTTTCCCTGAAAGCTCCTCTTACAATTATAGACCTGAGGCATCCAACAGCAGGGTGACACAGATCAAGCAATCAAATAATCTTCATCTTATTAGGAGGATGATAAATTTTGGTGTTTGGTAACTCTCAAGCTGTGGTCTTCCTAGTTCTGACACTTCTTTTGGTGTAAAGTTGTATCAGAGGATGCCCTGTGTGCAGTTAGCTCAGATGAAAAGTTGTAGGGGATATGGGATGGTGGGAATGTGCCTCCAGCAGGAGCAGTAATGATTATGTTACAACAATGCTTCTGTTTACTCCCAGGACATAAGAAATGAGCCTGGATACCATGGCATTGAAACCAATAGACAAATAACTACAGCAAATGTTTGTTAACTAGCATCTATGGGATCAGGAGTGAGCTGGTTGATCAAATATTCCGGTTGATCAAGAGGACCACATAATCAATGTAAAAACACATCAAGTAATGGAAATGTAACACAGAGGGTATATGCATCACTACTATTATATTTTATTTTCAGCATGAATCATTTAAATAATATTGCAGCTTTGTCCTAAATAAAACTTATTGGCAGAGAGCTTTCGCACCCTCAACTGACTACTCAGATATCATGGAGATCACAATAGTACTTTCAATAGTTGAGGTATATAATTTTTGTCGGCTTATCAAGTGTGCCAGTTCATTAAGGTGCTGGTTAAAACAAAGTTTGTTCTGTTCAAACATTACATTCCTCAGAAGCATGGCTGTCTGCACTAACATGAAGCTGTTAAGTTACAAGAGAGGAGCACGCTTCTTCTAGAATTTCATGTTTGAAGTGATCCGAGGTAAGGTAGAGTATGAGACCTTTACATCATCAGGCCATATGCAAATTTATGTGATGACAACATGAGCATATCCCTAGATGGCAGCTTCCTCAGTGTTGTGGAATAGAACTAGGTCAACTATTACAGTGGAAGCAATCTTCGGATAATTCCAGGCAGATGAAAGGGAGGAGAACAGAAGGACATTAATGTGAGCCTGCAGTGGCTTCTGGAAGGTGAAGGTAAAAGGGAATTACTTTTCCAAAAGGATGTCAAAGGCCATTGATCAGGATCCATGAGGAGAGATGAAAACCTGAAGACTCATGGAACCTACTGTTCTCAGCGGGTGTTTAAAAAGGCTGTTGATCCTTTGTTATCGTAAGTATATTAGGCTTGTTTTAGGCAACTACCAGAAATGCCAAAAGTGTTAACTTTACCATTATGGAATATCCATAAGTGCAGATTTGGTATGCATTGTTGCTCCCAAAATTAATGCTTTTGTCTGAATTTTCGACGTTGAAATTAATGCATCACATACCAATTTCTCCTCAGAGGCTTTACATTCACAGCAAGATTTCTCCTTTTCATGCTTAATCTACAGATTTTATCAGATAGCTTCATTGATCCAATCCTCCAGCATGCTAGTACAGTTGCTCTAACATGTAAGCATAATTCCTTCAGAAGCAGTTCCCCACTCTAAGTACAGGATTAGTAAATTCACCAGTATTTGTTAACCTCAAAGAATTTCCAGTGTCCCCTGCCTTCTCAATTAATACAGCACAAGAACATTTCTTTCATTTCCTGGTCTGTCCCCGAGCTGCTCCAAGTATACAAATTAGAATCACTGATGTTTGCTGTCCAAGACTCAACAATGTAGGCTACTGAGATTCAACAGAAGTTATATACAAATGATGAATATACCACAACATATGCATGCTGTGAACTGTTTGGTCTTCCAAAGAAAAACTTAATTTCAAAATGGTCCAATTTCTGTTCTATCTAAGTGAACCTAAACTAACCCAACCCTGGTATGGTTCTAAATCATAAATGCATCTCTTACTACCCGATTGCTCCCGATTCACTATACTTATTCCAAACTTTGAAAGTCAACACCTGGAAATAATGGTTACCATCAGTGATTTGTATTCTTGCCAAGTTATTGTTCTTGAGTATAAATAACAGTTTTGGATGTGATCATCACATTTTTAAAAATGAAGGCATTATAACGTTATGCCCATAGCGTGTGAATAGATTTGTTTTCAACTTGCTTCCTGTTTCACAGCTGAATAGGTAATCACCACAGCACTCAGTAAACTTTGAGCTACAATTAATCAGGTGTTCAAGTTGAAAATAAGCTCACTGCTATGTTAAATTATTCTGCATTCATGTTTTCTTCTGAACTAATTGTCACAATCCAACTGAATAAAATTATCATTCAGTCTATCAAGATGAGTAAATAGATTGAATCAAATAGTGGAGTACAAACAATGTGGTGTTACTTTCTTTAGAGTATTATTCTAGATGTTCAGGATCCAAGGAGCAGCAATGTTACCATCAAGAAATTCATCACTTTGTATGGTGTGTTTTGCCACAAAAATGGAAATGGAACATTTTTATTTGATCCATCAAGTATTTATTAATGAAATTGATGTCAGAATTATGTGAAAATTTCAGCAAATAAGGAGGATCTGACCTCTAGTCCATCCCTTCCCTAAATTCCTGCAGTGCCAGCACAGTTTTCTGCCACATACTGCCTACTCTTGCTGAACCTTTCTACCTTGGTACTTCACTCCATACTTTACTAGCTCTATCTTTTGCAATAAGCTTTCATTCTCGCATTTCCCTAATATAAAACACTGGGATCTTTACTCCATTTAAGGTGATACTTAAATGCAAGCTATTGCACAAAGGTTATGTGGGGTGTGCAGTGTGCGTAATGCTGTGCCATGCAAACTTTAGTTATCTCACTTTGAATTCAGAAACTATTGGAATTCAATATGAAGACATTATTATAGCTGAATTAGAAGGATAGCACTTTGGATAGCACTTGAGGAGTTTACCGAGATAAGAATGGATTATGAAGATAACAAAGACATTTTTAAAAATTTTGATCATGAGACGTGAGCATTACTGGCGAAGCCAGCATTTGTTGCTCATCCCTAACTGCACTTGGGAAGGTGGGTTTGAGATGACTTGCTGATTTACTGCAGTCATTGGGGTGTAGCCATTATTACAGTGGAAGGTATAGGAAGCTAGTTCCAATACTTTGGTACTGCAACCGTGATCAATCAAAAACAAAAACCGTGACCAAACATTCACTTATTTTGCTTTCTTTTGCTTTCATGCTCCATTATCATTAAAACAATCATTCCAGGTTCTCACATTGGATTTTAAATGTTCCACACCAGGATAGTATATACTTTGGAGAGAAAATTGAAGCTTCCATGTACTTGCTGCCCTTGCCCTTCTGGCTTGTACAGACCATGGATTTGGAAAGTGTTGACAAAGGAGCTTGCATCAGTTGCTGCAGTGAACCTTACAGGTGGTACACACTGTGTCCTACTCGATGTAGGTGGATATGCACAAATGACTAAAAGCTGAGATTCCATTTGTTTTTACAAATCCTGAGTTCTACAAATAGAGGCACAGTGAAAAAAGTCAAGAATATTAAAGATAAACACCTTTTTAGATGGAGTAGTGTGTCAAGTTCTGGGCAAGCTTCACAGACAGTTGAAAAACATTTAAGGAGAATGGTTCATGGGAACTCAGCTATGTGGGTTGATTGGAGAAGCTGGGGCTACTCAAGAGAAGCCAAAATAAAATTAATGAAGGTGTACAAAATCATGAGCATCTAGGAACAGTAGACAGTGGAAATTATTCCTATTGAATGAAAAATTGTGTGTAGGAGCACTTTGATGTAAGGGAAATAGTAAAAGATAAAATGCCAACCTGAAGGTTTTGGGTGGCACAGTGGCTCAGTGGTTAGCACTGCTGCCTCCCAGTGCCAGGGACTTAGGTTTGATTCCAGCTTCAGGCAACTGTCTGCGTGGATTTTCTCCCTGTACCTGCATGGGTTTCTGCCCACAATCCAAAAATGTGCAGATTAAGTGAATTGGCCATGCTAAATTGCCCATAGTGTTAGGTGCATTAGGCAGGGGTAAATGTTGGGGAATGGGTCTGGGTGGGTTACTCTTCAGAAGGTTAGTGTGGACTGAGTCATAGAGATGTACAGCACGGAAACAGACCCTTCGGTCCTACTCGTCATGGTGACCAGATATCCCACCTGCCAGCAGCTGCCTCATATCCCACCAAACTCTTCCTATTCATATACCCATCCAGATGCCTTTTAAATGTTGCAATTGTACCAACCTCCACCACTTCCTCTGGCAGCTCATTCCATATATATTGCCCCTTACATCTCTTTTATATCTTTCCCCTCTCACAATAGACAATAGACAATAGACAATAGATGCAGGAGTAGGCCATTCAGCCCTTCGAGCCTGCACCGCCATTCAATATGATCATGGCTGATCATTCCTAATCAGTATCCTGTTCCAGCCTTATCTCCATACCCCTTGACTCCACTATCTTTAAGAGCTCTATCCAATTCTTTCTTAAATGAATCCAGAGACTGGGCCTCCACTGCCCTCTGGGGCAGAGCATTCCACACAGCCACCACTCTCTGGGTGAAGTAGTTTCTCCTCATCTCTGTCCTAAATGGTCTACCCCGTATTTTTAAGTTGTGTCCTCTGGTTCGGCACTCCCCCATCAACGGAAATATGTTCCCTCCTGCCAGAGTGTCCAGTCCTTTCATAATCCTATATGTTTCAATCAGATCCCCTCTCAGTCTTCTAAACTCACCCTAAACCTATGCCTTCTAGTTCTGGATTCCCCCATCCCAGGGAAAATATTTTGTCTATTTATCCTTCCACGCCCCTCATGATTTTATAAACCTCTATCAGGTCATCCCTCAGCTTCAGATGCTCCAGGAAAAACAGCCCCAACCTATTCACCCTCTCCCTGTAGCTCAAATCCTCCGACCCTGACAACATCCTTGTAAATTGTTTCTGAACTCTCAAGTTTCACAACATCACCTTGTTGGGCCGAAGGGTCTGTTTCCCTAGTGGAGAGAATCTAATCTAAAAAAACCTTTTTACATGGTCAGTGAGTAGGATATGGAATATAATGACTGACATTGTAGCGGAAGAAAATCAAATCTTGGCTTTCCAAAGGAAATTGAATAAGTAAAGAGAAAAAACATAATCAGGCTGCAGAGAAGTTTAGGAATGGGTCTACCGATTTTCTTTTGAAGAGACCCAGTATACTATTGATGGGCCAAATACCCTTTCACTGTCTGTGAACCAGTCTGTGATATCTACATGTCTCCATCTGCTCATTGGAGAGAATTGCAGCTATGTACATCAAAAACATGTTGTTTACTTATTTTACTATCTTTAGCTTTCATGCTCCAAATAAACTATCATTAAAACAATCATTTTAGGTTCTTACATTGGACTTTAAATGAATTGCATGAGAATTCTGTGTTTTCCATATTATCCCATGTCATAACGTTTCATCCATTCACTGGTTATGGACATCACTATGTAAGTCAGTATTTATTGTCTACTCCTGATTGCCCTGGAAAATGTAGTAATGAGTTGCCTTCTAGAATTACTGCAGTCCACTTGCTGTAGACACTTCCACAGTGCTAGCAGCAAGGGAATTCAAGCATTTGACCCAGCAACAATGAAGTAACAGCAAGACTGTTCCAAGTCAGGATGGTGTGTGGCCTGTAGGGAGAATTTCAGGTCATGGTTTTATCATGTACCTGGTACCCTTTCGTTCAAGGTGGTACAGGATGTGGATTTGGAAGGTATTGTCTATTCTGCCCTAGTGTGGCTTTGCAGTGCACTTTCTGCTTGGTACAGACTGGAGCCAATTTGTGTTGGTGATGAAGGGAGTAAATGTTGGATGGGGTGCTCATCCGATTGACTCCTTTATTCTGGATGCTATCATATGTCTTGAGAACTATTGGAGCTACATTCACCCAGGCTGGTGTAGTCTATTCAAATCACACTGCTGTCATGTAACTAGTCCAAGTAGATTAACTTTGGGAGTCAGGATGTGAGTTAATCACCACAATATTTCCAGCCTCTAATTCTTGTAGCCTCTGTATTTATATCGCTGGTCCAGTGCAGCTTCTCACAAATGGTAACTCCCCTACAGGATATTGAAAGCAAGGAATTCATTGATGATAATGCGATCAAATGACAAGGGCAATGTTTGGATTCTCTTTTATTGGAGATGGTCTTTGCCTGGCACTTGTGTGGTGTGAATGTTGATGAACTCCGGCTGAGATGTTCTGGAACTGAGCTCAAACAACCAGCTTCTTTTGCAAGGTATGATTCCAATGAGTGGAAAGCTTTCCTCTAATTCCCATTGACTTCCAGTTTTCCAGGGTGTTTTGATACTCAACTTAGTCCAAATGAAGCATTAATGTGAAGGGCATTCACTCTTATCTCCCCTCTAGTGTTTAGCTCATTTGTCTATGTATGGACCTAAGTTTTAACAAGGTTAACAGCTGAGTTGGCCAGGTAAATTCAAACTAAAGCTTCAGTGAGCAGGTTATTGCTGAGTAAGTGCTGCTTGAACACACTGTCAATGACTTCTTTCATCATTTAGCTGAAGATCAAGAATAGATTCATAGGGCGTCTATTTAGCAGAATAGGATTTATCTTGCTTTTTGTGGACATGACGTGCTTGGACATTTTCCATATTGCTAGTAATATGCCATTGCTGTAGCTGTATCAGAACAGCTTGGCTTGGGTTAGAGTTAGTTCTTCAGTACCAGTACCAGAATATTGTCAGGATCTTAACAGTATCTAATCCCTTCAGCCATTTATTCGTATCACATCTGATGAATCGAATTGGCTGAAGACCAATATCTGTGATACTGGGATCACCTAAAAGAATCTGAGATGGATCATTAACTTGGCATTTCTGACTGAAGTTAGATGCAAATCCAGCCTCATCTTTATAATGATGTGCTAGACTCATCAATCTTTGAGGATGGGGAGATTGGTGGAGCTTCCACTTTCAAATAGTTATTTAATTTCCATTACCATTGACAACTGGAGTGACAGGACCGCAGATCTGGTTTGCTGATGGTGGGATTATTTAGCCCTATGTATCACTGGCTCTGTCGCTGTTTTCACGTGTTGGCATGTAAGAGGTCCTATTTATACATTATCAGGTTAACACTTCATTTTTAGATATGCCTGGTGCTGTTCCTGGCATCCCCTCCTTCTTTATTGACTAATGTCGGTCCCTCAGCTTAATGGAAATAATAGATGGGCCATGAGGTCACAGATTGTGTTTGAATGTAATTTTTCTCCAGTTAATGGGTTACAGCATCTCATGAGTTGTTAGGTCTATTCAAAATCTATCCCAATCTGCATTGTATACGTGCCACTCAACACAATATGATGATAAAGGTAAAAACAATGACTGCAGATGCTGAAAACCAAATACTGGATTAGTGGTGCTGGAAGAGCACAGCAGTTCAGGCAGCATCCAACGAGCAGCTGCTCGTTGGATGCTGCCTGAACTGCTGTGCTCTTCCAGCACCATTAATCCACAATATGATGATAGGACATTGTTTCAACAAGGACTGTGAAGTGATCACCTTCACCAATATTGTCATAGAGAGATATCGCTGTGACAGGTAGAATGGTGATGATGAGTTCAAGTAGACTTTTCACTTTTGTTGGTTCCCTCATGGTGTGCCACAGTCTCAGTCTAGTAACTATGTCCTTTAGAACACAACCAGCTCAGTCATTAATGGTGCTTCCAAGTCAGTCTTGCTGATGGATATTGAACTGCCCCTCCAGAATCCACCTGTTCCCTTTGTCAGACTTGGTGATTCTTCCAATTAGTGTTCAGCGTGGAGAAATACTAATTCAAGAGCCAAGATTGGGTAGTAAGTGGTAATCAGCAGGTGGTTTCTTGTCCATGTTGGACTTGATTCCAGAAGATTTCATGGGGTCAAGAATCAATGTTGAGGTCTCCCAGCTGACTGTATATCACGGTGCCTGTGCCTCTCTTGTGTCCTGTTGTTGGTACAGGGATGGTGATACTGTTATTTGGAAGATTGCAAGATATGACTGCAAGATATGATTGCAAGAAGTGAGTGTGTTTAATTCAGAACGTCATTTGACTAGCCTGTGTGATAGACCACCCACTTTTGGCACAAAGCTCCAGATCTCTTGGTGGGAGAGCATTTCAGTGATAGTGATCACAACTCCCTGACCTTTACTGTACTCTCATGGAGAGGGATAGGAGCAAATAGTATGGGAAAATATTTAATTGGTACAGGGGGAATTACAATACCATTAGGCAGGAACTGGGGCATCTGAATTGAGAACAGATGTTATCAGGGAAATGCACAATAGAAATGTAGAGGTTGTTTAGGGGGTACTTGCTAATAGTGCTTGGCAGGTTTGTCCCAATGAGGCAACGAAGGGATGGTAGGTTCAAAGAACCATGGGTGACAAGGGATGCAGAACATCTAGTCAAGGCAAAGAAGGAAGCTTATTTAAGGCTGAGGAGACAAGGATGAGACACGGCTTTAGAGGGTTACAGGTAGCCAGGAAGGAACTGTTGAAGAATGGACAGAAAAGCGAGAAGGGGGCATGAAAAAGTTTTAGTGGGTAGGATTAGGAATACCCTAAGGCATTCTACACTTATGTGAGGAACAAGACGATGGCCAGAGTGAGGGTAGGACCAATCAGGGATAATGGAGGGAACTTGTGCCTGGAATCAGAGGAGGTAGGGGAGATCCTTAATGAATACTTTTCTTCAGCTTTCACTCCTGAGAGGGACTTTGACGTGTGTGAGGTCAGCATGCAACAGACTGATATGCTCAAACAGGTTGATGTTAAGAAAGAAGATGTGCTGAAAATGTTGAAAAACATAAGGATAGATAAGTCCCCTGGGCCAGATGGGATATACCCTAGGTTGCTACAGGAGGTGAGGGAAGAGATTGCTGCAACTTTGGCGATGATCTTTGTATCCTCGCTGTCCACTGGAGTAGTGTCAGATGATTGGAGGGTTGCAAGTGTTATTCCCTTGTTCAAGAAAGAAAATAGGGATAATCCTGGGAAATACAGACCAATCAGTCTTACATCTGTGATGGGCAAATTATTGGACAGGATCTTGGGAGACAGGATTTCTGATTACTTGGAAAAACATAGTTGGTTAGAGATAGCCAGCATGACTTTGTGAGGGTAGAGCAGTGGATATAGTGTGCATTGATTTTAGCAAGACATTTGATAATGTTCTCCATGATAGACTCATTCAGAAAGTAAGGAGGCATGGGATACGGGGAAAGCTGGCTGTCTGGATACAGAACGGCTAGCCCATAGAAGACAGAGGGTGGTGGTAGATGGAAAATATTCAGCTTGGAACTTGGTGACCAATGGTGTTCTGTGGGGATCTATTCTGGGACCTCTGCTCTTTGTGATTTCAAAAATGACTAGATGAGTAAGTAAGAGGGTGGGTTAGTAAGTTTGCCGATGACACGAAGGTTGGTAGAGCAATGAATAGTGTGGGTGGCTGTTGTAGGTTACAACGGGACATTGGCAAGATGCAGAGCTGGGCTGAGAAGTGGCATATGGAGTTCAACCTGGAAAAGTGTGAAGTGATTAATTTTGGAAGGTTGAGTTTGAATGCAGAATACACGGTTAAAGGCAAGATTCTTGGTGGTGTGGAGGAACAGAGGGATCTTGGGGTCAATGGCCATAGATCCCTCGAAGTTGCCACCCAAGTTGATAGTGTTGTGAAGAAGGTGCATGGTGTGTTAGCTTTCATTAGGAGGGGGATTGAGTTTAAGAGCTGTGAGGTTATGCTGCAGCTCTAAAGAGCCCTAGTTAGACCACACTTGGAATATTGTGTTCAGTTCTGGTTGCCTCATTATAGAAAGGATGTGGAAGCTTTAGAGAGGGTGCAGAGGAGATTTACAGGATGCTGCTTAGACTGGAGGGCATGTCTTATGAAGCAAGGTTGAGGGAGCTATGGCTTTTCTCTTTGGAGTGAAGGATGAGAGGTGACTTGGTAGAGGTGTACAAGATGATGTGAGGCATAGATAGAGTGGATAGCCAGAGATTTTTCCCCAGGGCAGAGATGGCTATCACAAGGGGGCATAATTTTAAGGTGATTGGAAGAAGGTTTAGGGGAGATGTCAGCGATAGGCTCTTTACACAGAGAGTGGTGGGTGCGTGGAATGCACTGCCCGCAGTGGTGGAAGACCCAAATACATTAGGGACATTTAAGTGACTCTTGGGTAGGCACATGGAAGATAGTACAATGAAGGGAATGTAGGTTAGTTTGATCTTAGAGAATAAAAGGTGGCACGGTAGCACAGTGGTTAGCACTGCTGCCTCATAGCACCAGAGACCTGGGTTCAATTCCTGCCTCAGGCAACTGACTGTGTGGAGTTTGCACATTCTCCCCGTGTCTGCGTGGGTTTCCTCCGGGTGCTCCGGTTTCCTCCCACAGTCCAAAGATGTGCAGGTCAGGTGAATTGGCCATGCTAAATTGCCCGTAGTGTGAGGTAAGGGGTAGATGTCGGGGTATGGGTGGGTTGTGCTTCGGCGGGGCGGTGTGGACTTGTTGGGCTGAAGGGCCTGTTTCCACACTGTAAGTAATCTAATCTCTAATCTAAAAGATCGGCACAACATCGCAGGCTGAAGGGCCTGTACTGTTCTATATTAAGGAGGACATTGCTGTTGTCATTTTTGTTGCCTATCTCAGTTCTGGGTATTCTGTTCTGTTTTATCCTTCTTCTTAGACATTTCATCAGGATTGACAAAACCAAGTGACTTGTCATACCATTTCAAAGAGTAGTTAAACGTCAACCACATTGTTGTAGGCCTGGTTTCATATGTCAGGCAGACCAAATATTTACAGCAACTTTCCTTCTGTGAGGTACTTTTGTAAACCAAATGGGCTGTTACAAGAATTGACCAAGTTTCCAGAGTCAACATTAGACTAGACTTTCATTCATGATTTACTAACTAAGTTGAAATTTTATCATTTGTCATGGTCAATACCATGAGATTCAACCCCAGCATTAGCCTGTTTTACCAGACCAGTGACATTGTATTGGCAAAAAAAAGAAATGAGCATTTTACATTTTAAGTGCTATTAAATCACAAACCAAAGAGGTCATTGCCGGGGAAGTAGGCAAGTCTGATTTTGGTGCAATCCTTCCAACACCAATGCACAGTAACAGCGGTGTGTGCAATCCACAAGATGCACTGCAGCAACTCACTACAGCTGTTTTGCCAGCATCTTCCAATCTGTTACCATGAGCAATTCACACATAGGAACACCACCACCTACATGTATCTTTTAAAGCCAGAGCTATATCACTATTCTTCACTGTCACCAGGTCAAAGTCTTGAAACTTCTTCCCTAATAGAACTGTGGGTGCACTTACACTAAATAGTTTTCAACAGTTTAAGAAGTAACTCAACACACTTTACTCAAAAATAGTAAGTGAGACTCACAAAATGGGAATGAATTTTAAAACAAGAACTTTAGAGACAAAATGGGGCTTTGTGATGGGCAGATACTTTACAAGGAGAGAGGGGCCTAGTGAAGATATTTCAGCACAGGGCTGTGACAGTTGTTTTGAAAAGGAAAATAGTAATGTCTGAGAAGTGATTAACTTTTCATCATTACATGCATATGTCAGGGCAGGCAGTACAATGTTTGCAGACAACTTAAAACAGTATCTCTCTTATAGAAATAACCTTGAATCATTTTTGAATGTCACTAGTGTTATGAAAGGCAGTGGAGGAGGGTTTTTTCTTTCTACTTAATGTGGAATGAAGTTGGATATTTCATGAAGAAAAGCACTTAAGTATCATTAGTATTTTAATCACATTTTTGGTCAATTAAACATCAATTGTAACATCTATAGGACTGTGACAATGTGACACAACACTGTTGAAAGAAGTAAAAGTCGTGACTGCCTGTCTATATTCCATACTTTGCTAGGTTTTTGTACAGCTGCCTATATTGATAGTTCAATCATGTGTTTTAAAAATATTATTAATGTTGAAATATCGTGTTAATTGACTCATGAATCTGCTTTCTTTACTGATTCTATTCGCTATCTTTCAGCTATTGGGGAATGGCATTGATACAATAATTTGTTCACGTAAGAGTTTCTTTAAAGCAAAAGAACATGTTTTATAGGAGTGCATCTTCCACTCTGCATGCATCTCTTGGCTGATAATTCGTAAAATGCACACATTAGAACTGACATGATTTTAGGTTCATAAGACAAAAGTGGCAAAATAGAAAAGGAAGATCACAAAATAAACGAAGCCATTTAGATGAGAGGTCTCCACAGATACTCTTCGAATGCAAAAGCACTGAGAGATTATTGTATAGATTAATTATTTCGTGAAACTAATCATTTGTTCATGATTATTGCCAAATCATCGGTGCAAAATAAAAATCAGGCAACTTGCCTTTAAGGCTACTGCCCTGTGGCTCTGAAATCCATCATTATGAAGAGCTTCAAAAGTTTAGAAAAGGTGCACATCAATTGCAGCCTCCTAGATTGTCTTGATCCACGACAATTCACCTACCGTCACCACAGATCCACAGCAGACACCATCTCCTAGCCCAACACTCATCCCTGGAATATCTGGATGTCAAGGACACCCACTCCAGGTTGCTATTTATCGACTTTAGCTCCACCTTCAACATCATAATTTCAACCAAATTCATCTCTAAACTCTGGGACCTAGAACTCTGCCCAGCCCTCTGTACTGGATCTTCGACTTCCTAATAGGAAAGGCAACAATACTTCCTCAATAATAATCTTCAACACCAGTGCCCTGCAAGACTATACTCCTTTTGCACTCACGACTGTATAGCCAAATTCAATTCTAATTCTATTTACAAATTTGCTAATGACATCGCTGTAGTGGGCTGTATCTGAAACAATGACGAAGCAGAGGACAGGAAAGTGATACAGAGTTTAGTGGCATGGGGTAAAGACAACAATCTCTCCCTCAATGTCGCAAAAAGGAAGAGCTGGTCATTGATTTCAGGAAGCGGGGTAGAGGGCACACCCCTGTCAGTATCAATGGAGCTGATGTGGAGGTGGTCGAGAGCTTCAAGATCCTATGAGTAAATATTACCAGCAATCCATCCTTGTCCATCCATCTCAACATTACAGTCAAGAAAGCACACAAAAGCCTCTACTTCATCAGAAGGCTAAGGAAATTTGGTATGTCTACAATGATCCTGACCAATTTCTATATAGGCATCAAATAAAGCATTCTATCTGGATACATCACAGATTGATATGCCAACTGCTCTGCCCAAGACCACAAGAAACTACAGAGAGTGTGATTGCAGCCCAGTCCATCACAAAAACCAACCTTCCTTCCATTGACTGTCTATACTTGCTGCTATCTTAGGAAAGCAGCCAGCGTAATCATGTACCACTCCCATCCCAGTTATATTCTCTTCCACCCTCTTCCATTGGACAACAGATGCAAAAGTTTGAAAACTCATACCAACAGATTCAAAAATAGTTTCTTCCTTTTGTTATAAACTTATGAATGGACCTCTCACTTATGAGGGTTGATCCTTCTCTGTAGCTGTTAAGACTATATTCTACATTCTGTTCTTTTACCCCAATGTGCTTATGTAGGTATGATTTGTCTGGATAGCATGCAAAACAATACTTTTCACTGTATCTTGGTGCTAGTGGCAATAATAAAACAAACAATAAATCTCATAATTTGGAAATGATATTAAGTACAATGGAAAGTGTGTTTTAGTTATCATGTTGTCAAAAGTAGATTTAGTATTAAGATGACAGGATTGTTTTATTATCAACTTCCATAACTGCTGTCTGAAATATTGAGAATGTATTTACAGGCCAAAGTCCCAGTCAGTATTAATTGAAAAGATTTAACCAAAGTGAAGCCAAAATGTGGTTAATAGCCTAATGTAGTGTTTGTAGAGGGAAGCTAGCTAATGAAGGAATAACGCTCAGAAAGCTTGTGCTTCCAAATCAACCTGTTGGACAATAACCTGGTGTTGTACGATTTTTAACTTTGTCCAACACCGGCTCCTCCACATAATAAAAATTGTAGTAAGTCAAAACAAGTCTTCTTTTTCAATACATATTGAAGTTTTAAGATAGCATTTTAAGGTAGGTACTATCTACTCCTTTCCAGTCTTAATTTTAAATATTTGTGAATACAAGACCTATGAGTTTATCATCTAATTATTTTCCATCTCCAAATATACTTGTCAACAATTCACATTTAATCAAAACTATTGAGTAAGATCCTTCCTCCCAAAGGGCAGCCTTGGAGCAGTTTTATCCAGATTTTTTAAGACTGTGCTTCCAAAACATTTCAGTAACTAAGCTATCTGGAAGATGTTGAGAAAAGTTAGAAAATTACAAGAACATAAGAATTGTGCCAAGTATTGCTGCAACAGGGCGTTTAACAGCATCTGTTGTTAGATAGACTTGCCCTTAAGGGACTCTTGAGATGATGATTTGGTTTCGTGGCAAGTTACTGAAAGTGCGAACTGCTAATGGCTCACTGAGTGAAACAGGCATCTGGGACCTGAGTGGACGGTGGGGTGGGGGGTGGGTGGGGGGTGGGGGGGGTGGTTGGAGTTGCACGTTTATCAAAGCAAGTTGGAGTATTATCAAATTCAAAGCACAAATATTTAAAAGTAAACATAAATTAGAATAGCTGAATTAGGTGTCAGTCAGGCAATGAAAGGGAAATAGTGAATGGGCAGGAGAAATCAAACTATAACAAAAAGAGAAAAGGTGAAACAAGAAATCTTAAATGTTAAACTTATCATCTCCAACAACAATTAGCCTCGAAGAAATGAAACTGCATACCTGCAGTAGTTATTTGTGAGTGATTGTTTTTGCATTAATTAGCAATTAGCACGTTGTTAAAAGGTAACGTAAACTGCAACAAATGAGTTTTAACATTCTAAAGTGGGTTTAGTTTTTAGCCACTGCAAATACAACATCTTCAAGCCATTCAAGGCATCTCAATCTTCAAGTACAGTAGACAACAAGGTGCCATTTTTGTGAAGTTAGCCTTGTTTTCCAATACTTCAGCACATTTACTGCTGACGTTTCAGGTGGAGTATAATGTGGCCCCTATACGTCTACAATCCAAAAATGTTCAGTGGTAGCATTGCTGTCTCAAAGTACCAGGGTCCTGGGTTCGACCTCCCCGTGTCTGCATGGGTTTCTGATAGATACTTTGGTTTCCTTCCACAGTACAGAATGTACAAGTTAGTTGGATTGGCCTTGCTAAATTGCCCTTAGTGTCTAAGGGTGTGAGGTTGGGTGGCTTAGCCATGGCAAATGCATGATTATGGGAATGGGATGGAGGGGGCTGGATGGTGGGTTTGGGTGGGATGCCCTTTGGGGAGGCTGGGTGGGAGGGTCAGTGCAGACTCAATGGGCCAAATGGCCTCCTTCTGCACTGTCATGATTCTATGATGACAAATTGGTGTTCTCAAAGATTTCACAAGCATGATCGACTGGGGAAATTAATAAAGTTCACATTGGTATAGTGAGGTTGGTCTTTTGAGGATAACACTAAGGCATAATGTTGGGATAGAGCTGAGCTAAGGGAATTTAATACTGACGAGGACTGCCAAAATTTGGGAATAAAATTCTGTTTCTTCTTTTGCCATTAAACAATAAAATTTTATTACAAATACTAGATAAATTCAGCTGATGGCTTTACTTAATCAACGTAAAACTATACTTGTGGCACATTTCATAATCTAAACTTATTTTGCAATCTTTATGGAAAATCTCCATACTTATGTCCTTTCCCCATTCTGGCTCAGATTTGTTTTGCAGCAAATCAAAAAGGAGAGGGTGAAGATTAAACTAATATGCTGAAAAGGCAGTAAAGCAGTTCAATTTGTGCAAGGGAGCATGCCTGAGATAAAAATGTACAGTACTCCCTCTTTCAATGGAATATTAGTACTTCATATTAGAACTGTGTTTTCTTAAACCAAGCAACAGGGTGTCAGAAGTATAATTGAAGGGGGTTTACGTTGCTGAAAATAAAGTAAATATCATAAAATAGTAAACTAAACATTCCTTGGTCTGTTCTCCCATTAGAATGAGAGAAAACTGGTGGTTGCTTAACCTGAGAGTCACCATGCTTCAGGTGAGGGAAGAGATTGAGAGGAGAGCACCTCATGGTCATCTCGGCTCATGCAGAAATTGAACCCAAGCTATTCGTCGCTCTGCATCACAAACCAACCAACCATCCAGCCAACTGAGCTTTATTTCATTGCAAACCTGGATACAAAGGGTATAGGAATGCATTGATTTAGTGTTTTAGAATGGGCTTTAATGATGGTAGGCATGGAATTCCACAAAGGAGTACTGTTTAGACATGTCCATTAAATGGGGAAACCTCCACCCATTGTGATTCAAGTTCAAAACTTCTGAAAATTTGGTAGTCTGGGTTGTAATCGCAAAGGTCGCCTGACCACCTTGGCAGCCATTCTAACAGTTTATCAGTGTCCGTTTGAAAAGAAACAGTTTTTAAAAGTTGTAATATCTTCAGGTCTGTATTGAGCTTGGCACTTGATGGAATGATCTACAGCTGATTGGGAAATGCTGCAAACGCCTTTACTGGATCCTGGAAATGAGCCTCAGGCATAGAAATACAAGATCATTGTGAGGTTGCGAGGCTCTGATATCAGATGACCACCAATACAACTCACCTCCTCCACCATTAGGGCAGACAGATTGGCCACAATGCCTTACACATTGGGATAAGTACAATATATACCCACACTGCCACTCCACATTCTGGGAGTAGTACTTCAAGTATCTGTACGCCGAAGTCAGTGAGTAACCATTTCTCTGTGTGGGTCTCAGCATGTGATTTCTTTTGTTGCCTTCTGTTGTTTCCCCATTAACAGGTTACACCGGCAGGTGGTCAAATGGTGAATGATGCAAATTTCCACGCATCTGTTTCTCCTTCCTTCTCAAGGTGTCTTCCTTATTGGAGGAACCTCCTCTACAATGTATGATTCCATGTTATGCCATTTTAATGAGATAACTTTTTCATTCTTGTTGAAACCCATTCTGTTCTTCACCTCCACCCTCCCCAGGAGAACCCTCTCTAGTGAGGTCGTTGGGAGCTGCAATTAACTGAATAAGGTGAAAGTGAGGACTGCAGCTGCTGGAGATCAGAGTCGAGAGTGTGGTCCTGGAAAAGCACAGCAGGTCAGGCAGCATCCAAGGAGCGGGAGAGTTGATGTTTCGGGCAAAAGCCCTTCATTAGGAATGAGGCTGGGAGCCGAGGGGTTGGTGAGAGGACAAACAGTCACCCTTCTCCTTGCCTGCTATTAAAACAAAAGGCATTCATGAATTGTTGTCAAGTGCAGGAGACTCTATCGGTTGCTGCCTGTTGTCACTCTTTAAAGGCCTGCTGTAGATCTGATTATGTCATCAGAGCTTCATAAAATTCAGAGAAGCTTACAAAATCACTTTCAATTGCCTTCTTGATTACGTTAATTTGCCTTTAATTGCTTAATTCCAAATAGTGAACAGAGACCCCCTGGGCTTGCCATCGTCACAATGTGATATTTTATTATGAAATGATAACGTCAGGATCCAATATGATCAATATTTTTTATCTCCCTACTCCTTGCTTCTATTGTCATCCAATTCCTACCCATTGTTTCATACTTGTAAGGAGATCTCAGTTATCTGTAAGAATAGTAGGGTGGTTATGGTAGGGGATATTAACTTTCCAAACATAGACTGGGACTGCCACAGTGTTAAAAGTTTAGATGGAGAGGAATTTAAGTGCATACAAGACAATTATCTGATTCAGTATGTGGATGTAACTACTAGAAAAGATGCAAAACTTGACCTACTCTTGGGAAATAAGGCAGGGCAGGTGACTGAGGTGTCAGTGGGGGAGCACTTTGGGGGCAGTGACAATAATTCTATTAGATTTAAAATAGTGATGGAAAAGGATAGACCAGATCTAAAAGTTGAAGTTCTAAATTGGAGAAAGGCCAATTTTGACAGAATTAGGCAAGAACTTTTGAAAGCTGATTGGAGGCAGGTGTTCGCAGGTAAAGGGACGGCTGGAAAATGGAAAGCCTTCAGAAATGAGATAACAAGAATCCAGATAAAGTACATTCCTGTCAGGGTGAAAGGAAAGGCTGGTAGGTATAGGGAATGCTGGATGACTGAAGAAATTGAGGGTTTGGTTAAGAAAAAGAAGGAAGCATATGTCAGGTATAGACAGGATAGATCGAGTGAATCCTTAAAAGAGTATAAAGGAAGAAGGAGTATACTTAAGAGGGAAATCAGGAGGGCAAAAAGGGGACATGAGACAGCTTTGGCAAATAGAATTAAGGAGAATCCAAAGGGTTTTTACAAATACATTAAGGACAAAAGGGTAACTATGGAGAGAATAGGGCCCCTCAAAGATCAGCAAGGCAGCCTTTGTGTGGAGCCACAGAAAATGGGGGAGATACTAAATGAGTATTTTGCATCAGTATTTACTGTGGAAAAGGATATGGAAGATATAGACTGTAGGGAAATAGATGGTGACATCTTGCAAAATGTCCATATTACAGAGGAGGAAGTGCTGGATGTCGTGAAATGGGTAAAGGTGGATAAATGCCCAGGACCTGATCAGGTGTAGCCGAGAACTCTGTGGGAAGCTAGAGAAGTGATTGCTGGGCCTCTTGCTGAGATATTTGTATCATCGATAGTCACATGTGAGGTGCTGGAGAATGGAGGTTGGCTAATGTGGTGCCACTGTTTAAAAAGGGTGGTAAGGACAAGCCAGGGAACTATAGACTGGTGAGCCTGACCTCAGTGGTGGGCAAGTTGTTGGAGGGAATCCTGAGGGATAGGATGTTCATGTATTTGGAAAGGCAAGGACTGATTAGGGATAGTCAGCATGGCTTTGTGCGTGGGAAATCATGTCTCACAAACTTGATTGAGTTTTTTGAAGAAGTAACAAAGAGGATTGATGAGGGCAGAGCGGTAGATGTGATCTATATGGACTTCAGTAAGGCATTCGACAAGGTTCCCTATGGGAGACTGATTAGCAAGATTAGATCTCATGGAATAAAAGGAGAACTAGCCATGTGGATACAGAACTGGCTCAAAGGTAGAAGACAGAGGGTGGTGGTGGAGGGTTGTTTTCCAGACTGGAGGCCTGTGACCAGTGGAGTGCCACAATGATCGGTGCTGGGTCCTCTACGTTTTGTCACTTACATAAATTATGTCGATGCAAGCATAAGAGATACAGTTAGTAAGTTTGCAGATGACACCAAAATCATCTGTGTAGTGAACAGCGAAGAGGGTTACCTCAGATTACAACAGGATCTGGACCAGATGGGCCAATGGGGTGAGAAGTGGCAGATGGAGTTTAATTCAGATAAATGTGAAGTGCTGCATTTTGGGAAAGCAAATCTTAGCAGGACTTATACACTTAATGGTAAGGTCCTAAGGAGTGTTGCTGAACAGAGACCTTGGAGTGTAGGTTCATAGCTCCTTGAAAGTGGAGTCGCAGGTAGATAGGATAATGAAGGCGCCGTTTGGTATGCTATCCTTTATTGGTCAGTGTATTGAGTACAGGAGTTGCGAGGTCATGTTGAGGCTGTTCAGGACATTGGTTAGGCCACTGTTGGAATATTGCATGCAATTCTGGTCTCCTTCCTATCGGAAAGATGTTGTGAAACTTGAAAGGGTTCAAAAAGGAGTAACAAGGATGTTGCCAGGGTTGGAGGATTTGAGCTACAGGGAGACGCTGAACAGGCTGGGGCTGTTTTCCCTGGAGCGTCGGAGGCTGAGGGGTGACCTTATAGAGGTTTACAAAATTATGAAGGGAATGGATAGAATAAATAGACAAAGTCTTTTCCCTGGGGTCAGGGAGTCCAGAACTAGAGGACATAGGTTTAAGGTGAGAGGGGAACGATATAAAAGAGACCTAAGAGGCAACTTTGTCACACAGAGGGTGGTACGTGTATGGAATGAGCTGCCAGAGGAAGTGGTGGAGGCTGGTACAATTGCAACATTCAAGAGGCATTTGGATGGGCATATGAATAGGAAGGGTTTGGAGGGATATGGGCTGGGTGCTGGCAGGTGGGACTAGATTGTGTTGGGATATCTGGTCAGCATGGATGGGTTGTACCGAAGGGTCTGTTTCCATGTTGTACATCTCTATGACACTAAATCATTAAGAAAATCTTAAGTAAACAATGCAAATATTGATGACAGTTACCTTGCTGGTTCAGTTGTGCAAAAAAGACTTGAATTTAATGTCAAACTAGTGTTATTTGAACAGTTATAAGCTTTAGTCTCTTCAATCAAAAGCTACCATCGAGATATAACAGTAGTGAAAGGCTACATCACATTAAAATTGAATTGGGTGTTAAGATTGTCTGTGAGAGATATAAGCCAGTGGTCAAAACTGACAGTTCTTTAAGGGTTGGCTCTTTATGTTTTAGCAATGATGGTGATCCTTCACTTCATAATCTGAGGAAGGAACTTCATTCATAATCAGCCAGGAATCTGAAAGCTTGCCAGAAAACCATCGGACTGCTATTTAAGCTATTAAATGGTCTGGAGAGATATCAAACTAATGATGGCAGGCTTCAGTGGTATACTTAAGTTGCTGAGAGTTAAAGACTGACCACTGGAGTGGAAGTGTAAACCTGCAACAGCAGAGCTGAATCTCAATAAAAACTAATTGCTGTCTAGTCAAAAATGAATGAGAATTTCAGAATTCTTACAATTACCCACAAGTTTAAAAATCAACATTGTTATTCTAAACATTATTGATGAAAGGTACAGTATTCCAATGATGGCTGCAGGAGAATTCAAAATTACTGTGAAGGAGTGACACTGCATTTTGTGCAATGCTATTCACAAGCATAATGACCATATGAAATGAATTTGTAACATGCACTTCTAAGAATACAACAATTTTTTTAAATGTATAGACTAGAAGCTTGTTCATGGAGACACATTCTGATTTGAAACATATAAATAAAAATAAGGATACTCATAGTTTTTGGGGTAGAAATTAGCCTAGTTCCAACTCCAAATTCACTTATATGGAGGCAACATTCAGCAATAGTTGAGATTTGCATTTTGATAAAATGCTTGCAGTTAGTCTCTGGGAGAAAGTTGAGGACTGAGGGTACTGGAGATCAGAGTCGAGAGTGTGGTGCTGGAAAAGCACAGCCGGTCAGGCAGCATCCAAGAAGCAGGAGAATCAATGTTTTGGGCATAAGCCCTTCATCAGGACCAGTTAGTCACTGGTTCAGCAGTTAGCCTCTGGGTCACAATCCTGGAATTCTCTAGCTAAGGGCATTGTGGGTCAACCTACAGCACATGGACTGCAGCGGTTCAAGAAGACAGCTCACCACCATCTCCTCAAGGGTACCTAGGGATAGGCAATAAATGCTGGCCAACCAGCAACACCCACATCCCACAAATGAATGAAAAAAATATCAAAATTGTTCATGGAACTTCATTTGATTACTTGGAGCTAAATGGAGAAACTGGTCACACCTTCACTAGAATATCTACAGTAACTTCTAGGATTTGAGGTTGGAATATACTGTGGGTTGTGGTTGGGCATGTAATTCATGCCAATCATTCTTGAGTAGAAGTGGAGCCATCTATCCTGTAGGAGCATGTGTGCACTGAAGATATTCCAGTGGACTGTGTCAAATATATTGCAAGACACAGTGTGCAAACAATGGGCATCATGGCAGACTGACAGAAAATGACAGCTGTAAAAAAATACCCACCACTGAGGAATATGACAAAATTACAGAGTTTCATGCAAATGATCAACCAAGTATAGTGTTTCACACCTATTACACCTTGCTCAGGTCAGTGGCCTCTTAAGATGTTGCAAATGTTGAGTTCTTAATTCATGTGTTTGAATGTAACTTTAACTTCAAACCATTCAGTTGACACTAAGGGTTAGATTAAGGACAGACCTGAGCAGGAAACAGGAGAGATGGATGACGCTGAGGTCCTCTGGTTTGAATTTCTCTGGGTGTGTGTTGGCTGGGAGAAGTTAGTTGCAGTGTGGAACCAGAAGAATATTGAAACAGTAAAAGTAGCTCCCGGCAGCTAAGCAGCAATACCCTCCTCTGCCCTGCCGAATTAGTGCTCATCCTCAATAATTTTTCCTTCAATTCTTCCCATTTCCTCCAAATCCAGGCCATGGGTACTCGGATGGGCCCTAGATATGCTTGCATTTTTGCCAGCTAAGTCGAACTGTCCCTCTTCAATACCTACACAGGCACTGTGCCCCAACTCTTTAACGTTACATCGATGACTGTGTTGGTGCTGCATCCTGCACCAAGGCTGAACTGGAGTAATGTTTCAACTCCGTTCACAATTTCCACCCCACTCTTAAATTCATGTGGTCTATCTTGGACATCTCCCTCTCTTTTCTAGACTTCTCTGTTTCTATCTCTAGTGACAATTTATGGACCAACAGTTATTATAAACCCACAGACTCCCATAACTAAGTAAATAAAAGCAAATTACTGCGGATGCTGGAATCTGAAACCAAAAGAGAAAATGCTGGAAAGTCTCAGCAGGTCTGGTCGCATCTGTAAGGAGAGAAAAGAGCTGACATTTCGAGTCTAACTGACCCTTTGTCAAAGCTGAGATTTTCCAGCATTTTGTCTTTGGTTCTCTTTTGGTTTCAGACTCCCCTAACTATCTGGATAAAATTGCATGGCACCCTCCCCTGCCACTGCAGAAATTGCAAAACCTGCACCCACACCTCCTCCCCCACCTCCATCCAAGGGCCCAAAGGAGCCTTCCGCATCCATCAAAGTTTTACGTGCACACCCACCAATATAATTTATTGTATCTGTTGCTCTCGATACGGTCTCCTCTACATTGGGGAAACTGGACACCTTCTCGCAGAGCGCTTTAGGGAACATCTCTGGGATATCTGCACCAATCAACCCCACCATCCTGTGGCCCAACATTTCAACTCCCCCTCCCACTCTGCTGAGGACATACAGGTCCTGGGCCTTCTCCACTGCACTCCCTCACCACCTGACGCCTGGAGGAAGAACTCCTCATCTTCTGCCTCAGGACACTTCAACCTCATGGCATCCATATGGATTTCACCAGTTTCCTCATTTCCCCTTCCCCCACCTCATCCCAGCTCCAGCCTTCCAGCTCAACACCGCCCTCATGACCTGTCCTACCTGCCAATCTTCCTTCCCACCGATCCGCTCCACCCTCCTCTCTGACCTATCATCTCCATCCCACTCCCGTTCACCCCTTGTACTCTTGCTACCTTCCCCCACCCTCCTCTCTGGCCTATCACCTCCATCCCTACCCCCATTCACCCATTGTACTCTATGCTACTTTCTCCCCACCCCCACCCCCTTCTCATTTATCTCTCCACTCTGCAGGCACCCTGCCTTTATTCCTGATGAAGGGTTTTTGCCCGAAATGTCGCTTTTCCTACTTCTCGGATGCTGCCAGACCTGCTGTGCTTTTCCAGCACCACTCTAATCTAGACACCCATAACTATCTGGACTACACTTCCCTCTACCCAGTATCCTGCCAAAACTCCATCCTGTTTTCCCAATTCCTCTGTCTCAGTTGCATCTGCTCTGATGAGGAGACATTCTACTTCCAAGCATCCCACATGTCAACCTATTTAAACAACGAGCTTCTCCCCCCCTCTGTCATCCAGACAGCCCTCCACTGCACCTCATCCATTCCCCGCTCCACTGCTCTGATGCCCCTCCCTTCAAACATAATAAACTCAGTGTCCCCCTTGTCATCACTCTCCATGCCACTCGTCGCCGCATCCAATATATCATCCTCAAACACTTCCGCCAACTCCAACTAGATCCCCTCGCCCCTGTATGTTTCACAAGGACCATTCCTTCTGTCATTCATTAATTCACACCACTCTCCCCACGAATTTCCCCAATCCCCCTGCAAACATAAAACCTGCCAGTACACTTCTATCCAGGACCCCAATCAGTCCTACCAGGTGAGACAGAGGTTCACCTGCCTCTCCTCCAACCTAGCTTACTGTATCCAGCGCTCCAAATGTTGTCTTCTCTACATCGGGGAGACCAAATGTAAACTACAGGCACGTTTCGCCAAGCAACTCAGCCGGGCCCGCAGGGGCCAGCTTGACCTCCCATTCACTGTCTAATTCAATGCCCCTTCCCATTCCCTCTCTGGCATGTCCATCCTCGGCCTCTTTCATTGCAACAGTGAATCCAACCGCACGTTGAAGGCACAACACCTCACCTTCCGCCTGGGCAGCCTACAACCCAGAGGACTCAAGATTGATTTCTCCAATTTCAAATAACTTTCCTTCCCACCCACCCCAACTCCCTTTCCAGTCACACCTCCTCCCTTCCATCCCTCCAACTGATCCTTCCTTCCAGCTACCAACTGGAAGCCATTCCTCCCATTGACCAACCTGGTCATATCCACCACCTGTGTTCACTACCTCACCATTCCATCCCTCTCCCCATTCAAAACCCACCCTCCTCCTTTATCTGCAGCTCCCCCTCTACCAACCTCCATTCCTGAAGAAGGTTTATATCAGAAACTTTGACTTCTCCTGTCCTGATGCTGCCTGGCTTGCTGTGTTCTTCCAGCCTCCTGCTGATCCACTTTGGATTCCAGCATCCACAGGTTTTTTGCCTCTTATCAGACTCCACGCAGTTAAGGCTCAGCAGAACACTCAGTGAATGGTGGCTTTGTACTGTGGAGAAAAGTCAGGTCCAAAACAAAGTCATTAATAAGCCAACATGCAGGTACAGCAAATAGGAAAGTTAATAAAATGATACCCTTTGTAGTGAGAGGATTTGAGTACAGAATTAAGGAGGTTACACTTCAGGACATTGGTGACACATACCTGAACTATTGTGTACAGTTTTGGTCACCTTATTTCAGGATGAGTTTAAATGTATTGGAAGCAGCTCAGAGAAGATTTATGTGGCAAATGCTTGGAATGGACAGGCTTTCTTATGAGGAACTGTTGTACAGGTTCAGTTTCCATCTGCTAGAGTTAGAGTCATAGAGTCATAGAGATGTACATCATGGAAACAGACCTTTGAGTCCAACCTGTCCATGTCGACCAGATATCCCAACCCAATCTAGTCCCACCTGCCAGCACCCAGCCCATATCCCTCCAAACCCTTCCTATTCATATACCCATGCAAATGCCTCTTAAATGTTGCAATTGTACCAGCCTCCACTACTTCCTCTGGCAGCTCATTCCATACACGTACCACCCTCTGCATGAAAAAGTTGCCTCTTAGGTCTCTTTTATATCGTTCCCCTCTCACCTTAAACCTATGTCCTCTAGTTCTGGACTCCCCGACCCCAGGGAAAAGACTTTGTCTATTTATTCTATCCATGCCCTTCATAATTTTGTAAACCTCGATAAGGTCACCCCTCAGCCTAAAACGCTCCAGGGAAAACAGCCCCAGCCTGTTCAGCCTCTTCCTATAGCTCAAATCCTCCAACACTGGCAACATCCTTGTAAATCTTTTCTGAACCCTTTCAAGTTTCACAACATCTTTCTGATAGGGAGGAAACCAGAATTGCATGCAACATTCCAACAGTGGCCTAACCAATGTCCTGTACAGTCGCAACATGACCTCCCAACTCCTGTACTCAATACTCTGACCAATAAACGAAAGCATACCAAACACCTTCTTCACTATCCTATCTACCTGCGACTCCACTTTCAAGGAGCTATGAACCTGCACTCCAAGGTCGCTTTGTTTAGCAACGCACCCTAGGACCTTACCATTAAGTGTATAAGTCCTGCTAAGATTTGTTTTCTCAAAATGCAGCACCTCGCATTTATCTGAATTGAACTCCATGTGCCACTTCTCAGTCCACTGGCCCATCTGGTCCAGATCCTGTTGTAATCTGAGGTAACCTTCTTCACTGTCCACCGCACCTCCAATTTTGGTGTTATCTGCAAACTTACTAACTATACCTCTTATGATCTCATCCAAATCATTTATGTAAATGACAAAAAGTAGAGGACCCAGCACTGATCCTTGTGGCACTCCAATGGTCACAGGCCTCCAGTCCGAAAGATAACCCTCCACCACCACCCTCTGTCTTCCACATGGCTAGTTCTCCCTTTATTCTAAGAGGTCGAACCTTGCAAACCAGTCTCCCATGGGGAACCTTGTCAAACACCTTACTGAAGTCCATATAGATCACATCTACCGCTCTGCCCTCATCAATCCTCTTTGTTACTTCTTCAAAAAGCTCAATCGAGTTTGTGAGACATGATTTCCTATGCACAAAGCCATTTTGACTATCCCGAATCAGTCCTTGCCTTTCCAAATACATGTACACCCTGTTCCTCAGGATTCCCTACAACAACTTGCCCACCACCGACATCAGGCTCACTGGTCTATAGTTCCCTGGTTTGTCATTACCACCCTTCTTAAACAGTGGCACCACGTTTGCTAACCTCCAGTCTTCCAGCACCTCACCTGTGACTATCAATGATACAAATATCTCAGCAAGAGGCCCAGCAATCACTTCTCTAGCTCCCCACAGAGTTCTAGGGTACACCCGATCAAGTCCTGGGGATTTATCCACCTTTATGCGTTTCATAATGTATTGAGGTTTTGAGGGGTTTTTTTGAGTTTAAAAGAAAAAAATGTAATTTGATTGAAACATTAAAAAATCCTAAGTGATCTTTACAGGGTGAATGTGTGGAGGATGTCTCGAGGTTTTTGGAGATTCTAGAACGAGCGTTTGGAGATTTAGGGAAGTTGTAGAACTAGCAGCCACCATTTAAATTGAGGGGTTACCCATTGAAGAGAGAGGTGAGAATTATTTTTTTCTAACAGAGAGTTATGACACTTTGAAATTTTGTTTTAATCAAAAGGCAGTTTTTTTGAACAATTTTAAGGCAGAGGGATGAAAGGTTATTGGGGTAGGCTAGAACATGGTGTAACCAAATCAGCCTTGATCTTATCTAATGGTGGAATAGACTTGAAGAGCCAAGTGGTCTACTCCTTATCCTATGTTACCTCTATCTATCTATACAACATTTATCGACCCTATCGACCCTCGTAGGATATGTGGAACTGTCCATCATCCGCAGCTACATTGGCACCACACCCCACCTTTTCCTCTGTTACATCAATGACTGTGTTGGCGCTGCCTCGTGCTCTCATAAGGAGATTGAACAGTTCATCCACTTTACCAACACCTTCCACCCTGACCTCAAGTTTACCTGGACCATCTCAGACTCCTCCCTCCCCTCCCTAGACCTCTCCATTTCTATCTCGGGCGACCAAATCAACACGGTCATTTACTATAAACCGACTGACTCCCACAGCTACCTAGACTACACCTCCTCCCACCCTGCCCCCTGTAAAAACACTATCCCATATTCCCAATTCCTTCGTCTCTGCCGCATCTGGTCCCAGGAGGACCAGTTCCAATACCGAACAACACAGAGGGCCTCCTTCTTCAAAGACCGCAAATCCCCCCAGACGTGATCGACGAAGCTTTCCACTGCATCTCCTCCACTTCCCGCTCCTCCGCCCTTGAGCCCCGCCCCTCCAATCGCCACCAGGACAGAACCCCACTGGTCCTCACCTACCACCCCACCAACCTCCATATACATCATATCATCCGTCGTCATTTCCGCCACCTCCAAACGGACCCCACCACCAGGGATATATTCCCCCCCTCCCCTATCAGCATTCCGAAAAGACCACTCCCTCCGTGACTCCCTTGTCAGGTCCACACCGCCCACCAACCCATCCTCCACTCCCAGCACCTTCCCCTGCAACTACAAGAAATGCAAAACTTGCGCCCACACCTCCCCCCTTACTTCCCTCCAAGGCCCCAAGGGATCCTTACATATCCACCACAAATTCACCTGCACCGCCAAACACATCATTTACTGCATCTGCTGCACCCGATGTGGCCTCCTCTATATTGGGGAGACAGGCCGCCTACTTGCGGAACGTTTCAGAGAACACCTTTGGGACACCCGCACCAACCAACCCAACCACCCCGTGGCTCAACACTTCAACTCCCCCTCCCACTCCGCCAAGGACATGCAGGTACTTGGAGTCCTCCACCGTCAGACCATAGCAACACGACGGCTGGAGGAAGAGTGCCTCATCTTCCGCCTAGAAACCCTCCAACCACAAGGGATGAACTCAAACTTCTCCAGTTTCCTCATTTCCCCTCCCCCCACCTTGTCTCAGTCCCAACCCTTGAACTCAGCACCACCTTCCTAACCTGCAATCTTCTTCCTGACCTCTCCACCCCCACCTCCACTCCGGCCTATCACCCTCACCTTAACCTCCTTCCACCTATCGCATTTCCAATGCCCCTCCCCCAAGTCCCTCCTCCCTACCTTTTATCTTAGCCTGCTTGGCACACTCTCCTCATTCCTGAAGAAGGGCTCATGCCCGAAACGCCGATTCCCCTGCTCCTTGGATGCTGCCTGACCTGCTGCGCTTTTCCAGCAACACATTTTCAGCTTGACCCTATCGAACCCTTACACAAGGCACTTATCAGTTCACCCCTCAGTATTCTCTATAATAATTCATCTGTTTTTTTCGACATGCATTTCCTAAACATGTACATTCAGGATTGGTCTTTAAAATGAAGTAAAAGCATTTAAAATACTAAATTGGAGCATCCATAGGGTTTTGTAGTGTTTGCCACGCAGCGTATAAAATACACTTACCATTAAATAGCACAGTTCACACAATCAAATGTTCCTGTCTGCCAACCAGTTTTCTACCCATCTCAATCCACTACCCACAATCGCATGAGTTTTAATGTGTTAACCCCTTATGTGGGACTTGGTTGAAAATCTTCTGAAACACTAATTAATCCACTGTTCCTCTTCATCAACTCGACTAGTTACATCCTTGTAGCATTCCATTAGATTTGTCAAGCTTGATTTCCTTTTCATAAATTCATGCTGACTCTATCCAATGCTGCCACTGTTTTCAAAGATCTCAGCAATTAATTCTTTTAAAATGAACTTCAGCAATTTCCCCACAACTGATGTCAGGCTAATTCAACTACAGTTCATTGTTTTTATTTTTCGACCTCCCTTTTTAAATAATGTGGTTACATTAGCCACCCTTCAATCTGTAGGAATTGTTCCAAAGTCTATAGAATTTGGAAAATTACCACCAATGTGTCCACTATTTTTGGCCACTTCCATAAGGATTCAGGGATGTAGATTATCAGGCCTTGGGAATTTATCGGCCTTCGATTCCATCAATCTCCCCAGAATCATTTCCTTATGAAAACTGATTTTGTTCAATTCCTCCTTCCCACTGCACCCTGTTTTCCCCAACATTTCTGGTCTGTGATTTACATTCTCCTTTGTGACACATAACCAAATGAATTCCCATGTTTAGTTTTATATGAAATTGTATTAAATTCTTGCTCTTATATTATGTAGTTGAATTAATTTAAATGTCATCAATGGGTTTATTTCATAAATTAGAGCTTTTCTTGCACTATCGTGAAGTCTGTAGTATGCATTTAGAATCTTATTTAATAGAACTTTGTTTGAACTAATCTCTGCATATATCCAGTTGTCCTGCTCATAGTGGATTGTAGGTGAGTTGACATGGGGAAAGCATAGTGGTGTTTGTATTACCACCAAATTGTCGCAGGAGCCATAAAAATTCATGTAATTGCAAGGATAAAGGTTGGCATAGAGTGTGCGAGGGAATATGAGGTCATAGAGTCTTACAGCATTCAAACAAACCCTTCGGTTCAACTCATCCATACCGCCCACGTTCCCAAACTAAACTAGCCCCTCCTGCCTGCATTTGGTCCACATCCCTCCAAACCTTCCCTAATCATGTGCTTATCCAAATTTTTTTTAAATGTTGTAACTGTACCAGCATCCACTACTTTCTCTGACACTTCATTCTACGCATGAATGACACTGTGTAAAAATGTCCTTTCTAAAACCTCCTCCTCTCATCTTAAAAACATGCCCCTTAGTTTTGAACTCCCCCACCTTAGGGAAAAGACCCTGGCTAGTCACTTTATCTATGCCTCTCATGATTTTATAGAAATCTACAAGGTCACCCCTCAACTCCTATGCTCCAGTGAAAAAAGCCCCAGCTTATCCAGCCTATTTTTATAACTTATCCTCTCAATTCCTGGCAACATCCTGGTCAATCAGTTCTGAACTGTCTTCAATTTGATAATATCCTTCCTATAATAAGGTAATTAGAACTGCTCACACACTCTAGAAGAGGCCTAATCAATGTCCTGTATATCTTCAACATATTTTCCAACTCCTAAACTCAAAAGTCTGAGCAATGAAGGTAAGCATGCTAAGCACCTTTTTAACTGCCCTGTCTACCCCGTGATGCAAATTCCAAAGAATTATGTACCTGAACCCCTAGGTTTTTCTGATCTGCAACACTATACCCATGTAAATACAGGCAATACAGAGGCATAGATCGAATATGGGAAAGTAGGACAGATAAGGTAGAGTGAGTGGAGGAAAATTTAAGGGTGCCTGTGAGCACAGAGACATGCATCTCAACTTGCCTGCCTTCTACAGACTGGGATCACTGTCATGATGTCTTGTAGCCTTCAAAATCTCCCTTACCCCAACCACCACAAACTAAAAATCTATATCTAGGCAGCCATTTTAAAACATTATTCCCAGAGTCAGAAATCTTGCCACTCAACTATGAGGTTAAAAAATCAATACAATGCCTTTGTAGCCATGCACCCAAACAATTTTTCAAATTGCTGAAAAAGGGGACATGTTGCTGGAGTTATCCATCATGCATTCATCAGTACAATTGCAAGAAGATCAATTTTTGAAGAGTAATTTTTGAAGAATTTATAATACATAAGAAAAAGGTGCTGATGAGTTGGCTGGTCGACATTTTGCCATGGGGAAAGCAAAAAGGAACTACAGATTCTCGAAGCTCCTGAGTAATTCAAACAGAATGCAAAATTTGAAGATGTTCCTTGTATTGCAGAGAGGCATATGAATTTGCATCACTTCTAGCAGCTTAATTAGCCACATTATAAGCTCAATTGACTATTAGCTATTCGCACATTCAGGATTCAACAAGTGGTGCCTTATAACAGAATTGCATCAACAGAAGATGTTTTGTTTTTAATTTTTCAAAAACAGGATAGTTGAATATGGTCTGTTTAGTCAGGAACATATGCTAAACATCCCAGTGATTTACTAATTGAATAAAATAGCATGTTCTCTCTGTTGTGTATAATCAGCAAAGTATAGTAGCTGTCATCAGTAATATTCAAATTCTGCATTGCAATCTTTGTTAATAATTGCAAATTACATAAATACTAAATATTTCCAGTTTATGTCTTGGAAATTAAGCTATTTTAAAAAGCATTTTTGAAACAACAACCATTGAATATAAAACTTCAATTTTGACCACTAGGTAGCTATGCATTTAACAAAGATTTAGTTAAGATTATAGAGAAGATAACTGCTGTGGTTAAACCTGAATGAATACTAATTTAATTTTGGAAAGCATTTCCTGTCAATTGAATACTGAAATGTTTTAAATATAATTTAATGATAACAATGCTCTGAAAGGTACGTATTGATTTTGATTTTAGCCTGCTACATGCAAGCAGTAGATTTACTACTTGTTTTTAACATTGTGTGAGGAAGTTTCTGGAAGGTTTGAAATAGGAGAGCTGCCCAAATCTATGTTTAATAGAGTCTCAGTGAAGTCTTTGAAGCTGGTTTTGTGAAAGCTTGAATTCAAACAGGACCAGTTGTGTAATGTTCTATACAGCCTTTTTAAAGCATTTGAAAAACATGCTTTTGAACTATATTCCTCGGGACAGTGGTTCTCAAACTGGGGCCTGCTCTCCTATGGTCCCTGCTCACTCACGTTCTCTCAACCGCCATGCCCTGGGCATTCAATATATTACTCACCTGTAATGTCAGCACTTGTGGTAGAACTTGGGCACCTTTCTGTGAGCCCCATCGTGATTCTTAAACTGGAGCCTGCAAATCTGTGGTGATTCATTGAAATGTGTTCAAGTGCCACCATAAGTGCTGACATTACAGGTGAGTAATATGTTGACTGCCCAGGGCATGGCGGTCAAGAGAAAGTGAGTGAGCAGGAACCAGAGGCATGCTCTCTTTGACCATGGATCTCCTCTCTCCCTATTCTAGTATTCTTTTGTAGCACTGCTCCTCCTGTACTCTGGTCATTAGTGATTACATGCTATCTGTGTTCTTGTTCCCTCTGTGTCCATGACCACACTGCACTCCAGTTCTCTGTGTGTTCCTGGTCTATCTATGTTTTCATTTCTCCTGCACTCCAGCACTCTTTGTGCTCCTGCACATGCTCCTGCTCTCTGTGTTCCTGATCTTTCTATGTTCTTGATCTCTCTGTACTCCTGCTCTCTTTGTTTTCCACCTTGCTCAAGTTTTCTTTTCCCTATGTGACTACTTTACTGTTGAGCTGTGCTTCCCTTGTGGCCCTGTTATTCTTGTGCTCCCCCTGATGCTTTCTACATGCTCTGCTCTGGCTCGGTCCCTGCTCTCACCAGGCTCCTGTCCTTTCTGTACTGCTACCAAGGGAGAAAATTTCTTCATTGAGAAACAGACATGCAAGCCATTGTTACCTTTGTTCTTAAACAATTGTTTAAATATATTTCATGTTTTTTTTACATATTTTTTACAATTTAGTGTTATGAATATTGCATAACATTGGCATTTAGATGTTTGCACGATGGTGCCCATGATTACTGATCCATTTTTAAAAGGAATCCTTCAACTGAAAAAGGTTTGCGAACCTTTGCCATCAGATCATAGTATGGTTAAGTATTTCCCCTGGCAGGGAATAAAGTTAGTGCTTTGACTGTGTTAAAAGTGTTTGGTTAAACCAATGTGTAATATCATGAAGTGCATTATGCAGTATATCAAGACATTTGCATTTGAGAAATCTGCTGCCAGAGTTAAATTATTGTGTGCTAAGAAACCAACCATTAGTAAAACCAGATGTTTGTTCAAGTAATAAATACATGTTCTAACTTTCCTTGAAACTGTAACATATTCTAGGAAGAGCAATTTTCTAATTCTTAAATAGTAAATTATTGATGAATAACATTTTAAGTAATAAGCTTGTTTTTCAGGGTATATAGCAGATAATGTCAATTTCATTGTGTATCATACATTTCACATAAAACTATAAACTCAATGCCTGACAGATGTGCTAAGTGGAAATCTTATTCTCGATTCTATGAATAATAAACCTGCTTTTGATGATAAGATGACATTTTCCTTTTAATACTTGGAATGACATCATTTTCCACCTTATAGAGTCATACAGCAAGGAAACAGACCCTTCGGTCCAACCAGACCATGCCCAACATAATCTCAAATGAACCTGGTCCCTTCTGCTTCCTGGTCATTATCCCTCCAAACATTTCATATTCATAAACTTATCCAAATGTCTTTTACATTTTATAATTGTAATGACATATAGCACGTTCTCAAGAAGTCCATTCTACATGTGAAACACCTTCTGTGTAGAAAAATTGCCCCTCATGACTTTTTAAAATCTCTCTCCCCTCACCTTAAAAAAGTACTCTTGAAATTCCCTATCCTAGGGAAAATACATCCCTGATTAACTCTACCTATACCCCTCATGATTTTATAAACTTCTATCAGGTCACCTCTCAACCTCCTACAATCCAGTGAAAAAGGTCCCAGTTTTACTTTATAATGTAAACCTTCCATACCCAGGAACATCCAGATAAATCTCTTCTGAACCCTCTCTATAGCTGGCAACATCCTGGAAAATGTCTTCTGAACCCTTTCCAGCTTGATAATATCCTTCCTGTAATGGAGCGATCAGAACTGTACACAATATTCCAGAAGGTGCCTCACCAAAGTCCTGTACAAACTCAAAATGACTTCCCAATTCCGGGAATGAGCATGGAAAGCAAGTGTGCTAGACACTTTTTTAACCACCCTGCCTATATGTGACGCAAACTTTAAAGAATTATGTACCTGAACCCCTAGGTCCCTCTGTTCTACCCAAAGCACAACAATTAATTGTATAAGCCCTACCCTTAATAATTGTACCAAAACATGACACCTTGCATTTATCCAGATTGAACTCCATCTGCTATTTTTTCAGTCCATGCACCAATTTCATCAAGATCCCTTTGCAATCTTAGAAAACCTTCTTCACGGTCTACTATGCAATCAACTCTGGTGTCGTCTGCAAACTTACTAACCATGTCTTCTATATTCTTATCCAAATTATTTATATAAATGATAAACAAAAGAACACCCAGTACTGATCCCTGTGGGACACTGCTGGTGACAGGCCCTCTGTCCATAAAGCAACCTGCCACCACCACTCTCTGTCTCCTGCTGTTAAGCCAATTATATCCTATAGTGGTCACTCTTTGAATTTTAGAATCCCTACTGTGCAGAAGCAGGCCATTCTGCCCATCAAGTTCAAACTAACTCTCTGAAGAGCATCCCACCTTGTAACCTTACATTTCCCATGGCTAAACCACCTAGCCTGCACATCCCTGAACTTTATGGGCAATTTCCAATGACCAATCCACCTAACCTGCACATCTTTGGACTGTGGGAAGAAACTGCAGCACCCAGAGGAAAGCCATGCAGACACAGGGAGAATATATAAAGTCCACACAGTTGCGCAAGGATGGATTTGAACCTAGGTCCCTGGCTCTGGGAGGCAGCTGTGCTAACCACTGAGCCACTGTGCCACCCCGACAGCTCATGCTCTATTGTCAACTATTGCTTTCTCATTATCCAATACGCTGTTACTTCCTCAATGCATTGGTTCATAAAATGATTCTGTGTACACCCTATGATTTCTTTCTGTATTGTACTGCCATCAATTTAGTTTGCCCAGTTTTTAGGCAGATTAAAGTCACCCATAATTACAGCTATATCCTTATTATTTGCATCTCTAGATTCTTTTCTAATCCTTTCCCCCATATTAATACTGCAGCTTGGGTTCTATATACAATTCTGCTATTGTTTTCTGTCTGCTGATATTTCTAAGCTCAACCCACATAAATTCTACTTCACTAGAGCCAATTTCCTCACAATCAATTACTGTCCCTTTGAAATCAGAAGATCTACCCACCTCCTTGTCCATATTGCCTGTACAACTTATTCACCTTGGAGAACACACTGATTCCAGTAAATCCAGTAAACCTCCTCAGAACTATCCCCGATAAATTTACAGACTTCCTGAATAGATGATGAAAATTGCACACAGTATGACAGATGTGATCTCATCAACTCCCTGCACAAAATGAAGCAGAACACCCTTACATTGATTTTCAATTCCTAACATAAAAAGGATAGCAGCTCATTAGCTTTTTATATTACATGCTGTATCTGCATACTAGTTCTCCGTGTTGCATACTTCAAATCCCTCCGGATCTTGGAATTCTGCAGCCATTCTCCATTTAAGTAATGTTCTGCTCTAATTTATTCTTCCTGCCGAAGTGAATGACTTCACATTTCCCCACATTATATTCCAACTACAAGATATTTTACCCAGTCACTAAATCTATGTATGTCTTTCCTCAACTTGGAGACAGAAAGGACTGCAGATGCTGGAAGCCAAAGCCAACAGATGTGAAGCTGGAAAAGCACAGCAGGCCAGACAGCATCCAGGGAGCAGGAAAGTCCACACCCGGGCTGAAACCTTCGCCAGGACTGGGGAGGAGGAGGCAGCCCAGAATCATACAGAGGGTAGGGGGTGGGACTAGGGGAAGGGTAGGCAGGACAGCAACAGGTGGATGCAGGCAGAGACCACTGTGATTGGTCAGTGGGGAGGACGAAGCAGACAGGCAAGTGGGACGATACATAGGCTAGGTCAAGTCAAGGAGGCTGGAGAATGGGGGGGTGCTGGACATGGGATAAGGGGTGGATGGACCCTGAAGCCAGTCAATATTGAAGCCATTAGGCTGCAAACTCCCCAGGTGAAACATCAAGGTGATATTTTGCCTGGAGAGCCCACAGCCTAATGGCCCCATTATTGACTTCACCAGCTTCAAAATCTCTCCACTCCTAGCCCCATCCCATGTCCAACACGCACCTCACCCCCTGACCCAACCTGTCCATCCTTCCACTCACCCATCTGCTCCATCCTCCCCATCACCAACCTCAACTACATCCACGCACCACCCTCCCACCCAATCCAAACTGCACACCCCCACACCCCCACCAGCCCCAACCCACCCCCCTCTATTCCTTTCTGGCTCTCTCCCATCCACAGCCCCAATGAAGGGACTCAGCCCAAAACATTTACCACCCCCTGCTCCTCGGACGTTGTCCAATCCACTGTACCCCTCCAGCCCCACACTGAATGACTATATCTCTCCGCAATCTCCTTACATCTTCATGAAAACATATTTTTTCCATCTTTAGCTATCATGCCTTAAATTCCCTCAGTAAGTGATTTATGTAAATTCTAAAATATTCGGAAGTGTATTAGACTCAACCATTTACAAGACAGGCAAGAAACACAGGTAATCAAGCTTTTTATTCCAGAATGGTGGATCTCTCTCTGATTACAGGTGGAAACGAAGTTAATCAATGGCTTAAAAAAAGCAAAATAGACAAGCCTTTCTGTGCAATAAACTTGCAGAGCCTTGGGAAGGGATATGAAATGGACTGCAATGGACTGCATTGCTCTGCAGAAAGTTGGCAGTGATGAAACAGGCCAAATTCCTTCTCTCTGTGCCATAATGAATCAAGGACTGATTTCTGCAGCCTCGGCTCATAATGTAATCCAGGAATCATTGGGGAAAATCTGTGGTACTCCCCAAGAAAGTCCATAGTCCCTCCGCCCTCAGGGGTAGTGTCCAGATCTGGACACATCTGGGGTAGTGCCCAGACCTGGACACATCTGGGGTCTTGCCCAAATCTGGACACATCCTCTGGGAATGCTCTTTGCATGATTTTGAATCTCTCCAAGTTTTTCCAGTGATCCTGATCTCGGAACTCTTCCCACAGACACAACAGACAAACCTTTTCACCTTGCGTGGTGAAAGACCGGTGATAGTGAATGGAGTGACTTTGTTAGATCGTGCTGTAATATCTGGTTGGAAGTGACAATCTGGAAATGCTTCCCAATGAACGTGCTGTAAAAAAAGTGATCAGAAAAGCATCCTTCTCTTACTCCAAGGGACAATGTGTAGATTTCAAACTGAATTGTTCAAATGCTGCCAAAATCTAAAATCATGAAAACATTTCAAAGATTGAATTTTTTAGCAGAAGGGTATTTCTTTCTGGAAGAAAAGTTAATTGCAATCCGGATGATTTTTAAAAAAAGTCTATCCCACCGTGATATTACTGTGCGGGAGGCATTAACAACTCAGCCCTTGAGAACCAGCAAGCGATCTGACTGATCAGCAGTTCAGAAGAGAGTAGAGGGTGTTGCCAGGATTTGGAAACAGCCCTCAGGAGAAAAGCAAGAAGTCCAAAATGTTTATCTCTATTCATCACCCAATGTAACACACCAGTGAAGATAGAATTAGAACATTAATTGCCACTTCATGCAATGGGCCTCGGACTGATTCGGCTGTCGGGTACTTTCCCCTCCCATCGTATTATAGGGTTCAAACTGATGTGTGTGCAAAAAAGATGGGTTCCTCGCTTGTCTTATTTTGTATATATCCCACCTCAAAAATGTCCACCAGGACAGAAGGGGGAGCATTCCAAAAAATACAGAAATTCAGATGTAAATTTTGATTTGTAGCCTTTTATTTTCATGTGTTACAAATAACCTGAGATTTCTCTCCACAGCACATAGGGATTGCTGATTTGAGAGGCACAACTGAACTTACTAAATGACGTCTTTCTTTCTGGAATCTCTGTGGTTTCTCCAAATCCACTGGGCAGAGTCTGTGCCTGAAATCACTACAGGGCAACTGTTGTAATGCCAAATAAGTTGATGGGCTATTGTGCTCCTTTAACCTTAATTCCATGTCTTTGCATTCAAGGGGAACCTACTTACAGTGTAAATAGTTGATAGTGGGTCTTGAGGGTTTGACAGAACTGAACAACAGGGTGAAGACCCGAAAGGTAATTCTTAACTTTTATTTCCAGGGTGTGACCAAACCATTGTAATCACCTAGTCTACAGATTCAAGGCATAACCAGAAATTGCTGGAGAAACTCATCAGACCTGTCAGCATCTATGGAAAGATAAACATATAAATGTTTCAGGTCCAGTGACCTTTCTTGAGAACAGATTCAAGAGTATGTGCAAACCACAAACAACTGAAAATAAAACACAAGTAATTTTATATATAACATCCATCCCTCCATCTATCCCCTACTGACATATACATATTCTAGGACAGGAAATCCCAATGATCCGTCTATTCAGGATCCATATAATCGATGGAGCAGGTAAATGTTTCCTTACATGTTTAATTAATTTTTTATCTATTTGCATTTCCCTGTGGAATTTTTATTTGTTACTGTTTTCAGAATTTTCTATACTTATAGGAAATTAATTTTATGTTTGTTTGCAATAAACTTGTGTTCATCTTGTGAGTCTCAATCTTGCAGAATTGGTCACATATTGTTTACAAAACCTGGCCAATTATATCTGCTTTCATTTCAACACTGAGGATGAAAAGTTACACCATTATATCTGGAAGGAATTGTTTGCAGGAACTCCTCTGTCTACAAGAGAATGTTTACAGGGATTTTCCCTTTTGAAGGGATTGGTTGTGTGAATAATCTGTTTGAAGATTTTTCTGTCTTCACTGAAAAAGTCATTTTTATCCTTGAAAAGTAGATGTCAGGAGAATTTTTGCTTGTTCTCTCGTGTGCCAAATAGCTTATGTGTTTTCATTGTCAAAAGTGATTTATTTGTTTAAGAATACTTTGGGACTTAAAAAATAAGTGTTCAAAGATTAATGCAAAGCACTGAGCAATGGTTGAGAGAAACCATAGACAGTGAACTATACTTTGTGCATCTTAAATGTCGATAAAGAGGCAAATGGTAATATTTATTTGAGTACTTAAGAAAAGTTACAAAGGAAGTAAAGGTAACTGCAAAATAATTGTACTGCATAATATAACAGATCATGTTTGGTTTAAATTGAGTTTTTTGATAATTTATTCAGATATTAATGGTGATAGGCACCTGGTTTTGGGGATTGTTGTAAATGGGAATGGGAATGAATTACAGGCACTAATCACATAGAGTTGGAGCATCAACATCCCAGTTTTTTGTATGGGGAGGCTGCAGTTTTTTTTCTCTCACCCGGGAGCCAGTGGCAACAAAAATATTTCAGAAAGATTAGACTTGACACAAAAGTGAAAATGAAATTCAGGATAAAAAATACAAAGCATTACCTTCATCATTTAAATTAGCAATTTATAAAAATTACCATTAAAAAATGTAAGCAAGACAAACTAAGAAATGAACTATTTTGTTTCCCTTTTGAATTATGAGCTAAAGCTGGTGAGAGAAAAAAATCATGCGCCTCCTGAGTCAATAAAAAAAAGCTTCATTTAATTAGCTCTGACCTTAGTTCACCTCAGTGGGGCACACTCCAAGTTGGTCTTGGCGGAATCCACGAGATGTGATAGATCGAAAGTGTGCAGTTTAGATTTCTGACCTTTCCCAGCGCTCTTTTCTGAAGCTAGGTTTGAGGGTGGGGAAGCGGAAGGAGGAGATGAGGGGGTGAGTGTGTGTCCAGTTTAGTACCACACACTCAGACAAACAGCCCACAACCAAACAGTCACTCACCCACACATCTACCCAGTTCTCCAGCCAGTCTGTTAAATCCAAAAGTCAATCACCCTTACTTTCACTCACTCAGACATCTACCTCCCCTCCCAGTCACTCATGCATCCATTCCTCCTTCTTCCCCAAACCTCTCTTCCCTTCCAGTAACTCATCCTCAACTCATCATTGATGGCTGACTTTATTTTTGGCAGCCCATCTCCCCTTCTAATGATAATGACCTGACTCTCACCAAACTGTGTCTCATCACAATGGTGACCCTACTTTCAACACCCTACCCAACCACCCATTCTGCAATTCTGCAGCCCCAATTCTGCAAAACATTCCCCACTTCCTTCAAAGCAGCCCAACATTATTCCCTAGCCCTAGCTTAAGGCAGCCCAATTCTAATTCTGCTCCTCTTCAAACCGATGTCTTCCAGAAACCTTCCCAGCCTCAGACCTAGTCTCAGTATCAGAATCTTCATTCATTTGTTCACAATTTGCTCACAATTGAGCCTATCAGAAGTAAGTGCAGAAGAGATTGGAGGGGCAGCTCCTTTCAAAATGATCCCGTTACAATCACCTGTATTTGTATACAGACTCAGGGACTACAGTGTGGCCTGCAGAACATATGTCTAACAAGCACAAGTTGAGACATTGAAAATAGTAAAATTAAATCATGATAAAATTTAATGGTAATTGGGAAACTAAGGAAGCAGTATCAGTAACAAAACATAGAGAGATACATACCTATCCAATGACATCACAGGAGCATAAAAGGTAAGCCATTGGCACAGGAAATTCCATAAATAGATCACTGAAAATCCATATGTGTAAGGGGAATGAGGTATATTGTGGAATGTATGTTTATTGGGAGCTGAAATATTTGACATATTGGAGTGTATAGCCTGTGAATTACGGGAGATTTAGAAGAGAACAATATATTTGTTCATTTTGGGATGAATAATAGGTGGCTAAAACTCTGGGACCAAACAATCCAAAATCCTGAAAATGAATAGTAAATTCATTTGTAAATGGTTAGAACCTTTAAAACATGAGATTAAACACAATGGAGCTGGATTGTTTCTGGGGCTGACATGATAAAGTTCTGATGTGGAGGTGTGGGTGTTGGACTGGAGTGGACAAGGTCAGAAGTCACATACCGCTAGGTTATAATCCAACAGGTTTATTTGAAATCACAAGCTTTTGGAGCATTGCCCCTTCATGACTTCATGACTTATAGTATAACATAAGTATGACTTAATATAAGCATTCTCATCATCAGTTAAAGCTTATTGCCCAACTGAGCACTACATGGCCAGAAGTCAGATGACACCACGTTATAGTCTAATAGTTTATTTGGAATTATAAGCTTTCGGAGCGATGCTCCTTCATGACTTGATATCACCTGATGAAGGGGCAATACTCCGAAAGCTTATAATTTCAAATAAACTATTAGACTATAACGTGGTGTCATCTGACTTCTGGCCATGTAGTGCTCAGTTGGGCAATAAGCTTTAACTGATGATGAGAATGCTTATATTAAGTCATACTGAAGTATTTTGAAAACTATAACATTATTCAGAGATACATTTCATCTAAATTCATCGATATCCAGTTAGCTAGCTCACCCTGAATCCTCATGATCTAACTATGTGGAAACTTGTCAAAGGCTTTACTAAAGTCCAAGTAAACAATGTCTACTGCTCTGTCCTTTTGGGTTACTTCCTCAAAAATCCCAATCAAATTTGTGAGACATGATTCCCCATGATTTCCAAAGCCACTCTGACTATCCCAAATCAGTCTTGCCCCTCTGAAAGCAAACAAATCCTACCTTTCAGCAACTTACTCACCATTGATGTCAGGGGTCTATAGTTCCTAGGATTCTCCTTATAGCCTTTCTTAAAAAAAGGCACAACAACCTCCTGCAGTTAGAGATGATACAAATCTTTCTGCTAGGTGCTTCGTAATTTCCTCCCCAACTTCCAACAATGTTCTAGGACACACGTAATCAGGTCCTGGACTTTTATCCAACTTTATGTTTTCTAAGATCTCCAGTATTTCCTCTTCTGTTATATGAACTGTTTTCAAAACATTAATATTTATTTCCCTGAGTTCTCTAGCCTCCAATTCTTTCTCCACAGTACAAATTGACGCAAAATATTAATTTACTCTCTCTCCCATCTCCTGAGGATCAATACAAAGGCAACCTCATTGATCTTAAAGGGGCCCTATTCTTTCTAATTGCTATTTTGCTCTTTATGTAGTTGTTGAATCTTTTTGGATTATCCTTAATCTGATCTGTCAAGGCCATCTTATATCCCTTCTTTGCCTTCCAGATTTCCCTCTTAAGAATGACCCAACACTCTTTACACTCTTCAAGAGATTCATTTGATTCCAGTTATCTACATCTAACACATGATTCTTCTTTATTCCTGACTAGAACCTCAATACCTTTATTCATCTGTGAGTAATGTAAATCTGAGACACTGAGTGAAGGAACTTAGCAGGGCAACTGAAAATGTTTTAATACGAGCTTTGGTGAAAGAGGAAATTGATATGGAATTATTTAAATAAATGAAAGGTGCATCAGTGAAAATATGAGGAGTTGTAAATTGCTTTCAAGCTCAGGGTTTGAAAACATATCACCAATCTGTTCCAGGGGGTTGGCAAGAATGGACGACTGGTTAGCGGCTTGGGGAAGGTTTTTATTCTCACTATAAACCTGCTCCTCGTGGTCCCATAAATTCTTTTATTTGGAGGAGTTTCTTATAGTCCCTTTATGAATCTGGGTTTTCCTGGAGAAAATGGAACTGGCATGCATTTTTGGAATTTCTCCAAAGATTTGTGGGCCTGCAATAGATGACGAATACCAGTTTGCCCAAAAATGGGTCATTGAGTTTGCATGTTTCCCTTGAATTTTCATTACTGATTATCCATGACTATTAGATTAGATTAGATTACTTACAGTGTGGAAACAGGCCCTTCAGCCCAACAAGTCCACACCGCCCCGCCGAAGCGCAACCCACCCATACCCCTACATATACCCCTTACCTAACACTACGGGCAATTTAGCATGGCCAATTCACTTGACCTGCACATCTTTGGATTGTGGGAGGAAACCGGAGCACCCGGAGGAAACCCACGCAGACACGGGGAGAACGTGCAAACTCCACACAGTCAGTCGCCTGAGGCGGGAATTGAACCCGGGTCTCTGGCGCTGTGAGGCAGCAGTGCTAACCACTGTGCCACCGTGCCGCCCACCACTTACTGATGGAAGAGTGGAGGCATGAACATGCATTCTTATAAGGAAGAAACAATGACAAAAAAAATAACAGAAGTATTCAAACCATTTAAATACTTTTAAATATATATTACTGAGAAAGCAGTCAGAGAAACTGGCCAAATGCAAGTAGAAATTTTAAACATAAGGACTTGCATTTCTATAACACTTTTCATAGCCATCAGATGTTTTAAAAATAAGTGAAGTACTTATTTTAAGTGCAGCCATTGCTGTAATGTAGGAAAACTGGAAAGTAACTTGCGCTGAGCAGACCTCCACCAGCAGTGAAATGATGATCAAGCAATCTTTGTTTTTTCTGATTTTGATCAAAAAAATTAATGTTGGTCAGGATGCTAGAGATAACACTCTAGCTCTTCTTCCAAAAAATGCCATAAAATCTATATTTTCCCACCTGAGAGGGCAAATAGGGCCTTGGATTAAACTCTCATTTGAAACAAAAACATCACATTCCCCCTCACTACTACAGTTTTCATGAGTGTACTGATGCCTTGAAGCAGGATATAGATGTAGATAAAGGAGCTGAAGGCGAAGAAACCCATAGGAGACAGTGATCACAATATGATTGAATTCATTCTGCAACTTGAGAGGGAGAAGATAGAATCAGAGGTAACAGTATTACAGGTGAATAAAGGTAACTACAGAGGCATGAGGGAGAATCTGAATAGAATTGACTGGAAGAGGAGCCTAACAAGAAAGAAAGTGGAACAGCAACTGTAGGAGTTTCTGGGAGTAATTCAGGATTCACAGCAGAGATTCATTCTAAGGAAAAAGACGCATAATACAGGAAGGATGAGGCAATCATGGCTGACTAGGGAAATCAGGGCTAGCATTAAAGCAAAATAGAAAGCATGTAATGTGATAAAGGACAGTGGGAAACTAGAGGATTAGGAAGCTTACAAAGACCAACAAAAAAAAATATGAGGGAGAAGATTAAATATGAAGATAAGCTAGCCAGTAATATAAAAGAAGACTGTAAGAGTTTCTTTAGATATATAAAGGGCAAAAGAGAATTAAAAGTGGAAATTGGGCCACTCGAAAATGATACTAGAGAGGTATTAGTGGAGAACAGGAAATGATTGAGCCACTGAATAAATACTTTGTGTCAGTCTTCATGGTGGAAGACACGAATAATATCCCAAAAATTCAAGACAGTGAGGGACAGAGCTGAGTATGGTGGCCATCATCAAGGAGAGGATGCTAGAAAACTGAATGGCCTGAAGGTGGATAAATAACCTGGACCAGATGGACTACACCCCAGAGTTCTAAGGGAGGCAGCTGAAGGGATAGCAAAGGCGTTAGTGCTGATCTTTCAGGAATTGCTAGAGTCAGGGAGGGTTCCAGAGGACAGGAAAATCTTCAACACGACACCCCTGTTTAAAAAGAGAGTAAGGCAAAAGCTGGAAAATTATAGATTAGCCGATCCTCGGTCATGGGTAAGAAACTGGAATCCATTGTGATGGATGAGATTTATGAATACTTGGAAGTGTATGGTTAAGTAGGGCAAAGCCAGCATGGTTTCATCAAGAGGAGGTTGTACCTGACAAATCTGTTAAGGAAGTAACAAGCAGGTTAGACCAAGGAGAGCCAATGGATGTTATCTACCTGGACTTCAAGAAGGCCTTTGACAAGGTGCTGCAGAGGAGGTTACTGAGTACGATAAGGGCTCATGATATAAGAGGCAAGCTGCTAGCATGGATAGAAGCTTGGCTGTCTGGCAGAAAGCAGAGATTGGGGATAAAAGGGTCCTTCTCAGGATGGCAGTCGGTGACAAGTGATTTTCTGCAAGGCTCAGTTGGAACCATAACTTTTCACTTTATACATTAAAGATCTAGATGTAGGAACTGACAGCAGTCTGGCTAAGTTTGAAGACCATACAAAGATAGGTAGAGGGACAGGTAGCATTGAGGAGGCAGGGAGGCCGCAGGAGGATTTGGACAGGTTAGGAGAGTGGGCAAAGAAGCGGCAGATGGAGTACAGTATGGGGAAGTATGAGACCATATACTTTGTTGGGAAGACCAGATGCATGGACTATTTTCTAAATGGGGAAAAATTTCAGAAATCTGAAATGCAAAGGGACTTGGGAGTTCTAGTCCAGGATTTTCTTAAGGTAAACTTGCAGGTTGAGTCAGTAGTTAGGAAGACAAATGCAATTATGGCATTTATTTTTATTGGACTTGAACATAAAAGCAGGGGTGTACTTCTGAGGCTCTGGTCAGACCACATTTGGAGTATTGTGTGCAGTTTTGGGTCCCATATGTCAGGAAGAATATACCCGTCCTGGAGTGGGTTCAGAGGATGTTCATGAGAATGGTGTCAGGAATGAAAAGCTTAACATATGAGGAATGTTTGAGGACTCTTGGTATATACTCAATGAAGTTTACAAGGATAAGAGGAGATCTAATTGAAACATACTGAATACTGAATGGCCTGGATAGAGTAGATGTTGGGAAGATGTTTCCATTGGTAGCAAAGACGAGGACGTGAGGGCACAGTCTTAGAGTAAAGACTGTTTTAGAAAAAAGATAAGGGGAAAGATCTTCAGCAAGAGAATGGTGAATCTATGGAATCCATTGCAACAGAAGGCTGTGGAGGTCAGGTCATTGAGTATATTTAAGCCTGAGATAGATAGGCTCTTGAGAATCAAGGGTTACAGGGAGAAAGCTGGGAACATATCAGCCATGATTGAATGGTGGAGCAGACTCGAACAGCTGAATGGCCTAATTTCTGCTCCAATGTCTTATGGTCTTATGATCTAACATCTACCCATCGATGTGGAAAATTGCAACATCTGTCCAATCCACAAAAAAACTAGACAAATCCAACTCTGCCAACCATGGCCTCTTATATCTGCATTGAATCATCAGCAAGGTGATGGAAGGTGTCTTCGAACGTGTTATCAACCACACTTACTAAGCTATAACTTGCTCACTGATGGTCAATCTGAGATTTGTTAGGGCCTCTGTGCTCCTGACCTCACTTCAACCTTGATCTAATCATAAATAATAGAACTAAATTCCGGAGGGAGATTTGCGATACTGCCCTGGTCATCAAAGCAGCATCTGACCAAGTGTAGCACCAAGGACTCCCAATTAAACTAGAGTTAGTGGAAATTGGGGAAAAGATCTCCACCGGTTGGAATTATATGTATCACAAAAGAAGGTGGTTCTGGCTGTTAAAGGTCAATCAACTCAACCACAGAACACCATTCTGGGAGTTTGTTAGAGGAATAAGGCTCATTATTTTCAACAGCTTCATCAATGACTTTCCTCTATCACGAATGTTCACTGGTGATTGCACAGTGTTCAATGCCATTTGTGGCAACTCGGATACTTAAGCAGTCTGTGCCTAAATGCAGCAAACTCTGGTTAACATTCAGGTTTGAAGTGAAAAGTGATAAATAACATTTGTGTCACACAAGTGCCAGGATAATAACCATCTCTAACAAGAGAGATTCCAACCATTACCTCTCACAGCCATTCAATGGCATTGCCAACATTGAATTCTGCTCCTATCAACATTTTGCAGGCTACCAGTGTTCAGAACAGAACTGAACCAGCCTCATAACTACTGTGGCTACAAGAGCAGGTCAGAGATTTGGAATTCTTTGATAAGTAACTCACCTCCTGACTTCTAAAAGCCATTTGACCATGTACAAGACACAAGTCTGAAGTCTGATAGAAAACTCTACACTTGCCTGGATGTGTCCAGGTTCAATAACACTTAAGAAATTTGCCATTCTTGGCCAAGAACCCTGCTTCGCTGTCAGCCCGTGGAACCTTCAACATTCACTCCCTCCACCAAAATACATTGGCAGCAGTGTGTACTATCCAAAAGATAAACTGCAAGAACTCATCAAAATTCTTAGCCCTCACCTGCCAAACCTCTGGCCACGACCACTTGGAAAGTCAAAGGCAGCACATTCATTGGAATACCACTTGCTACAAATTCCCCTGTAAGCTCCAAACCATCCTGATTTGGAATGAGATTACTATTCGCTGTCACTGGGCTAAAATTCAGGAACTCCCTAACAGTACTGAGGGTTTCCTACACTTCATGGTCAGCAATGGTTCAAGGTGATATAGCTCATCAGCACCTTCTGAAGGTTATTTGAGATGAGTAATGGATGCTGGCCTAGCCAGTGATGACCACACGAATGAGTAAAAATAAAATAAAGCTTTAAGAAAAAATCGGGCGATCCCTCAGGAAAGTGAATGGCAATATTTTTTGTCTCTGCCACTGATGCTTGAATGGAATTCAGGCTGGTGAGCTGGTACTATTCCCGCCCTCCTGGTTTACATCTTACCCAAACAAAATGCTGTGGAGGTTGGAAATGTGAAATGAAAATAGGATGTGTTGGACAATTTGGTCAGACAGCATCTGTCGAAGAGCGACATTGAGTTAACATTGAGGAAAATGCGTCGGAAATTCTTTGCTTGAAATTGATATAATAAATTATTAAAAACGCAAAATGTGATTTTATAGTTGGTAAGAAGTTACTTATGTTAATTCATCTTTCTGTTCTGAGTTCGTTGATCTCGGCCAGGTGGCAGACGAAGTGTTTGAAATGATCTTCATTTTGGGAAAGGAAACATTGGCCAGGGCTCCTGTTTCTGACCACATCCTTGCCAATCTAGAAATTAGCTAAAACTAGCTACAGCTTCAAAAACAAATGACAATAGCACTCATTAGAAGTCTGTGGCATGTGAAAAACAAGTAGTTGTCATGACTTTGTCTAAAATTGTAATGCACCCAACATTCCTTTACATAATAGGAGGGAAACTCATCAGAACTCGAAAGCCTTAAGGAGGAAATAAAAATATTTACATAGAAAAATACGTACTTGAGGGATTTCCAGATGCATGTTTCCATGGAAAGATTTAGAAATCTTACAATAATTTTGCAACTAATGTAAATTTTAAATATGCAGAGGAGAAATTCATCTGGCACTGATTTCAGATCTTTCTTGACGTTGTTCCTCACAATAAGAGCATATCCCCATGGCAAGGCCTGAGGCATCTTGAAAATCAGGCTGGATCTTTCCCTACATTTTGTGCAAAAGTACCATGGTCTGTTACACAGAGACAGCTCACACATCTGAAGGGTGCAGACGTTGGGCCATTTATTGTGCTGACAACAGCCGAGTGATGAGTGTGAGGTCAGGGGAACAATTCTGCACAGGAAGATGTTTGTAAAAAATTCAAAAGCTCACTTTTATTTGATGGCCTTATAGGTTGCTAAATAATTTATAATGACAATATCCTGTCTGTGCCATTAACTATTATTTGGTAGATACCTTTTTTTAAAAGAAAGATAGATTTTTATCATGTAGCTTGATGCCACACTAGGATTTTGGGTTCAAGACAGACTGATTAAGGAGAAGGCAAAGTCAATTAATGTCTTTAGCTTTAGACTTCAAAATAACACTATTACACATTTGTACTAAATACTTGAAATATGGTAATTGTAGCTTTTTCAGGCTCTGACTTTTAGTTACATTACTTTCTTTGCTCATATCCACGAGCTTGCAAGACCCTGTTTCATGCTAGTGTTCTAAATCTGCCCACACTGTAGTATTTATACCCAACTCTATTACATCATCACAACATTGCTTCAGGGTCCAAAGTCCTTATTCACCACCAATTCCCAAAAGTTTTTCTCCCTTTTCATGAACATTGATAAGAATTATAAACATTCTCAACTGAGTTATCTAGGACAGCATCTTATAGGGACCTAAATGAAGTGTGATATGGTGTGATTTGTGGCAGAACCATTAGGGAAATCTGCTGAGGCCTATATTGATATCAGGAGCAACTGTTGCATCTTTTATGCAGTTGCTAGATGCTGAGGCAAGTTTCTCATATGGCAGTAGAAAATTAAGGGGATTATTGCCTTTTATTAACTGCATATCTCCCCTCAGAGTGGGAAATCAGGGTGCCTGTCGATTTCAGCCCACAGTTCATGTTGCTCAGCACTAAATACCACCTCAAGACAGGATCTATGTATACCAGCTGAATGCAAACTGTCATGGATATGAGCACACAAAGTAGATACATTGGCATCTGACATTTTGCAACTCCTCAAAATTCTCATGGATCTTTCCAATCCAGTTGCAGGATGCCTAATAAGCACAGACCTGCTTTGTAGGAAGTACTGAACACTAGCATTGAAAGGCTGCTGCAAGAACAGTTTGTGTGAGGGAACCAGCTCACAGATTTGACCAAGCTGCATCTCAGAGATTCCTACTTACTCAATTAGCACTTGTCCACTTAGCAGCAACCTCTATGTTCACAGCAATGCCATTCAAATCTTGTTAGCCATCCAGAGGCTAAAGGTTATCCAAACCGCCATGATGATGTGTTTTCTTGCACAGACATACTGACAGGCAGTTCTGGGGCAGTATAAGGGGAAGAGGTCCATCTTGTTGTACTCCACACTGAGCCACCAATCTAACATTTGCCAGTAGCAGCCATCCTGTATGTGTATTCAAACAAATGGGTATGTTGGAATGTGGGATGGCCTCATCCTCAGGGCATTCAAGCAATGGAGAGGGGGGGTTGCTGTTGGTATAGAGTTCCCAAACCTACTACTGTCACGGGCACAGTTTCTGTGCAGTGCCAGGGGCTTGGCCACAATCAATGGTCTACATGGTCAGGAGATGTATCCAATTCCATTCTAGAAATGGGCAACAGTCCACCTTGTAGATCTATCACAAGCAATAAGGAGAATGGCATATCATCAGTCAGGAAGCTGCAAAGACAGCTAAGACAACTGGCCTCTGAGCAGTTATCTCTAGAGGCTGTTTATCGGAGTCTGTAAAGATCTCAAATGGATACAGTCTTGGGTGCCTACATGTGGATACTGAGGAGGGTACAGAGAGATATGGAGGGGTTGGTGGAGGGATCACTACTAAAAAATACAGTGGAAGTCAAGAGGGGATGCTGGAAAGTAGAAGTAGAGATAAGGATGGTGATGATGGGAATCACAGGATGAGAATAAAGGAAACAGCATTGGAGGATGAGGTAGGCCATGAGTGGGTGAGGTATTGGCAGTGACCACCAGCATGGTCTCCACAGGGGAAGCATGGAGGTCCAGGCTGAGCATCATTAATGTGTAATATTGGGGAGATGATAGAGACCATTAGGCATTACCTTTTCGATAGTCACTCAGGTAATACAACATTTTTAGCATGTTGGTGCACATGCTGTGACCAGAATTTCCAGTCTAGAAGCTGGATGAAATTTTAGGAACCATTTCCACATCTGCTAGTTGCTAATCTAATGAATGAATGGAAAATCTGAAATTAATGTGCTGGGATTATTGGTACTAGTGAACTTTGTTGTGTGTTTTTTGGTGATGGGTATTTATGATTGTCAATCATTTCCCTGAATTTGAAGATAATTGTTAGGATTTTGATTGCTTTGTACTACATTCATTTTGTTATCTTGATCTATTCTTGGTTTATGAAAGATGTTGAACCTATGCTGCTGTAAAGATTGTTGTTGTAGTACTAAAACTGAATGCTGTTATAATGTTTCTGCTGTTTTAAATGTTATTTTCAACTTTCAAGTTTCCTTTACTAGTGTGGTATGTTTATAGAAATAAATGAAGATTTCCTTTTCTGAGATGGCTGAAAGATTTCCAAAGGATCTGTGCTTTTACTCAATAAAATTCAATGCTTTTAAACTGTATCAAAGGTAGCTCCTATAATACCATTCAAGCTGATATTTTTATGCATCTGAAGTATTTTTGCATTAAATTCAATACTGTATGATCAAATTCATGTTCCTTTCTTTATCCAATTTTCAGTGTTTTAATGAATAAAATTGATAAAATATCTTCATTATCAAAAGACTGAGCTTTTTTTGTTCAAACTATTCAAATAATTAATCACTATTAGGGATCTTAAACTTCAAATTGCAACAAAGATTTTTATTCCTAATTTTTTTCTTTTCAATCATTGTTCTTTATTCCTGTACCTGAGGAATTATCTTAATTTGCTTTTGTTAACTTTGCTCGCAAGTAAATAGTTCAGCAAAGTGATAACTTACTGTTCGAGGTCCGAGCTCAGCTCCTCAAACTAGGTTTGTGGATGGAGAAGAAACCTTTTCCTCCCCTCTCTTAAGAAATTTAATTCTCATTTGGTGTGCAATGGTCAGCCTCTTTTTGTGGGTATTCCATTTCACCCTTTAGTGGCTAGTAGGCCTTACTGCTCTCACTGCTGTTTTAAAGACTTGTTTCCCTAATTACTGGCTATGAAAAGCTTTTTGAGATTTACTTGTTTCCCTGGAGGTTTTTGGGGTTCAGAGATTATTCCTTCACAACAGCTAGCTCTATGGCTTTTCTGACAGCTTCTGGACCTTGAAGCTACGCTGACAATTTCTTGAAAAAGCAATGATTCGGAGATGCCGGTGTTGGACTGGGGTGTACAAAGTTAAAAATCACACAACACCAGGTTATAGCCCAACAGGTTTAATTGGAAGCACACTAGCTTTTGGAGCGACATTCCTTCATCAGGTGACAATCACCTGATGAAGAAAGCTAGTGTGCTTCCAATTAAACCTGTTGGGCTATAACCTGGTGTTGTGTGATTTTTAACTTTGAAAAAGCAATTTATTGTTTTTTATTCTTCTCCAGACAATCTCAAGTCTGTTTCTTTATCTTCACTACTGTCACAATTTTTGAGATAGTGAATCCCATAACTGCCATTTTTTTTATTGTGAGTTTGTTGTCACTCTATGAGTTTACCTTAAGATAAACTGTTTGAGTAAGTCAAAAACTGTATTCAGTCTTAAACTTCAATATGATACTATTTATTATACATTAATACTAAACATTGCTACACATGGTAATCACATCTATACCAAGTTCTGGCTTATAGTTACATTAGGTAAGAACTGATCTATTTGCTTTGTTTGTTCACACCTACTTAAGACTGTTCCTCATTATAGAGTGTTTCAACTCTGCTCACACTGTGCTAATTATACTCAAAGATGTACATCTTCCTGACATCATCATGAGGAGAAAGTGAGGACTACACATAGTGGAGATCAGAGTCAAGAGTGTGGTTCTGAAAATCCCTTCCTGATGAAGAGCTTATGCCCGAAACATCGATTCTCCTGCTCCTCGGATGTTGCCTGACCAGCTGTGCTTTTCCAGCACCACATATATGACTGACATCATCATAAGGTTGCTTCAGGGTATTGAAGCCCTTACCGAACAATTTGCACTTGCTTTGGACAGCCACAAGGTGAACTTGAAAAATTTACAAGCCTATTTGGGTCACATCTTTCTAGTTGCCTTCGGCTTGCTGGATGTTAGATATGTATTTGGGTCTTGTTGCTTTCGTTTTAGATTTATAAGAAAATGCAACAAGGTTTTGATTCTTCTCATACTGTACTTCACAATTAATAAGTTATTGATCTCAAAAAATGAAGACATAATTTCATTTCAATATCCAGTCAGGCCAAATTTATTTCAACAGTAACTCTCCCTCATCTACACATATCAATTCCAACATTTGCTGTTCTGTTTTTCTTCCAATAAGGCTACTAGTTCAGAAAAATCAATTCCCTTTAGTCCTTCAATTCGCCCTGTTGTGTTTTGTGCTTCTTAAACAGTTCAAGCTGCTGATGTTATTGAGCTTCTGCCAATACTAACTCTATTTCTTTCCCGTTATTTAATGCTATGATTCTCTCTCACTCATACTCAGATGCTGGGCAAGTATTTCCAACTGTAGTTAACAAAATATCAGTAATGCCGAACAAAACTGCTGGAATTTTTGTGGCTCTAACAGAATTGGTTGATCATAGATAAATGGTAAACAATATTGGTTGATCTTGCTCTTTTATCAGTGGTCTTGCTGGAAAGGAATACATGGTCCTAAACTGCCATAGTGACTTATGTATTCTCATCAAGTGCATGTGTATTGTTCTCCACTGAAAATGCATACTCAACTATCCTATTGTAACAGGCAAATTTAGTTCTCAGAATATATGAAAGTTAATAGAATTAGCTGGTGGCAGTAAACTTGACTAAGCCATTTCCACTTTCTTGTTGCCTACTACAATAACTTTCAGCATAACAGTTTGGCTTGCATTCCATCTTACTGAGCTTGCTGTAAGTTGAATGCCTGCAGTGAATGCCTCATGGTAGATGTCACATGACTACAGAAAGCCAGGAGGCATATTAAGTATCGCATTGCATTTCTGTCCCAAACATCCCCCTTTTCACACAAAGAAAACAAAAAGCAGATTTGAATGCATTATCATTTACACCAAGTTACACACTATGCACAACTGTTCTTAAGCACTAAGTTTGTTCTTCTCATCAGTCTCAAACACATAGAGTCATAGTCAGAGAAATATACAGCATGGAAACAGATCCTTCAGTCCATAGTCCTTAAATTGTGTCAGACTCTTAATGACGTGTAGGCACATTATTGGCCGTTCATTGGGTGATGTTATTCTCCAGGGAAGATTGTTCCCATGTCTCTAGTCCCATGCTAATTGTTGTTATTCCATTTCCTCTTGCATTGGTGGTTCGTCTCTGAACAGTTGGTGAGTTCATATCTTCCTGACCCATTGCCTCAGGAAAGGAACAACCTCTCCAGTTGTGTTTCTGTGCATGTAGTTGCAAATAGTTTATCTGGTCATTCACTTGCATCATGTACAGTAGTGGTGACAAGTGCTCTATTTTAATTCCAAGTTGCTCCATCAGATAACTTTTCTTGAGATCATAAAATGTTTGTATCCAAAATACTTCTCCACTGTTCAACACCAGCAATGGTTTGACAAATTTTGACGCATTAGAAATCCGTCTTGGAATATTGGGGGCTTCTAGATCAAACTTCAGACTTCCTGCAGCTGAAACGAGTCAATTTTGATTGTCACTTATGATCTGGAATATCAGAGTTTAACACCTGTTGTTGCCTTGGGCTCTCAAAATAATTTCTCAGCACAAGAATCACACAGCATCAACATTACTGTTCAGGCCTTCATTTCTGGAACACTATTTAAGCAAGCCTGTCAATTGTAGGATGCACCGGTATCTATCTGACTCTTTGTACTAACTTAATGTTCTCCTTCTGCCGTCAGCATTCCAACTTTCATAAACTATTATGATTTGTCAATACAATTGAACCAAGCTGTTGCATTATATAGAGTGATTCATCAAAGTCTTTGGCTGATATCTGTCCAGTGAACATCTACACTTCCTTGATCTGCTTCTTTTGAGCCATATCCATTTTTTTGTAGGATGATACAGCTTCCTGTGGCGAAAACACTGCTTTCCACTAGACATGTATTTTTTCCTTCCTATGATGTCTTTCACAGTATTTGTTTTATGTCCTTTGTCCATGATTTTTCTGCCTCCTTTGGCCTTGTTATCAGTAACAATATTGATTTGAAGTTCCTTCCTTAAAAGATGGTAGTGAAACAGATGGGCTTTCAACAGCAATTGACAATAGTTACAATGTTGTCATTAGACTACCTATTAATTGCACATTTTTCATTGGATTCAAATTTCACCATATGACATGGTGGGATCCAATCTTATTTGCTCAGAACATTAGCCTTGGCCTCTAATTTACTAGTCCAATGACACGACGACTACCAAACCAACTTCTTCCATATTGGCAAGTTTGGGAGTGTGGGGTGGGAGGTGGGATTTAAAGACTGAAAATGGTATTTGGCTGGAAACTAGCATGATCTCACCAGCAATCCAGTTAAATGAGGATACCTTCTTAGGTAAGCAGAAAATCCTCAGGCAAGTGTCAGGTAGCTTAATAAGATAAGCAAAGCAGCAATTAACTTAAGATTTAACCTGCCACTCCACTTTTAACAGCCAGCATTTAGGTTTCCTGAGCAGTATGAGTTCTAGCCCGGGCCAAACAGAGGGCACCACCGCATAGCTGAGAATGAAGCTTGAAATGGAAGAGCAGTAGTCATGATCACCTACTCCTAGGGGCTTACAGCACAGCTTTTGAGAATGTAGCCTTACTTATTGATAATCTCCAGCTTCACCTAATACAAAGTTACTGAGATTACTTGCCTCTTGGAAAAAGATTTCTTTGCCAGTGAACCAAATGGACATGCATTGCCAGTGATCAAAAAGTTGCTCAAGGTAATGGTCTGAGACAAAAATGAAGACACATTAACTAAAACTCCTTCCTTTGACAGATTTTCAATTTTGTCTTGTCCACATTCTAATTGGTCAGAAACCAGAAACATTAAAGCGATTATCACATCAAAGCTCACCACAGTTACAAGCCACTAAAAGCTGTGAGCAGATCAGTTTCAGTAGCATTCAGCCACCAGAGTTTTTATGAAGAGTGTGTGAAATGCATTTAGGCATGAGCTCTACACACACACACACACACACACACATACACACACACACACACACACATACACACACACACACACACACACACACCAGGAAGCCTGGGTTCAAGTACTAATTGCTCCAGAGGTGTGTCATAACATCACTCTTGTAGTGTAGTGCAATGTGCCTATGTCTGATATCAAGAGGCCTAAGCTCAAATCCCAAAAGGTGTGTAATAACTCTGAACAAGTTGGGAAGTGTTCTTGTGGTGCAGTGGTAGTGTCCCTACCTGTGAGCTAGAAGTCTGAATTTGAAGCCACATGAGCTGCAGAGACGTGAAATATATGTGATTGTAATTCCTAACAGCAAAGTTAATGTCTGCTTTATTAGTGTTTTGAAGATTTCTCATTCAGATCCATGCTGGAGAAGATGAGTACCCACAGGAAAAGCTCATAGCAACACTGAAGATGTAAAATTAACTTTCTTGTTTTTAGAGCCATTGATTTATATGACACTTAATTGATTCATGCCTTTTAAATCAGTAAGAGTATATTTCTAAGAACTATGCTACATAGTTTGTAAATTTCTAATTTTTAGTTGCATTACTGCACTGCCTGCCTATCATGATAACAGTATGGCAAAGGAAAAGAAAGAATCAAATCAAATCTATTCTATCCTAATATGGTTCACAAAGATTCCAAAGTACACTAAAACTCTCTAAGATAATCCTTCCAGACTGGAAAAAAATGCATTTAATTATAGTGAACAATGAGTACAGAAAGTAATACTTTTATCTTATGGGCAGTGCATACATATTCAGGACAGAAAAAAAAATTACTAATATTAGGATTGTAACATTCTGTACCAGATAATACCCCCAAAAAACTTTATTTTAAATAAACGAGATTTAAATTGCAGTTATATGCAGAATATTGTTGAACCTTGTAACTAGATTAGGTTCAGAATAATAATGCTCGACTACTTTTTTTTGTGCAGTTGTTACTCAGCAACCTATTATGCTGAGAAAAAATTCTTCATGATAAACTAAATCTAATCTTCACGTTTGCACTTTATATCTTCTTAATACAAACTGTGAATTACAAATAAATCATTCATGAACCATGTTTTGACCCTGAATTTGTCTTACAGATGGGTTTTTAACAGCTCAGACAGCCAAAGTTTTTGGCAAATTATTCGAATTCTGAGTTACTTTTTGAAGTCCTTTGATGTCAGAAGAAATGGATTATAATAAAACCATTCCCAATTAATAGTACTTTTATGTCATCAATTCTGCCAAGAAGTGGTTGCTATAGGTCAACATAAAAGCTTTAATGAAAGCATAAGTCTGAAACATTTTAAAGTGCTACACTGCTCTGATGTACACAGAGGTTGCAGATATATTGAGATTAGCAAGCATTGCTTAAAAAAAACTTAAAGGAGAGCAGTGTCACAGCTACAGAATCTTAGACAGAACATAAAACAACCACAATTTATGGAAGTCTTTGTGCATTGCTTTCTTTATTGCTATGTATAATTGTAAATCTAGTACCCAAGTTAAAACAAAGTTGCTCATAAAACAATTTACTTCAATTTTACAGGTCAAATATAACAGAATCCTCATGAGAACAATTTTGATGGATGGCAAAAAGTTTTGTTTACTGCAAAGGACTGCACAGTAACTTACCAATTATATATTGTTTATTAATTTCTCTGGCACTCCAATTTGTAACATATATATTCCATTGCCTACTTCTGCAGGAATTATTCCAGTAATGAAAAGCATATTTTTATACAATATCCCTGTTTATGGCATAATTCATATGATATGATAACATTCTGAAAGCAATATTTTTTCCTAGACACTTTTGTATTATTTATCTGCTGTTCAAAATTGTAATAATATTTTCTGAAACAGTTGCACATACTTGTCCAAGGCGATAAAACTGGGAGAGATTCCTGATCAGCCATGTAATTAAAAAATGTTGAAGCCTCTGTTATCACTGTTCATAGCTGCAGAACTGCAGCATACATGCAAAAGTACATGTGCCATATTCTTGTCATCCTCAATTGGATAGACAGCTAGAATAGCCCAGATTGGTTGGGGCTCTTGTGGTGTAGTGATAGTGGCCTCACCTTTGAGCCAGGAGGCTTGAGTTCAAGTCTCACTTGCACCAAAGGTGTGTTATAACATTTCTGAATAGATTGTATAGAAAGTATTTAGATCAGATTGCTGCCAACATCACAGGATCCATGTCTTATTCTGACTGGTATGGCTTTGGATAACCTATATGCCCTATTCATGATGGCAATCGCAGTGTTGTGGGTTGAACCTACTCTAAGGGATAGAATTGAAGAAAAAGATACTCGTACAATCGAATGTTTATAGTTAGCTATGGCAAGCCTTGAACCTAACTCCATGAAGTACTCCCATAGCACAGTCAATGATCAACTAGAGAAATATTTGATCTTTTTAAATACCAACAATTTCTACCTCTTACCTGCATCTTGAGGAGATGCGAAGCCGGTGGTTAGCATTGACTAGAATCTTAACTACATTGGCCATTGAAGTACAATGTCACATCAGGGGCTGCGAGTACTCCAGTGAATAACTTCCATCCTGATTCTCAAAGACCAGAAACACCAATAAGAATTTACTCTCCATTTGTCCCGATAAGTTCCAACAACAACTGAGAAGCTTGTCCTATGCTGACAAAGCAACCCACCTTTGACATCCATTCCTGCCAAAACTAGTCCACAGTGACAGAAGTGTGTCCCAGCAAAAGATAAACAGCAACAACTTATCAAGGTTCACTCAATATTACTTCCCAAATCTGTGAGATCTAACACTTTGATGAAGAATGGCACGAGGCATTTGGGAACACCACCTCCTGAAAGTTCCCCTCAGAGATACCCATCATTTTGACTAGGAAATATATTGTTATACTTTCACTGTTACTGGGTTAAAATCTCAAGACCCCCCCCCCCCCCCCCACTCCAGAATAGCACTGTGAGTCTACCCATACCAGATTTACTGCTGTGCTTCAAGAAGACTGCTCACTCATCACATGGTGAAGAACATTCAGGGGTAGACAATAAATGTTGGCTTGTTCTCGAATTGAAAACATTTCAGACAAGTTTTTTTTAAGTTAGATTTTAATTTACTTATGTGATAAAGGTTCATTATATATTATTATTTGGGAATTTGCGTTTTAAAGTAAAGGTAACAAAAATGCGTGATCAAACAAATGGTTGAAACAATGAATAAAGACATTATTTCCTCAAAAGATTGTGATTTAAGTTAAGCGCCAAGAAAGATACCAGTGATTTTGATTGAAAAAGTGTTTACAATTTTAACTTTTGTGGCATTCAGAGAAAACTGATCAGGGCAACTGATAGTTTCAATTTACAAGCAGGTTTTCAGCACAGAAGAAGTTTCACCTGAGAAGAAAGATAGATTAGAAATTTTTTTATGTCTCCAAGCTGTAGATTGTGTAGAAATTTACAAACTGTCAAAACTGGGGAGAATGGTCAAGGCCATCAAAACTGGAGAGTATCAGTTAAGTAAGAAATCAAAAAGTTAATGTAGGAATGTAGGACAGACACCACTATGATTGAGTATTTCTGAAAGATATTGCTGGGGAAAAGGTTGAAACATTGTTTTTCTGTTTATGGTGGATCATTCTAAACTATCATATTTACGTTTTTTTTTGTTTTACAATAAACTTTGTCTTTGTTAAAAAATTACTTGTAGCCCCAAATGGTAACCATTCGGTAAGCGAAAATTAAAATCAACATCAAGCCAGGTTTAAGTCTGGAATCTGACTTTTCCAGTATTACCATCAGCTGGGATCCAAACACTAAGGGAAAAATATACCACCCTTGGGGAACTAAAATTTGATTAATTTAATTCATTTGAAAATTAGTCTGAAAAACATTTTTAATAATTCAAATTGATATTGACTTTACAAGTTAAAAGCAAAAACAATTGGGGTTGAAAATTACACTTGGGGTTGAAATCATTTTGCCTTATGTTGGTCTTTCGGGAGCAAAGCATGCCAATTTTGCAGAGGAATCTCCTGCAATGGTTCTGTTGTTAAATCTTGAGACTCACTATTTTTAGGTATACTCCTAAGTAACTAAACTAGTGACTATAGGCAATCTGGTAGTCGCATCCTAGATTTTCAAAATCCATTTCAGAAGGTTTCTTGTGTGAAAGCAAAATCTGGAGATTAACTAGCAATGATTAATTGGATTGTTTTTTTAATTGGCTCATTGGTAAAGAGTGATAATAAATGGAAATGAATGCCTTGGCCAGGGATCAAAGCATGACTTTTTTTAGACTCTGTTGTTAGCACTGACATGTGGAGACTCCATCTGTGCTGTGCCATTCTATGAATCTATGATCACTTTTTGTCCATATAATTAGCATAATAGGTTCTAAGATACAATTAACCTGTGAAAAATCAAGTGAATGTTAATGTTTCCAAAAAATAAGTTAGAAGATAACATACACTGAAATACATGAACCATGCACAGATCTTGAAATGATGACCAATGCAAAAAGTATAGAAAATTAACAATTATATTTAGGTATGTTAATGGATTTTTCACTAAAAGCATCCAGTTAGCAACATGTTAATAAAACATGTACTTGTTACAAACTATCTCAGGGACATTTAATTATAAATCACCAACACATTATGTATAACCTAATGCCAATTTATAAGTATTCAGTCATGCAAGGTTGTTATCAGCAAGGCTAGTCCTATAATGCAAAGCATCTCAAGGGCATATGATTAAACACTGAAACAAATTATTCTAGCCTTGAATAGACCATTGTAAAGGCCACATTTGGAAAACTGTTTGAGATTTCAGCACCCTACCTCAAAGCTAAGTTGATAAGTTGGTGAAGGTTCAGAGAACAGCAACAAAGCTGATTTGAGCTTAGTGGCTATAAGAAATAAAAATAGCTTCATAGAAACGATAATGTTTCTATTGAAAAGTGACTTAATACTTGTTAAATGTTCAGGAAATGAATAATGTAAATACTGGCAGGATATTCAACCAGCAAGAATAACAACAAAACAATTTGCATTCTGAAGAAGGTCCCCGACCCTAAATGTTAATTCTGTTTTCTCGTCAGAGATGCTGCCAGACCTGCTGACTTTTTCTGTTTTTGTATTGTGTAGTCCATTTAATGTACAAAAGAAAAGAGATTCTAATTGGCAAAGTATTATTCCTGTTCCCAATAAAAGTTTGATGCAATCCTTTAAAAGTTGCACAGGGTCAGGCGACACCTTACCATTGCTACTGAAATCCTTATTCCCCACTCTGTAAGTGCTCTCTATCACAACTGATTTGATCCTTTCCAAATTGAGGCCTCCGGTGAGTGTGGTGGAGTCGGCTCTCCAGTGAGACTTCAGTTCAATGGAACTTCCTGTTCAGTGGCAGATTGACAGAAGATGAGGGCATTTCAAACAGGCATGACTGGGGGGAGTTCCAGCAACACACAATTGGGTTGAAAAGAGATTCTTACATGAGAAAAGGCAGATTTGTAAACAGAGAATGATTGGGTGGAAATTCTAAGACAGCTAAGTAGGATTACCAATGGTGGAGCGAAGGAAAGGACTTTCGCACAATAAGGAAGTAACAGTGTAATGGGTGAGTGAGGAGAACATTAAAGGGACTCTTGTGTTCTTTGCCATGACAAGTTTCTGGTGGAGCAGGGAAGGTGACATGTGGTGACTTAATCACTATGTCACTTCCCAAACTAGTCTGTGGAACTAACAATTAAAGCCCTTCAATGGGCAATTAATCTCCACTTTAGAATCTCAACCAGCAGCTGACATAGGAACCACCCCCAGGGCAAGTAGAGAAAACATGAGCTCTGGTGCTACTTTTGACCTGGGCCCCAAATCCCATTCCAAACCAGTGACCTGAGCACACCAGCCCACTTCCATACTAAGCACAGCTAGCTTCCTGGTCCCCTGGGCCCCAGCTTTCACACTGTGATTAGGCCTTCTTCTTGGGCCATGCCCACTATGCCATCTTGCTTGTAGGGTCTTGAAAAGACTCTCAGTGACTAATTAATTGCCATTGAGAGCCAGACCTCGCTGGCCACTCCATCAGCACCTTGCCTCCATCATTTACCTCTGAGCTGATTTTTTGTGAAGGTTGTAGGCCTTGAGTGGGTGTTGTAACAGCAATGCCACTGTCACTTAGTTCAGTTGCCAGCCTCTGATTGCCAGGGAGCTCCTGTGGGTAGGATTTTCATCCCATAGGGTATTAGATCCAGAGCAAGGCTAAGCCATCAACTACCTGATTCGTGCATTAATGCCTTCGCAAAAAATGAAGTGATGCATGGAGCTTATCATTTGTCCAAACAGCAACCAAGGATCTTGTCATACCCATAATATTCTGCCCATTCATTAGGGAGCTGTCCTGCTGGCTTGCCAGTCAAATCAGTATGCTGATAATTTGTCCTGGAAGTACACAAGTAATGAAATAATTCTGTTAAATTAGCTGCCTGTGCAAAGTAACATGGGGCAGAAACTTACCAGCCATGCAAATGGAGCTTTGGTGATTAGTAGCAGAGGAAAAATTTGGAACTGGTGTCTTGGTCCTGCACCTAACATATTCTTGCCTCTTGCCAATTCTGCTGGGTGTGGCTGCCCACCTGGCAGCAACAGATAGGCAGTTAGTACCACTTATCTGACCACTTGGGAAGAGTTGTGGGTGCAATTACGACTTTACCTGTTCTGGACAGGCCCCAAGTTGTGGGCAAAGCTTGGCAAGTGTCGAGAAACAGCTTCTCATTGGCAATCCAGGAGAACAATGAAATTATTTTATTTAACTCACCACTACTGGAACTGTCACTGGCATCGCAGCCACAGAATCTCCTTCCATAATGATAACCTGACACCCGCGGCCACAAAGAAGCTCACAACTTTTCTCCATCTTCCAAGGGCACCACCACCTTATGTCACTCTCACATTCTACTCCCCATCAAATCATCCTGCTCCTCTCCTGGTGAGGCTGCCCAACCAGACAACCCTGCAATCCCCCAGCTGGATGTCTGGCCTGCCTTTTTTGTATGGTTTTCCCACTGAGTATCTCTTATTCAGCCACCACTCCTAAAACTGCACTGGCGGACAACCAGGTACACTTTACTTTTTGCTCTGACATCTGAATATCTTTAAAGGAGGCAAGACTCTGCCAAAATTGTCAACTAATGTGAATGTACCATATATCTTTGTGCCCTTCTCCTGCCAAGGGCAGGACTAAAGTTCAGATGCAGTTGCATACACAGTGGTCAATCACCAGGTTAGTAGGAAAATTGGCATACATCAAATTAAGTCTCTTTTCAAAGTGTTTTAAAATATTCTGCCAGAACTGAGAGTCTGACTGAGCCAGATGTCTTTGTGACATCTTAAAAATGTTGCTGTTTAACTGAAATATTTAGATGCTTTTGCTGCTGGAAAGTTGGCTGATGTCAGTGAAACAGATGGAAGCCCTCTCAAAGGTTAGCTGCTACTGCAGTAATCAGAAAAATGTGATCTCTCTACAAAGCATAATACTGCTGATGCTGGAAATCCAAAATAAAAACAGAGAATGCTGGAAATGCTCAGCAGATCAGGCAGCATCTGGGAAGAGAGAAATGGAGTTAATGCCCCTTCATTGACCTGAAATATCAACTCTGTTTCTGTCCACAGGTAATGAATATTTCCAGAATTTATCCCCTTTATCTGATTCAACTTTTTTTTTAGTGAGTGTACTATGGATGCCTGTTTATTCAGCGCCTGCTAAAAATTCCGAACCGTTATCAGAAGCTTCATTTTCTCACTCCGCGGCTCATTACTCAGGTTGAAGGTTGGAACAGTCTGAGAGCTCATTTGACCCAGGACTGATTCTATCATTTTAAAAAAATTATTTCGTAGCACATGAGCATCATTGCCGAGAGCAGAATTTATTGCCCATCCCTCATTGTTCTTAGAGTTCAACCACGGTACTGTGAATCTGGAGTGACATAAAAACAGACTGGGTAAAGTTGACAGTTTTCCTTCACTAAAAGATGCTAGAAAACCGAATAGGTTTTGATAACAATAAGTGATGGTCACCATTATGGAGATTAGCTTTCCATTCCAGATTAATGAATTAAATTTAAACTCTACCAGCTACCATTGTGGGATTTAAACCTATGTATCCATAGTGATGGCCTGGGCTTTCGAAATCCTGCTCTTCCATTCTCTCTCCATTATCTTTTCTATCACCCAGTTACTTCTCTTTGTGAATTTGACTATTAATTGCTTAAAGCCAGGATTTAAATATCGGATGATACAAACAACAAAGGACACTACAGCACAGAAACAGGCCCCATGGCCCACCAAGCCTGCGCTAACGCATGATGCCTTTCTAAACTAAAAACCTTTTGCCTCTATGTGGTCCGTATCCCTTTATTCCCTGTCTATTCATGGATCTGTCAAGATACTTGTTAAACTTTGCTATTGTATCTGCCTTTACCACCACCTTTGGCAGCACACTTACCACTTTCTATGAAAAAAACCTGCCTCTCACATCTCCTTTAAACTCCCCTTCATCCCCCTTTACCTTCAACCTTTGTCCCCTAGTAATTATCATTTTAACCTGAGTAAAAGATTCTGACTATTCATTCTATTCGTGCCTCTCATTATTTTGAAAACTTCTATCAGGTTGTCTCTCAGCCTTCACCGTTGAAGTGAAAACAAACTGAGTTAGCCTAATCTCTCCTCATAGTTAATATCCTCCAAATCAGACAACATCCTGGTAAATCTTTTCTGTACTGTCTCCAAAGCCTCCAAAGCCTTCTGTTAGTATGGAGACCAGAAGTGTACACAATATTCAGATGCAGCCTAACTAAAATTCTGTACAGCTGCATGATGTTTATGTTCGAATCAATAATTCAGACTGAAAGATGTAGAAGTGTCACTTCCAGTTCATTAAACAATTTCATTAAGTTTTGAAAAATCTGAACATGTGCAAATATGCAGCGTGTTTATAGATGCTTAAGCCATGGAGAATGAGCATAGTGATGGATGCAAGCATTAAGCCTTCTGACAAATACTAACTGTAATGCCTCTGAGAGTCCTGATAAACACTGGAAGCTCCAGATCAATGATAAGTAGCAGGAATTAATTGAAAATGGATTGCACTAACGTCGCTTTGGTCGCTTCCATAGTTATAGTGGCTGATGAGAGATCAATGATGACTCCAGGACCAAGTAAGACATCAGAAGAGTATCTGTTCACATCTGAGATGGCAGTATCACATCAATCTAGTCTAGATACTCCTATATCACTGAGCATCAAGCTATGGTTAGAACGGTTAAATCGGCTGGTGCGTATTGCATATAAGTATGTGAACAAATTATCAACTCACAAACACTCCCCAAGTGAGGACTGAGGGAGCTGTAGAGACGCTGAAGCCCAAGAGAAGGGTAGGTCTCAGAAACCTTGGTTAAAATAGCTGTGTATGATCTGTGGAGTTTGCAGACTCAATTCTCTCCCATATGCATGTGTTGGAGGAAACGCTCTATGGTGTAAGCAGTACCATGTGCCTGGCATGTGAGAAATGGCATCTTCCACTGACAGAATGATCACCCTCTCAGAGAGTCACATGCAACAGACTACCTCATGGACTGGAGGAAGTAAGAGCTGACCTCCATAGTGTGCCCTCATCTGTGTGTTCTGGAGAACATTAGATTGGCCAGATGTTTCCAAAGTGCCAGATGTTTGACCACTTCAGGTAAGCAGAGAAAGGGCAGCTGGAATATGAAATGGGGAAGAGGCACCTACACCAGTTCACCTCAAGGTGTTCTTTGCAATCATGGCAGATTCCTTACATCTGATGGTGACATAAATACTACATGCAGCCCCAGTGACAGAGGTAGTTTCCACACATGTACATGAGCCTCACCACCACTCAGCCTCGCCCCACACCCTCCCCCCCCCCCGTGCCCCCACTTCTCTCCCCCGACCCCCCCCCACTCCCCACCCTCCCCCAGCTCCAGCTCAGTAACCCAGAGGTTATGTACTGTGCTCATCTCATATACTAGCATGAAAAAGACAGCAGCTCATTTCCACATCAAACTGCTGGCACCAGGAGATGGAAAGATATAAAGGTTCCACACCAACACATCAGCTGCCATTTTCCCGGATCTATCCCTGCCTCCAAGCCACTTGCCATAGAGTCGGTGAAATGCTAAACATTATTTTAATAATTATTTTTATACTTTTGATCATCTGGTAGAAAACATATCACAGTATGTATTACAAGAAAAGGCCTTAGCTACTCTCACAGTTAGGAAGAGATGTGCACTGCTAGAAACATTGCTCTTGTAGCAAATATCAAGATTTTGTGCATGTAATTCATCAGACAAGGCCATATCCATTTTTTTCTGTTTTTATTCTCCGTTATTGAGAAATTGCACCAGCAGTAATAAGTCACATTTATAAACAATAAAAAAACGACAACTCACAGTGATCACTCGTGGTCACCGTAAGTCACTGTACTTGATCTACCATTTAAAACACAATCTCAAAGACAATTCTATCCAACAGATTGTGAATAATCACCTTACAAACTGTACACAACTTATTTTGTTGTGATGTTATCTATTGTGTTGACAAAACTGAAGCATAGCTTTAACCTGTGCAAAAAATGGTTGGAACGTCAGCTGAGGATAATAATGATCAATTACCCGTTGACTCGGTGAATTAAAAGTGAGAGGGAGTCTGTGAATGGTTGTCTTAATAAGTAGAAGTCTAGGAGAGATATTGCAGTAAAGCATCACTTGAAAAGTTTTGCCTGGGTTCAATCATGTGAAATGTTGTCCTGCTGCAAACTCATTTATCTTTGTTCATGTTGTTGATGGTAACTTGATTTATATGACTCAGCAATTTGGACAACTACAAAGTAAGATAATCAACAGAACTTAATGGGCTGCGATGCCAAGAAGTCAGGAAACACTCAATTTCCCTTCAAACCAGTGACACACTCAACTCTCTACATTGATGAATGTTACATGAAGAGATATGTCTGCATACAGAGAGTCCAGTCTTCATTAGTGGTAACTTTTACTTAGGAATCATTTTTATATCTCAAATTTTAGAACCTTAGTTTATCAGGGGATTGTGAAACTATTTTCAGTAGAACTAAATGCCATTCAATTATGGGTAGTAGATGATGAAAGTTATGTGGCAAAGTGATTTGGTCAACATGATTGCAAAAGAAGGAGGTAGTCTTGGAAGAATGCTCCTGACAATAGAGTGAGAAAGAGCAGGATGAAATGCAGGCATGCAAAGCAACTTCTTTAGTCTCAGCAGTACCCATTAATTGTAAGTCCCATGCAATTGTAAGTCTCTGTTTATGGGCAACTTTGAGTTTAGCAATTTGCACGTCTGATGTGCATGTCACATTGTGTTTTTCTGGAACCAGTGTCTTCCCACTGTGAAAATAACACCAGGAATTTGATAAGCTGAAGACATTGAGTAGGGCCCACATGTGCCAATCTAGAAAATACCTGAATGTTGCTGATTTGTCAACCTCTGCCACTCCTAGGTGGATTGCCATTGGCACAAAAAGTGGGAAAATGGGAGGAGAGTTCTGTTTTAGTTATTTTTATCTCCTTCCCCATTCCCTAAGTGTAAGCTTCAACTGGACTCCTCTACACACACACACACTCTTAATTGGATCTACAAAAAAGAAGTATTCATGCACTACTTTGAGTCATGGCCATGTGTAAAATCCTGTCCTTATTAAAGCAATGCTATAAAGTAACTGTCACGACAGCACTAAACTTTTTCAACAGATGTTCAAAATGCCACATCAGCCTTTAATGGATTTGGGTGAAATCTTCCCAGGCTATTAACAACTTGGGCTGAAGCAAGAAGTTCTGGACAATCACATGAGAAGTCGAGCAAGGTACTTGTGACATTAGGAACAACTGGTATTTTCCAATCGAGTTCCAGATATTGAGAGAAGGTTCTCACTAGTGAGCAGCAAGAGGCCAATTAATGGGAATTATCTCTTGGTTTCTAATAGGTTTACATTTTACCATCCACCACACCGTCAATAGACAATAAGGATTCCTGGCGTGAAAGACTGAGGGACTCCAGCTCACTGCTTGCTCCACCTTCCAGACCTAGTTGCAGCATCTCAGTTGGCAGCAACTGCATATATCTTCACATCCATGGACACTGATCTCAGACACATAGCAGCTTCTCTCCACCCTCATGGCACCTTCCTGATCCACTTACCATAAACTTCTGTACTTTGGAATGCAGCTCATTTGCTCTTTCTAAGGGCTGTACATTTGTTCTCTTAGTGCCCACTCGCTTAGCACCTGCTTGGATGCTCAGAGCATCGCTGCCTCATCTTCAATATTTACTCCAAGGTGCACAGTTGCTCAGAGGGTCCATATACACCGCTCAGCATGGAAACGCAGTGATTTTGGTTCTGGAACCCATTGTCTTGTATGGACCTCAGCGGTTCACACAGCAATAGGTAAAATTAAACTGAAGATGGCTCACCTTGTCTTGCCTTGTCTTTTCGTACTTTGCCCTTTAAGCCAAAGCCAGAAGACTCACAGTACTGCTACATTGCCTTGCAATTTAGCACAGTCATAAAGTGAGGCAAATGGTGAGCAATCATCAGATAAGAAGGTGGACATGTTGCTGTTTGGGACACTGTACAGCAATGTCAATCTCACTCCTTCACCATGTGCTAGCAATTCACATGGCAAACATGAAGCATAAACTGAAAGGAAATGACCAGGTCTCAAGGACTAAAGTGTGGGTAATCCTCAGTGAAGTCTAGAGAAACATTTACTAATCAGGGGACACTGGGACAGTAGTGAAAGACAATATTAGATACCAGTGCAACGGCTTGGGCACAGGGCAGCTTTGGGCAGTCAGTGTCAGGATCCTCAGGGAGTGAGGAGCCAAATAGCAGGTCGCCCACAACCTGTCTTGAATTTTTCTGCCTCAATAAGGGCCATTTTCTCCTGGAATGAGAAAAAGGGAGGCATTAGTGAAGTGAATGTAGCTGGCATAGTGCAGGTGGAGGAGAAGTGGTGAAGTGCCCCAACAGGTCATGCAGGGATAAAATCTGAGGGATTGTGTGGGTAAGATGTTGTGTTATGTGCGTTTAAGAAGAATTTGTTCTGTCATTTTTTTAAAACAGGTTTCGTAAACTTGGAGCCAAGCTGTTTGCTCTGAGCCCAGATATTTTGGGATTTTTTTTGTTGGAACAATAGAAGCAGTATGAAGGGATCCGGTCAAGCTCCCACAGAACCAAGATTATAGTTTTAGCTTTCAGCAGTTGCTGGGGTCTTGAAGCTGATGTGGAATCTGTTATTCCTCTCTCTGTTATAGCTAAAAGCAGGAGTTATCTTCCTACTGCTAGAATTGCACATGAGACAACTTATTTTACTAAATTTGCCTTTGCCAAGGGTGTGTTTATTGATGTTGCTTTTGAAACAGTTGTTCTTTGGTCGTTAAATAATCTATTATTCTGTTAAGGTTTCTAATAGAGTTAGGTCATTCCAATTCTTCTTTTTTTAATATGAGTTTTAACTATAATTAATAAATAAAGTGTGTATTCCTTCAAGCCTGGTAGTTTGACCAATCGAATTACATCGAGAACACAACACTTCACACATTTGAGAAAATGGCTAAACAAATGAAATGGCAGGTGACCATGCAGGTGTTGTTGATTCAAAGTTGGTTGGTAGTGCTCGTGAGGTATTTGCATCACTATCAGAGGAGGAATCTAGGGAGTGTGATGGGATGAATAAAGCCATTTTAAGTGCAATGACCTTGTACCAGAAGTCTACAAACACCATTTTAGGAAATCTAAGGAGGGAGCCTGATCATACACAGGGTTTGAAAGATTCCAATAAAGTAATTTTGATATGTGGATAAGGAGATTGAAAAAAATATATAACACTCGTAGAGGCATGATTATTTTGGATATGTTCAAAAATTCACTTCCAAAAATAATGAGGACTCCTGTGGAAGAGCAGTGTTAAGATTGCAAGATTAACAGCAGAAATGGCAGATGATTATGAGTTGGCTCATATATAAAATTGTGGCTTCTGATATCAATTTCAATCTGTGAGGGATAGAAATTGGGGAAAATAGGAATTGTCAGTTGATAAAGGAAAAGGAGATTTCATTAGTAAGGATGGTTTACTATAAAGTAAAAAGAAAAGCCATGACAAGGCAAAAGAAGTATACAGATTAGGTGTTTTCACTGTAATAAAGCAGGCCACGTGAAGTCACAGTGTTAGTGGTTGAGAAAAAGAATTGCTAAGACTTTACCCCCAATCCAGTCAAGCTCTCACAGAACCAAGATTTTAGTTTTAACTTTCAGTTGGGTCTTGAAGCTGGATGTGGAAGCTGTTATTCCTCCCTCTCTTATAGCAACAAGCTGTGGTTCTCTTCTATTTTACAATCTATTGAACTGAATTTGCCTTTGTGAAGGGTGCATTTATGGGATGTTACTATGTTGAAATAGTTGCTGTTTAGTACTTAAATAAGCTATTATTCTGTCAAGTTATTCCAATTCTTCTTTCTTTTGTTTATATTTTAACTATACTGTCAAAATAAAGTGCATTTTGCTTCAGGGCGGTAGAAAATGTTGAGGTCTAGATTATCTTCTTAACATATTTTGAGGGGGTTTTGTCTGGTTCATAACAATTGCATTGTGAAAATGGTAGAGCATAAGTCTTGGTGGAAGATGAGTGCAAAGCAGGGATAGCGTGAGGCAGCGATAGTAGAGAAAATACTCTAGTAGTAGAGAAAATAGTAGAGAAAATGGTGGAGAAATTCTCCACTAGAGTACCTGGTGGAGAAGACAAGTTCATTGACTTGTTTTTCACGATGCTGAATATTCCTCCAAATGGATGAGATTGCAATGACTCAAATGGCAACCTCTGCCCAGACTCTCAATGTCTGGGTCGTGGCCCCTACTGCATGATCCTGGCGGAAGAAGATGACTGTCCTGTGCACCACACCATCCACTTGCAGCGCTCCAGTGCCCTGCCCACAAAGCAGGGCACTAATTTCCACTTCTTTGTTATGTCTGGGGGAAATGTCACAAACTTTGAGGGGTAACATTTATGTGAGACACTCCCATGTGCTTCAGGTCCAGTGTTGCGAAGATTGCTGATGCTCTCATGCACAGGTCTCATCTGGGAGAAGAATACCCTTGCAAGTAAACATTTGCTTTATTAGAATCTTAGCCTGCTTGGCAGACCCTCCTCATTCCTGAAGAAGGGCTTATGCCCGAAACGTCGATTCTCCTGCCCCTTGGATGCTGCCTGACCTGCTGCGTTTTTCCAGCAACACATTTTTCAGCTCTGATCTCCAGCATCTGCAGTCCTCACTTTCTCCTAGAATGCTTTCTAAGTCCACAGAACTTCATCCTGATGGTATGGTCATCAAAATGAACAGGAGATTATTGGTTGCAGAGGGAATAAAGAAATGTACAAAACATGATAAGCAGCACAATGTAAACTTTCACTGTTCTGAAACAAGCATTCCCTCGAGGGCAGTAAGGCTTATGTATCACAACTAGCTATTAGTTCTGAGTGCCCACAATTGTTTTGGCAAGGTCAATCGTTTTCAAAACTAAGCACTGTCGTGTTTTCTTGAGCCTGTCTGCTTTTTCATTTCACTATTGCCATGGTTCCTCAGCATCTCATCATCAGTATTTGCTCCCTTACCATCTCTCCTTCTTCCTCATCTGAGGAAATTACACTCTAAATGGTAGCACCCTGGAAAGCACTGATGATCAGAGGGAAGTCCTGATGAAGTGTTCTGCCCAAAATGGTGACTGTCCTGCTCCTCCAATGCTGCTTGACTTGTTGTGCCTTTTCCAGTTCCACATTTTATCAACTCTGAAGATCAGGAGGACCTTAGTGTGCATATCCACAGATGCCTTAAGGTAGCAGGGCGGTTAGATAAGGTGGTTAAGAGGGCATATGGGATATTGCTTTTATTCACTGAGACATAAATATATTGAGAAAAGGAGGTTATGTTGGAACTGTATTAAATGCTGGTTAGGCCACAGCTGGACTGTGTGCAGTTCCAGTCACCACATTCTAGGAAGGATGTGATTATATAAGAGAGGATGTCGAGAAGATTTACCAGGACATTTCCTGATTAGGGTGATTTGCGACAGGAGGAAAGATTGGAAAGGCAGGGACTATTTTCTTCAGTGCATCAAAAGTTGAGCGGGTAGAAATGTACAAGATTATGAAGAGCATAGAAAGGGTGGACAGTTAGGCACTTATTTTTAATAATCCATTACCAGGAAGCATACATTTAATGTAAGAGCTAAAAAACTAAGAAGATACTTGAGGAAAATGTACTTTTATCCAGAGGCTGTTGGGAGTCTGCAATTCACTACCCATAAGAATGGTCAAGAGATAAACTCTTCTTCCATTTAAATAAATTTAGATATTGGCTGTATTTGCTTTGCCTCCATGGCTAAGGGCCAAAAGTGTGAAAATGGGTTTAGTGTATTCAGATCTTTGTTGACCAGCACAGATATAATGGGGAAAATGGCCACGTTCAGTGAAGTAAACACCCCTCAATTTGCTCAAGTTGCTCAATTATTTCCCTCTCGTCACCTTGTCAAAGTGTGATATATCTGTGTGCTAAAAAGTATTTAGACATTGTGTTGCCCACAAAGGTGGAGTTTTAAAAAGAGTAAGGACAACTCACCCCTCTTCATATCGTTATAACACCTTCCAGAAAATGAACAAATTCTATTACAGTTTGTAGACTGGATCTTGCACTCCTCTCCTTTCAGTCAAAGGATTCATGTACAAGGAGGAGGACAGTAACCTAGTGATCAGAGATTATACATGAGCCAATAATCTAGAGATATGGATTCAAATCCTTCCATAGTAGTTACTGGAATTTAAATTCCACTAATAATTCTGGAATTGAAAGCTAGTCTCAGTGATGATGGCTATTAAAATATGATTGGGGTCTTGAAAACCTGCCTGCTTCACTCATGGCCTTTCAGGAAGGAAGCCTGCAATCTTTACCTGCTCTGGTATACATGGGACTCCATATCCACAGCAATGTAGTTGAGTTTTAACTGAATTGACTCAGCAAGTCACTCAAGTATAAAGGCAATTAGGCTGGGACACAAATGCAGGCATTACCATTAATGCCAAGACTAATGAATGAACTCTGAATTACATACTATTATCATGCTAACTTCCGGACTATTGCCTCATTATTATTCAAGATCAGTTTGTCAAGTAACCTGTTAACTGCATTCAAATTGGAGGTTCTGGAGACAGGTTATTCAGTATTGCAGCTATTTTAAGTGGTCTTTTAAAATAACACATTTTTATGTCCATTAATTATATTGATATGAATTTTCCCTGATGAAATGGAAAGTTGGGAAACTTTCCCAAATTGCAGATTTGGGCAATATTTTCATTTTGGACAGATAGGGGTGAGTTGAAGGAAGGGCAAGGGCTGCAACAGAGACAGGCGGGTGGCCAGGCCTGAGACTAAAACACTTGCTTCAATTTACTGGGATTTTTGTCTATTATTAATGAAGAATGTCAAGACCCCAAACCCTAAGCTTTCTTCCCTTCACCCACTTCTCGTGTCACTTTAATACAGCCCCCATTAGATCCCTAATGCCCTCTCAAATTCACCTTATTATTTTCATGCCCCCTCATGTTCATACTTCCTCACAGGGTCTTGCCATCCCTTGCCATCTGAATGCTCCTCATTATTCCCTGTAGACATGAACCCAATATCCAATATGGGCAGACCTCAGTACATCTTTGAAATGTATTTTTTGAAAAGTGCGTTTTTAACCACCTAATCCCATTCAATCACTTATTCTGAAAAAAAAGACATTGTAAAATAATTAAAATGCCTCAATTGCTCAATCTGTTACAGAAATTTTAAAAAAGTCTATTTCACAAAATATATCAAACAGAAAGGACCATTGGTTAATGTCTTAAAGCTGTCAAGTAAAATGTCCTTTGAACTGCCTGATAAAATAATTGATTGTAGATCTTTTGAAATTCAGCCAAGCATTATATTGATCATAGCTATCAAAAAAAGTTATCCCACCTCAGATACAATGGAGACTATTGAAATTGCAGCAACCACTATCCAAGGTTTTTTTTAAGTTAAACCCAATGGCCTGTCAGTCAATACATTTGGATGTAACTGTGTGCTTTTTTTCTCCAACTGACATCTGCTCTTTTCACTTGCAAGGAACTTTGGATATTTAAGTCAATTCAGATCATTACATTTGAGCTATCAGGCAGTAATTTGTTCAGTTTTGAATGTAGAAGAGTACTTTTCTTCACATGAAATAGACTCCAATGCATGTTACCATATAAACCAAGTTGAGGAATGTAATGATATGCGGCAATTCCATTCATCTCAGCAATTGATGGAACCATTGCTTTCACACAAGATTCCTGACCTGTGAGGCAAAATTGTGACTGTTATTTTCCATGTTCAAGGACACAATTACTTTCTGGTCACTCACTATGACACCAAATTCCAAATCAAAGATATAACAACTCCAATGGTTATTGTTGATGCATTAACTGTCATATTCAAAATGTCTGCTGTACATCAGCAAATTATGATTTGGAGATGTCGGTGTTGGACTAGGGTTTATAGTCTTATACTCCACAACCACCTGATGAAGGAGCAGTGCTTCAAAAGCTAGTGCTTCCAAATAAACCTAATGGACTATAACCTGGTATTGTGTGATTTTTAACTCAGCAAATTATGTTTGACAATAGTCGAAGTGCATCAGTGAACTCTTCCCAGATGTGCAGAAAATGTGATAACAAATGTATTCCCTCTTCACCCCACTACCTTCAATTGAACAGACTTGCAGACTGTTCACTATAAAATTTTTGATCATGAAATATAAAAGAAGATCTTTGGATTTCTATGTTAAATTTAGAAGCTACCCCTCTTAGCAATGGTTTAACCTTACTGAAACCTGTCATAGATCCAAACAGTTTTTCCCTCCCAAAAGCTCATTATCCAACATTCAACCACATATACACAATGGATTGGTGGAGTCAGAGTCATGTTGAGTCAGATATCTCAGATATCTTTAGGGCGCTACATATTTACAGCACTAAGTATTTACAATATTGCAGATTTATGCGCCCCTTCTGGGTTCTATTTTTACTGATGTTGCGGGAACCACAAATACACAATGTATTGTTGGAGAGAAAGGAGAAAATGGCACAGTAAGATGGTTGTTCCAACTTGAACCAGGACAAAACACATAAGAGTGAGAACTTCATACAAACATAAGGATTCATGAAAGATTACTACATTGTTGTAGTAATCTAGGTCAAGGGAAAGAGCAGTCATCAAGGCTTATGAAGAAATCGGTGGCATTTCTATTTTGTGTATCATCAACGAAATATCAAATAAGATGATAAGACCATAAAACTATAAGACATAGGAGTGGAAGTAAGGCCATTCGGCCCATCTAGTCCACTCCACCATTTAAACATGGCTGATTGGAATTTCGACTCCACTTATCTGCACTCTTCCCGTATCCCTTAATTCCTTGCGAGATCAAGAAGTTATCAATCTCTGCCTTAAAGACATTTAACGTCCCGGCCTCCATTGCGCTCCATGGCAATGAATTCCACAGGCCCACCCCTCTCTGGCTGAAGAAATATCTCCTCATTTCCATTCTAAATTGACACCCTCTAATTCTAAGGCTGTGCCCACAGGTTCTAGTCTCCCCGCCTAACGGAAACAACTTCCCAGTGTCCTCTCTTTTTAAGCCATGCATTATCTTGTAAGTTTCTATTAGATCTCCCCTCAACGTTCTAAAATCTAATAAATACAATCCCAGGATCCTCAGCTGTTTATCTAATGTTAGCCTACCATTCCAGGGATCATCCGTGTGAATCTCCGCTGGACACGCTCCAGTGCCAGTCTCTCCTTCCTGATGTGTGGGGCCCAAACCTGGACACAGTATTCCAAATGGGGCCTAACTGGAGCTTTATAAAGTCTCAGAACTACATCGCTGCTTTTATATTCCAACATTCGCTTTCTTAATATCAGATTCAATCTGCAAGTTAACATTTAGAGAATCCTGGACTAGCATTCCCAGGTCCCTTTTGTACTTCTGCTTTATGATTTTTCTCACCATTTAGAAAATAGTCCATGCCTGTATTCTTTTTTCCAAAATGCAAGACCTCGCATTTGCTCACATTGAATTCCATCAGCCATTTCCTGGATCACTCTCCTAAACTGTCTAAATCATTCTGCAGTCTCCCCAACTCCTCAGTATTACCTGCCTGTCCACCTAACTTTGTATCATCGGAAAACTTTGCCAGAATGCCCCAGTCCCTTCATCCAGATCATTAATATATAAAGTGAACATCTGCGCCCCAACACTGAACCCTGCGGACACCACTTGTCACTGGTTGCCATTCCAAAATAGAACCTTTTATCCAAATTCTCTGCCTTCTGTCAAAGAGCCAATCCTTAATCCATGCCAGTAGCTCACCTTGGGCCCTCACCTTACCCAATAGCCTCCCGTGAGGCATCTTGTCAAAGGCCTTTTGGAAGTCTAGGTAGATAACATCCACTGGGTTTCCCTGGTCTAATCTACTTGTTATCTCTTCAAAGAATTCTAACAGGTTTGTCAGGCACAACCTCCCCTGACGAAATCTATGCTGACTTGTTCTAATCTGACCCTTGTACTTACAAGAATTTAGAAATCTCATCTTCAACAATGGATTTTAGAATTTTACCAACAATCAAGGTTAGGCTACTCGGCCTATAATTTTCTAGACAGCATAGGTTTAGGGTGAGAGGGGAAAGATATAAAAGAGACCTAAGAGGGAACTTTTTCACTCAGAGGGTGGTACATGTATGGAATGAGCTGCCAGAGGAAGTGGTGGAGGTTAGTAAAACTGCAACATTTAAAAGGCATCTGGATGGCTATATGAATAGGATGTTGAGAGGGATATGGGCCAGGTGGTGGCAGGTGGAGTGAGATTGGGTTGGGATATCTGGCCGGCATGGACAAGTTGGACCGAAGGATCTGTTTCTGTGTTGTACATCTCTATGACTCTATGACTCTAACTGCCCATATCCTTTTAACATCTTAATAAAAATAAGTGAAATTTTGACAAAACTGATGAGAAATTGCTTAATTTCATTTTTTAATCTTCTAAGTCAACATTACTTTTGGTTGACCAGGGAAGCATGTGGGACCTTAAAGCTTTTTTATTCACTGGTATTAAAGAAAGTCTAATTGGAACTAGGCCACTTTGAGGCAATCCCAACCATGACGTGTGACAACAGAGGTTAGGGAAATCAGTGAATTAACTGGAATGATGACTCTGTCATAACTCAAAGCAGAAACTCAAGAAGAATCACTTTAAGACAAGAGAACACAACTGAAGCATCACAAAACTCACCAAATATGAAATCCACAAGGGTGTTACAGCTATCTCAGAGTCAGTGAGAGTTAATGAGGCACCCCGTCTACCTAATCAGAAAACTAAACAATATTGCTCACCTATCTTGGTCAGTCAGTACCTTCCAGCTTAGGTCTGCTGCTGAGAATCCTCAGTATTAAAGCCACAGCATAGTTTCAATGATAATTCAGCACTTGTCTGTCTTTTGCAGGTGCCTAATTGGAATCTGTTTTTTTGTGTGTCAAATTGCAAACAGGGAAGAAATGGAACAGATCAAAGTTTGATTAATAGATTCTGATATTTTAGTCTTCCTTCAAAGATAACCTCGAAAGCCATCATTTTAATGTAACCTTCAATCACCTCTCCTAACCTGTCTCTCTAATCTAGTTTATTTCTCTTAAAGGGACATTTTTGCTTCTAAATGCAAAATGTGGCTAACTCACATCGCCTTTATACAAGAAACCAAAATGTGACAGAGGGCATTGGTATGTTGATTGTTAGTTTGTTCAATCATGAAACATTAAGGCTGTGGTTATTGGTTTGAGAGCAATATTTGCTGGCAAAAGTTAACAATAGTAACTGCATCGTATTCTGTCCAATACACAGGTGCAGTAAAAATACAGCTCTGCAGGTCTGTCAGCAAAATTTTGCTCCAAAAATATCCTTGTATTTTTGATCTATTCTGAGTATCCGTATATGTGAATTCTAACATGAAAAGTATGCCACTTAAAATAATAATTTATCACAGACTCCACAGTAAGACTTTGTGTGGTAGTGTAAATGAAAGATAACAAGGCTGCAGCCTGTTTTCCATTTCCCATAAATCCTTACTTTTCACATCTTAATGCTAATAAAATTTAAGTAAGATGAAGATATTTTCTAATTAGCCTTTTTAGAGATGTTATTGCACACCTCTGAAACAGGTACAACTTGAACCTGGGCCTCTTGGCTCAGAGATAGGAAAATTACTAATGCACCAACAGAGCCACTTTGAGTGAGATTTAAGGCAGGCAACGAACTTGCTATCATATTTTTTACTCTATTACGTGAAGTGAAAATCTATCCCATACTGTCAAACACCGGATGATATTTGACATGAAGATTTACAATTGTTTAGAGTTACACTGCAGTCAGTGTGAACAGAAAGCAGTGCAAAATTCCTCTTAGAGAAATAAAACAGCACTTGCGTTTAGTGCAGTTGGGGTGGTCACATCAGGATCTCACATCTGCCTTATATTCCTATTTTTCCTGTGAAGGCAAGTGAAGGTGAAAACAGGAGCTTAACTGCTGAAGCAGATCTGCAAACCACGCATTGAACTGTCTGTTAATGACTTAAGAATTAAAACTTGAAGTTTCAGAGCAGGCTCCTTTTATCTCAATCAGCTTTTATATGTCGCCATCCAAAGCATTCAGCATGTAACTGCAAAAATAATCAGGAGAAACATACAAATAGGCAGTCATAGAGATGTTCAGCACAGAAACAGACCCTTTGGTCCAATTCGTCCATGCTGACCCAATAACCCAACCTAATCTAGTCCCACTTACCAGCACCCAGTCCATATCCCTCCAAATCATTCCTATTCATATACCATCCAGATGCCTTTTAAATGTTGCAGTTGTACTAGCCTCCAACACTTCCTCTGGAAGCTCATTCCATACACATATCAACCTCTGCATGGCAAAGTTGCCCCTTCAGTCTCTTATATCTTTCACCTCTCACCCTAAACCTATGCCCTCTCGTTCTGGACTCCCGCACCCCAGGGAAAAGATCTTGTCTATTTATCCTATCCATACCCTCATGATTTTATAAACGTCTATAAGGTCACCCCTCAGTCTCCGACGCTCCAGGGAAAACAGCCTCAGCCTATTCAACCTCTCCTTATAGCACAATTCCTCCAACACTGGCAACATCCTGTAAATCTTTTCTGAACCCTTTCAAGTTTCACAACATCCTTTTGATAGAAAGGAGACCAGAATTGCACGCAATATTCGAAAAGTGGCTTAATCAATGTCCTGTACAGCTGCAACATGACCTCCCAACTCCTGTACCCAATACTCTGACCAATAAAGGAAAGCATACCTAACATGTTTTTCACTAACCTATCTATCTGTGACTCTACCATCACTTATAAAGTAAATTAACCTATTTGATGGTGTTCGCTAGACACAGCTCATATGCTCGGATGAGTAATAATGCTAATGATGCTTGGCAAACTGTAAGAATAATGCCAAAGTCCTCTGCAGCATGAGCAGAGAGAGTTTCTCCAGCAGGCATGGCATCCCTAGGCAAGAAGCAGCTTTAGAAACATCTGAATGCTTGGTATAGGACAGGAACCTCATGAAATATAACTCCACCATGTGTTGAGGATCTTCTGCAGCCACACAATCTGGTCACTGGCCACATTTGATGTGTCTAGGCCAAAGTCCCCTTTTTTTTCCTTTTTCTTGCTATGGCCATAGCCTGTTTCTCTCTACGCAATGCATCTTTAAAAAGATTTTCTGCAGTCACATGCACAGGATCTCTTAAATGGAATAACATTATCTCTGGTGTACATCAATCTACTCTCTCCTACATGGCTTCAGTATTGTTGGCTTTTTTTGTCTTATAATCTCATGACTGGATTCACATTCCTTGTTTCAGATCATTTATATCTTTGATTAATTTTCTGATATTCTTGTTATAGCAGTGACTTCACCTTCCTGCATGGTAGTATTATTGTGAGAGCAATGTGGCTTTAAATTCTGAAGCTGCATACACACAAGTATGTCCTCTAACTCTCCTAGGACTGGGTCACTACAGCGGGTCACTGATAGAGATTGGCTACACACCTTTATCCCACAGAGGCAATGTTAAAATAAGCTGGCTCTGTGATTTCCAAAAATGTCAATATCCAGGCCATTGGATGGATCAGGCATTTCCTCCTGCAATGCATTCAATAACTGAATACAAAACTCTGCCATTCAGTGCTAAATGTTTTATTTTAAATTCTCTGCTAAGTTAATCTTTATGGAAACACAAACCTTTTAACACAAAACATTGTTTTTATTGAACTAGGAGCTAAAATTAAACTGAGAAAGAATATTAACTCATTTCTGAAAAACATCAATGAAGCTAATTTAATTTTCCTTTATATTCAAGTCAGTTATAATGAACACCTAAAAAAGAACTATGTGCCTTTAGCCTGATATAGTGTAATTATCCATAAGTTCATTGGGGACTGATTTTGAAAGTTTTGCTTCTCTGCAAGTCATTTCTGCAGCATTAATTCTGACAAATTATTTTTCTTTGAATTCTTTTCTAATGAATACATACATTATAATTTTTAAAAATCATTTATCATTGCCTCTAATCAACAGAGAAAGGTCTTGTATTTACAATATGTTTGTTGCCCAAATTGTGGGGGCCCACGCAGAGTTACAGCTAGAGGCAGTAAGTCTGAAAATGTCACTTCTTAAACAGGAAAGAATATTTAATAAGGATATGGTTAAGCTTTACCTCGGGAAGTCAACGTTAAACCTTTAATACAGCCAAACTTTTTTTTATTGTTTATACCCACTGTAAATTAACCAAAAACTTTCAGCTATGCATTCCGATGAAATAAATAAGATTTTGCTTGGATTCCAAATTAAACCATTTTAATGAGCAGCGGAACAAATATTCCGGTTGGTCAATACTTTCTTAAAAATGATTCAATGCCAGGCATAAAAAATACAGGCTTGGCATGATAGCGTTCTCTCATGGTGCTTTGTCATGTCATATTTTCCGATAGCGACCCATTCAGTGGTGAACATTTATCATTAATAGACTTTAACAACAATAACGGAACCAATTAAAAGGGGGTGGGATCCCACTGAAATAAATGAACTTTTACATCACTAGAGCTATAGGTCACATTTGGACCAGACTTTTGCACTGTTAAAAGTCTGAAGTCAATATGTATTAAGTGTGAAATCCCTGGCAAGAGCGAACTATTCCTTTTATAAACACATTTCTTTCTTTAGCTGCAGTGCATCACAGTGACCCAAGATGACTCAAAGCATTTTTATCCTTTGCCTTAAATATGTAGTTGAACAGTCTAACAAAGGTTGCTTTGACTATTTTATAAGCTTAGCCCTCCTGTGTCATGTCTGTGTGTCTTAGAATAATTTCTAAAACCTAGAGGGGACAAAGTTATTGGCTCTGAAATCAAGCATTGTGTTGTATCATTATTCTGTGCCTGTTCAATGTGATGTAGGCAGCATGCAAAACTTGTGCTGCCTGCTAATTACAATGACTGTGACATACATTCCATTGCTAACCACACTGTTGATTAACTGCACCCCTCAGTATGGGGCTCAAGTTCATGCAAGGATAGCATCACTTAAAGTTATCCTGCACTACTTAAAGTCAGATTGCACTTCTTAAAAAAATGGTTTAGCATTCACTGAAACAATATGAAGATCAGTGTAAGCTCAGGATGAGTCTACATAGTACAACAGGACAGAAAGCCTATGACAAAGTTGTTAAATGAATTTTGGAGATTTTGACAGGAAGAGGGAGTATCTTCCTTAGGGAGAAGGACCTGCAGTTCTGCAAAGACAATGAGAACAGGTAGCTTGTGTGGTCAATGGCAGCAGTCTAACCCCACAGACCTGGATGCCATGCCAAAAGAAGTCTAATGACCTCACACTTCTTTTAAAAACTTGTTCATGGGCTGTGCCCATCACTGAGGAGGACAGCCATTATTGCTGACTTACCTATTATCCTAACTGAGTGACTTGCTAGATTATTTCAGAAGGCGTTTGAAAGTCAACCACATTATTGGAGGTCTGGAATAATTTGCAGGCCTTTGGGTGACATGGTGGCTCAGTGGTTAGCACTGCTGCCTCATAACACCAGGGTCCCAGGTTCGATTCTAGCCTTGGGCAACTCTGTGTGGAGTTTGCACATTGTCTGCATGGGTTTCCTCTGGGTACTCCAGTTTCCTCCCACAGTCCAAAGATGTGCAGGTCAGGTGAATTGCCCATAGTGTTAGGTGCATTAGTCAGAGGGAAAGGGAACTGGGTAGGTTACTGTTCAGAGGGTCGGTGTGGACTTGTTGGGCCGAAGGTAAAAACAATGACTGCAGATGCTGAAAACCAAATACTGGATTAGTGGTGATGAAGGGCTTTTGCCCGAAACGTCGATTTCGCTGTGAGTTGTTGGGCCGAAGGGCCTGTTTCCACTCTGTAGGGAATCTCAAAAAAAAACTAATCTAACCCTGTCTCAGTAAGGGCATCGTTTTTTTTTCTCTAAAGCACTTTAGTGAGCCAGCTGGCTTTTTTTGCAATAGTGGTTAAAGCGTTAGCTGTATGTTAGCTTTTAATTCCATATTTCTTATTGAATTTGTATGTCACTACTTTCCAGGATGGGGTTCAAACCTGGGGCTCTGGATTCTGAGTCCAGTGAGGTCACCAATATGTCACCTCCTTGCCTAAGTGGTCAATGAATACACTTTTAATGCCATTTTCCACCAGCTTCACAAACAGCAGTTCATTCGTTGATCACAACAATCTCTAACAAATACAATGCAACTATTGTGTTCATTTCCTATCCTCATACATTTTGTACTATTGGAAGCCCACATCTCACAGATTGTATACATTGCCAGTTTATTCAACTGAATCAGGTACATCACACAAACACATTACACACTCATTGATATACTCTAGAAGGACAAATTAGTGGACAGGCATGGCAGCACGTTCTCACCCATTTTCAGGAGACATCATTGGGAATAATTGGTGTGACATCACTGAAGCCATGATCAGTAAAATCATTGAAGCCAACACCAGGAATCAAAGGACACATGGAGAAAACTGTTACAGGATGCTGAGTTGGATGATCAGCCATGATTATACTGAATAGTGCAGCAGATTCAAAGGGCCGAATGGCCTACTCGTGTTCCTATTTTTTGTTTGTGTGTTTCTACGATAGTATGCTTCTGCTAAATCCAACTTCACATATCACACATTATCCTGATGTACAGACTCCAGATGGCATGTATATTCCAGCACCTCCTGTTACCTGACCTCATACTGTATATTCTCACATGACACACTCGTACCTTGTGCTATGTGCCACCACCACCAGCGTGTGGTGCTGTGTGAGAGTTGTTTGAGGTGGTTCATTGCCACCAATCCTCCTTGGTCTTTCTCTGTCTTGAGCTTATTTAGTGATTTGTGGAATATCTATAAGAGGTCTTCTTTCTTCATAATAAGAATGTTTATTACTCTTTAGCAATAATTACAACTTTGTTTCATCAAACATGATCACTAGGTCCTTGGAAAGCTGATACAGTTATAGCATCTCTCTCCATAAACTGAAGTAAAACTGTTTGCCTCCATCCACAGACTATGTCTGACCTCGGAGAGGATGGAGCAAATGTAATATGAACATTAGCCTCTTTCGAACCATTATCTTACACAACATCTCCACTAAGGCACTTTTCTCAGTCTTATTCTATTATGCAAGAATACATACATTCATTTTACATTTACCACTGCTGCATTACATACACACTTGTCTCTAACTTTACAAAAGTAGGCAATCTGGATGTTTCACAAGTCTCTTAAAATGTACTTCCTCAGACTGAGAAGAATGGTAGGATTTTTGTTTGAGGACTGTTGCTCTTGGTTCTGAAATGTGAATAATTTCACTACTGGAGGATCTTACACCCCTCACGGATGATACCATATTTTATAAATGTTATCGGTCCATTTCCCTATCTGGAGGACCATTAAACTCCCTTCCTGGGGAGTTTACATTTCCTTCCTGGGAGACAGCTACTCTGTTGATACAAATACTTTTATCCTTGCCATTCTCTGAATTTTGGAGCTACAGTATTGTTCTGATTGGTACAGGTACTCCCTTTTTCATCTGAATGCTTAAACCAGAAAATTACTTTTTGGTCTTGTCCTAAATTTGAGGATGCTATTCAGACTCCAATGGAAATGTGTATAACTTGTCGTCCCTGATTGATTGACCAGACCAAATGCCTTTGGTTGTCTTCAGTGTTCATTTCACTGCTGAAGTAAGTGAACTCAAAGGCATCTCCCTTTTTCCCGATCCACACTGACTTGGGTGGATCTAGAGTTCCTTGATGGCACACTCAATCAAATTTTGCCTTGGTATTAAGGGAAGTCACTCTCACTTCACATCTTGCGTCTAGCTCTTTTGTTCATGTGGGGACCAGTACTAAACTGAGTTCAGGACTGGTCCTGGCAGAACCAAAACTGAGCATCAGTGAGCAGGTTATTGAGCAGTAAATGGTGTTAGATAGCACTGTTGATACTCGCTTTGGTCACTTTGTTGATGATCAAGAATAGACTGATGGGATAGTAAGTGGCCTGATTGGACATTTCCTGACTATTTTTTGGGACAGGACATACTCGGAAAATTGTCCCACATAACCGGGTAGATGCCAGTCTGGATGCAAGGCTAGATCTGGAAAACAAATCCTTAGTACTATTGCTGGAACATTGTCATCTTTTGCAGTACCTAGAGCCTTCAACTAAATGTGGATATCATATGGAGTGATCTGAATTAGTTCAAAACTGGGAGCTGTGATGCTGGGATCCTCATGGAACATTCACTTGGTACTCCTCACTGGATATGGTGATAAATTCTTCAGTATTGTCTTCTACTTTGGAGGTTCTGGATTCCTCCATCATTGAGGAGGGACAATTTGTAGAAACCTCTTCTCCAATGAATGATTGAATCAATCACCAACACTCAATACTGGAAGTGGCAGGATTGCAAATATTAGATCTACTCCATTAACCACGAAATTGCTTTGCTCCTTTTGTTGCATGCTACTTCAGTTATTTGTATACTAACAGTTCTGTGTTGGAGTTTCACGGATCGACACCTCAATTTGAGGTCAGCATTTTTACTCCTAGCATGACCTTCTGCATTCTTTAATAAATCAGAGTTAATCTTGAATGGAATAGGCTGTTTAATTACAGATCGTGGTTGAAAACAGTTCTGCTGTTGTTCATAGCCCTCAATACCTCTTGAATACTCAGTTTTGAGTTGCTGGATCTTTTCAAAATCCATTCCATTTCATAGTAACAGTGCTACACACATGATAGAAGACATTTTCAAAGTGGAGACAGGACAGATATCTCCATAACGACTGTTAGTAATCACTCCTGTCAAAGCTGTTATAGACAGATTCACAACTACAGGAAGAGTGTTGAGGACAAGATCAAGAAGATTTGTCCCTCTTGCGTACCCTCAGCACCTTCCAAAAAGCCATTATCTCAGGTATGTTCTTTAGGACTCACCCAGTTCATTCAGTGATGGTGCTACAGTCACTTTTGGTGATGAATAGAGATATCCCCATGTTTGACTTGATACTTTAAAGCTGTGTGGCATCTGGAGTCAATGTTGGGGACTCCTAGGGCAACAGCTTTAATGTTGCAGGTCTTGTTCATATTCAGCGAGCACTGGACAACATCCAGACTTGGGTTCATAAGTGGCACAGCGGAGAAGTGCCAAGCAGTAACTATCTCAAACAAAAGCATATCTAACCATTGCCCCGTGACCACCAATGGCATTACTGTCATGGAACACTGAACTGTTACCTACACTAGGTAAAATAATAAAATCAAAATACTATGGATGCTGGAAATCTGAAGCAAACACAGAAAATTCTGTGGTGGATAAATACCCTCTTTCCTCCCCAATATCTGTTCATCCGCACATCTGCAAGGTACAAGTCAGCGTCATGATGGAATACTAAACACTTGTCTGGCTGAGTAAAGCTTCAATAACATGCAAGAGGCTGGACACCATCCAGGACAAACCAGCAGCTCGTTTGGTACCACATCCAACACTTTCCATATTTGGTACATGGGAATGTTACTGCCAGCAAGTTACCCTCCAAGCCACATATCATCATGACTTACATGTTTCTTCAATGTCACTGGATCAAAATACTGAAACTTTGTACATAACAGCTCTGTGGGTGACCCAACACCCCAAAAGACTGCAACATTTACAGAAAGAACAATCACTGCCTACTCAAGGGCAATTGGGAACGGCAAATGAATGCTGTTTCAGAAAGTGATGTCCACATCACATGAATCATTTTAAAGAGTGGTGTTGTTTGGACTTGATTCAATGTTTTAAATGCATTGAGAAAAAAAATAATCATTTCGCAGCTAAATTCTCATTTTACATGAGACCAATATTGGCTTAATCACTTGAAAGATTAGGATCAAGACTCTTCTCCATATCATCTGAATTTAAAGAAAACATTATATAGTCATAGTATCATACAGCTATACAGCATGAAAACAGACCATTCAGTCCAACTCCACTATGCTGACCAGATATCCAAAATTAATCTAGTCCCATTTGCCAGCATTTGACCCATAGTTCTTGAAACCCTTCCTATTCATATACCCATCCAGACACCTTTTAAATGTTGTAATTACACCAGCCTCCACCACTTCCTCTGGCAGCTCATTCCATACACACACCACCCTCTACTTGAAAAAGTCGCCTCTTATATTCCTTTTAAACCTTTCCCCTCTCACCTCAAACCTATGCCCTGGAGTTTTGGACTCTTGGTCTCTACTCATCACCAAGAGTGTCTGTAACACCACCATTGAATGAGCTGGGTGAGTCCTAAAAGACATACCTGAGAGAATGGCTCTTTGGAAGGTGCTGAGGGTATGCAAAAGAGGGATAAAGATCTTGGTTATTCACCTTCTCTATGCCCCTCATGATTTTATAAACTTTTATAAGGTCACCCTTCAGTCTTTGATGCTCCAAGCAAATTAGACCCACACTATTCAGCCTCTCCCTATAGCTCAAACTCTCCAACTCTGACAACATCTTTGTAAATCTTTTCTGAACACACTCAAATTTCACAATATCCTTCCTGCAGGAGAGAGACCAGAATTGCACGCAGTATTCCAAAAGTGGCATAACTGTTGTTCTGTACAGCTGTAACATGACATCCCAACTCCTATACTCAATACACTGACCAAGAACGGCAAGCATACCAAACACCTTCGTCACTATCTCGTGTATACAAGATACTACTTTCAAAGAACTATGAACCTGCAATCTAAAGTCTCTTTATTCAGCAACACGTCCAAAGACCTTAGCATTAAGTGTATAAGTCTTGCCCTAATTTACCTTTCCAAAATGCAGAACCTCACATTTATCTAAATTATACTCCATCTGCCACTCCTTGGCCCACTGGCCTAATTGATCAATGTCCTGCTGTACTCTGACATAACCTTCTTGGCTGATGATACATGTTCCATCTTGAAATAACTCCACAGAGGCCAGTATCATGTCATCAAGTCACCCTCACTACCACATGGAGAATCTTTGACATTGATCCAGCTCCCTCAGAGCCAGCTCTCAGAGTGAACAGCATGCCTGACACTCCTATTTATAGCTGTCAGCTAGGGCTCCATGATTGGACCAGATTAAGAGCCCCAATAAAGGAACTGGTATTCCATGTGGTCTACCTGGCTGACCTTGGAACAATTAATATACATCCTATTTCTTAGGTTTCTTGTTAAATGGATTAGGTTAAAATTACTAGTCATTTTTCTCTCCACAGATGCTACCTGGTCAGCTGAGTGTTTTCCATATCTCAGATTCATGTGCAGCAAGGAATTAGGCCATTTGGACCGCCATATTCATGCTGGCTGTCTACATAGTAATCCATCAATCTCATTCTCTTGCTAAATTCCTGTAGTCCTGTGAGTCTATTTCTTTCAAGTGTTCACTAACTTCCTCTTGAAAATATTGACTATTTCTGCTTCAATCATCCTCAAAGCCAATGCATTCCAGGTCAGTTTCTCCTGAAGCCTTCCTTGTCAGAGATATAGGATAATATCTCTGGTGTCTAGTTTACAAGATTGGCATCTACTCTGGAGTTTCTGAAACTACATGAAACTGTGGTGGTGAACTCTTGCCCATAGCCTGTGCAGCCATGTAGATATACACCCCCAAATCCTTCCACTTCTACACACTCTTTAACACTGTGCCATTCAGTTTACATTTTGTCTCCTTATCCCCTCTGCCAAAAATAAATTATCTTGTACTTCTCCATATTAATTCCCATCTGTAACTTGTCTTCTTGTTCTGCTACATATCAATATTATGTTGTAGGAAATTTGTTTCATCCTCACTTTTTGCCATTCTTTCAAGTTCTTATTATTGGCATATCATAAATTGTCATCTGTATTCTATTACAAGGTCCAAATAATTCATAAATGACAAAAAAAAAGTGATTCGTGTGAATACATAGTCCGATGTGAAATGACGTTTACCTTGACTCACTGTATTCTGTTTCTGGAAAGGTGCAGCAGGTCAGGCAGCATCCGAAGAGCAGGAAAATTGATGTTTCAGGCAGGAGCCCTTCATCAGGAATGAGGCTGAGAGCCTCCAGGTTCCTGATAAATCTCTCCACTGTTTCACCATTTATCTCCCCACCCTCACTCCTGATGAAGGGCTCCTGCCCGAAACGTCAATTTTCCTGCTCTTCGGCTGCTGCCTGACCTGCTGTGCTTTTCCAGCACCACTCTAATCTTGACTCTGATCTCCTGCATTTACAGTCCTTACTGTCACCTCACTGTAATCTGTTCATTAGCCTTTTTTTATCCAATTGGTACTAACCCTTCCACACCATAAGTTTCAATTTTCTTAACCAGGTGATGATGTGCTACAATTGTCGAGATGGATTTGATGAGTTTGTCAATTAAGACTCTAAGGTAATCTCTGATATAGCTTCAGGAGCTCTGTGTACTACTTTGCTTTAATAAAAAATTCATTCATGTGATGCAGGCATTGCTGGCTAGATTAAGCATTCATTGCCCTAATTGGCCAGAAGGTGGTTGAGAGTCAACCACAATGTTGTGTGATCTGGACTCACATGTACGCCAGACTAGGTGAAGATGGCATATTTCCTTCCCTGAAGGACATTAATGAGCCAGATAGGGTTTTCCCAACAATCAAAAATGGTTTCATAGTCATCAATAGATTCTTAATTCCAGATATTTTTAATTGAATGTAAATTCCACCATTTGCCATGGCAGGATTTGAACCACGGTTCCCAGAACATTCGCTGAGTTTGTGTATTAATTGTCTAACAATAATGCCACCAGGCTATTGCCTTGCCTGAAGTGATAGGAGGTGTTAGTATTAAGAGATAGGAACCTGTATAGCACAGAGATGTGCAATCTATGATCCCCTTTAATAAATATATGGAAACCTATTTTGTTTTTATAATCTTCGTTTAAAAACTACTTCACAGTCCTAAATCCTTTCTTTGGAAAATTTTTAATTCATTTTCCAACACCATATGGATAACCTTTCCATGGAATTATGCAAGATTTCCATATCCTGTGCATAGTGTTAAGTGACAGGAACCAGCATAGCACAGAGATCATGTATTATGTACAGTGAGGAAGAGAGCTTCTTCAAGGAAGGTATCCTTGTAAGAGGATTCGCAGTAGGTTAAAATCTTCTAGGAGAAAGTGAGGACTGCAGATGCTGGAGATCAGAGCTGAAAATGTGTTGCTGGAAAAGCGCAGCAGGTCAGACAACATCCAAGGAGCAGGAGAATCGACATTTCAGGCATGAACCCTTCTTCAGGAATGGATTCCTGAAGAAGGGCTCATTCCTGAAGAAGGGCTCATGCCCGAAACGTCGATTCTCGTCCTCCTTGGATGCTGTCTGACCTGCTGTGCTTTTCCAGCAACACATTTTCAGCTCTGATCTCCAGCATCTGCAGTCCTCACTTTCTTCTTATGTACAGTAAGTCAATTTCAGTCTGGTCTGAGCTATATGAAGAACAAAAAAAAAACACATTACACCATATCATAACAATTTTATAAACTACTTTCCTAAAATCCACATAGAAGGCAAACATCAGATTTCTTCATCAACCTCCTTTTAACTCATTAAAAAATCAATTAGATGTATCAAGCATAATTCTTGCAATATTCCTTCCTGCTGGACTTGACCCACTTTTGCAAAGTCTGACTGCATCTACATTGTCACATCATTCTATCCAGCCAAAAATGCTGTGCTTGGTTCTGGACTTATCTCTCTTTGCCCAGATATAGGCCAGAAGAGCTGTTACTCAAGCCTGGCTCTCCTAACTCATCAGAAAGGCACTTACCATCACTGTATTATGCTGTAAATATTTGTTCAGCATTTCTCTGAGGCAGTACAGTGTGTTCTGTGTAATGGCAGCAAGGTCAGATAATTGTCTGCAGTCTATGATCTCCTTTAATAAATGTATGGAAACCTGTTTTGCTTTTATAATCTTCATTTAAAAATAACTTCACAAACCTAAATCCTTTCTTTGGAAAATTTTCAATTCATTTTCCAGCACAATATGGATAACTTTTCCATGGAATTATACAAGATTTCTATATCCTGTACATAATTGTCTCTTTACTACATTAATTGGAAAGAAAATACATAAAGTTGCTATATGTTACAGATTTTGTATCATTTTCTTCTGATGTATGAATGTGCCATTGAGTGGATTTTGAATATTTTCAGCATTGCTTCATTTTTAGTCACTACAAATTAGAAATGTCTTCATCAATTGATTTATTATTTTGCAGTAAAAATTTAGTTCAAAAGAGTATATACAATGAATGACGGTAATGCCTGGTAGGTTTGGCACAGAGAGAGACAGAAACATTTCAATGCCTTGCTAAGTATCAATCTCTCATGCCTTGCATTTTACTTCAATGGATAACATAAATGCATTAATCAAAAACACTGAAACAAATCTGGTTCCAATTTCACAACGCTCACGCAAGTATATTTTTTACAGGCAATCTTGCAAATTCACTGACAACAACTGGAGATACATCAGCCTTTATTTTCATTGTGGCTGTGACTGCTGGAGGAAAGGGGGCCAATGGGATGCTGAGCCGGACTGCAACACTTTTGCTAACCTTGTCGGAAGTCAGGTTGCATTGAATAACACCGTGTATACTTGTGAAAAAGTCAAATCCTGAGATCAAATTTTAGCTAGAATGTGGGGTTTTAACTTATACTTGAGTCATACTTCCTGCAGGATTAAAGTTCACCCTCACTCATTGCTGAACTGTTTGATCAGCTGTAAATCAGAAGAATATCCAAGTAGAGGACTGTACCCATCAACATCACCCACAAATCTAGTGCAAACGGTGTCAAAATTATTTTTTATCATCTAAGTTTTTAAGTTTTCATACACTCAGAAATTTTCTTCATAAATCCATGATACGTTCTGAAATCTGCAATGCTTAATTTTATTCCTAGCTTCAGAGCAGAGATCTGGATAGGTCCTTAAGAAACTGAGAGGCCACGCTGGCGATTTTCATTGGCATATTCTGCAGCTTCATTTCCCAGCTGCGGTCACATATTGGGCAGATGCAGACATGTGGACAGCTTGTGTGTGGACTTGGGGAAGTGTGGAGCCTGTGGAGTTTAAGGCCTGAACCACTGGAGTGAGGATTTTGTTGCTTGGGGCCTCTGCCGCACATTCAGGCTGAGGCTGTCGGTCAATGGCTGATCACTGGCCTTCATGATGCAAATGGAAAGTGCGCAAAGAGGAAGAAATTGGTTGTAACCTCACTTGGAGTGGGCAGGGTAAGTGACTCAACCTATGAGGGAGGGGGCTACAGCAACCACTGATCATAGGACTTTTAAAGGGAAAGAACATGCATGCAAGTTACAACACTGAATCTGTAGCCTCCCCCCACCCCCCACCCCTTGCAGGTTGAATCACTTCCCCCACCCACTCAACCTCTGATCACAGCCAATTTTTTCCTCTTTGTGCACCTTCCATTTGCATCATCATGAAAGGTGACAGTGAGCACTATCCCCTTTTTATTTATTCTGAGCCATTTATCTAGTCTGTGTAAGGTACATCCTCCAATTACCCTAACATTCTTCTCTGATATTTTGAAATCTCTAGCTGCGGCACAATATATTTGTCTGCTCTGCAATCTCAAAGGCTTTGGGCTGAATCTCACATTTTTGGCTAAACCGGAGTTGTGTCAAATATTTTTAAGAATTTTTTTTTGCTCTGAGGTCAATCGAGTTCACTTGCCTGATCTTGCCAAGTTTGCTGCATTAATTAGAAACAAGTTCAATGCTGTATGATGGCTGAGAGAAAAGGCAGCCTGTGTGCTGCGCATCGCGTTGGTCCATGACCAACATTTTTACCCTTTAAAAGTTTTATGATCAGTGTTTTCTGCAACCCTCACATCACCCCCACCCCCACAGCCCATCATAGATCAAGTTGCACTTCACCCATTCATGTGGACTGAGGTCTCAGCCAGTGTCTTCCTCAATGTGCCCTTTCCGCTTGCATCATGATGGAAGGTGAGTAAACATGATCCTCACCGAACGAGTTAGGGAACTGGAACTGGAGTTGGATGAACTGAGGATTATTCGAGAGGCTGAGAGGGTGATTGATAGAAGCTACAAGGACATAGTTACGCCAGAGAACAGAGGTAGCTGGGTAACAGTTAGAGGTGGGAAGGGGAAGAAACAGGCAGTGCAGGGTTCCCCTGTGGTCGTTCCCCTAAAAAATAAGTATACAGCTTTGGAAACTGTTGGGGGGGACAGCCTTGCAGGTGTAAGCTGCAGTGAAGGGGTCTGTGGCTCTGAGACTCAGAAGGGAAAGGGGGAGAGGAGGAGAGTGCTAGTTATAGGGGACTCTCTAGTTAGAGGGACGGACAGGCGGTTCTGTGGACATGGGCGAGACTCTCGGATGGTTTGTTGCCTCCCGGGTGCTAGGGTCCGAGACGTCTCAGACCGTGTCTTCAGAATCCTTAAGGGGGAGGGTGTGCAGCCAGAAGTCGTGGTACACATTGGCACCAACGACATAGGTAGGAAGAGGGGTGGGGAGGTCATTCAAGAGCTCAAGGAGTTAGGCTGGAAGCTAAAAGCTAGGACAGACAGAGTCGTCATCTCTGGGTTGTTGCCGGTGCCACGTGACAGTGAGGCAAAGAATAGGGAGAGAGTGCAGTTGAACACGTGGCTGCAAGGATGGTGTAGGAGGGAGGGCTTCAGATATTTGGACAATTGGACTGCATTCTGGGGAAGGTGGGACCTGTACAAACAGGACGGGTTGCACCTGAACCAGAAGGGCACCAATATCCTGGGGGGTAGGTTTGCTAGCACTCTTCGGGGGGGTTTAAACTAATTTGGCAGGGGGATGGGATCCGGACTTGTAGTCCAGCAAGTAAGCTAGCTGTGTGTCAGGATGCCCAAGACTGTAGGGAGGCTGTGGAGAAGGTAGCACTGACAGGGACTACTTGCGGACACAGAGATGGGCTCAAGTGCGTATAATTCAACGCAAGGAGTATCAGAAATAAGGTGGGTGAACTTAAGGCGTGGATCGGTACCTGGGACTACGATGTTGTGGCCATCACGGAAACATGGATAGATGAGGGACAGGAATGGCTGTTGGAGGTTCCTGGTTACAGATGTTTCAGTAAGATTAGGGAGGGTGGTAAAAAAGGAGGGGGGGTGGCATTGCTAATTAGAAATGGTATAACGGCTGCAGAAAGGAAGTTTGAGGGGGATCTGCCTCTGGAGGTAGTATGGGCTGAAGTCAGAAATAGGAAAGGTGCAGTCACCTTGTTGGGTGTTTACTATAGGCCCCCCAATAGCAGCAGAGATGTGGAGTAACAGATTGGGAAACAGATTTTGGAAAGGTGCAGAAGCCACAGGGTCGTAGTCATGGGCGACTTCAACTTCCCAAATATTGATTGGAAGCTCTTTAGATCAAGTAGATTGGATGGGGCGGTGTTTGTGCAGTGTGTCCAGGAAGCTTTTCTAACGCAGTATGTAGATTGTCCAACCAGAGGGGAGGCCATATTGGATTTAGTACTCGGTAATGAACCAGGACAAGTGGTGGGCTTGTTAGTGGGTGAACATTTTGGTGATGGTGACCACAATTCTGTGACTTTCACCTTGGTTATGGAGAGAGATAGGTGCGCACAACAAGGTAGATTTTACAATTGGGGAAAGGGAAATTACGATGCTGTAAGACAGGATTTGAGGAGCATACATTGGGAGCATAGGCTGTCAGGGAAGGATGTGGTGGAAATGTGGAACTTTTTCAAAGAGCAGATACGACGTGTCCTTGATATGTATGTACCTATCAGGCAGGAAAGAAATGGTCGTGTGAGGGAGCCTTGGTTGACGAGGGAGGTTGAATGTCTAGTAAAGAGGAAGAAGGAGGCTTACATAAGGTTGAGGAAACAGGGTTCAGATAGAGCAGTGGAGGAATACAGGATAGCCAGAAGGGACCTGAAGAAAGGGATTAGGAGAGCTAAGAGAGGGCATGAAAAATCCTTGGCGGATAGGATCAAGGATAACCCCAAGGCATTTTATGCGTATGTGAGAAACCTGAGAATGACGAGAACGAGGGTAGGTCCGATCAAGGACAGTAGTGGGAGACTGTGTATTGAGTCGGAAGAGATAGGAGAGGTCTTGAACAAGTACTTCTCTTCAGTATGTACGAACGAGAGGGACCGTATTGTTGAAGAGGAGAGTGTGAAACGGACTGTTAAGCTAGAAGAGATACCTGTTAGGAAGGAAGATGTGTTGGGCATTTTGAACAACTTGAGGATAGACAAGTCCCCCGGGCCTGACGGGATATATCCTAGGATTATGTGGGAAGCAAGAGAGGAAATTGCAGTACCGTTGGCAATGATCTTCTCGTCTTCACTGGCAACGGGGGTGGTACCAGGGGACTGGAGAGTAGCGAATGTTGTGCCCCTGTTCAAAAAAGGGAATAGGGATAACCCCGGGAATTACAGGCCAGTTAGTCTTACTTCTGTGGTAGGCAAAGTAATGGAAAGGGTACTGAGGGATAGGATTTACGAGTATCTGGAAAGACACTGCTTGATTAGGGACAGCCAGTACGGATTTGTGAAGGGTAGGTCTTGCCTTACAAGTCTTATTGAATTCTTCGAGGAGGTGACCAAGCATGTGGATGAGGGTAGAGCAGTGGACGTAGTGTACATGGATTTTAGTAAGGCATTTGATAAGGTTCCCCATGGTAGGCTTATGCGGAAAGTCAGGAGGCATGGGATAGAGGGAAATTTGGCCAATTGGATAGAAAACTGGCTAACCGGTCGAAGGCAGAGAGTGGTGGTAGATGGTAAATATTCAGCCTGGAGCCCAGTTACAAGTGGAGTTCCGCAGGGATCAGTTCTGGGTCCTCTGCTGTTCGTAATTTTTATTAATGACTTAGATGAGGGAGTCGAAGGGTGGGTCAGTAAATTTGCAGATGATACGAAGATTGGTGGAGTTGTGGACAGTGAGGAGGGCTGTTGTCGGCTGCAGAGGGACTTAGATATGATGCAGAGCTGGGCTGAGGAGTGGCAGATTGAGTTCAACCCTGCCAAGTGTGAGGTTGTCCATTTTGGAAGAACAAATAAGAATGCGGAATACAGGGTGAATGGTAGGGTTCTTAGTCAGGTGGAGGAACAGAGGGATCTTGGGGTCTACGTACATAGATCTTTGAAGGTTGCCACTCAGGTGGATAGAGTTTGTAAGAAGGCCTATGGAGTATTATCGTTCATTAGCAGAGGGATTGAATTCAAGAGTCGTGAAGTGATGTTGCAGCTGTACAGGACTTTGGTTAGGCCACAGTTGGAGTACTGTGTGCAGTTCTGGTTGCCTCACTTTAGGAAAGATGTGGAAGCTTTGGAGAGGGTGCAGAGAAGATTTACCAGGATGTTGCCTGGAATGGAGAGTAGGTCGTACGAGGATAGGTTGAGAGTTCTCGGCCTTTTCTCGTTGGAACGGCGAAGGATGAGGGGTGACTTGATAGAGGTTTATAAGATGATCAGAGGAATAGATAGAGTAGACAGTCAGAAACTTTTTCCCCGGGTACAACAGAGTGTTACAAGGGGACATAAATTTAAGGTGAAGGGTGGAAGGTATAGGGGAGATGTCAGGGGTGGGTTCTTTACCCGGAGAGTGGTGGGGGCATGGAATGCGCTGCCCGTGGGAGTGGTAGAGTCAGAATCATTGGCGACCTTTAAGCGGCATTTGGATAGGTACATGGATGGGTGCTTAATCTAGGTTAGAAGTTCGGCACAACATCGTGGGCCGAAGGGCCTGTTCTGTGCTGTATTGTTCTATGTTCTATGTTCTATGTTCTATTCCATTTCCAGTGGCTTCGAACTTCAGCCTGAATGTGTCAGTGAGCCCCCAAATATCCGCATTCTTTTCCTAGTAGCGCATGCCTTAAATCCTATGAGCTTTGCACTGCCCCAAGTCCACAAACAACTGCCTACATCTGATGTAGGCACCTTTCCCATGATGTAGCCTACACCTTTCCCACCAGCCTCTGGCAAATGAGCTAACCATGTCCGGTGTGAGCATACACTGTACCCCTCTTAAATCTAGGGTGTTCCTAACCGTGGACAATTCCCCCTCTGTCATGAGCCCATTCCAATGTGTTACCATAGCCCCCTACTTTCAGTTCCTGCTATGGATTCACTGGATACTCACTAAAAATTACTACTGAGGTATGTCACATCCACATAGGTCAGATCTCAGGAGCTAAGATAAGAGCAAACTGTTGTTAATGATGGAAATCTGAAAATGAAACAAAGAGTGCTGGAAATACTCAGCAGATCAGGCAGCATCCATGACAAGTGAACAGAGTAAACGTTTCATGTCAAATATAACTCTTCTTCAGAAATGAGATCACAGGCTATTTCTTGTCACAAGAATTCATTATCATATGCTCATTCAATGCAAATATTCATACAAACATGACCATAATATGCAATAGAAGCAGGAGTAGACCATTTGGCTTCTTGAACCAATCTGCCATTTGATCAGATTATGCCTTAAGCTCTATTTTTCTGTCTATCCCCATAGTCTTTGATTGTCTTGTCAATCAAAAAAAAATCTATCTAACTCAGCTTTAAAAATGTACTGCCTCCACTGTTCTCTGGGGAGTTGTTGGCATAAGGTGAGTGTTGCAGCTAAAACTGTGTGGCCAGTTTATGGCCTCCAGGGAGAATAACAATCATTGTTTGCTCGAGGGACTGGGCTTCAGGAGTGGGGTGCTGCTGAATAAAATCGTCCTTAACATTGCTGCTGACAAGCTTTTACCTTTTCATTGCACCACACTCTACAAAATACATCCCCTCACATTAATGGCCTGGTGAGCTAGGTGGCTCTGTGCTTCTGTCCTGGTGGCAGCTCCAGTGGAACTGTTAAACGCAAGAACTGTCAGGCCATTGATCAGTCAGCAGCTCTCAAAAGGCAAGCTTCCCACCTCCAGAGAATTGATTCAAGGGGAAGGGCTGCCATTGGCTTCACCTCAGCCTGACTGGGTTGTAGTTCAATGGACCTTCATGAAAAGAAGCCACATGGATCTCTCACTGGCTGTCCAATTGGCAGTTGAATCCAACAATGACTCAAGAAGGTTCTGCATATGAAGTCTGAACTTTGAGTTTTGGCTACGTCCATGCATAATGGGAGGTGTGAATTCCATGAATGGTTTTTTTTTTCACATTTCCATTCAAGAGACACCCTCGCATATGTTCATTTAATTTGGAACTTCTGGTAGATTTGAGATAATTCTGGATCTGTGCAGAAATTTCAAATGACTTTTAGAAATCTTTTATGGCCAATTTTCCAAAAGAAACAACAATTACAGAAAATTCTGTGCTGACCATCTTTAAATTTGTGAATGTGACATACATGGCTGACTAAAATGGCTAAAAATTATTTATTGTCTCAGGTCCTAAATGTAGACACTAAAAAAAAATTGAGTCTATTGATGGGGACTCTTTTATGCACAAAAATGCCTTTTAATTCTATTAAATACATTCTCCAAAATTCTTAGTGAATAAGTTTAACAGATGGAATGTGCTAGTATCCCCCCCAGACTGCCAGTCATTTCTTGCATGGCTCATGCAGCATTCTGCCAGGATAAGAGTGCCTACAGGCAAATCCCCTGCATGCGCTGAGGACTCTGACTGATTTCACACATCCCAAGCAGCTGAAGTAATTGCCAGGATTCTAAATTTGGTCACTAAATGTCTAGACAGTTTCTCCAGGACTTACTCAAGCAAAGTAAAAAGTGTTCAGCTTCAAATGGGCATTGCAATAATAGTATTTCAAGGACTAGGCACTGTGATTATCTTAAATCTCAGTTAAATCTTTGGAAAAATGTCCACTGTTAGGGCTCGACTGTTTGTGGATGAGTCTTTTGTGTGCCTGGATTTCAAGAAAGCATTGCCATATCCTCACAAGGGCAGCCAGGTGAGCAGTTGATTTGAATATCAAAAGCCTGGATGACTTTAGGACCGGGGCAGCAGTTCAGTCCTCTGGTTCTGTAACACAACAAGGACATGGAACAGAAACTGAGGAGCAGGGAAGTCTGCCCTCTGTCAAGTCCAAAACATAACCCAATATATTTGACTATAAAAGCTAGTTGTCTAAAAGAGCCAATGCATCCCACAGCTTGGTGTGGATGCCATTCAGCTTTTCCCTGTTTATGGCCCTATCGAGATCTTAAACTGAATCCTCTGTGGCGGTATTTAAGAGCTGTGAGGCAAGAACATGCCTCTGTCCTCAATGTTTTAAGTAACATCAGAAGCCACAAGCCCTTTGCAGCTGACCCAATGATGAAGCAAACCAACTTTTCTATACTGCTGGGTAGCTCTGCTCCTTCAGTTGTGTAACTGGCGCTGAAAGACAGAGGGGAAAATGTAAGTGACATTGGGTGATATAGCAGCTAACGATGAATAACTAGATGAATGTGAGAGCCATGAAGTGTGAGGGTGAAGCAAGCAAGGTAGGTGTGAGGGCATATCTAGCTGTGAATCTTGAAAACCAGTGACCTTGGTATTGGGCATGGCTGGAACTATAGGCAGGCTCACAAAAGAGGGCAGAGTGAGGTAAGTTGGGTATTGGGTGAGAAGCATTTGCCCACATTAGGGTGGCTTTTGAAATATGGGCAGACAGAAAAGGAGAGTACTACCATCTCAGGAGTTGCCCTTAATGAACAAAGGGCAACCTTTAAAGATAAATATGTCACCTTCTTTCCCAGAAGTTTAACATTGTAAAGAGAATGTGCTCTCACTACTTGCTCATTCCACCATATTATGCCATAGGTAGGATAATACTGGACTCAACTGAATCTTTAACATGCACATTAATCAACTATTTCCACATGGTGGGTGTGCTGATGATATTTTGCACTTGCCCATGCTTCATACGAGGGAGGTCCATTGTAGGGTGGATGGGAAACTGGTGAGCTGGCCACCCTCCCTATTGTACACACAGAGAACATGCCAAATTATGGGATAGGGTAGATAGTATCCATTCTATTGTGTCTGCCTCTCATCTCATTGTGTAATAATGTTACTTCTGTTCCCTTTCCTAATTTCTAATGTTTAATCTTACATTTGTTTCCTCTTCCCATATTTTTAATGGACTAAATTAGTCTAATTCCTATCCACCCTGCCCTTTATAACTGCAAACATCTTTACCAAATCATCTCTTAATTTCAACTGAAAGAACTGTGGATGTTGTAAATCAGAAACAAAAACAGAAATTGTTAGAAAGGTTCAGCACATCTGGCAGCACTTGTGAAGAGAAATCAGAGTTAATATTTCAGGTCGAGTGACTGGGCGCATTGCTGTTTGTTATCTATATCGTTGATTTGGATGAGAATGTACAAGGCATGATTAGTAAGCTTGCAGATGACACTAAAATAGGTGGTATCGTGGACAGTGAGGAAGGTTCTCAGAAATTGCAGCAGGACCTTGATCAGCTGGGAAGGTGACCTGCTAAATGGCAAATGGAGTTTAATATAGCTAAGTGTGAGGTCTTGCATTTTAAAAAGGATTTCATTAAGCTGGAAAGAGTGCAGAAGAAATGTACAAGGATATTGGCAGGACTCAAGCATCTGAGTTATATGGAAAGGTTGGACAAGCTTGGACTTTTTTCTTTAGGAGACCGAAGGGGAATCTTATAGAAGTGTATAATATCATGAGAGGCATGGATAGGGTGAATGAATCAGTCTTTTTCCCAGGGTTGGGAATCAAGGACCAGAAGACATCAGTTTAAGGTTAGAGGGAAAAGAATAAAAAGGAACCTGAGGGTCATTTTTACACAGAGTATGGTGTGCATGTGGAATGAACAGCCAATGGAAGTGGTTGAGGTGGATACATTAACAATATTTAAAAGACATTAGGACAAATACACCGATAGGAAAGATTCAGCAGGATATGGGCCAATTACAGGGAAATGGGGTTAGTGTGGATGGACATTTTGGTTAGCAAGGAGCAGTTTCAGCTAAAGGGTTTATCTGTGTGCTGTAGGATTCTATGAGTTGGGGCAATGGGCCGAGGAGTGGCAGATGGAGTTTAATTTAGATAAATGTGAGGTGCTGTATTTTGGAAAGGCAAATCAGGGCAGGACTTATACACTTAATGGTAAGGTACTGGGGAGTGTTGCTGAACAAAGAGACTTTGGAATGCAGGTTCATAGTTCCCTGAAAGTGGAGTCACAGATAGATAGGATAGTGAAGAAGGCATTTGGTATGCTTTCCTTTATTGTTCAGAGCATTGAGTATAGGAGTTGGGACGTCATGTTGTGGCTGTACAGGACAATGGTGTGGAATACTGTGTGCAGTTTTGATCTCCTTCCTATAGGAAGGACGTTGTGAAACGTGAAAGGGTTAAGAAAAGATTTACAAGGACGCTGCCAGGGTTGAAGGGTTTGAGCTAAAGGGAGAGGCTGGATAGGCTGGGGCTGTTTTCTCTGGAGTATTACAGGCTGAGGGGTGACCTTATAGAGATTTATAAAATCATGAGGGGCATGGGGTGGGGGAGTCCAGAACTACAGGGTATAGGTTTAGGGTAAGAGGGGAAAGATTTAAAAGGGACCTGAAGGGCAACCTTTTCATATAGAGGGTGGTACGTGTATGGAATGAGCTGCCAGAGGAAGTGGTGGAGGCTGGTACAATTACAACATTTAAAAGGCATCTGGGTGGGTATATAAATGGGAAGGGTATAGAGGGATATGGACCAAGTGCTGGCAAGTGGGACTAGATTAAGCTAGAATATCTGGTCAGCATGGACAAGTTGGACTGAAGAGGCTTTCTGTGCCATACATCTCTATGACTCTATAACGGTCTTAATTTCCATTGTTCTAATGAAAACAGTCACAATTTTGTAACTACCTATTTATATTTGATATTAAAAATGTTTTTATTGCTTTAATAATCCAATTTAATAATTATTAAGGTTTTGTTAGATTCACCATTATCTGTCCTTTTTTATGTTTCACATTCCTTATTGCGTGCCCGAAACCTCAATACTCCATTGAGCTATTCTATCTACTTTTCCCAATGGGATTTTGTTTTTATCTTTTATGAATCTTAAATCTTCAGTTCACATCGTACACTTTATCTCCGTTCAAAATAACTTTGCTTAACTAAGCTTTACCACCTCATGAGGGGAAGTTTAGTTTTTAATATCAGCATAGAAAACTGCAGCCAAACACATATATTTAACAAAATAAATTCATTTTCTGCCACATATTATCTGCTTCTTCTTTCATTACATTAGAACATTAAATCATATCATTTCCTATGCCTATGATTGAATAACATTGACCTGCAAAGGAAATCACTGTCATGATTTAATACAACTGCAAATACAGAAAATATTACCTTTGAATCCATGTTTCATTAACATGTCAGTCTCAGTACCTTTGAAATTCTATGAATTCCTGCAAACAGTGAATTAAAAATATTCAAAATTTTCTTCAGCTTCTGTTGAAAAGAGAACCCTAGCCGTGGGTCTGATCTTTCAGTAACCTGAACCATTTAAACCATGACACTGTACAAATGCTGCCAGGCCTGCTCAGTATTTTCAGCAATTTCTGAATTCATTTCCGATTTCCAGTAATATATGGTATATAAAGTATTTGCAGAGAAAGGGAATGGCTGGGAAAATTGATCTGTATCAAAGGCCACAGTCAAAATTGTTGGCCCGAATATTCAGATCTGGGGTCGGAATTTTTATTTCCAATCTAAGACAAAAGGTTACCTTTCTTACCTTGGCACACTTTTTGAGATCCAAAACCCAAGGCAGGATCCATCCTGGCAGGCAAATAGTCAGCAACTCACATAACCAACATTTAATTAACTACCTTTGTACAGCAAGTGCTGCCCTATTCCACTAGGTAAAATGTTTTAAGATCCCAAAACCATTTTAAAAAGCTATTGAGAGAAGGTATGTTTGTAAAGTCAGTTGGTCAGAAGATGGAGTGGCAGGTATACTGATTAGGGATTGGGTGGGTAAGGGGTTAAAATGGCAAGAGGGAGGGGGTAGGTTGTGATGTGGATGAAGGATACAGGTGGCAGATAAGTAGGTGAGAGGATAAGACTGATCATGTGTTGGCGAGTGGCGATGTGTGATCTTGTCAGGGTGGGTCTGGTTAAGGGACCTGGTGTTGGGGGTTTAGGGTCGGGAGATAGGGAGTCACATATCTAGGGGAGTGTATTGGTGGTCAGGTGCCCAGTGCCAGAAAGGGCCTCGTAGGTTTAAGATTTAATGGGGGGGGGCCAAGGTTTTAGGAACCATGGCGGTGTTGAGGCTGGTGAGCAGATTATTGTGAGAGTGTCAGCTGTGATGTTTAGGTGCCTGGAGGGATGGGGTGTCAGGGATCTACAAGATAGGAGGGTTTCAGCTGGTCATGGATGGTCGGGGTTGGGTGTTGGTAAGGAGTTAATTTAGCTTCCAGGTTGGGCAAGAAATCAGTGTGAATATTTGGAGGGCCAGTTTCATAATTAGCCAAGAGTTACAGCAGGTTTCAATTCCTCAAGCATTTCCTGGTGAACAATTAATATCAGAACCACTTGAAATCTCCGACACTAGCTCAGAGCACTTTTTCAGAGGGTTCAATTAGAATTTTGAACTTATGGGCAATTAGGAGGGAGCAGCGCAGAGGGACCTCCGGGAGTGAGGGATAGGAAAGGTCAAAACACATCTTTCAGCATAGTTCCACTCCAAATATCCAGAGACGGAATGATCTGACCAATTATGATCAAGCTCGTACTGTACACCGAAATGTACACTGTTCAAGGCACAATGCCACCCAGTGTCCAAAGTCTAACATTGCAAGTTAATACTTTAATCATACATTTAAAAAGAAGTCCTGCACTTTTGTCAGAAATGTCCCACCTCTGAACTAGAAATAGTCACAGGAGTGTCCATTATATGGTTCACCAAGTTAATAATCAGTCTACTAAGCCTTCCAATGACTCTTAAAGGAAAAGAAAAAATATGAAGATGTAAAACAAACTAATATTAAATGAGTTCAGCTGTTAAGTCACATTATGTTCTGAAGCTGAACAATTGATTGCATTGAAACTGTCGCAATAGTCCCACCGATAGATAACTGGAAACTTCACTTTTATCATGGATATATCACAGTTAGATTCTTTTAAAAAAATCATTCATGGGCTGTAAGTGTTGCTGGCTGGCCAGACATATTGCCTGTCCCTAGGTTCCCATGAGAAGGTGATGGTGAGCTGCCTTCTGGAACCACTGCAGTCCACCTGATACATAAGAATATGTGGAAGGGGAAGTAAGTCACTGGAATAGTATTCCAGAAACACTGGTAATCCTCTGGAGTTCAAATCTTATGGTAGCAAATCTCACAATGATCATGAAACAATTATTGTAAAACCTCATCTGGTTTACTAATGTCCGATATCTAGTCTGGCCTACATGTCTCCAAACCCACAGGAATATGATGGACTCTTAACTGACCTATGAAACTGACTTGAGGATGGGTTATTTTAGATCAAAGTTATGTAGTTAAAAAGGACTAATTAATAATCATGTTATAAAAGAACCTTTAGGGATCTGTGACCACAATGTAATAGGTGGATTGAAAATGAGATAGTTCAATCTGAAAGAAGAGTGTTAAAATTTGAATAAAGGAAACTGATTTGTTGGCTGAGATGAATTGGGAAAATACATTAAAAGGCCATGATGTATATAGGGAACGGAGAGTCTTGAAAGAACTATTACATCACTTACAGCAATTGTACATTCTTTCAAGTTGCAAAATCTCAGAAAAGGTCAGTTAACTTTGGCTCCAAGCAACAGCTCATTGTATGTATCTTTTCAACAGACCAAACAAAAAGCTCTGGCATTACTGGACCAGTTTAATAGTCATGTAGACAAGGAACAGTCGTCAAGAATGAAGCAACTCTCATTGATATTTGATATTTTCAAAACTAACCGATGACAACAGATGGTTACCATTATTTTAAACTACACATTCTAATGCTGGTATTTTGATTATGGGCTGTTCAACAAAAAAACTTGTTATAGTATTTTGCAATTCTTGTCTTTGTTTCTTTTTATTTTGGTGATCAATGGAGCACAAAGACATGAAAAGTATTCATAATATAACATACTACGATATAACATATGACACCTACTAATACATTCAGCACATATATAAAATCACATAATCCACCAACATCTTGGATCAGTAATGTCAAAAGCCTACTATGTAGACAAAGTTTACAAAGGCCCAGAAGTGTCAACTTAAATGAGTAATACTGTGTCAATAGTTTGGATTTGGGGACCAAATATTTCCAAATTTGCAAAAATTATAAAACTAAGTAGTGGTGTGTTATGGAGAAGATATAAAGCAGTTTCATGAAGAATTTGACAGTCTTACTGAATGGGTAGGACATGGCAGTTAGAATATAATGTGGACAACTGTGAAATTATGCACTTTGCTAGGAGGAATAAATGTGTGGAAAATTTATTAAAAGGTGAGAGGTTGTATGTAAAGGGACCAGGTGTGTTTGCCAATAAAGCTCTTTTTGTCATTTACATAAATGATTTGGATGCGAGCATAAGAGGTACAGTTAGTAAGTTTGCAGATGACACCAAAATTGGAGGTGTAGTGGACAGCGAAGAGGGTTTCTCAGATTACAACAGGATCTGGACCAGATGGGCCAATGGGTTGAGAAGTGGCAGATGGAGTTTAATTCAGATTAAACTCAGGTGCTGCATTTTGGGAAAGCAAATCTTAGCAGGACTTAGACACTTAATGATAACATCCTAGGGAGTGTTGATGAACAAAGAGACCTTGGAGTGCAGGTTCATAGCTCCTTGAAAGTGGAGTCGCAGGTAGATAGGAAAGTAAAGAAGGCGTTTGGTATGCTTTCCTTTATTGGTCAGAGTATTGATCACAGGAGTTGGGAGGTCATGTTGCGGCTGTACAGGAAATTGGCTAGGCTACTGTTGGAATATTGCGTGCAATTCTGGTCTCCTTCCTATCGGAAAGATGTTGTGAAACTTGAAAGGGTTCTGAAAATATTTACAAGGATGTTGTCAGGGTGGAGGATTTGAGCAATAGGGAGAGGGTGAATAGGCTGTTTCCCCTGGAGTATCGGATGCTGAGGGGTGACCTTATAGTGTAAATAGGCAAAGTCTTTCCCCTGGGGTTGGGGAGTCCAGAACTAGAGGGCACATTTAGGGTGAGAGGGGAAAGATATAAAAGAGACCTAAGAGGCAACTTTTTCACACAGAGGGTAGTACGGGTATGGAATGAGCTGCCAGAGGAAGTGATGGAGGCTGGTACAATTGCAACACTTAAGAGGCATTTGGCTGGATATATGAATAGGAAGGGTTTGGAGGGATATGGGATGGGTGCTGGCAGTTGGGACTAGATTGGGTTGTGATATCTGGTCTGCATGGACAGGTAGGACCGAAAGGTCTGTTTCCATGCTGTACATCTCTATGACTCTATGTAGGTCGTTTTCCTCCTTAAACAGTTTTTGTGATTTTTTGAAAACTGAAAATGGTTTCATAATCTGAAATTTTTAAATTAATTCAAATTTGCCATCTTCTGTGGTGGGATCTGAACAGTCCTCAGAACTCTGAATTTTTCTATGATAATGCCCCTGCACCAAGACCTCCCACCGTAGGTTTGCTTGTGGCTTGTGGCACACGGGGCAGAAGGTGTATGTGGCTTGAGCAATGTCAGTCAGTGAGCTGGAGTCTGAACTGAGACCCATTCTAAGTGATTAAAGAGTTAACAGCAATCTAGTTTTGTTCAATACATCACATCAGTTGTATGACACTTTGATCTTTTATTATGAATTCTATGTCCTATGATCATGCCGCACGAATTACCTGACAAAGGAGCAGTGCTCCGAATGCTTGTTGGACTATAACCTGATGTTATGTGATTTTTAATTTTTCCAGGTGGTAGCCTTGGCTCTTTATGCTGAACAGAACTTTAGAATTGGTTAATGATCAGGTATTTGAGAGTGTAGAGCCAGGTAAGGGGATTCGTTATTTGATGATGGATGACCCTAAACTTGTGATGTCATTTGAGGGGCTTGCAATCTGTTTGATGAAGAGATGGACAGCATGGTGGGTGAGGGGACAGACCATGGCCACACAGACAAGTGTCTTTCTATTTATAGAGGCGAAGCGAGATGTGATTAGTGATGTGTGATACCACGAACTTCAAAATTTAATAACTTTTCAGGGATTGAAGGAATTAGCAAATAACTCTTTCTGGAATGAACTGTTTCCAGTGATGAAAGGAACAAGGAGGAACTGTTATAAAGGAATTAAAAGCAACATGCCCATTAACCATTTCTGGGAAGGGTCAAAGTAACATAAACAAGCTGCTTCCTGGGACAGAGAAGGTAACAACTGCTTGGTAACTTGCCACCCTGTGACAAATGTGCAATTAAGATTGCCTGAAAAAGGAAAGTCCAAAGATGAAGGATTTAATAGCAGGATAAAGTTGGGCTGATATGAATTTGTTGTTTTTATGCAAAGATTTGGTATGTGAAGAATGCATTAAAACAGAAAAATGCTGAGATAACTGAGTTGAGGTCAGAAAATGTAGAATCGCAGTCAGAAAATTCAGAAATAAAATGGAAACGTGAAGCCTCAGAAGGGTCCAGTCAGGAAAGGGCAGTTTTCCAATTGGAAAACACAGAAGAAAAGGAAAAGGTTAAACCCCAAGAGATGGATAATCAAGAGAAGATAGTTTACCTTTCAAATAATCAAAATCAATTTGAGACAGTGAACAGAAATACTGAGAAGGCACAGGGGAAGGTTCAGGAGTCAGATATTAAGACTCAAGAACTCGAAGGCAAATGTAAAGTACTGCATCAAGTGCAGCTTAAGCAACAAGTGCAGACTGCTGATCATTCTAAATGCTGACAAGAGACTGATATCTTAGAGTCACAGCTTTTCAGCCAAAATTTAAGTAATTGTTTCAGTATTTGTTTGTCTGTGAGATTTCTTAATGAGTAACTGAATTAAAGGTAGGCTGTGATAAATTACACAAAACAATTGGCACCAATTTGTGCTTTGGGACAAGTGTAGAAATTAGTGGATGAGAGGGATGATCCCAAGTGAGGATCGGTTGAGGGTGAAGCCTATTCAGATCAGGACAGGGAATAAGATTGTAATTCTGACCCTGGCACCCCTTCCACCATACTTGGATAAAGAGTCCCTATATCCACCTATACCAGTCTGGCACAAACCCAAAGAAACGTTAAAGATTTAATGTAAATTCAAAAACATAAATGAAGGTAGAGGCAATTGAACAGTTAATGGGCCTTAACCCAGGCGTTTTGAGAAGTGAGATGAAAAATGACAGAATTTGAAGTTAGGTTAGTTAAGGGTATGAGTAAAATCTAGACTCAACCATGATAAGGGCTAAGACCTATTTTCTAGAGTGTCAGAGGAGTGTGATGTCCTTTTCTGAAACACCTTCGACTTAAAAAGAGACTGGAATGGGAACTCAGGAGAATCTGAACCCCTACTTCAATCTATTTTCATGTCCCTGAGCCGAGCCCTAGAGAGAGAGAGAAACTAAAAACAGATAAATCTAAGTTTGAACTGCAATCTCTGTTTGGCTGAAGTAAGAGCACCCAGGTAAATGTGTTATTACAGTAATAAATTGTTTGAAGTGTTTGTATTGTATATTTCACAGGCAACAAGCAAGATGAGAACAAATTTTGGAAAAACAAAATTCAGATTAAGGATCTGCATAAACTGACAAACTGTAAATAAGAGCAGAAAATACCTTGATCTTTTGATTTTGAGCTTTAGATAATCCATGAAGTTGGTTATTGGGATTGTCTTGCTGGCTTTCGCAAGTGACATACAGAGTTAGCAGCAAGGATCCAGCTGTAAGTGGAAGTGGACATAGTGTCTAGACATAACCATAAGCCTCTCACTGGCTTCATGGTGGCATAATACTAGTATGGACGCCAGCCCCTTGGTCAGAAACACAGAAATCAGTGCATTCGATTGGTCCATCAGCAGGATCCATTACAGTTTGTGTACTGATTAATATGACGACTGTGTGTTATTCTACACATAACTAGACATTAATGTGAGCAGATCCAATGCTTTAGGAGATGCATCTACCCACAATATCATGTGTTAATTGTAAAATGCAACACAGAAGTCAAGTCCATTTGGGCTAACAATTTGCACAGAATCATGGATTACATTCAAACCTTCATTGCAAGCAACTGAAACCCTGTTGAGTGTCCTGTATGAAAAGCAGGACCCGGAAGAAGGATAGGTATATGAAGCATAGTGAAAGTATTGTCTGAAAGTGTCAATCATGAATTGGTACCGGTAATTCTGAATCTCTCAGGTATTCAGTTACCATTGTGGTGTCTAAAATCTTTACCTAACACTTATAAGGAATTGATCAAGATGTTGTTTAAACAAGTAGGTTAAAAAACCATGATGAAATACAAGGAGAGCAGAAGTTTGATAGGAGACACTGCAGGCATTTACGGTGCAGGCATTTCTACAGTTTCTGGCCTACGTATCAATGCTGTAAGTGATTAATTAAATCAATTATCTTCTCAAGTTATATTGGATGTAATGAGTGATGACACTAAACTTAGTAGTCAGGCAAGAACTTTAAGCAAAATCTCTGTGACTTAAGGTAATTAACAAAAGTATGGATTAATGATTCATGAATTGGAAGAAGAGTAAAAATCAGGAAGAGAAATTCTGTGATTATTAATATGACAGACTCAGCTAGAGAAATAGGTATGCCCACCTTGAAGAAGTTCTCCTCCTCCCTCCGCAAGGTTCTCGATGTCACTTCAACTCCCCTCCCACTCCCCCAAAGACATGCAAATCCTGGCCTCCTCCTCCAAATCCAAGCCACCTGACAATTGGAGGAAGCATGCCTCATCTTCCGCCTTGGGACCCTTCAACCACACGGCATCAACATCAACTTTGCCAGTTTCCAAATTTCCCTTCCACCCACCTAATCCCAGATTCAACCCTCCAACTCGGCATCATCCTCTTGCCCTGTCCCATCTGTCCATCATCCTTCCCACCTATCCGCTCCACCCTCCCCATCAACCTATCATAATTACCCCCCATCTGCATCCATTTATCACCTTCCCAGCTACCTTCCTCCCAGCCCCACCACCTCCCGCTTATTTATCTCTCAGCCTCCCCCCCCACGTTCCTGATGAAGAGCTTATGCCCAAAACGTTAACTCTCCTACTCCTCTGATGCTGCCTGACCTGCTGTGCTTTTCCAGTGCCACACTTCAACTCTGACTCTCCAGCAGCTGCAATCCTCACGTTCTCCTAGAGAAATAGTTATAACATACAGGCAAAATATGAGGTCTATATTGCCCTTCAAAGGGAATATTTGGAAGAATTAAAATGGATTTTCAGAAAGGCATAATTACATATTAAGGTTCAGTAAACTAATCAAAAATTGAGGCAGATATTAAAAACATTAAGGAACATAATTATTGGGGTGATATCTGGACTTGGAGAAGTAGTAGTCACATAGCCATCTAGGTTCATATTATTTCACATCATATAACTGAAGATTGCTACAAAGGTAATGCAGTAGGTATTGGGAAATCTCACTGAAATGAACAAGATTCTTAAGAGATATGGCAGATTTTGAGACATTGTTTTCAATGGTCTGGAAGTCTAAAACATGAGGCAGTGTCAAGATACTTCTTCACCTTCCAGCCATAAACAATTAATTCACTTTTTTTCATCAAACTGTCACCTGGATGGACATGTGTCTGCCTATTTCATATATTTGGGTAAGTACACTTATGGGCTTAAAGTGCCTCAACCTCTTCTTTTTTCCTTCAACCCTCCTCAAACGTTTATGATTTGGAGGTGCTGGTGTTGGACTGGGGTGTACAAAGTTAAAAATCACACAACACCAGGTTATAGTCCAACAGGTGTAATTGGAAGCACACTAGCTTTCGGAGCGCCGCTGATGAAGAAGCTAGTGTGCTTCCAAATAAACCTACTGGACTATAACCTGGTGTTGTGTGATTTTTAACTCAAACTTTACGTTGCCTCCTCCATCAACACCAAATCCCAGCCCCGCCCCCGCGCACGCCCCGCCCCTTGGAGAGGGTTTCTGCGAGTGACGTCAGCGCGCAGGCCCCGGCGGGTGACGTCAGCTTGCGCGCGCCGGCCGTTTGTCTGTTGTTGTCCCCGCGGTCACGTGGGGAAGCCCCGGGGCCGCCGCGGGGATGAAGCAGTCGGTGCCTGTGCCGGCTTTCCTCACCAAACTGTGGGCCCTGGTGGAGGACCCTGACACCAACGAGTTCATCTGCTGGAATCAGGTAAAAAAAGGAACCGGGCAGCCCCCGGGCCATCTGCCCGCCGTCCCCCCCGCCCCCCCCCCCCTTCTCTCCCCAAACCATCCCGTTGTGCTAACGCGAGCTCTTCAGGCCTAGTGTGCTGGCAGCTGGTGGAGGATCCGGAAGGAAAACAACAGGCCTGTCCCAGGCGGGGGGGAGGGGAGCTCCGGGATGGTCAGGGCTGTGAGGGCCGGCCTGGGAAGGGAGGGAGTGGGACCGGGCTGGAAAGGGGACATGCGGGGGCCCGGGGTGGGGGGGAGCGGAGTGAGCCCTGAGCTCTCGGTCGTCACTCATTCCCTTGTTGTTCCTTTTCTCACGACTAGAATGGGCACGGATTCCTGGTCCTGGATGAGCAGAGATTCGCCAAAGAGATCCTACCCAAGTATTTCAAACACAACAACATGGCTAGTTTTGTACGACAACTCAATATGTGTAAGTGTCAACATGCATGACTGCGGGAGCACGTTTTGTTGCTATTGTGCAGGACTTTGGTGTGTCCAGACGTCAAAATGTGGGCTTCACCTGTAAACAGGGGTAGAAGTGTGAGGCTGACACCGTAAAGATCCATGAGATACCGTCCTGGATGGAAGGGTTGTTATATGATGAATGTCTGAGTAAATTCAGCCTTTATTCTGTAATGCAGAAGAATGAGGGGTGATCTTTTTGAGTCATACAATATTCAGAAGGGCTTTATCGGCTCGATGCAGAGCAGTTCTGTTCATGACTGGGGCATTTGGAAAGTGGGTGTACTGTCAGAGGGAAATGGATGATCATTTAGGGCTGAGTTTAGATACACAAAAGGTTGTGAATGTTCCATTAATAAATATTTTAAGGTTGACTTAGATTTTTGTTGTGTCAGGAGTTGAGAAATATGGAAAGTTGAGTTGAAACCAAATAATAGAGCAGCTTTGATTGTACTATCTGTTCCTGCTCCTATTTCTTGTATTCTAATGTACTTTGACCTGTTATTTACTGCTTAACATGACCACACTGAGGCAAGACAGGCCATAGTTTTGTTGTTAAGGAGCAATTAGGGAGCAGCAGCAGACATGCCTGAATATGATGCGCTGATAGAGCAAAGCTGTCGACTACATGTGCTAAAGAGCATCCTCTAGACAAAACAAAGCCAACAGGCCTGATCAAAACTCTGCACTCTTTTCAATGTTGGTGGAGATTAAGAAGTTGATGAATAGAGGAAGCTGCATGAATTTCCTGATCCTCAATCTTAGCAGGCTCAGCCAGATTAAGACAAAAGGGCCACGTGGATTATGCATCTCTGCATTCTCCTGAACCAGGTAGTTTCAGCAGCATCAGTTGACTCCATGTAACATCAACAAAAAAATGAATACACTGGACACAAGAATGACTATAGAACCTGACAACATAAAATTTTAAATAGCCTGGGGTGGCACGGTGGCTCAGTGATTAGCACTGCTGCCTCACAGTACCAGGGTGCCAGGTTCGATTCCAGCCTTTGGCGACTGTCTATCTGTGTGGAGTTTGCACATTCTCCCCATGTCTGCGTGGGTTTCCTCTGAGTACTCCGGTTTCCTCCCACAGTCCAAAGATGTGCAGGTTAGATGAATTGGCCGTTCTAAATTGCCCGTAGTGTTAGGTGCATTAGTCAGGAGTAAATGTAGGGGAATGGGTCTGGGTGGGTTGCTCTTCGGAGGGTTGGTGTGGACTTGTTGGGCTAAAGAGTCTGTTTTCACACTGTAGGGCATCTAATCTTGTGTAGAAGCAAATCGTAAAATAAGTCTCTCCCACTTAACTTTTTCTCTTTTAAATGTTACTATTGAAGATGCGTTTACTGTCTATTCAGGAAATAAATTCCAAATCACAGCAGCTGGCTTTTTCACAACAGAAGCAATGTCATACCTAGTACTTTTGTCAGTCACCATATATTTGATACTGTTTGTTAATCTTTCTGCTATTGGAAACCGCGTCTCTTTAACCTCTCAGAACATTCATAATTTTGAACATGTCTTATGTCTTCTTAACTGTCTGCATTTCAAGAACGATCCCTGCTTCTTTCCTCATGTAAGTGGGATCCCTCAACTCTTGTACCATTCTATTAAATCTTTTCGATACCCTCATCAAGACCTTGACATCCTTTTGATAGTGTCGTACCCAAAATGAAACAAAATACTTCAGCTGTCATGCTCAAGGTTTTTATTCCCGAGCTAGCTGCACTAGCCAGCTGTTTCAAATGTCGCAAAATCCGGCATCCACCCAAGCATGTGAAAAATTCCAGGTCCATAAAACATTGGACATATTCAATCCACTCAGCTACCATCTAGTTTTTTTCTCAATTGTTAGTGTTGGAGGAGGAGTCATAAACTCTTCTATCATATAGTGCTTGTGTATTAACGTTTAGTTATGGTTCTGCCAGTACCACCTGGACCAAGCATAAGCATGAGTTGTATTGCAGAGGAAAATTACTGATAATTTATTGACAGAAATCCATGTCTGCAGTGCATGCAATACCGAGGCATCATCCATACTTAGGGTTATATGTGGCATCTCATGTTTGTGCTGCACAAGATCCAGAGCATGACTTGCCAGCAAGAAAGTTCAACAACCTTCGAGGCGTTGAGTGAGATGATTATTCTGGGGTCATCCACCATCTGCACCCTGCGATTCACTATTAATCCACAGCTCCACGTGGTTAACCACCTAAGTGGTACAGTTGCAAAAGATGATTAGAGACTGGCTATTATGCACTAGGTGACTCACCTGTCTTCAAACTGTCCAACATGCACACAGGAAAAGAGCATCTTATCATCCTTTTAGTTGCCTATATGTATTTGGCTGAGTGTATTTCCTACATAGAATAGTAGGGTGTCTGTGGTGTTAGGTCTGGTTAACCCATCGAACTTTAAATCATGATAGGATTAGAAATTGCAGTTAGCTCAACACTATCTTGAGTAAGTGTCTGGCTGACATTTATCTATCAACCTAAGCAACCAGTACGATACTGATGATACTTGTCTTATCAGTTGAAGCATAGATCATGAGAATAAGGAAGTCACACTGGAGCTATTCATTGATTAAACTGCCACTAGGGTACTGTGAAATACTGTAGGCTGTGATTGCAGTGGAAGGATTGCAAACATGATTCACCAGAATGTTGCCTTGAAAGGAGCATTGGAAGAAGGCTGAATAAGCTTGATTTGGAGGTGCCAGTGTTGGACTGGGGTGTACAAAGTTAAAAATCACACAACAGCAGATTGTAGACCAGCAGGTTTATTTGGAAGCACGAGCTGAGTACAAGATCGTAGGACACAGTTTATAGCAAAAGTTTACAGTGTGATGCAATTGAAATTATATATGTGCATGTTGGACAGTTTGAAGACAGGTGAGTCACCTAGTGCATAATAGCCAGTCTCTAATCATCTTTTGCAACTGTACCACTTAGGTGGTTGACCACATGGAGCTGTGGATTAATAGTGAATCGCAGGGTGCAGATGGTGGATGACCCCAGAATAATCATCTCACTGAATGCCTCGAAGGTTGCTGAACTTTCTTGCTGGCAAGTCATGCTCTGGATCTTGTGCAGCACAAACATGAGATGCCACATATAACCCCATATAACCTGGATTGATTAAGTCACTCATCTTTTAGAATGACCATGTTGGTTTCAGAAGTATTGCTAGGGAATCTTTGGCAGCACCTTCCAATCTATATCATCTGGGCAGATTAAGGTTACAAAAATGTGTGAGGAAAGCCATCAGTTCCAAGTTTCCTTCCAATTTGCGCACAATTTTATTGTTGCTGCACCAGAATTCTGGAAATCCACACATGAATGTATTGAGGGAGTACTTTTAACATGGGGTTTGCAGCAGGCTGACAAGTTGACTTGCCATCAATTTTTTCATAAGGACAGTAAATGCAGTCCTTGTCAGTGATGCCTAAGTTTTGAAAATAATTCAACCGATGAAGTAATATTTTGATGTTTTATTAAAATCTGCAATTAATGCAGATTTTCAAAAGGTAATTGCATTTGTTACAAGTCTGATGAATTTTCCCAATACATTTTTCAACCCTAGAGTCTGCACTTTGTCACAATTGAAGTAGCAAGAGAGTTTATTTGAGTCAGAGACTCTGAGCAAATTGTAATCCATCTTTAAACCTATTCTGTTGTAGTAATGTTTCTATAATATGGTACATGGTTTGATTTTTTTTCTTGTGATCTGAATATGAATTTTTGATGAGTACGCTTTGAATCTGCCCCTTCTATTAATTTGTAACCCTTGATTAAATTGACATGTCTTTATTGTTGCCTTTGCCATTCCACAGAACCTAAAGTTGAAGTAACTCTTGATTGCATTACAGATGGCTTTCGTAAAGTACTGAATGTTGATGCAGGTATAGTCAAACAGGAGCGTGATGGCCCTGTGGAATTTCAACATCCTTATTTCAAGCAAGGCCAAGATGAATTATTGGAAAACATAAAAAGAAAGGTAAGTTGCAATAGGCTTCAGATAAAATAATTATTTTACATTTCTTCCATGCCTTGTCTTGTTCATTTTAATTTATTACATGCTCGACTCAGGTTTGCTGACTTTTTGTGTTCGTTTAAGGAACTTGTGCTATTCAACCATTTAAGAAACAAGTATTGGTAGCAGAAGGTTAAGGATAAAAATAGAAAGTAATGATTTTTAAAGTACAAGGGATAAAGTACCTTATGTGAACTACTTTAATGTCTACTCTGAAAAGATGAAAGTATCTGTTATGGGTCGGCCACCCTCTTTATGTGCCTTAACCAAAATATAATATTGTAATTGACTGTTGATTACTGAAGAGGGTCAATCTTTTAATTAGATACCTGAAAATTTAAAGACTTCCAAACAAAATGTTTTCCTTTAAAACATAAATTATGAGTTCAGATTTATGCCAATGGCCTGTTGAAATCTGAGTATGCATGTATGATTCCTACTTATCCAAAAAATTCACTTTCGAAAGGAATGGTTAAGTTGTACAATAGTACTAACTTTTAGGTTATTGTAATGCATTTTGCACTGCAGGATTTAGTACCGATGGGTTGTTAAACACCGCTTCATCATTAAAACTGTTCCTGTTGTAGTAATGATTTGATAGAATGAAAAGTGGTTTTGATTTATTCTTTGTAATCTGAATGGGAAGTTTCAAGTATTTGGTTTCTATCCCAACCTTCCAACGCATTGATTTGCTGTACTGACACTGACATGGATTACCACGCATACTCCTCTTAAGCCTTTGCTGTTACTTAGCTGGGACTGCAACTGCCTTGTTCTAATGCTACATATCTAGTTGTATCCAGGGAATTACCTGCAGTAGCTTCCCTTTCTCATCCTGCACTGTTATTGCTACTGTTTCCAGAACTATCCTTCACTTCCATCCAGTTTCTCATCTCATTTTACAATCTGGGTGACCTCCCATTTTCTGCACTCTGCACACTTTTTTAGGTCACTTAAAAAATGATGCAGTGTCCAAATTACACCAAGTCCCATTTGCCAGTCACATCTGTGACTGATTTACAGTAACCTGTTGATATTTAAATGTTAATTCCTTAACTTCAATTTCTTCAGTGATCTCACTGCCCTCAATTTCTATAGTGTAATCCAAGAGGGCGGTACGGTGGCTCAGTGGTTAGCACTGCTGCCTCACAGCACCAGGGTCCCAGGTTCAATTCCAGCCTCCAGCGACTGTCTATGTGGAGCTTGCACATTCTCCCTGTGTCTGCGTGGGTTTCCTCTGGGTGCTCTGGTTTCCTCCCACCGTCCAAAGGTGTGTAGAGCAGGTGAATTGGCCATGCTAAATTGCCCATTGTGATGGAGAGAAATGGGACTGGGTGGGTCAATCTCTGGAGGGTCTGTGTGGACTTGTTGGGCTGAAGGGTCTGTTTCTGCACTTTAGGGAATCTAATATAAGTTTTAAAACCTTGCAACCTTCTTAGACGTGTGCTTTTTAATTCTGGTCTCTTGAGCATCTGTAGTTATGTTTAATCAGCTTATTTAACTATTTGTATTATCATAGGTATCTTCGATTAAGCCAGAAGAAGCTAAAATCCAGCAAGAAGGCTTAACTGCAATTTTATCCAGTGTTCAGGAACTACAAGGAAAGCAAGAAAATCTTGATTCAAGATTGACTTCCTTGAAATGGTATTGCAATAATCTCTTTTTTTTGTATCTGCATTCCTGACAAAAAAGCAGCTTGTCGTATCTAGACAATCAAAATTAGGAGAGAATTTGTTTTTGTTACTAGGCTTGGATTGTTTGGGTCACTTGGCTATTGCAAATACAAGAATTAAATGAGAATTGGGGCTCCTTACAAATGTGAACATTTCTCTAGATGCCTTTGCTGATTCTTGGACACCATGTAAATGTTTTCATAATTGTCTGATAGATAAAATAAAAATAAAATTGCTTCAACATATCCATTTCACTAGTTGAGCTCTTTCTGTATTTGCAATGAGAAGATGCATCTGCAGGGTTTGCTTCATAATCTTGCAATTGACAATCTCATCGCCATAATAGAATCCATTTGTTGTTACCAGTTTCCCAATCAGTAAGTTACATTGTCTCGTGATTCCAAACAACTCAGTGAATTAAATAAATAGTTAAGAGGGTCTCTGGTATGATCCCTAGCCTTGAGTTAGTCATTCTCAGCCAGGCTGACAGCATACCATTCAAAGTAGTGTGTTTGGATAAAACTCTCCATCCTTGCATTTAAAAGATTCTGGTAGGATTAATGCATCTGAGCAATGGTAAACAGGTTGACTATCCACTATGGTAAAATGAACTGCCACACACATTGTCAATATTTGCAGAAGGATCATTGTTTGGATGATATACTGAAGGATGTCTAGTGCTTAAAGGGTATTATGCCTTTCAGAAGTAAAATAATAATGCATTGTGAGGTTGGCTCATGAAATCTGAAGTTATAAAGTTGTGATATGGAAGCTTTAAATGGATAGCAAAATAAATAATATAAAATATATAAAATGCCCAACAGTAGCTTGGAGCATCTGGCAGCATTTTCAGCATTTGAGTTTGGTGAAAATTCATAGACTTGTACAGAGGTGCTGGTATCCATGTCTATTGCCTCCCTGCTATCTTCTATATTGCTTGCCCACTGCCCCATCTCACCAACACCAACCAGTGGGCTGCAGCAAGTAGTGGCACTCTGTGCATATTTGATTTTCAGTCTGCAACTATTAAAGTGACATCAGTAATACTGTACAATTTTATTTTTATTTTTGCGTGCCAACAGGGAAAATGAAACACTTTGGAGAGAGATTGCAGACCTTAGACAAAAGCATGCACAGCAGCAGCAAGTAATTCGACAGGTAAGGCTTTTCTTTGTTTACTCAACTTTCACATGCAATTTGGACATCTAGCAGCACAAAAACATCCTTGGCAAATATTGATTTTTGTGCAGCCAGCTAAACTCTTCTACTTTACCTATAAATACCTGTGAAACAAAGCTTACTTGCATGGCACCTTTAACATGATTTTTTAAAAATCAGTGATTCTGGAAGCAGATTGAGAATTGCTAACTGGGAGCTGGGTTCAAATTTTATCATCGCAGATGGTGGAAATAAGAGTCTAATGATGACTGTGGGTCCAATGTCAATTGTTGGGGAGACAAAACATCTGGCTCGTTAATGCCCTTTAGGAAAGGATACTGACCTGGCGTTCATGAAACTCCAGACCCATAGCAAGTGGTTTATTCTTAACTGCACTCTGGGTGATTAGGGAAGGGCAATAAATACTACCCTAGACAAAATTATGACAAAATTACTCTGGTATAGTGCAACCTGTAAGGTTCATTGATTAGAAGATTGAGTTCTTGACCCAAAAATGATTTTACTGTTGTGTGCTAGAAAATGAAGCAAGGCTTACCCATGGTGTTATATTACTCACTTACATTCGTTACCACTATTGAGGTCTGTCTTACTGCCAACCTGTGATCTCCAATTCCGTTTTTCTGATATTATTTCCTGAATGGGCTATGATAACTCCTGATTAAACTTTAGTTCCCTAATCACTGAGTGATTACATTTCCCTCCTTGGTTGTTATCTCAGTATATGTTTGGATGGGTTCAATCTCAGTGCCGTTCTTGATCCTGAACTGAAACTTCAACACCTCTTCTCCCATCATAAGTTCCACCTGGTTCTACTTACCTTTGCCAATTCCATCTCCGCTTCAGCTTTTATATTTCCTGACTCATCTATTCCAATGTCTGCTTGACTGATATTCTAACTTCAAATCAAAAGGTGTGGCACTGGAAAAGCACAGCAGATCAGGCAGCATCTGAGAAGCAGGAGAGTCAACGTTTTGGCCCAAGCCCGTCATCAGGAATGTCCTGATGAAGGGCTTATGCCCGAAATGTCAACTCTCTTGTTCCTCGGATGCTGCCTGACCTGCTGTGCTCCAGCGTCACACTTTTCAACTCTGACTCTCCAGCATCTGCAGTTCTCACTTTCTCCTGATATTCCAGCTTGCATAAACTTGAGCTGATCCAAAGCACTATTGTCCACACCCATGTATTTGATTTACATTTGCTCCCAGTCCATCCTGTGTGTCATCGCTCAAACCTAACATGACTAATGTCCTCCAGCTTCATAATCCTCCAATCTGTGTTCCTTCACTCTGCAAATGCCCCACTCCTGTGACCTACCATTAGTATCTTTAGCCTTCCTGATCCTTTTAAGACCTTTTTTAAAAAAAACTATTTGATTAAGCTTTAGTCATGCTTGTCTTTGATTTGGTGTCAATTTTCATCTAATTGTTGTTTAACAGCTTGGCATACTTTAAATGTAGTATATTAAAAATATGTGCACACAAGCATAAAGAAGTTGGGAAAAAAAGTGTTAATAATTAAAAAAATAAAATTTATGAACATTATAATTGATGTGATTTGACTGCATGCAGATAGTCTGTAACCAGTAACGGTACTTTTCCATAGACTGATCTTGCAGAATCTCTTACTGTAGCAGTGATTGTTGATTTGCAGGGCAATGAGATGCCAACAGAGTGGATTCAATTCCATCAACAGTTTGAGGTTACCATGAAGGACTTTCCTTCTCAACCTCTCCCCTTGCCTGAGGTCTGGTGACCCTCAGGTTAAATCACCACCAGTCGCTTCTCTCTAATAAGAGAGCAGCCCCTATGGTCTGGTTAGACTATGGCAAGACAACATGGAGGTGTAGCAGTGCAGTTGGCCAGCATTTCAGGAAAATGTAGGGTTTAATCTGGATACCAGGTTTCCTGGAATTTGTGACTAAAGACAGGCTTAGCTGAGTCTGCTGTTATGTTGAGCCAGAGTCTTGTAGACAGTGAGGTTAATAGTTGACAAAAGCTTTTTTCCTAGCCTAAGCAAGACAGACCAGAATTTAAAATTAAACTGTTTCCAGAAACCAGAAGTTTTGGTCATTTAATGGGCTTCCTGGATCACTTTTGTTTATTGGATAGTTTCTATGCTTCTGGTCTTGTCTGCTGTTTGTTGACATGAGAAAAAGTTATTTCTTTAACACTACTTGAGGCATAATGAATTTAAATAACCCCCTCCTCATTCATGCAGTGCTAACTGAGGACTGGTATTGTCTATTGGTCTCTTTCTGTTTGGAGTGCAAGATGTGTAAAGATGTAGCATTCAGGAGAATGTAAACTCGGTCCTGGTTATTGCTGATGAGAACTTTCTGGAAATTGTCAACTGGCATACTTTAATTGACAGCAACCATGTCCATTTTAACATGTCCAGCAAAGCTCATGTTAAAATCTTAAAATGTAAAGCTTTAAAATCAATTTATGATGTCTCATCCCTTTTAAATATGACAAATAAGTACTGAAAACATAATTGATTTTGGTAATTTTTAAAGTTTTATTTTCACTATAGTCCATTTCTTGATTTTATCTGTTATGATTTTCTACTGGAACATGTTAATTTAGTTTCATTCTTCATGTTGGTTTTTGGTTATAAATGGTGATGCTTCATATTTTTCAGATTATTAAATTTATTGTTAGTTTGGTCCAGAATAACCAAATCGTTACGTTGAAGCGGAAAAGGTATGCATTTTAAAAAAAAATGTTTAATATTTTTAGGATCTTAGTTTTGCTCATTGCTTTACTTATTTCAAGTTTCCTTATATGTACTAATTCAATTTGTAAGTATAATTTTAGCTGAAAGTAAATTGTAAACTATACTTTCCTTGGAATATGAACTTTTAATTTTTCTGGTTTATTAAGAATTTGCTTCATCAGTCATATATCTGAGTTAGTGAATGATGGATTTATTTTTGTCTCAAATGTACCCCAAGTGTTCAGTACATTATTTGGTACATTATGACATTGTTCTTGCTTTGTGAATTTCCTCAAGAACCCTGTACAGTGTATGAATACATGCTCACGGCTACTTAAAAGTTATAACTTAAATATTGTAAGCACTCTTAAAAACTGCATTGTGAAACCTTATCAGTGACATTACATTTCTTTAACTTTCCAGCTGTTAGATTTGATCTGCCTTCTAACACTAAAATGAATTGATTTGCAGTTTTGCAATGGAGTAAATGTTTGCTAGACTCATAATCATAATCATGGGGCAAAAAAAATTAGTGGGTGTCATCCATAGACTCCCAAACTGCAGTGGTAATGTTGGGAATGGCATTGAACAGGAAATTAGAGATACATGTATTAAGGGAATATTGGTGATTATGGGTGATTTTAATCTTCACTTGGTTTAGGCAAATGAAATTAGCCACAGTGCCAGAGAGGAGAAATTCCTGGACTGTATAAGGGATGTTATTCTTGACCAGTATGTGGAGGAACTGACTAAAGAGCAGGTTAGGTATTGGGTAATGAGAAGGGAATCGTTGCCAATCAGGTTGTGTGAGACCCCTTGGGGATGTGCAACCATAACATGATAGAATTTTTTTTATCAAGGTGGAGAGTAAGATAGTTGTTGCAGAGATGAGGGTGTTGAATCTTAATAAAGGAAACTGAATATATGAGGTGTGTGTTGGCTTTGATAGATTGGGGAGAGTTACTTAAAGGGTTGGCATTGAATAGGTAATTGGAACACTCAAGGAACACATGGGGGAACTGCGACTGTTTATTCCTGTCTGGCACAAAAGCAAAATGGGTAAGAGGGCCAATCTGTGGCATGCAAAGGAAAGTAGTGATTGACTGAGAAGCATAGTCTGAGGATTGGGACCAAGGGATTGATTAAGAAGGTGAGAATACAGTATGAAAGTAAGCTCGCAAGGAACATAAAGACTGACGCTAAAAGTTTCAATAGGTATGTGAAGAGAAAGAGATTGGTGAAGATAAATGTAGGTCCCCTACAGACAGAAATAGGAGAATGTATAATAGACGAAAAAATGGTTGAGCAAAAGAGGATACAAATCAGATACCAGAAATGTTGGAGAATGCAAGGTTTAGTGAGAGGGATGAACTGGGGGAGATCAATATTAGTAGAGAAATGGAGCTTGGAAAATTTAGGGATTTAAAGATGGATAAATCCCCAGGCCCTGATAATCTACATCCCGGAATACTTAGGGAAGTGGCTCGAGAAATAGTGGTTGCTTTGCTGGCCGTCATCCAGGATTCTATCGACTCTGATTCAGTCCCTGCAGATTGGAGGGGAGTTACTGTTAATTAAGTATTCTAAAAGAGAGGTAGAGAGAAACCAGGGAATCATAGACCAGTAAGCCTAACATTGGTAGTGGGGAAAACTTTCAAATCCATTATCAAGGACATAATGGGGGAGCGGGGAGCATTAAGAAAGTAGTGGCAGGATCAGACAGAGTCAGCATGGATTTGTGAAGGGGAAATCATGTTTGACATCTGTTGGAATTCTATGAAGATGTAACTAGTGGAGTTTACAAGGGTGAGCCAATCAATGTGGTATATTTGGTTTTTCAGAAAGTATTTGACACAGTCCCGCATGAGAGATTATTGTGCAAGATTAAAGTGCCTGGGATTGGGGCAAGTGTATTGAGATGAATGAAAACTGGTTGAGAGGAAACAAAGACTAGGAATTAATGGATCCTTTTCAAATTGGTAGGCAGTAACTAGTGGGGTGCCATAGGCATTGGTGCTGGGACCCCAGCTATTCACTGTATGCATTAATGGTTTGGATGAGGGAACAAAATTTAACATCTCAAAGTTTGTAGATGATACCAAGTTGTGTGGGAGTGTGACAAGTATGCAGAGGTCCTTCAGCATGACCTGGACAAGTTGGATGAGTGGGAAAATCAATGGCAAATGCAGTAAAACTGAATAAATGTGAAGTCATTCACTTTGGAAGCAAAACCAAATCAGGCAGATTACTACCTGAATAATTGTAAATTGGGCGGGGGTATGTGCAGTGGGACCTAGTTGTCCTTTACACCATTCGCTGAAAGTAAGTATGTAGGTGCGGCAGGCGATAAAGAAGGCAAAGGATATGTTGGCCTTCATTGTGAGAGGTTTCAAGTACAGAAGTAGGGATGGTCTGTGGCAGTTATATACGGCATTAGTGAGGCCACGCCTAGAATATTGTCAGCAGTTTTGGTCTTTTTGGAGGATGGATGCTCTTACTCTCGAGGAAGTACAGCAAAGATTTCCCAGGCTGATTTCTGGGATATTGGAACTGATGTATGAGGAGAGATTGACTAGGTTAGGATTGTTTTCCCTGGTGTTCAGACAAGTGAGGGGGATCTCCTAGAGACTTAAAATTCTAACCGGACTAGACAGGATGGATGCAAGGAGGGTGTTCCCTATGGGGGTGCATCCAGAACCTAGGGTCACAGTCTTGAGTATTCGGAGTTGACCATTTATAATGGAAATAGGAGACATTTCTTCACCCAAACAGTGGTGAGCCTTTAGAATTCGTTACCACAGGAAATGGTTGATGCCAAGATACTGAATGTATTCAAGAGGCAGTTGGACATAGCACTTGGGGGCAAATGGGATCAAAGGTTATCGGGAGAAAGCAGGATTATGCTATTAAGCTGGACAATCATCCGTCATCATTGTGAATGGCAGAGCAGGTTTAAAGAGGCGAGTGGCCTCCTCCTGCCCCTATCTTCTATGTTTCTACTTTTTAATTGTTTGACTTTAACGTCGGTCATAAATATTGAAGTTTGCTAATATGAAATTTATGTGTAAACAATGTTGAATTACTTTAGTAAACAAATGTGAGAGAAAATTATTGAAACTGGTTTCCAGCTTCATCTTTAAATATTTCTTAAGCTTTGAATTTGAAAAAGCTGATATTGATTCTAATTAGAACATTTTATAAATTTTAGCACGTTTTTTAGAAATCTCATCAACTGTTTGTTGCTATTAATAAACTCTTTTGCAAAATAATAGCCATTGTTTAAAATCCTAGAACTAGAAGTAAACAGATGTTACAGTGCACAATTGTCTACCTTCTGTTGTTTTAATCTGAAATTCTATATACCAACTTCAATTTGTCAACTTTGGGACTGATTTTTCTGAACTTTTCTGTAATGATATTTGTAGGATTATCTTTGGTCGCTGTTGCACTGCAGACCTTGACTTCAGGCTGAAAATTCTAATGCAATAAATGGCCAGCAGATCCTGGGTTGACACGGTGGCTCAGTGGTTAGCGCTGTTGCCTCACAGCACCAGTGACTCAGGCTTGATTTCTGCCTCTGGCGACTGTGTGGAGTTTGCACATTCTCCCCGTGTCTGCGTGGGTTTCCTCCCACAGTTCAAAAATGGTAATGCTAAATTGCCCGCAGTGTAAGATGCATTAGTCAGAGAGAAATGGGTCTGGGTGGGTTACGCTTTGTGGGTTGGTGTGGACTTGTTGGACCAAAGGGCTTGTTTCCACACTGTAGGGATTCTAATCTAATCTGATCCTTGTATTGTTAGTAGCATTGTTTTGGATTCCATGAAACCATCTAAGATTTTTCATTTTTGAATGTTTGCATGGATACTGTTACAAAAAAGATTGGGGAATATGTAGTATAAAATAATGAGGGTTGCGAGCAAATTCTGTAGCTTCCAGGCAATCAAATCAATTATTTGGGCACTTAAGATGTTATGTACTAAAATATTATTGTTGTGCAAAATGTTAAATTATTTATGAAATTAACTAATGAAGGAATTCTGTTATGCAGTACTTAGAGTCCTAGAGATGTACAGCATGGAAACAGACCCTTTGGTCCAACACGTCCATGCCAACCAGATATCCCAACCCAATCTAGTCCTACCTGCCAGCACCTGGCCCATATCCCTCCAAACCCTTCCTATTCATACACACATCCAGGCGCCTTATGTTGCAGTTGTACTAGCCAACACTTCCTCCATACACATTCCATACACATACCACCCTCTGAGTGAAAAAGTTGTCCCTTAGGTCTCTTTTATATCTTTTCCCTCTCACCTTAAACCTATGGCCTCTCGTTCTGAATTCCCTCACCCCAGGAAAAAGACTTTGTCTATTTATCCTATCCTTGATTTTGTAAACCTCTACAAGGTCACCCCTCAGCCTCTGACACTCCAGGGAAAACAGTCCCAGCCTATTCAACCTCTTTGTATAGTTCAAGTCCTCCAACCCTGGCAATATGCTTTTAAATCTTTTCTGAACCCTTTCAAGTTTCACAACATCTTTCCGATAGGAAGGAGACCAGAATTGCACGAAATATTCCAAACGTGGCCTAACTAATGTCCTGTACAGCTGCAACATGACCTCCCAACTCCTGTACTTGAGAATAGGATGATTCCAAGTTACCACTTAAGTGCCTCAAATATATTGACATTGACAAAATAGTTGAATAAAATCATTTTCAATTAATAAAACATAATATATTCACTGGGTAGTAGTCAATGTAGACCACTGCAAACTTTTTCTTTGCGGTTGTGAATAATAATAAACTAATCAGGATGAACAAATTATTTAACCCAGTTAGCTGACTTTGACAGTAAGAGATAAAATTGTAGTTTAGTTGCATGTACTGTCTTGATTCATCTTGAGTTGTATCGATACTTAACTTATTTTTATTTTTGTTCCTAGGCCAATCATGATTAATACTACTGGACCTTCTAAGCCAAAATATTTTCATCATATAGTAAAAGAGCCAGATGACTCAACCCATGTAATTAAAAACCACCTTGTACTTTTGTATTCTTTTATTAGAAAGTTGAAGTGAACTTGAAAATAATTTAATAATACATATCCTTTTTTCTGGTAGGTATCTGTACATGGACCAAATGGTGTGAAGCAGTGTGTCAGAACAGTAGATGACATTGTTATTTGTGACATCACGGACACACAAAAAGGAAAAAATGAAGAATCTACATTTACTGTTAATGAGTACGAATTCAATTCCTATCCTTGGTTTGATTTTGCTTGTGCACTTCATCTACCAAGTTATAGCATTCAGTTACAGTAAAGGAAAGATATAAATTGAAAATGTCATTGTACTGCAACCTTACAAATGAATATTGCCCTTCAGAAAAGAACAGCTGCTATTGGTATACCCTTGCTTAACTAGTACATTGAGGTTCTTGTTTTGACCAACTATCTTTATGTTTACTTCCGAGCTCTGTAGAATATAATTTTTATTTTGGGCTTCTGTACAACAGACTTAATTATCATCTAGCTTTATTTTTAACAATAATTTGCCTAAGTTACATGATTACCAATGGTTGCTTGATAGCTCTTTATCTACATTATAAAGCTGCGAGTTCATACCTTCAGCAGACATTCTCTTTAAAACATCGTGGATCAATACCTGTTCCAAGATCCCTACAGTCTGATAATTCTGTGATACTACATTGAAAGTTCCCTTCTGCAGAGGTGTAATTAACCTGGAGCTACATCTGTCTATTCAAGTGGATATAAAAGAATCATATAGCTCTACAAGCTACGTCAGGAGCATACTAATAAAAAATTAAGCAAGTTCTCAGCAAGGTTGCTAAGTGGTTAGCACTGTTGTCTCAGTGTCAGGGACCCAGGTTCGATTCCACCCTCTAGTGACTGTGGAGTTTGCACGTTCTTCCCGTCTTTGTGTGGCTTTCCTCCAAATGCTCTGGTTTCCTCTCACAGTCTAAAGATGTGCAGGTTAGGTTGAACGGCTATGCTAAGTTGCCCATAGTGTCCAGGTAAGCTATGAAGAATGTAGGGATAAGGTGGGGAGGTGGGCCTGGGTGGGATGCTCTTTGGCGGGTCGGTGGGGACTTGATTGGCTGAATGACGTGCTTCTACACTGTAGGGTTTCTCAGATTCAATGAATTATTTGTGATTCCAGCAGAGGAGTTGAAATTTTAATTAGTTCAAGCTCTACAAAGTAAGAAATTGAAAAGAATGTGTGTCCTTGGAAAGGAATTGGACTGTGTCCTGCTAGAGTTACTTGTTCTTAGAATTGTAGCAAAGTTTGACAGGCATTCACTGATTCTGATACAAAGCTGCTGTTTTTTTTTAATGAGTGCTTGGGTTATTTCTGGTGTGTGTTTAAAAGTCTCTAAATCTTTGTTAGAAGGCAATAGAGTGGGTTCTTGTTTATCTTCATTTTTGTTCATAAAACTTAGTTTATTGTTAAAATAAAGACTGAAACATTGCTGGCTTATGTTTTGGTAAATGCTTACTGTTTTTTTTTTAAAAACTCATTTATGAATTGAGTCAAGTTCCTGCAGAGGATATAAGATGTCTGGTTCTGACACAAACTGGACATTACCCAATAACAATTAGGACCACTAGATCATAATACTTGCACAAACCTCATGGTTAACCAAAAGAATCACTTTCGGGTTGATTCATGTGTTATTCAGATTAGCATTTTTTTTGGAAATTTGAGTTTAATATGTTGTGGGCATTGTTTGTTAACTTAAATTTTAGTTTGTAGTTTTTCACACAGTCAAAGAAAAGTAATAATATTAAAGAAGTGTTCCCTGTACCATCTGTAAATTCAAAATTCCTTGTTCTTTTAGTGAACTGTCCAAAGTCGCAGAACAGGACAATTCTTTATGCGAAGAGACTACTAAATGTCAGGAACAACTTTCCTCATCAGAGATAATGGATGTGTGTAGTACTGATCATGTTATGAACACTATGATAACCGACAATGTTGAAACAACAAACACTGAATCATCAATCAGTTCTGAAGACCCTATTTCTATGATGGACTCCATTTTGAATGAGAATGCAGTTATTTCGCAGAACATAAACCTTCTTGGCAAGTGAGTAAATTTGGGGAATATTGTGATGGTATATTTTGATGTATTACAAGCTCCCTCAAAACTTCCGTTTTATTTCCTTTATCCAGTGTAATTGAAATTAAATTATGTCATCATGTGGATGTAGATCTTTGTGATAACTGTATTTTCCTGCTCAACTATACTAATTCATTCATGATATAGTGTTTTGAGATGAACTTACATTCGTATGGAAATTTATGTTCTTTCTGTGCAATATATTAGCAGCCAGGACCGCTATAGCTCAGACTCTGGATCTACACCAAACGTTTTATTAACCGACTCCTATGGAACTAGGAGTGTGCCAGTTGATCAAATATTCCAGTTGATGAAGAGGCTCACATAACCAATCCAAAAACACACTAAGTAATAGAAGTTTAATGCAAGGGGTATATGCATCACTGTTATACTTTTATTTACAACATAAATCACTTAAATAATATTGTAACTTTGCCTTAAATAAAACTTACTGGCAGAGAGTCTCACTGGCACCCTAAACAGATTACTATAGCATCACAGAGGTCATGGTAATGCAGTAAGCTTCAAGTAATTGAGGTATATATTTTTTGCTAGTTTAGCAAGAGTGCTGGTAAAAACAAAGTTTGCTATAGTTTGAAAGTATGTTAATGTTAAGATCAATGTTGATTTCAAAAAAACACCAGATTAATTTTTATGTATTTTACTTAATAAAAACTTCAGCATATTACATGAATTTGAGCTTATTGGTAGATCAGAATGCTTAATGAGTACATGTATGCATTATCTCCATAATTTACTGTTAAGCCATTTTAGTCACAATTCACATCAAATCAATGAATCCGTTCTTGCTTCAAAGCTTGATTTTCAGTCAGTAGAAGATTTATGCTTATTAAATTTTGATCTTGCAGGATAGAACTTATGGATTATTTGGACAGTATTGACTGTAGTTTAGAAGATTTTCAGGCAACATTATCAGGAAAGCAGTTCAATATTGACCCGGATGTTCTGTCAGATGTAAGTATCCATCATATAGTTGATTGGATTTTATCTCAAAGTTGAATTCTAAACTGTTCTTTCATCTTCCTTAGTAAAGGTTGCTCTATAAGCTAAAACTATGCAATCTTCGATTTGTTACAGATCTGAAGGGGGCTATTCGGCCCAACTTATCCATGATGGCTGTCCAAATGAACAATTCACTTAATACCATTCTCCAGTTCTTCTCCCTGTAACCCTACAGATTCTTCCTTTTCAGATAACAGTCTAATTCCCTTTTGAATCATGTTCAAAACATTTATCTTTCATTTGGCCCATTATTCAGAAGCACTGTCACTTAGCTCCTATACAAACATTAAACAAATGCACTTCACTTAGAAACACTTCATGAGGAAGAATGGTATTTTGCCATATCTTACAGAGATATAGAGTAGTAATCTTGTTTCATAAAGTCTTTACTATACTGATAATCAATTTTACATCACGCTAATTTGCTAACTTCATACATTATGATGCTTTCTGGTTGTTTATTGGGTCTCACTCAAAAATCAATAGGTAAGTTTTCAATCTGTTCTTGGTCAAACATTCTTCAGTACTAGACGGACAGGGATTCATAGTGTTCATCGTTTTATGATCCTAATTGATATCACTGGGCAAGTCTAGTTTGACAGAATTTTTAAAAAAGAATGAGATGGTATCACACTGAAATGAAAGCAAACAGTGCTGCGGATTGGTTTTAACAATAAACAGAAGCTTATTGGACAAAAATGAAGATAAAACAGAAAAAGGCAAACTCTTTCCATTTAATCAGCTCTCATATGAACAACAAACCGAAAGTAGGCCATTCTGCCCGTCAGGAATGCTCCTCATTCAATACAATCATGGCTGATCTGATTTTGACCTGATCTCTGCTTTCTTTCATACCCCGATATTATTTCAGCACCTTAGTAATCAAGAATTTATCTACCTCTGCCTAAAAATTGTTTCAAGAATCTGCATCCAATACCTTTTTGAGCAAGGGTATTCCAAAGGCTCAACCTTCTGACAGAATTGTTTTACTCATATCTGTCTTAAATAGTTGAGCCCTTTTTTAAACTCGCTCCTAGTTCTAGATTGTCCCACAAGAGAAAATATCCTTTCCACATCCACCCAGTCAAACCCTTTTTTGGACCTTATGTTTCACTTAAGTAGCCCTTGGTTATTTAAAACTTCAGAGATTGTAGGCTTAGTCCATTTAACCTTTCCTGATGAGACAGTCTGCTTATTCCAGGTACCACTGTATTAAACCTCTGAATTACGTCCAAGGCATTGACAGTATTCCAGACATTGTCTCATCGATGCCCTGTATAACTGAAATATAGCTTCCCTACTCTTACATTTAATTCTCCTTACATTAAAATGTAACATTCTATTAGCTTTCCTGATTACTTGCTGTACATGCATACCAACCCTATTCAATTCATGTTCTCGCACAGCCAGATCTTTGCATCTCAGAACTTAGCAACCCATCACCATATATTATGTTACGTTTTTATTCTTTCAGCCCAAAATTTAAAGGTAGGCATGGAAAGTTTCACAGTTTCCCACCTTATACTCCGTTTGCCAGATCTTTGCAAACTCACGTAACATACTCAGGCAGCTCACGTTCCTACCTATCTTTGTGTCATCATTAAACGTGTTGCCATGCCTTTGGTCTGTCCATCATTTGGATAGCATTGTAAAGAGTTCGGTCTCTAGCATTAACACTCCTGGCACACCACTCATGACACACCTTTCAAGGCATTCTACCAATGTAAAAAGACCCATTTATTCTGATGTTTTGCTTCTTGTTAGTAAACCAGTCTTCTAACCAAGCCATAACATTGAACTTTTATTTCATGCAATAACGTTTGATGTGGCACCTTATCAAATGTCTTCTGAAAATCTAAGAATAATGCATCCACATGTTCCCCTATAACCACAACACAAACTACTACTTCAAAGATTATTTAAACATGATAAACTTATACACCAAACTATGTTGGATCTACTTAATCAGCTTGAACTCATCCAAGTGTCCTGTTATAATGTTTCTAATAATAGCTTCTACTATTTTCCGTATGACAGATGTAACTTGACAGATTTCAAAACACGTATCTTGCCATCTCATGTTCCAGCATCATCACTTTATAGTATTCAAACACTAGGTAGAGTTCCCTTCTCTGTCACATCTATAGGTTTGACTTAACTGTTTCTATTCAATTCCTTCGCTTGAAAGTTTGATAGCCTCTTTGAGGACTGAACTTAGACTATCTCAGCTTTATATAATTCCTTCACTGTTCTGACCAAAGACCTCAAGCTGAAACATTCAAACTAAAACTCCTGACACTGAGGTAACCTGTTTTATGCATTTGACTTCGACCAAGTCCTCTGCAAACTGAAAACAAAAGGTCTCCAAGTGATGGGTTTTATCCAGAGCAAAAAAAAATTCTAGATGAAAACAAATCAATGCTGTTAATATTTACTCTGTCCATTAATAAAATTCTCCCTTTGCAAACAAATTATCATGACCATTCCAGGAACATAATTTCTCGTGCTGGTTTTCAAAAAAAAGGTTCCAAAAATAATGACATTATTGATTTAAATCCCTTCATTCACACAGACCTAACCACTCGTGCCATCACTGTTTCCTTTAATTTTCTTATAGGCTGTGCATACCCCCGAGGTCCTGGTGTGGCAATGGCTTCTGGAACCAGAAGTCGATGCTGAGCATGGAACACCATGCATCTTAGAGGAAACTGCACACGACTAGATTAAAATCGAACCTCTCATACACCATACATATGCAGCTTGAATCGCAATTTCATGTAAAAGTTAACATTAACTGGTAGAATATTTTAATGTACTAGACACTATCTCACTCACCATAAGGGCCGATGCTTGATTGTGTTAGGTAGGACATCATAGAGTTAACTTATTCCTAAATGAAGGATGATTGATTTACTGAGTTGCATGAGATTGGGCTTTTCTTTTAACCTCATGAGACATCATATTAGGGCAGAGGTTCTGTACACAGGAGTGGACGATGTCTTAACTAGTACAATTTTCTATGGACCTGACTAATTCTGATGAGTTCAAGATTAAAAAATGTTCAACTTATCTCTTTTTTAGCAATGTTTAAAATAGTTGATTTGTGAAAAGGTACTGAAAAAGGGAATGAACTAGTTATACTTAAGTATATCTCTTGCTGAAAACATTGTTTTATGAAAGATAAAATTCCTCATGACACATTGTACTTCTGTGTATAGATCTAAAGAGAGGGATTTAAGCTACGTAAAATGTTTGGTCATTGTGGGGTGAAAATATAATTTGCAAAAACTCAGCATTGTTGATCTAAAACAAATCATTCAGGAGATAATTCAAGTACATTGAAGCAACAAAGCATCTCAATTGCTACAAATATATAATAAACCCTCCAGTGTTTTATGAATATTTATAAAGCTAGTTGTAACTTTGTACATGACAATAAAATTCTACAAACAGAGTTGCAAAGGAAATATCCTAGAATGTGATGTTTATTCCTGAATCAGCCTTCCAATTTATGCATCAGATATCTGTTTATAGAATACTTTCTTGATTTCTCTTACCTTGCCACAAACCATCTGTAAACATTATTTATTTTTGGCTTTGTGATCATACGATGACTTTGTGTTGAGCACTGAATATCATCTGTATGTCCTATGTATTAAAGTTAAGCTAGAAATTGAACATAAAAATAAGGATGCTATGACCCAGTCATATAGAGCATTGGTGAGACAACATCTCATCCAAGGTGTTGTTTTAGTCTCCTTAATTAAGGAAGGATCTAAGTGTGTTGGAAGCCATTCAGAGAAAATTTACTAAATTGCTACATGGAATGAAAGTCTGTCTTATATGGATAGGTTAAACAGTCTGAGCTTGTTACACTGGGGTTTAGAAAATTCTCCCCATATCTGCAGGGGTTTATGCTAGGTGTTGTCGTTTCCTTCCACAGTCCAGAGATGTGTAGGGTTCAGTTGACTGACCATGCTAAATTGCCACAGGATACGGGATTGTGCAGACTAGATTGATCAGCTGTTGGAAATGCAGGGTTACAGGGATAAGGTAGGAAGTTAGGTTGCTCATTGGAGGGTCGTTGTGGAATCTGTGCTGGATGGCTTGCTTCCATATTATAGTGGAAAAAAAATTGAGAGGTGACTCTCTTGAAGTGTAAAAGATCCAAATGGGCTTGACAAGAGGAGTGTGGCAAGAACGTTTCCACTCGAGACTGAGTCTGGAACATGAAGCCACCCTTTAAAATTAGGGATTGCCCTTTCATGACAGTGAGGAGGCAGAATGTTTTCAGGCTTTTACGACTTTGGAATTCTCTCCACTTCATAGCAGTGGAAGAAGGGTGATTGAGTATTTTGATGACAGGTGCACAGTGTCTTGTTACACCAGGTAATCAGAAGTAATTTGAAGTATATGAGCATATGGAATTCAAAGCACAAACTGATCTGTCTTGATCTTAACGAATGGTGAAACAGACTGGATGGACCGATGGTTTACTTCTCTGAATTCGTATATTTGCATGAGGTCTAGAGGGACATTGCTTCTAATTGTGTAAGGATCACGTTAAGAATTTTAAAAGCACTTTAAGTCCTCTCTACTGAATGGAAGATAATCAGAAGGATGATAACATAGATAAGCTGCGTTTCTAAACCATATCAGATATATATAGTTCATGAAACCAAAATTAGTTTGATATTATGTTCATATGCATATTTCTTTTACTCATGCTAGGTATCGAGTGCTAAAGAAAATCGTAATGGAGTTGAATCCAAAGTGGATGAAAATAAATCTTCTGATACTGGTTAGTGCTTATAGGCTTTGTTCTTTTCTGTTCATTTGGAAATTGGCAAATTAAATCCATTGTTCGCTGAGGGGCAGTAAGCAGAGGGTGATGCTTTAAGTGATTTCCAACTGGGGAAGTCTGTGCCCAGTTGGATCCTACAGGAGTCAGTGTTAGGGGCCTTGTTTTTGGTTGATATAAATGAGTTTATATCAAAAGGTTTATATCTGGTCATTGGTCTGTTTCCATGCTGTACATCTCTATATCAACACTTTACCATGGTGTCTCCTTGTTGATTTTGATCAACAGACTCCTGCAAGAATTTTAAAGAGCATTATACAATGATCAACTATTTTGAAAAGGTGTACTTTTTGTTCTGATGTACTTTTGGTTCCTGATGAAGGGCTCCAGCCCGAAACATTGATTTTCCTGCTCCTCAGATGCTGCCTGACTTGCTGTGCTTTTCCAGCAAAACACTCAGCTCTGATCACCAGCATCTGCAGACCTCGCTGTCTCCCTGTACTTTTTGTCAGTTCAATTGTGTTTTGAGCTAGCCTTGAGACAAATTGGCCGACATTGAATAAGATTACGGAGGTAAATGTGTGGCTCAAAGATTAGTATGGGAGAAGTAGGTTTCAACTCATGGACCACTTTCATGACTACTAGGTAAGAAAGAGTTGTTCAGTTGGGATGGAACATCTGAGCCATGCCAGGGCCAGTGTCCTACTGAATCGTATTACTAGAGCTATAGATAGAGCTTTAAACTAATAAAGGATAATATCACTGAAGTGGTGAGTAGTGACATAATGAGAGGGACCCTGATGTGGAATCATTTTGGATGAAAATAAGGGAAGAAGGCATGGGTGGGAGTCACCTATAGGTCCCCGAAGATATGTCTCACTCTAGGATATGTAAGAAATTGACAGCTTATGCACTTTGGAAGGAAGAATCAAAAGAAGCAAGACACAAAAAAAATCACCGAGGGATATGGGTGTTATAAGTAAAGCAGGAAGCAGGTGATTAAGACAACGTGATGTTTAGGACTTTTAATTCTAGGTGTCGGGAGTTTTAAAAATCTTAAACTAGAAGAGAACTCTTGAGGTGCTAATGATGGAGTAGATTTGTCTTCATTGTGTTTGGAGTCTAGTGTTGCCTGCTGATCCATCTGATTCAAAAATATCTTAAACCAATCAGTTCAGAGATGTTACCACATACCTCAGGAGCAAGGAGCATAGGGGCTTGAATGCAGACATCCTGAGCCAGAGGTCCAGATACTACCATTGCACGACAAGAGACCTGGAAGGCTAACACTATGGTACATAGATATTTTCTAATCAACCAGCTGCGAGATGTTATTGAATGCATCTGGAGCTGATGGGACTTGAACCCTGAGTTCCTGGCTTAGAGGTAGAGACATTAGCACAACACCTCGAGTCCTGTTCTAGCTTAAGATATTTTTAATCAGCCTGACCAAACTTGTTACAGCACACCTCTGGGCACACAAGAGGGCCCTCTCATCTAGTTTAAGTCAGTTGTGTAGTAAGTAGCTACAGCTTTGTTTCTTGCTATGCCATTTAAGATTCAAGTACACTGCTATTATCAGGAATTAAAGGCCAGACTGGTTACACAGCAGATTGGTTTTCCTACAAGATGTTGGTTAATCAGATGGATATTTATGACAAGTTGGTCTTTGTATTACAGATACTACATTTATTTAATTATTTGAATGTCAGTTACTGCAGTGCACTTCATTTCAAATCCATGTCCATACTGATAAAGGAAAAGGCTGATTAGACTGGGGCTGTTTTTTCTGTTGTGTTGGAGGCTATGGGGTGACCTTTATAGAGGTTTGTAAAATCATGAGGGGCATGGATAGGGTTAATACATAAGGTCGTTTCCCTGGGGTGGGGGAGTCTCTAACTAGAGGGCATAGGTTTAGGGTGGGGAAATTTAAAAGGGACCTAATGGGCATCCTTTTCACAGAGGATGGTTCATGTATGGAATGAGCTCCCAAAGGAAGTGGAGGAGACTGATACCCATCCCAATGCCGTTTAAACATGGTAATTGTATTATGAATAGGAACAGTTTAAGAGGGATATGAGCCAAGTACTGGCAAATGGGATTAGATTGATTTAGAATATCTGGTTAGAATAGGTGAGTTGGACTGAACGGTCTGTTTTCATGCTGTACATCTCGCTGACTCTAAAATAGTGCTTGTTCACAGCTGAACATAGAAAACAAACTATACACCACAGCTTATTTTGATGGATCATTGGTAATATTACACTAATAATCGAGACAGTTGGGTTAACATTTATAGTGTTACTGGTCTAGTCCCTTCTAAAAGTTTTTGCTCTGGACTTCTATTCACACCACTAATGCTTTTATATAAAAGTTACCGTCTGCTTAGTTTTCCATCCTTCATCACTTTAATTAAAAACTCCATATTGTTTGTGGTTTACTTGCAGGAAAGCAACTGATGCAATACAATATGTATCCTGTACTAACTTTCTTGGATGGAAATGCCTCCTGTTTATTGGAAAAGGAACACACTACGTCAGGCCTTAAGTGTACATGTGAAGACAATCACCTACAGAAAAATGAAAATGCAGAAAAAGTCGAACGGGAAAATAAGAAAAAAACCAGTCAACTTTTTAAATTAGAACCTTTAACAGAAGAAGAAGCAAGAGAGGAAACACTGTTTTACCTTTGTGAATTGACTCCCACAAATAGTCTAGATGGTGAAAATTCTTTACTGGATAGTTAGCCAATAAGTTAACTATTCTTTATCCAGCATTTAGCTAAAGACTAACTTAACTTGAAACATTTAATTTATACTGTAAGTTTGGTTTGTGTAGTTAGTGTCCTGTATTGTGTTTCATGTAAATATGTTGTAATCAATTTTTGCTAATATATAAGACTGTGTTCCTTAAACTCCCATCAGATGCAGCTTTACGTAAGTTTAATTTTTTTTGTAGTATTGCTGTGATATTACATGGCATTATTTTGTTGCTGATGGCAGCAATATATGAAATATCTTGCAATTTTGTATTGTGCAAATATCCCTTGCCCGAAACCCAGCTTGGGATAATTGAATGCACCATCCTACATTCCATGACCATTAAAAAGAAAACTACTATCCAATTTTTGATTAAGCTTGGGTGTTGTTCAATGATGTGTTATTGGTGATATAATCAGATTTACTTGCAAACATTTTTAAAAGTGTGTGTGTGTGTATATATAATTATATAACATCTCACCTACAAAATATACTTTGCAATTCTTTGAAGCTGTTGGTCTGTGATGCAAGGAGTCTAAAGATTAATACATTTATTTAATTACCAAAATGCTACATGAAAGACATTTGTGCTTCATTAGGCAAATGTCCCTCAATTTCATGTTATACATTGTAGAATTAGTTAATTTGATTCAATCTTGGTTTATTCCTGCGACAAGTGGTTGGTATAGTGCACTATTGGGAAATGTGGTATCAATAAGAAATATACATTTGCTTTGTCTGAAGAAAACTTTAATCATGTAAATAAGAAAACAACATCTTTAAAAGGAAAATGGATTAATAAAATTTTGTGGCATATTACTTTCAGAGCTAGGCATATGATACCATCCATCAGTAATACTAATTTTTTAAAAATTCAAGTAAGTGGGAAAAATGTTTCCAATCATTTTACCAAGGCCTCTCAGTTTAATAAATGGTGGATTAGGCCTCATAAGTAGTACCTGTACATCTGAGTTGTGATTAAGGATGGCTCAGTTACCATTATGCATGCAAAAGTAGTACTTTTGAAGTACAAACACAATTGGGCAATACACGACATCCAGTTCCTATACTTGGAGATTCCTTTATCCTTCACCAATCATTATCAATTAGAAATTTATGCTTAAGCTAACCAACCTAGGTCAAATGATTGGTGTAGACACAGGAATTCACATTCATTCAATACAGTTTATAATCACAAACAAGCAAGAACAATTTCTGTTTACAATGACATCCACAACAAACTTCACGCAGTAGCTGTGTCAACTTAGCTTAAAAGCAAGGTTAGTCAAATGTCAGCAATACTAAAATCTTAATTCACATTTAAGTTTTGTGCACCACAATTCCTACACAAGACAAATGTAATCTATACAGATGCTGACAAAGCCTTTTCCTAGACACCAATAAGCAAAGCTGAAAACAAAGATCATTCACATGTTTCAAGATGTTTTTTGTAAAGCAAATAAATAAGTTGCCTTTTCCACTTCTAAAGAAATGCGCACATAATTTTTTGGAGATTGTCACACTTTCTAATATTTCTACAAGTCAAATATTTTAACTTTAGTAAACAGCGTTTAATGTGCAATTCAAAGAAAAGTTAAACATTTAGTCCAATTATGCAATAAAGTAGAGGGAAAATAAATACCATGTGGTAGCACACACTAGCTGTTTAACACTGCAGTTAGATTTTAGTTGCATAATCCCAGGTGTGTCAACAGAAAACCGTTCTTAAATTTATCCTTCAATCAAAATCACGAGTTGTCAGCACAAGTGGAGCAACCAGGGTCCATCCGTACAGCATGATGCAGATCCAGCTAGAAGAAATCTTCACCCAAACTGATGGCCATTTACTTGTCATTATTTCATATGAGGAATCAGGGCTGAGAACGAAAAGAAAACAAAACTCATTGCCTGCATATTAATTTTCTAAACAATGGCATACTTTAAAATTATGTATCCTTCCTCCTATCATGCTAGTTACTTACCCTATTACTTCAATGGGTTTGGCAATAGTTGCAAACCCTCTCCACTACTTTTATTTTCTAACTTATCCTCCCCAGGATTCCTAGACCCTTGCCTCAGAACAGCAGATGTTAAAAGTTCCAAGCAGAACTTCCAAGTCCTAATCTTTAAAAGACCACAGGATGTGCTGTATTATCTGATAGGAGCCTCCAGTGGCTAAGGTTTCCCCACCATTAGCACAAAAGCAATGATTTTCATATAAACTCAAATGGTGAGCATTTTTGCGCTGACTACATGATTAGCATGACTGCTAAGTTAAATTCTCACCCAAATTTCATAAATGCTGACAAACCAAGTTGATGCACAAGAGTGGCTTGTATTTCCACAGGATCAGGGTGAACTGACAGAAAATGGAGAGTAATAGTGATAGAATACCCTATCATAAAGCTAACATATTAATGTTTCTATGGCCACAGACATGACACCAGGATAGTACACTGCTTTCCTGATGCCAGGAGCAAGGATGTAACTGATTGGCATTCTCCCTTGCCCTTCAGTATTTCCTACAGCCAAAGATAGTCAGGCTGGGAGTAGAACATCCAAGGGTGTTCAGTCTTTAGGATAGGAGAAAAGGTAAAATAAAAGGTGGTGGCATGATGTTGCTAGTGAGAAAGGATATTGGGTCAGAAAATCTAGATGAGGATTCAGAAGAAATGGAGCAAAGCAGCAGCAAAAGGCAGAAGACAATATTAGGAATTATTCATAAACCTCCAAATCAGTAGTGTAAGGTAAAGGTTGGCATTAAACAAGAAATCAGAGATACATGCAAAAATGCTGCACAAGTCAGATTTATTCATCTGCCAAACTATATTAGCACGAATGCTGTGCAAATGAATAAATTCTAACATATTAAGATTTAGTATGCTGAGGAATCAACTAGGATTTTGTACAATGAAATAATCTTCTTGTGAGAAGTCTTTTAATAAAAACGTGACAATAAGAGCAGAGAATTTTTTATTGGGATCAAATTACAGACCAGTTAACCCAACATAGAATATCAAATAGAACAGAATAGCACAGGAACAGGTCTTTCGATCCACCATTTCTGTACCAACTATCATGTCATTCTAAACTCATCCCACCTGCCTGTACATGATCCATATCATATTATTTTCTGCCTGTTCACATGTCTGTCTAAATGCCTTTTAAATGCGAACATATCTACAATATTCTCTGGCAGTGAGTTCTAGGTACATACCACTGTAAAAAAAACTTTCCTCACACTCACCTTAAACCTATGTCCTCTTGTGTTTCTTATACTACTACCCCAAACTTGCCTCATTAACTAGGTACCATGCCCCAACGGTGCCTCCCTAATCTGTTGAGAGCCCAAATCTCTATCTCACAATATGTGGAACAGATCAACACCTCTGCGATATCTGGGAATGCCTAGTCTTTGCACCACACTTGAGTGTTGTGCACCCAGTAAAATGAAAGCAATTCCTTGATGCCCAGCACATAGAGTCATTTGGCCCAGACGTGGCAGGTAAGGGTGAGTCAGCACCTGCTTTACGAACTTTGACCTAAAGGCCCTGGTGGATGAGATTGTGTAGAGGCAGGACATGGTCAGTCCTGGGATGGGAAGACAGATGGCCACAACACTAGATCAAACTGCCAGTTTGATCCAAGGTTGCCATCCACGTCAGTGTGGACTCAACTATCTGGAGAAGCTCCAGCAGCATTAGATGGATGTATTCGGTGATGATCGCATAATGTTCAGCACCACTTACAACTGCTCAGATACTGAAACAGTCTACGTTCAAATGCAACTAGATCTGGACAATATTCAGGCTTAGACTTGCAGCTGGCAAGTAACATTCATGCCACAGAAATGCCAGGCGATGACCATCCCCAACAAGAGATTATCTAATCACCATCCCAGACACCCAATAGTGCCAACTGCACTGGATCCCCCACCACCAACTCCATTGAAGCCACCAAAACCAAAAACTATGCACTCCACATAAACACACAGTAACTACAAGAGTAGATCAGAGACAAGGAATACCATGGTGAACAACCTACCTCGTGACTCCCAAAATCACGCCCATTATCTAAAAGAACAAGTCAGGAATTTGGTGGAATATTCCCATTTACCTGGATGAGTGAAGCACCAACAAACACTCAAGCAGCTTGACACCATCCAGGACAAATCAGCCCACTTGATTGGCACTGCATCCATAAGCATCCACTCCCTCCACCACGAAGCAGCAGCAGTATATTCCATCCCCAAGATGCACTCCAGAAATCCAAAGATCCCCAGACAGCACCCTCCAAACCCACGACCACTTCCATCCAGATGGACAAGGACAGCAGACACATGGGAATTGGGGATAACAGAATAGCTTAAAAAGTGAATTGTTTAGCTAAAAGGAAACTGTATTTGGAGTAGATAATGGTGATTTGTGGGATACAATAGGATCAGCATTTATATCTATATAATCTTGATGAAGGATTAAAATGAAATATTTTCAAATATTAGGCACAAAATTAGGTAAAATTGGGAGTGGTGAGAAAGAGTTAAAGAGGTGTCAAGGCAGTTTTGACAAGTTGAGCAAGTTGGAAAATGCAGGTGCAGTGAATCATAGATATCCCACTAGGGGTAGGAGCAAGGATATCCCACTGCAGCTGCACAGTGACTTAGTGTGAGCATATCTGCTTGCAGTTTTGGTCTCCTCACTAAAGAAAAGACATTTGTCACAGTGTGCAGCAAAGGTTCACCAGATAGTTTTCTGCATGGCAGGTTTGTTGTGTAAGGAAACAGTGGATCGACTAGGCCTGCACTCACTAGAGCTTCAAAGAATGAGAGGACATTACACTAACACAAAATTCTGACATGGCTGGAAAGAGTGGAGGCAGGGATGACCTTTCATCTGGCCAGGGGTGTTCGGAACAAGGGGTCTCAGTCTCCGGCTATTGGATAGGATATTTTGGACTGATATGAAGAGCAGTTTCTTCTCTCAAAGGGTGGTGAGCCTATGGAATTCACTATCATACAAGGCTGTGGAGGCCAAATTACTGAGTATGTTTAAAAAAGCAATAGATAGATTTCTAGAGATTAAAAACAAAGCAGTACTGGGAAAGAGAAATAGTATTGGGTTGAGATACAGGTTCAGTCATGGTCATGTTGAATGGCAGAAAGGGCTTGATACATAAATTAGAATCAATCTAAGAATTCCTTCTTCAATATTGCTTAGTTCCACAATGGACAGCAAATATTAGGGAACTGACACATTCCTCTCGCAACAAAACATACAAATGCAATAATTATACTTCACTAAAGATACAATGCCTGCAATTTTGAATTTCTTGGTGTCAAAAGTTCTATGACTATTTCTTTTTGACATTATACCAATCGCCATGACATTGATGTTTTAAAGATAATATGCATCTAAAAATGTTTCAAATATGTACCTGGCTCATGTTTTGTGAGAAAACAAGCAACATATAGAGTACTAACAATTAGCTACTACTGACAGAGTAGTACTGCAGAATGGTAAAGATGTTTAACTTAAATTGCTTACATACCTATACCAGTTGGTCAATGTCATCATGATATAGAGAGAAGCCAAAAACAGCATGAAGTGAAAGAAAGAATAACTGTAGGTGACACCATCTTTCTCATTGTCTTCTGCACGATGTGCATTGTTACCATCTTCCAAGGAACCATCGCTTCGACCAACTCCTTCATCTATCAGCGTAGATTCATCACTAGTTAGCGTCAGTTTGTTGACCTGGCTATTGTTCGAGGTCCGGATGCTTTGGGGGAGGAAAAAAAATTAAACTCATACTATCAGATCACATAGAATTAACAGATAAGAACACTTTCATTATTAAGAAGTTACTGGATGGGCACATTACTCTTAATTTCTTCTGGTTTGTGATTATTTACAATCATACAGAATATACGAGGCCCTTCAGTCCATCATGTTTGTACCGCCAAAACTATACTATCTACATTAGTCCAACTTTCCCACATTAGGCCCATAACCTTGAATATTTCAAGTGTTCATCCAACTGCTTTTTAAAAGTTGAGGTTTCATGCCTCAACTATCCTGCTGTGCAGTGCACTCAAAACCCCAAAACTCTCTGGTGAAAGTTATTCCTCAAAACCTCTCTAAACCTCCTGCTTTTCACTTTAAGAATATGGCCCCCTTGTTACTGATGCTTTGCTTAAAGGGAACAACTGCTTTCTATTCACCCTATCCATGCCCCTATAATCAGGTCTCTCCTCAACCTTCTCTGTTCCAAAGAAAACAACCTGAGCTAGCTGAAACGTTCCATTTTAGGCAACTTCTTGTTGAATATCCTCTGCAACCCCTCCAGTGAAATCAGATCCTTCCTACAGAGACCAGAACTGCACACAGTAATCCAGCTCTGGCCTAACCAAAGTTATGTACATCTCCAGTATGACCCCCATGCTCTCATCTATGGCAAGACTGATAAAGACAAGCATCCTGTATGCCTTCTTAACCACCCTATTAACCTTGCTGACTTCAGGGATCTGTGAACCAATACACCAAGATCCATTTTGCCGAGCTTTCCCAGTGTCTCGTCATTCACTGAGTGCTCCCTTGTCTTGTTACTTCTTCCAAAGTGCATCTCCTAAGATTTATCAGGGTTAACTTCCATCTGTCACAGATCTGCCCATCTGACTACTCCTTTTATACCTCCCTGTAGCCCAATATAGTCTTCCTCACTGTTAACCACCCAGAAATTTATCATTGTTAATATTTCCCTAATTCAAGTAAACTAAGCAAAGAAAAATCATAGTCAAGAGACTAATGGCAGCAATTCGGATATGAATCAGGAAGTGTCCTGCCGATTACCACCTACTCCATACTCTGTCTTCAGTTGGTGAGTCAGCATGCCTCCATGTTGAATACTAAGTGGAAGAGACACAAATGGTGTCAAGAGTGCAGGATATATTCTGAAACCAACCATCTATCACGATTCTCAGCTTCCTATCTTGGAACTGACAGTCTATTTTTCTGTCCCTATTTTAATTGTGGATTAATTATGCAAAGCCATATGGATTTGTTCAAGACACATGGTAGTTAATTAGCTCAAGATTCTTGATGAGGTTCGACAGACCAACTTTGTATTCATGCAGCCATTGCTTTTTTTAAACCAAATTGTGACAAGCCTATTAGCTGGCACCTTATTAAACGTCTTATGGAAGTTCATATAAAATCACACTAACTCATTAAACCATCAATCCTCCTTGTATGTATTCAACTCCTCTGCCATTTCCTTGCTCCCCATTATTTTTCCCCCACCCAGGGTTCATCCTCTAAGGGGCTTATGTTCACTGCTGCCTCTCTCTTTCTTTTTAAATATATAAAGACATTTTTACTAACTGCTTTTGTTACTTAACAGTTTGCCCTCAGAATATTTTCTCCTTATTACTTTTTTGATCATCCTCTATTGACTTTTAAACTTTCCCACTTCTCTAGCTTACCACAAATCTTGGCCACATTGTATGTTTCTTCCTTTCAATTTGCTACTGTCCCTAACTTAATGGTCACTTTATCCTTTACTAGAATCCTTCTTCCCTACTGGGTTATATCTGTGCTGTAAGGCATGAACTATTTTCTTAAAATGTCTGACAGTTGCTCATCAATCACCTATCCATTACAGCCAACTCTGCCCTCATTTCTTTATAAGTTTAGCACAGTTGTTTTGCACTCAAACGGAATGCTAAATTCCATCACATTATGTCATTTTTAATAATATGTTAACTAACGATGTACATAGTATCCAAATGTGTTTTGTTCAAGATTAGATACAGCTTAACTTCTCTAATTTTGTTCCTCTAGAAATAAATGCTAATGCTTGGTTTTTGCTTTTTTAAAACCAGCATTTTTAGTTTGCGTCACTATTTTTAGTGATTGTTACATTTGTACTTCCTCACCTCCTCTATCCCATTTAGATTCTTATTTTCTCAATAATAAATGCCACCATTAGTTCTCTTGCCAAAATGTAACATCTACCGAACTTCAATTGCCAGTGATATGCTTATTCTGCAAGTAATTAACACTTCTTGCACACTCTTGAGATTGTCCTCTTTAATACTAACCATCTCATACTCAGCTCTCCCACTTTGGTTTGCTGTCACCTACAAATTTATAAAATTTGTTTTGAATTCAAAGTTGAGAATGTCAATATAAATAATGGACAACTGTGGTCCTAGCACCGATCTTCGAGAGGTCACTTCTCAGCTTAAATAGGTACCATTTTCCCATCATCCAACTAACCATTTATTCTGTTCCTTATTCCTTAGAGACACTTGCACCACTATTCAATTATGTGGTAATTGATCACAATGTTTGGAAGTGTAGATAAGTTCTCAACTACATTACTCTGGATTCTTCTATGGTAATCTCTTCAATAAGATTGATAAAACATAGTTTCTGGTTTTTTAAAGAAAATGCTCTCCTTTATTGGGAATTCCATGTTTTTTCTTACTCCAGGTGTTAACCTTACTTGTGGACATGTTCTAGCCCCCTTTTAAATATCAGTATAACATCAGTAAGCCACCAGTTTGCTGGTACAACTTTTTTTTCGAATAAACTATTAAACTAATATACAATATTGTCTCTGCTATCCCTGTTATGAAAACAATCCACATCAGGAATGAATCCACTGGATTTGATTAGTCTATTTAATATTTCCTCTGCTCTTACTCTAAATATTGCTGTAACATTGCTGATTTCATTTTCCAATATGATGGCTATATAATCTGCCTCCTTCGTACATAGAGAAGCAAATATTTTTTTTTATTTAAAAAAAGTGCCATTATGTTATCACTGCCTATAATTGTATCCTGGATTAGTGGTGCTGGAAGAGCACAGCAGTTCAGGTAGCATCCTATCCTGTCCATCCTCTATCAACAAAAACTTTAGCTCATCTACCTGCTGAATAGAGTCATAGAGATGTACAGAGCCAATAGGCCGAGGAGTGGCAAATGGAATTAAATTTAGACAAATGTGAGATGCTGCATTTTGGAGAGGCAAATCAGGGCAGGATTTACACACTTATTGGTAAGGTCCTAGGGAGTGTTGCTGAACAAAGAGACCTTGGATTGCATGTTCATAGTTCTTTGGAAGTGGAGTCTCAGGTAGACAGGATAATGAAGAAGGCATTTAATATACTTTCCTTTATTGGTCAGAGCATTGATTAAACAAGTTGGGAGGTCATGGAGCAGCTGTATAAAACACTGATTAGATTAGATAAGATTTCCTACAGTGTGGAAACAGGCCCTTCGGCCCAACAAGTCCACACCCAGACTTCCGCAGAGTAACCCACCCAGACTTATTTCCCTCTGACTAATGCACCTAACACTATGGGCAATTTAGGATGGCCAATTCACCTAACCTGCACATCTGTGGACTGTGGGAGGAAACTGGAGCGCCCGGAGAAAACTCGTGCAGACACGGGGAGAATGTGCAAACAGACAGAATGCAACAGAATCCACACAGACAGTCACCCAAGGATCGAGTCGAACCTGGGTCTTGGCACTGTGAGACAGCAGTGCTTACCACTGAGCCACCGTGCCGCCCGTTGGTTGCTCCACCTTTGGAATAGTGTGTACAATGCTGTTCTCCCCCCTACAAAAAGATGTTGTGAAATTTGAAAGGGTTCAAAAATGATTTACAAGGATATTGCCAGGGTTGAAGGGTTTGAGCTATACGGAGAGACTGAATAGGCCGGGGCTGTTTTCCCTGGAGAGTCGGAGGCTGAGGGATGACTATACAAAGGTTTATATAATCATGAGGGGCATGGATAGGATAAACAAACAAAAATCTTTTGCCAAGGTTGGGGGCGGGGGGAGTCCAGAACGAGACAGCATAGGTTTAGGGTGAGAGGGAAAGGATTTAAAAGGGACCTAAAAACAACTGTTTCACACAAAGGGTGTTGCAAGTATAGAATGAGCTGCCAGAGGAAGTGTTCGAGGTTGATACAATTACAACAATAAAAATACATCTGGATCAGTACATTAATAGGAAGAGTTGAGGGATATGGGCCAAATGCTGGCAAATGGGACTAGATTAATTTAGGATATCTGGTCGGTATGGATGAATTGGACCGAATGTTATAAATTTCTTGATAACATAATTTCACATTTCTTCTCTGCCTTCTTATTTTCCTCTTGACGTCCCTTCTGGTGTTGTGTAATCATCATTCTCTCCTTAGTCGTGCACACAGTGGTTACATCTAACTTCCCTTATCATTGCCTTTTTTGCATAGGTATACCTCATTAATGATATGTCAAGTGGAACACTTTTGATCACAGCTTTAAAATGTTTTTCATTGTTGTTCAATAATATTTTTTGTCCTTCATTTGTCATATTGTCACTTATTTTCCCTAATTCTAGTCTCAGCCCTCCAGTAGTGGGTTTTTTCCTTACCTAACTATTACCTTACTCCTGTTCACACTTATGCCTTAGTTCAAAATATTATTTTAAAGCTTATATTATAGTGACTCTTGCCTCGATGTTCCCCACCTCACTTTTGTATTCTGTAATCTTTACGAAGTCCAGTAGTAAATCCTCTAACATTGTTCTTCTCACATACCTACATACTTAAAAAGAGGCCTGTACATATTATAGAAACTCTTTCCCTTTATCTGTATACTCTGGCCAATCAATTTCACTAACAGAAATCTCTTTCCTCATTTCTCTAATTTGATGGTCTATTTCTTCTTCCACCTCTCTCACACTGTTAAAAGGAGATGTAGATATCTCTTATTAGTGTGATTGATCATTTATCTTTCATTTCTGCCTGTATCAATTCCATTTTTGTACGATATGGCAATGTCACTTTTCTCCACTGCCATGCTATATCTAACAATAACAGCGTTTTGAGATATACTCTGCCAACTTCAATTCCCACTCCTGATGTTTTGCAGCCATATTTTGGGAATTTATCTCTGCCACCTTCAATGTTGGAGTTATGTTGTTGCCTTGTCTGTTAGTTAGTCTGTTCGTAAACAATGTATCTCAACAAATGTTGGTGCACAGATAGGGAATGACCCAAGGAAGAGCGGACTAATTTATAGTGAAAATTTGAAATGTACAAATAGGAGCAGAAGCAGACAATTTGGCCTTTTGAGTTTGCTCCACCATTCAACAGGATCATAGCTAATCTATTTGTTTTGAATTCCCCATTCCAATCTATTCAGATAACATTCAACTCCTTACTCAACAAGAATCTGTCCATCGTGGTTTTACGAAGTAATCAAAGACCCAATCTCTATTGCCTTCTGAGCTGGAGAGTTCCGTAGCTGCACAACACTTCAAGAAAATCAAAATTCTCCTGAAAGGGTGTCTCCTAAACCTAAATAGTGTCCTTTTAACCATTGACTGCCCCACAAGAGAAACATCCTTTTCACATCCACCTTGTCGGGACCATTCAGGATCTTAAACACTCTCACTTTTCAAGGCCTTGAAGAGCTTTTGCCCGAAACATCGATTTTACTGCTCCTCGGATGCTGCCTGAACTGCTGTGCCCTCCTGTCCAACATATCCTCATAAAATAACCCAATCATGCCAGATATCAATCCACTAAACCTCTACAACTACCTCCAATTCATATATATCTTCATTAAATAAGGAAAGCAAAACTGCACTCAGTTCTCGACATGTGGTCTCACCAATGATCTGTATAACCACAGCATAACATGTGGATATGAAATTTAAAGGATTCTTTAAATTTGTGAGACAAAACAAATTGGCATTTTTAAGAATGTTATGGATGTTTTAGACACAGATTGTTTCAGCTGCTGTGGTGAAAATTGTTACAGCAAAAAAACCTGTTAGCAGAGTTTTCGGAGCTGAGTGATGTGGATTGAAATCTTCTCAGTGAAATGTAAACTCTTAAGAAAGAAATATCTTTCCTCAATTTTGCAGTTACAGCGTATCAACCATGCAGGGGAAACCTCAGGAAGAGCCGTGTTTTTCGAAATTATCTGTCTGTTAATTGTTTGTACCCTCTTCACTTATGATATAGCTATTCCTTGCAAACTATTACTGTTTTATTATGGACAATACATATAATATTGTAAAGACAAAATATTTTTTATTGCTTCATAAGATTTGAGCATCACTGGCTCAGATAGCACCGATTGCCCCTATTCGCTGTTGAGAAGATCACAGTGAGCTATTTATAAACTTCTGCAATCTGCACTATATGTAGAATAAGTGTGCTGATAGGAAGGGCGTTCTAAGATTTTAATCCCAGTAGTTCTTCTCATTGTCTAATGGTCTTTTTACCCACCGCCCACCACCCCCCATTCTATAACTATCATTCCCTGGTCATGTTTGCTCTCCTTTTCTGATTCATTCCTACTGAACTGGTTTCATTTCTCAGATTCTTCCCCTCCCTTACCCAACCAATTTTGCCCATTTAAAAACTTTGCCATCTCCCTCCTTGGGCTTTTCAATAGGTCCCATTCCAGTTCAGGTGGATTCTAGCCTCACTCTTCAGCTCCTTCTTGCACTAGTACTACCAGGCATGTCCTAGGAAAAGGGTACTTGCTTTCTCACACCAGCCCTGGCCTATCTTTGTCCAGATTAGAGTAGTGCTGGAAAAGCACAGCAGTTCAGGCAGCATCCGAGGAGCAGTAAAATCGATGTTTCGGGCAAAAGCTCTTCATCAGGAATACAGGGCCTATCTTTATGTCAATTTGCATGTAGTTTCAGTATCAATCCAGCAATAATTAGTTTTGAATGCTTGCTTTTTAACTTGGAGAAAGTGAGGACTGCAGATGCTGGAGATCAGAGCTGAAAAATGTGTTGCTGGAAAAGCGCAGCAGGTCAGGCAGCATCCAAGGAGGAGAATCGATGTTTCGGGCATAAGCCCTTCTTCTTGATCCAACACCTAAACTGCCTCCCTATTCTCACCTAAGAGGGCCCTCCTACCCCACTCCAGGACGCCAGAGTTCAAGTCCACCTGCTTCAGAGGTATGCACTAACATCTCTGAGCAGATTGATTACAAAATAGCTATTCTTACCCAAGTCTTTTGTGCCAATATAGTCCAGGAAAAGTGGATTTTTCTGTCCCTTTCCAACTGTCTCTCAACTCTGGCATTGATTAAGGAAAAAGTGAGGACTGCAGATGCTGGAGATCAGAGCTGAAAATGTGATGCTGGAAAAGCGCAGCAGGTCAGGCAGCATCCAAGGAGCAGGAGAATCGACGTTTCGGGCATAAGCCCTTCTTCAGGAATACAGGGGGGGGCTTTTCTTAATGTCTCTATAAATACAAAACCCTCTATTCATTACCACATTTCTATTTTGTTCTGATATTCCCTCCACTACCACTCTAGACAGCCTTCCTCATCACAATGTTTTGGTATGCATAGTGGCTGACCTCCCACAGCCTCTATTTTTGCCTTCATAGTTAGTGAGTTCTGCTCAAGCTGAAAAATGTCTGTCTCTCTTGATCAAGTGACTTATGTATGACATTCACTAGAAATTCAATCAGATTTTGGAACATCTATGCTGGGAATTGTTGCAGCATTTTGCAATTCACGGTTATAAATTTAAATCTGTGATCCTCCGCAGGGTGATTTGGTGAATGTTTATTAGTGAGATTAAGAAAATACTGTGGCTGATGAATAGGAAGAGAAAAACACAGAGGAGCCAGACATTAAAATTTTTCCTAATCATTTCTGAACTAGATAGCACATTATAATTTATTTCAAAAACACTATTTTACCAGGAATTAAACTTTTAAAAATCTGAAATTCGACAAATTCACTCTAAACAATCAAGTACTTGGATGCTTTGTAGACAAATTAAAAAGTGAAATAAAGAGCATATATGTAGAAATATTGTAAAAGAAAGAAAAAGGAGTTACTCATATGAATACAGGATTATATTAATTTAAAAAAGTGAAAAAAGTTTGATAAGAAGAACACGTGAATGACTTGGACATAAAAAACACACCAACAGAAGCAAAGTGTAAATGATAAGCCTTGACTTTGGGTTGGCAAAGCAAATAAACCATCAGCATAAAGGGGAGAACATTACATAGTGTAACTGAAGCGTGAAGCTAATGACGATCACAAGACAGTTCACATTTTGAATAATTATAGCTTCCAATTATTTAAAGGGAAACACAAAGAATTGAGTATCCCCAGAAAAGCTATGGTTACGTCAATAAGAAGAAAGCCCTTCGCAAGTTGAAATGGTTTTAAGCACATGTTCAAATTCTGATTGTATTTATCGTAGCAACCTGTGTGATGATTTATAAAAGGTCCTGACAAGGATTTTGATGGAGAAATGCATACTGAAGAGGCATCAGATGACCAGAATCAAGTCAGTGTGAAGTCCTTGTTCAAAAAAGGCGACAAAGCAGACATAGGTAACCATAAACCAATTCAACTTACTGGGGAATCCAGGCTCAGCAGTAAAACGCAGGATTATCTACACAATAGCACACCAACAGAAGCAAAGTAAAAATTATAAGACTCAATTCCAGGGCGGCAAAGTAAAGAAACCATCAATATTGAGGTGAGAACATCACATGACGTAACTGAAGCCGGTCACTAGACTTGAAATGTTAACTTTACTTCCTCTCCAAAGATGCTTCCAGACCTGCTGAATTTCTTCAGCAATTTCTGCTTTAGCTTCAGTTTTATATAACCAATAGGCTTGCTGGCCCATTTTAGCGGCAGCTAAGAATCAATCTCCCATATGTTATGTATGGCAAATTCTTATCCCTGAAAGGGTATTAGTAAACCAGAAGGCTTTTTATAACAATCCAGTAATTTCACAATTATTACATTTTGTAATTATAGTTCTTGGTTCTTGATTATGAAATAATGGAATTTATATTACTCAGTTAGCATCATGGGAGCTAAACTAAGCTCAGGTTTCAAAGCATCAGTCTAGGCCAGGAGATTATCTTCCACTATGTTACCATCTCTTATACCACATAAAAGACTGGTTAACAAAACTGAAATTTGCAAAATAGGAGGGTCAAAGTGTCAAAGAGATCTAGAGCACAGAAAAAGGCCTTTTAGCCCTTCAAGTCGGCATCAGTCAAAAACAACTACCTAACTATTCTTAACACAAGTGCACATACAAACAGTTCTTCAGCCTGGATACAAAACAGTCTGAATGATAGAAAAGACAGAAATGGATATTTTTTAGGTTGGAAAGAGGTTTGTAGTGGAGTGCCTGGGAGGAGGTGGTGGGGGGGGCTGGTTGCGGGGTTGGTATTGGGACCTTTGCATTTCCTGATGTTTATTTATGATCTAGATATTGTATTTGCAGAGGATAATTTTACACTTGATACAAAACTTGGAACAATGTAAATTGTGAGGACGACAGAGTAGAACTTCAATAAAGGACGTAAATAATTTGGAATGGGAGGATATGTAGCAGATACAGTTCAAGACATATAAATATGAGGTGATCGTATTTGTGATAAGTGCATAGACAGCCAACATAACAAGGGGCACAATTCTAAAAGGAGTGCTGGAGTAGAGGGAGCTGGATGTACATATGTACAGACCATTGGAGGTTGCAGGACAGATGAGGGGAGCAGTTAATAAAGCTACAAAAACCACAAATACACCAGCAAGGAGGCGATATCAAACCTACATGACCATATGCTGTGCACAAGTCAGTGTGGCCACACTATAGTAAGGTTGAGAGACAGAGTGCAGAAGAGATTTACAAGAATGGTTCCAGGGATAAGAAACTTCACTTATGACAGACTAGAGTGTTTGGGACTGCTCCCCTTGGAGAGAAGGGGGCTAACATGGCATCTAAGCAATTTTCAAAATCATGATCAGACTGGCTAGCGTCAGCAGGAGAAACTATTCTTGCTTGTAACGACAAAGAACAAAAGGGCACAGATTTAATAATTTGCAAAAGCAAGGGTGATACGAGAAAAATCTTTTTCTAACAAGTGATTTTGGTCCTAAATGCACTGTGTGGAAACGTGATGAAAGCAAGGGTCAAGGGTATTTTGTGATTGTGAACTGTGTAGAAAATAGAACTATAAGTAATAGAACTATATATTTACCCTGTATGCATGAATGCTTGTGGATAATCTGAGGTGATATGGAAGGTGAAGGTCGTCATCATTGAGATTAGCTTTCAATTCCAGATTTATTTATGAAATTCAAACTCCATTAGTTGCTGTGGTACCCCAAGGAACTGCCAAAAAAGTGGGTGCAAGTTGTTTAAAAAAAAAAGTGATTGCTCTTTCAGAGTGTCTATTCACATTAGTCATTACAGGATTTGTGCTGCATAATTGAGTGTGCAGACTAGAGCCAAGGGGATGCCTAAATGGACATAGGGTAGCACAGGGGAGTATTAGTGACCATGGGGGTGAGTAGGTTGGCACAGGGGGTGTGAAGCATCATGGAGGTGGATAGATGGGAATAGGCTGACTTGGATAGGGCATGGGGAATGTATGGTGGAGAGGGTGAATAGGCAGGAGGGATGTTTTACTTTCTCATCCTTACTTTCGTCTCCAACACTATGGTCAAAATTTCAGAGGCACCTCTCCTTTATCAATCACTCGCAGAATCCTGAGCTTTTCCCAGGTTATCCAGCACAATTCCCAATCTAATCCACAATCCCCAATTGGAGGGAAGAAAAAGAGAAGGGAAGGACAAGCAGACATTTTTAAAAGTTATGCTTGTGGAGTTGGGGTTTACTCTGCCTCTGTGCACGGGACACAGGAACAAAAATCAGGACCTAGGTTGAAAAGCATATGGCATAGCAGACCTCAAATATGGAGCGATTAAGTAGAAACACAAGGAAGGGATGCTAAACCTTTATTTGCTTGGGCCACAAGATTATCTAGTCAAGTTCTGGCCACCACACTTTAGGGACAACATGATGATTCTTTGGAAGCTGCAAAGGAGATTTACCAGAATGTTTCAAGGGATGAGGGAATTTAGCTGCAAAATTAAGTTGGAGAAGCAGACGTTGTTCTCCTTAGACCAAAGGTGGTTGAGGAAATAAAACTGTTCCAAGATTATGACATGTTTGGACAAGCTAGACGAAGGAAAGCCCTTCTTGTGAACTAATAGCGTAAGATTAGGGAACACAGATGAATAGTTCTGCACAAGAAATAGAGGAATGTAAGAAGCCCAATTTTTATACACCGAATGCCAATAAACTGGAACTCCTTTGTTTAGAAGGGTCATGGGAACAGAGACAATTAATTAATGATTTCAAAAGGAATGTAGATAGGCACTTAAGGAAAATAAACTTGTCGACTACAATGATTAACTGGAGAAATGTAGCTTTCTAGATTGCTATGAAGTGTACTAGCAGTGAGTTGATGAGCTGAATGGTCTCCTCCTTTGTTGTAATGACTTTATGACACATGCAACATGGCTTCAAGACAGAAAGGTTCCTGCCTGATATCCTCCTTGAGGAAGTGACAACCTAAATCAACCATGGTGTCATTTGAGCATCTAAATTACAAGCAAACTGAGACGACTCCTCCATTATTCATAACTTACAAGTTAAATCCATATGCAGTATGACTTTAGTTAGCATCTACTTTATATTAACCTTCCTACAAGTTTATATTTCTGACTTGAAGTGACAGCTTTGGGAGAAAAGAAGACAGCTAATAATAAAAGCATAGATCTGATGATTACTGACCTTGAATATAGAACACAAAGTAAAAATAGAACCAGTCCTACAATTCCTTGTGCATCCCACCACTGGATAACCTGACCAGGGACATGAGTCCCTGTGCTGTTGTACCCAATCATGCTCAGCAAACTGGGATTGCATTTTCGGTCTGTAAGAAATTAAACACATAAGTAAAATGGCCTTTTGTCTGACTATTTCTCAAAATTACTGTCTATACTTCAAATGATTATGCTAGCTACATAACTTTTTTTTCAATAAAACACCTTTTTTGTAAGCAATGTGATTTAAAGATTAACTTAACTGATTTACATACAAGGTGAAGCATTCTTTTTATGCTGATGTTTCCAATCTGACCATGAAAAATAAATTGTTCAAAGTTTGTTCATTACAGGAGGCCTTGGACTCATGCTGACCCAAACACTTTGAGGCACCCATTCAGTGCTGACAAAATAGCTATCATATAATTTCGAAATGTCAATCTCTCCAATTTCTGGCGGTCTCAATAGCACTTTCTATTCAGTTACATGTACAAAACATATTCAATTCCACACCACAGTAAATCATAGCCATCAGCCTGTTAAACATAATGAATCACTTCAAAATTTTCACTCCATTGATATAAATTAAAATTGCCACAAAGTTGTCTCAAATTAATATGCAGAATTAAATCAGCATTACATTTATAGAAGTAAATTTGATCTAGGCACTAGGTCAACAAGTTTTAATTTGTGATTGATAGGAGTCTTCAACAACTGCCAAAAGAAAATAATTTAGCTTAGTTGAACTGTCATAATGTTTTTTCAACTACAATCTTTTTCAGTGTAGGCAGACTGAGGTGGAACTAGCTGCCATTTCCTATCCATTTTTAGCCTTGGCACAACAATGGCATGAACTGTGACAAGCTTGACTACAGGATACCTAGAAACATCTAGACACAATTACGAAAAAAAACGTACTATCTGGAGGTATGAATAAATTTGCATTTTAAAAGACAAATTAAAACTTCTCCCTTTGACATGCCAAATACAAAAGCAACCCGCTTTAGCATTTTCCAGTGCTTTAATTCTTTGTAAACCAAAATATAAATCAATATTTGAGAAGGAAATGCATTAATGCAATTTTTAGTGCCTCCCTCCCAATTTCATAACAAGACCTAAAACAGAGTGTTTTTAAAAAGACAGCAATGTAACAGCATTCTGGAATGCAAGTTTCATGATAACCAATGAAACCTTTGTCCTTTGAGCTTTTGAAGTCCAATAGTACTGCAGCAGCATTTTCATTCTCCCCTCTCTGGGTGAGAATTTATCATGGAGCATTATTCACATTCCATGACATTATTAATGGAGGGTACACTGTATGAACTAAAATAACTAAAAATGAATAAAATACCTGGTTCATTAGTCATAGCAGACCACGTTAGATACATGGTATACAAGGTGATGATGGACGATTGTAACAAACCAGATCGAGGTTGAGACTCCTAAAAATATATCAACAATCTCTTCAATTTATTTTTACATATGCATATATACACACAATTACAAGTGTCTACCCCTTATTTAACTTCAATATTCCTTTTATAAACATACTCCATTCAGACAGAACACATACAGTCGGTGTCTGATTTTATAAGTTAATCTGTTACTTCTCACTGCTTTGTCTTCCACTGTTTTTCCATACACAAATCATCGGCACTTGTCAAAACTTGACCAAGGTTCGCCATGGGAGATTGGTCAGCAAGGTTAGATCTCATGGAATACAGGGAGAACTAGCCATTTGGATATAGAACTGGCTCAAAAAGGTAGAAGGCAGAGGGTGGTGGTGGAGGGTTGTTTTTCAGATTGGAGGCCTGTGACCAGATTGGAGTGCCACCAGGATCAGTGCAGGGTCCACTGCTTTTTCTCATTCACATAAATGATTTGGAAGGGAAGATAGGAGGTGTAGTTAGTAAGTTTGCAGATGACACCAAAATTGGAGGTATAATGGACAGCGAAGAAGGTAACCACTGATTACAACGGGATCTTGATCAGGTGGGCCAATAGGCTGAGGAGTGGCAGATGGAGTTTAATTTAGACAAATGCAAGGTGCTGCATTTTGGAAAAGCAAATCTCAGCAGGACTTATACACTTTAATGGTAAGGTCCTAGGATACTGAACAAGTGCATGTTCATAGCTCCTTGAAAGTAGAGTCGCAGGTAGATAGGATAGTGAAGGTGGCATTTGGTATGCTTCCCTTTATTGGTCAAGAGAATTGAGTAGAGGGGTTAGGAGGTCATGTTACAGCTGTACAAGTCATTGGTTAGGCCACTTTTGGAATATTGAGAGATTAATCTGGTCTCATTTTAATTGGAAAGATGTTGTGAAACTTGAAATGGGTTCAAAAAAGATTTACGAAGATGCTGCCAGGGTTGGAGGACTTGAGCTGTATGGACAGATTGAATAGGCTAGGGCTGTTTCCCTGGAATGTCGGAGGCTGAGGGGTGACCTTATAGAGGTTTATAAAATCATGAGGGGCATGGATAGGGTAAATAGACAAGGTATTTTCCCTGGGGTGGGAGAGTCAGATCTAGAGGGCATATGTTTAGGGTGAGAGGGGAAAGCTATAAAAGCCTAAGGGCAACTTCTTCATGCAGAGGGTGATGCCTGTGTGGAATGAGCTCGTAGAGGCTAGTATAATTGCAGCATTTAAAAGGCATCTGGATGGGTATATGAATAGCAAGGGTTTGGAGGGATATAGGCTGGGTGCTGACAGGTGGAACTAGATTGGATTGGGATATCTAGTTGGCATGGATGAGTTGGACCGAAGGGTCTGTTTCCATGCTGTACATCTCTATGACCTGTATCTGACTAATCCAGTTGAATTTTGTGGAAAGTCACTGACAGGATTTATAAGCAAATGTGTGCAGCTATTTTCTATTTCCATTACCAGAACATAATCGATAGGGAATTTGCACAAGATATTATCAAAAATGACAACCTTAACGTTGAATTAGTTTGGAGGTCAGAGAAAGTGTGGAGATAAAGGCACCATCCATTGATTGACATTGCCTGAATAGGAAAGGTGATGCTTCCCCCAGAATCTGTAATAAGGCCTCAGCTACTCAGCATATAAATAACCTGGAGGGTTTTGTTGCACAGGTGGTAATGACCCTACCTTTGTGCCAGGAGGCCTGAATTCAAATCTCAACTGCTCCCAGAGGTGTTTAATAGCCTATCTACAAATGATTTGTATGAAGGAACAGAATTTTTAAAAGAACTATCTGGCTCTAATTTAGGGGGCACATTAAGTTGTGCAGATACAAGTAGATGTTCAAAGTTTGGGAGAAGATTTGTAGCTCGGGCGCTCGTTGTTGTGGTTCTGTTCGCCGAGCTGAGACTTTGTCTTGCAAACGTTTCGTCCCCTGTCTAGGTGACATCCTCAGTGCTTGGGAGCCTCCTGTGAAGCGCTTCTGTGCTGCTTCCTCCGGCATTTATAGTGGCCTGTCTCTGCCGCTTCCGGTTGTCAACTCCCAAGCACTGAGGATGTCACCTAGACAGGGGACGAAACGTTGGCAAGACAAATTCCCAGCTCGGCAAACAGAACCACAACATACAAGTAGAGACGTACGGATTAAATAAGTGGGCAAAACCATAGAAGGTGATGTTCAATGTTGGAGAGAAATGAAGCTATTCATTTTGGATCTAAGAAAGCCATATAAGAATACTTACTTCTGGTATCATGCCTTTGGAACACCATAAGCCTTGGAGGGGCTATAGTGGGGATCCACCAGACAAATAACAAAGGCTAAAGGGTGCGTTGTATTCTCTCGCGTTAGAAAGTAATCAGAGTATTTAAAATTAAAAATCATGTGATAGTATGAAAAAAGTAGTTATTTCTTCTGGTGGTCAAATCCAGAACCAGCAACTCTAATCTAAAAATTAGTGTTAGGAAAGTTAGAAGTAAAATTCTATCCCCAAACAAATAAGTATGGAAATCTGAAATCCCCTTCATTCTAAAATGTAGTGGATTCTGGGTCAAATCATTTTTTTTCTGAAGTTGTAGGTGTTGAGTATCAATCGATATGAACAAATTGCAGATAGATTCCGATGTGGACATTAATCTAATATAATAGTATTAAAAGATGCAAGGAGCTAAACTCTATAGTTTCCTTAAACATTTGAAAGCGGTGCCAATGAACAAGCTAAAACTGTGCTGATTAAATACCTTCCTTGAACTCTATTTTTGACATGACTTTAATTTCTTTTTTATATGCAATAACCTATGTTAAAGCAGTAAATACAGTTAGAATCCAATCCCACAGGATTTACTTTGGCAAAACAAAATTAAATTATAAGATGGATTTTTCAATATGAGCTCTAAAATCTACATTAATTAGTCAAAGTTTTTGGGTCATACCTGTATCTTTGGGAGGATGGACATGACAGACGAAGCTATGCATAGCAGCATATTTAAGCTGATAAAGACCTTATTCTCAGTGCAGCCCTCAGGATGCGTGTAGTAACAAAAGAATAGGACAATAGCAACCAGGGATAGCAGGTAGTTCATGCCTGTGGCGGACAACAATGCTGTACAAAAGATAACGTCAGCTAATTAGTCTTTTGGATTCTTTAATAGTAATTTTAGCAAACTGCTTTCTTTCAAAAAAAAAAACAAAAATCACTATTTGCACCAATACTATTTGAGGATATACATACTCTTAATCATGAAGCGAAGGATACAGCACAGAGGTTGGATGGTAAAAGTGATACAAAGTTGATGAAGTTCAACAGGACCCAAATGGAAAGCAATGTTTTACCCCAACAAGTGAACAAATGCAGGAATTTCAGTATTCAACAACAACACTGAACTGTTTGTCACCCTAGCCTCACTTACTTAAAATCACCACTCTCGGTAGTTACTGTTCTTCAGTTTTTTTTCCCTCCTTACCTGCATACCAGCACCTCGAGTTGCCTTCTTCCATTTTTTCAACCCATGATTCATTCCAGGAGTGGGCAAAGTCAATGAGTAGGACCAGCTGGATTAAGATGAAACAAAACGCACCAGCCATTCCAACATAGAACCAGACTGTAAATAAACAAATAAAACAAGCTCAGAAATTGGTTTAACTTACATTCTATTTAAAGTATGAAAAAATACTATATTTTGAGCACATATCTGTGGAATGAATATTTAAAATGCTTTTTAATAATAATTATAAAATCATGGCTCACTAAACATGAACTTTAAACTAAAAATCAAACGCCCTCAAATGTGGTATACCTTAAAATGTACTCAGTAAAACTGAGCATCTTCTCACAAGGTCTGTTAGTTTATTTGGATGTTGCATAGAAAAAAAAATCACAACATTGGAAGTTAATAGTTAATACAAAGGGAACTTTGAATAATTGCAGCACAGAAGGAAGCTATTTGGTGGTTGAGTTCATACTGACTCTCTCCAAGGACGATTTAGCTTGTCCCATTCCTCAATCCTTTCTCCAAGGCCATAAGATACAGTGGCAGAATCATGCATCTGCTGCCCAAGTCCTCGGGTTGGAAAGCGCTATCTGAGGATCTTTGTTTACACAGTGCATTCCAGATCATAACCACGTACTGTGTTAAAATATTCTTTCTTTGTGGAACCTTTGGTCATTTGCCAAATGCTTTATGCCTGTGCCCTCAGATTCATGTACCTTCCGCCAATGGGAAAAACTTCTCCCCATCTACTCTGCCTGATGCCCTCAGGACTTTGAGAACGGCTGTCAGATCTTCTCTGAAAACACCACCAGTTTTTCCAATCTATCCACATAACGAATGCCTTCATCACCATCAGTGTTTGTAAATCGTCTCTGCACTTTCTCCACTACCTTCACATCGTGCCTAAAATGTGAAATCCTTACAACTGAGGCAGGATAATCCAGTTGAGGGTGAATCTCTTTTCTTACATAAAGGTTCATTAAATCTTGCTTGTATAAAGCTGTGAAACTTAAAGTCCTTTTTAATGAACTTCGCAACTTACCCCACCATCTTGAACAGTTGTGCACATATACCCTGCCTGGTCGTTCTGACACTACAATTTAACTAGAATTGTTGCTTTCAATTTAAAATGCCTTTCTTCACTTTTCCTAATAAGATGTATCAGATCACACATCTCTGCACTAAAATTCATCTGCCATTTGTCCACCCATTTTGATAGCATGTCTATAGCCAATGAACTTCATTACTGACCTCCTCATTGTGTACAATACTTCAAAATTTAGTCCATGAAAAAAAGTGTGTCCTATGCAGACAAGTCTTTAATATTGAATTACAATAATAGTAGTCCTGATACCAACCCTTAGGGGTCTGATTATTTTCACAGAAGCGGAAAAGATACAATCATTCACCATCACTCTGTTTCTGTCACTCAAATAACTTCACATCCTTTTATTCAACTTTGCTAGCAAGCCTATTATGTGGCACTTTGTCCAATACTATTTGGTAATCCAGATCGATGACATCACTGCCCTCATCAATCCTGTGTATTACTTTGACAAGAAACTCAAACAAGCTGTGTAAACAAGATTTGCCTTTTAAACGAATTGCGCTAGCTATCCGGAGATAATTCATTAAAGGAAAATGTTTCATCCAATGCCTTCATGTTCAGTGTCAACATCGAGGTCTTCTGGGTCAGGTACAGCAAATCTGATCCTACTTTTAGTCAATCTCAGTTCAGTAACTTAATAATAAAAGAAAAAATCATATTCATTACCTTTACTGACCTTGCATACATCCTTTTCTATGTTGCTATGCACTATGCGAAACAGCATGTGCCTTCAACATTGGGTCTACTCATTTTCACTTGAACCAAAGATATTCATTATGATAGTGCTGCATTCGTGTAATATTGTAATGATCTCTAGATTTAGTTCATATGGATATACAAAAAGGTAAAAAAATCAAAATCAAGATGCTTAGTCTAAGGATGCTTTAAAAATCTCAACAGTCATGAACTAGCAGCATTTTTGTTGCTTGTCTTGTACAAACCTGTTGTAAAGGGTCCTTCTGGAATGAAGAAAGCACCCACTGTTATGGCAACCATGGTGGCAAATTTAAAAAACCAAAATCTAAAAGAAAACAAACAGCTGATTATGTCACCATCCAAAACAGTTGATGCCACAAGTATAGGACAATCATTTGTCCTGTCATTACTACAGCAGAAAGTGAACAGTAGGGAGGAGAAATGGATTTTAACATGTTCATTTCATACATTGTGTCCCTGATCAACATGCTCATTCCATTCAATTACAAGAAGTCCCCGATTTACAAACATCTGACTTACAAACGTTCATAGTTACGAATGCGATCCCATACAGACAATGTGCTTTTAAAGATTCAACATTTCCTGAACTTATGAACAGTTAATTTACATTACCCTGCATGGTGTTCCAATTTACATACAAATCGACTTGCGAACGGACTCAAGAATAGAAAACATTCACAACATAGGGACTGCCTCTATGCATTTTTTTTTAGAATATGCAAGTACATTTTTGTAATAAAAGCATGACAATATTAATTGCAACTGAGGACAGGAAGATATACGATTCAGAAGTTAACAGTACATCCTGATCTTTAATTATTGCTGCACTTTTTAATAATTACATCCTACTATTTACTCAGTTTGAAAATTGTCAAAACCTGCCATTCTATGAATTTTCAAAGAGATTTGACCAATTACTGGAGAGATTATAGTTCTGCCCCTCTGCCCATTTGGCCCAAATGTAAACTAGGCAAGTCATTAATGAAGTTCTATTCTAGGGAACTTGGAGTAATCCTTAAGACTTCTATAATGTCAAAGGTATAGCTACAAATGCACGTGCACTTCCTTGACAAACTTACAAAAGAAAGAATGCCTCAGACAAGGCAATAGGTCACTAAGTCTTGCAACAACTGCTGTGGTCATATTACCCCTTGGCTCCTAGTTCCCAAGAAATGAAGGGAGATATAAAACAATGGGAGGAAACCCAGAGAAAAGCCAAAAGACTGGTAAGTATTGCAGGAGGTATCAACTATAATGAAAAACCAAAGAACCTTAGGCATTTCAGAATGGAAAGGAGACATTTAATGTGGAATATCTTACAGAATCTTTCATTAAAGTGCAAAGGAAAAATGGCCACCAAATCAAACAAAATTGTAAGGAGTAACTAAAAATAGTCAAAAATGACAGTTTTAAGGAAAGGAAGATGGAGAGTTGCAAAGTAGAAGGAAAAGAAGGGGACAAAGCATACAGTGCAAGAGGGGAAGCTTGTGCATTTATTGTGTTAATCTATTAATCTCCATTATTCAATCAAAACTGAATACAAATTAAGCTTCAACGATATTTCCAATGCCAACGATGTGGAGAGTGAATACTCATTATTCTAAATTACCATTTACTAAACTATTTGCAGATAAAGTATAGTGGCAATGGGCACAGCTTAGGAACAGATCATTACTTTTTTCTGCTGCCATGATATAGGAGGACAACTAATATATTTCATAACAAATCTAAAATAAATACTGTAACATTTTGGATCAAGAGAAACATAAAACAGAAATAACATTATCTCCCATCACATGACTAATGGGCCAACAAAACAGCTGACCACCCAATTGTTGCATGAAATTAAATTGCTAATGACCAAGTCACTGAAGTAAGCACTGGCTTAGAGTCTGCAAAGCCCCTTTTTAAGATAGGAATTTTAAAGATTACCCATTGTGGACTGCAGCCCTTGGGTCTTGACTGCTCTTCACTTTAATCATCAACAGGGAAAAGAGGAGGAAGAACATTGCCATGCCAAAGCAAACCCGGTAAACAGCCTTATATCCAACCAACACATCACAGTTCACTTGTCCATGGACTCCAGGAATGGGGGTGTCTAGTCCACCATCACAAAATCCTGGTATCTACAGAGGGAAGAGGCAGCAAAAATGAAAGGATTTAGGCTTGTTTCATTCACACAGATGTAGGAGCTTTTTTTTTAAAGTACATTTTCTTCCACACATAGCTAGAAACAAATTTCTAGTATGAAAATCATTCTCCAGAATTATGAAGATGATAAGAGTCAGTCCTACAGCACAGAGACAGGCCCTTCAGGCAAAACTGGTCCATGCCGACCAAAATGTCCATCCACGCTAACCCCATTTCTCTGCACTTGGCTCATATCCTTTTAAACCTACCCTACCCATGCATTTGTCCAAATACCATTTAAATGTTGTTAATGTACCCACATCAACCACTTCCGCTGGCAGCTCATTCCATATGCATACCACCCTCTGTGTAGAGATCTTACCCCTCAGGTTTCCTTTTATTCTTTCCCCCCTTACCTTAAACTGATGTCCTCTAGTCCTTGATTCCCCAACCCAACCTTGGGTGTTCATTCAAATAAGAGCTCTGAAAAGAGAACTGTTTCAATCAACACTCTGGAAATTCATGCAAGGGGTCACCCTTTGAATAAATGGAATCATATGAAGATATTTGACATTACATTAAGGGAGACAATGGTGTGTTGGTCACGTCACTGGACTTGTAATCCCAGCTAATGTTCTGGTGACAAGGATTCAAATTCCAACATGGCCAAATGGTGAAATTTGAATTAAATGAAAACCTCAAATAAAAAGCAAGTTAATGGCAAAAATCCTTCTATTTCAATAGCATCCTTTAGGAAAGGAACACTGCCATCGTTACCTGATCTGGCCTAAATGTGATTCCTAACCCACAGCGATACAGTTAACTCTTAACAGCCATCTGAGCAATCAGGGATTGGCAATAAATGCTAACCTAGCAGCAATACCAATATTCCATGGACAATTTTTTAAAAAATTCTCTAGGTAAACCCGCTCTCCATCGGAGCGTAAATTGTACAAAATACTGAACTAGAACAAAGCAAAACAAATGAAATGAAAATTGTTGCTTTTGTCTTCCAAGTATAAGCAAGCAATCCCATGTCATTCACAGAATTCCTACAATGTGGAACCAAGCTATTTGGCCCATCAATTTTACACTGGCCCTCCGAAAAGCACCTCACATAGACCCACCACTCCTATCCCAGCCCTGTAACCCTGCATTATCCCATGGCCAATTCATCTAACCTGCACATCTTTGGACTGAGAGAGGAAACCAGAGCACCCAGAGAAAATCCATGCAGACACGGAGAAAATGTGCAAACTCCACACAGCCACCGTATTACCCAATATACTACCATTATAACTCTTCACTGAATGCATAACAAATGGCGCACTCATTAAAGTTGAGACTGGCATTAGAGTAAACATATCTTGGAGGTTTGTGGGAACTGGCAGCACAAGGCTTATGGATGGACAAAATTTGATACAAATTAGGACATGGATGGACAGATGTGGATGACCTCAAACATTTATGGAGAGCAGCACAAGGGAGTGCTGTAGAATTTAGAGGTACTAAAAGGTAAAAATGAGGTTTCAGCAATAAAATAGTCAAGGCAGGGACAAAGTTGAGTTATGTTATGGAGGTGCTGTTAGTGATGACACAAATTTGTGATTGGAAGCTCATCTTCGATTCAAAATCAACACCAAGTTCAGGAAAGCTCTGGATCAGCCAGTTATTAGGGAAAGTGATGGAGTTTGTGAGCAGGGAACAGATTTTGGTGTGGATTTAAGGAAATACCATTATTTATTTGGAGGAGATTTCTACTCACCCAGTAGTGAATGCTGTACGAGCATCTTCTTATGGCATAGAGGTACTGGAGAAGTTTGGAGAGAAGGTGATGAGAATAAAGTTGAACATCATTAGTGTTCCTGTGAAAACTGATGTTCTGTTACTGGATGGTATTATCAAGGGGCATCACGTGAATGAGAAATAGGAAGGAGCCAAAGACAGATCCTTGGGGCATGGAGGTAATTCTGCAGGAATGGGAACTGCAGCTGTGGATTGCAATTCCATGATTAAGATGAGATAGACAGATAATGGTTTACCCTCGGGTGTGGAGTTTGTGAATTCTCCCTGTGTCTGCGTAAGTTTCCTCCAACTGCTCCGCTTTCCCCCCACAGTGTAAAGGTGTGCCGGTTAGGTGGGTGGGCCATGCTAAATTGTCCATAGTGTCCAGGGATGTAGAGGCTAGGTGGGTTAGCCATAGAAAATGTAGGGTGATAAGGTAAGAAGTGGGTCTGGGTAGGATGCTTTTCAGAGCATCAGTGTGGATTCAATGGACTGAATGACCTGCACACACCCGACAGGGATTCTATTCGAGAGAAGAACAGAAGCAAACAAATAGTCCCCCAAATTAACAACAATGAGTCAGAGATGTACAGCATGGAAACAGACCCTTCGGTCCAACTCGTCCATGCTGACCAGATATCCCAACCCAATCTAGTTCCACCTGCCAGCACTTGGCCCATATCCCTCCAAACCCTTGCTATTCATATACCCATCCAAATGCCTTTTAAATGTTGCAATTGTACCAGCCTCCACCACATCCTCTGGCAGCTCATTCCATACACGTACCACCCTCTGCGTGAAAAATTTGCCCCTTAGGACTCTTTTATATATTTCCCCTCTCACCCTAAACCTATGCCCTCTAGTTCTGGACTCCCCCCATCCCAGGGAAAAGACTTTGTCTATTTATCCTATCCATAATAGAAAGGTGTTGGAAGTGGATCAAGTAACTAACTGTGTCAAAGACTTTAGGCTGGTCGAAAAAGACAAAGATAGTTTACCGTTGTCATCACATCGAATGCCATTTGTGACTCTGAACAATATTGTGATGCTCCGAATCTCTGCCCAGCTTTCTCAGAACTTGGTTTCAATCTTTCTAATCAGACTTCTGAGTCTGCTGCAGCAGATATTATCAAAGACTTTGGCTAGAAATAAAAAGGTTAGAGCTGGGGCAGTATTTTGCTAGCATTTGGGGTTAAGAATTGTCTCTTTCAGGTAATGACATCTGACTTGTTTTATTGCTTCATGTAGGTGAATGTTACTGGCTAGGCCAGCATTTGTTGCCATCCCAAATGGCCCAGGCAGCAGTTAAGAATCAGCCATATTGTTGTGGGTCTGAAGTCACATGTAGGCCAGAGAGTGGAGGATGGCAGATTTCCTTCCAAGGACACTTAGTGAATCAGATGGGTTTTTATAACAATTAACAATAGTTACATCGTTACCATTCAGCTAGCTTTTTACTGAATTTGAATTTCGCTATCTGTCATGGTGGAATTTGAATCCATTTCCCCAGAACATGACCAGTAATTCAGAACCCAAGGGTAAAGTGACATTACCATTACTCCACTACATCCTGTAACATGAAGGTGAAGGTTTGAAGGAGGAACAAAACCAGTGGACAGAGAATCAGTAACCATGCCAACTACTATGGGAGATAAGAAGGGAATTTGGTTGATCAGTAGTTTTGCAGGTATTGAGTCGTAGGCAAAGTTAATGCAGAGGAGACATGAGGGGAGCCGATAGGAGAGAAACTAAAACGCAGGAATTAAGACAGAAAGTGACTATAAAAATTCCATGGCCGCCTCAAACTTGTTATTGGAGGAAACAGGACAGAGGTCTAAGAAGACAACTTACAGGCAGGAAATCTGAAGACCTTAACCATGCTAGACCGGGATGGCATGCCCAGAACAACATATGGTTATTTTTAAACACTCTCAAAAAAGTGTGTAAAAGCCACAGAAAATGAGAATGCCAAATTGCACTCTTAGAGAATCTGAGCTGCTTATGCTGTAGACTTGCTGGGATCCCTGACTGCCAGAGAACAAATAACAAGAAACTACTAAGAATTCCTGATGAAGGGCCTTTGCCCAAAACGTTGATTTCCCTGCTCCTCAGATGCTGCCTGACTTGCTGTGCTTTTCCAGCACCACTCTGATCCAAAATACTAAGAATGCAGACAAGACATTCACTAAAAGTCTAATGGAGATAGCCAGATCAAGGATTAGAGTGGCATCTTGTGCTTATGCCCAGCCAAACATCCTGTCTCATCTAATTCCTATCACTATAAGCCCCTAATTCCTTCTCTCTCAATGTATACCTTAGATGCATTGTTACAATTGACCTCAACTTCCCTTTGTAGCAAGTTCCACATTTTCACCAGTCTCTGGGGAAAGAAATTTCTTCTACATTCCCTACATCTAAAATATAAAGACGGATGTGTGCCTTGCACTTTTAGGTCAGGTTACACAAACAAGTGGAGCATACTGCTAACAGATACAAAACCTTCTTGAGCTGCTCTTCCATTCCCGGCATTAACATAATACAAGCCACTCCCACTCCAAGCAGCAGAAAGAATGCGAAGATCAAACGAGTCACTGTTGAATTCTTCCCACTTGGGCAGCATCCACAGAGAAGACATGGTGCACTGCCACATAAACACGGGATCTGTAAAGATCAAGTAAAGAACCAATTAATCCATACAGACAGACCAGGAAAATATGCAACTGGTGTTGAATAATGCTTTGTTATTACTTGCAAGCTTTAACACTCACTGAAGAGAATAACTGGACGTAAAATAATTAATCCTGCACTGTAATTACAAGCAAGAACTTGCATGGCTTTTACTCATTCATTAAATATTCTTCCTTTCTTTCAGGAAGAATATATACATCTGATCATTCTCAAATGTTACTGCAATAAACGTAGATAATCATCTGTCACTATAAACATTGAGGTTTAAAAACAATCAGTTCATTTGGTGAAAGATACAGGCAACAAGGGGAATTAATACCAATATCAAGTCATATCCCACATAGCAATTAATGCCTCAAACTGAGCTCGCAAATCTGCAATGGTTTGTGCTGCTAAAGGAAATTAAAGATGCAGATCAGAAAGAGGAAAGAAATCTGTCCAGAATAAAGTGCGGCAAGTAGAATCTGAATAGATTTAAAAAGTTGATTAATTGTTGTAAACTAAAATGAATGATGTGGAAACATAAAAGGAAAATAGAAAAAAAGTGAACAGCACTCCCAGAAAGCTGGAACAAATGAGCTGGATCAAAAGGACCTAATTAATGACATAGGAAGAGAAGCCTGACTTTGAAACTTTTAAAAGTATTCTAAATGCCACTATGAAATGTCCAAAGTAAAAGATTCTGCATGCACAAAAAATCAGGCCAACTTTGCATTGGTATTATGCCACAACTTTTCCACCCGAACATCTTGATCACACCAATGCCGGAATTGTAGAATAACTCAGTGCACACTGGCATAAATTCAAGCAAGACCACCTTCAATAAATCATAATTACTGCCCAATTTTCACCATCCCCATTTCAGCAACTTTGCCAGAGGTCATCAGAAAACTTGCTCCAGCACCTAGTAGTTCTAATTTTCTCAGGGGGACTTTGGGAATGTCTACCATTCACAGTTCCCATAGGCAGCCAAACACTCAAATGGACAACTGTCTCCACTGCGATCAGGATTTGCAGAACCTCCCGACTCCACAACCTGGAGTGTGCAAAGTAGATCAGACAAAAGCAAATGGGTTTTTTTTGTACATTTCTTTTGGATAGTTAGGGCATCCCTCTGTACAGCTGAGATACCTCTGCAGGCAAGGTCCCAGACCCCAGGGTGGAAGCATTAGTGATCCTTTTTGGGTGTGGCTGTGCACGGGGTGGGGGGTGGGGGGTGGGGGAGTGGCAGCGTGTGGATGCAGGGGTGTGGTTGTGTGTGTGTGTGGACGTGGGTTGGTATGAAGAGAGCGCAAGAACAGATACCCTTTTGGCAGGGTGGTCTTTGGGATTGTTAACTGTGTTTGGGCTAGTATCCATTAGGTACATTGGATCGGTCCCATTCGTCAGACTGGTCCAGAAATGTCAACAAGTGTCGAGGCACATCAACACATGTTGATATGCCTCGATGGTGCTTTATTGAGAAAAGCACCATCATTCTTAAAAGTGTAGCATGCAATATAGAACTTTTAGGAAACAGAACTACATTTTCTGGTTTTTTTGCATTGTTAATTGTGGATACTCAATGAGTTAACTTGTAAGTGAAGTAGAAAATGGGGACTTGGGGAAAAGGGCACTACTTTGGTCTGGGGGTACAACAGAGCATGACATAGAGAACATGAGGTTAGAGTTGGCATAGGTGGGGAATGGAGAATGTGTGAGGTGACAGAGAATGAGCCAGATAGGAGGGCTGAGGAATGGAGGAGTGTTTTATAGTTGTCCCTCTTTGCGAGATAAAGTGCCCCTGGATCATCTCCGCTGGTTCGAGACCCACTAGTCAGAAGAAACATCTTAGCTATATCTAAACTGTCACCTCATTGCAAGTTTCAATGAAGTCATCTCCCATTCCTCAAAACTCTAGGGAACCCAGACTCCGTCTCCTCATAAGACAGTCCCACTATTCCAGGAATTAATCTAGTAAACCTTTACACTGGGGCTACAAGGGCCATGGGATGTTTGAAGGTAGATAAATTGAGAGGAGCCATAGGAGAGTGGGAATAGAGATATATAGTTAGTCATGGGTTGGAATGAATGAGCTATTGAGAGATGAGGGCAGTGAGATGGTGAGAGCAGGAGGAACCGTTTATGTTTTAATTGTTATTTTTAGACTCGGACATGGTGTTGGGGCTCACAGCAGGCTTTCCACCCATTCTGTCTCAGGAATTGGAGCATCCTCTGCTCTTCCAAATTACTGGCCTGACTCCCATTCCTGTCCTTCCTCATCCAGGACCAAAAATGAGAAGTGCAGGCAGCCATTTTAAAAGCAGATTTCTCCTTCCTCTGTGCATCAAGCCCAGAAGTGAAAATCAGGGCTTTAAATTTCTAATACATTTTTACTTCGTTTGTTTTATATCGAATGCTTCAGCTAATTCTGCTCGATATTTTGTTGGAAACAAAAGCAAAGTAAACAGAATAAGCAGCTGGCTTCAGAAACTGTAGGCTATGCCCTAGTAGTCTGATGTGACTTTCCCCTCCAGGTTGTATTTTACCTGATGCAACAATACTTACATTATCTCCCAAAACTGGCTGCAGATATTGTCAAATTGAAAAATCCAACAATCCATTTACAGGTACACCAATGTCTGGGATAACATTAAGAGATTACAGCTGAAGAGCATGCTTCTAGTAACACATCAGGCTTTAAGTGATCCTAGTTAAAATGCCGGAGTGTAAGACTCAGAGTAATAGAGATGTACAGCATGGAAACTGACCCTTTGGTCCAACTCCTCTAGAGTTTTGAGGAATGGGAGATATCCCAACCCAATCTAGTCCCACCTGCCAGCACCCGGCCCATATCCCTCCAAACCCTTCCTATTCATGTACACATCCAAATGCCTCTTAAATGTTGCAATCAGGTCACATGCCCTTATAAGTAATGAATCATGAACAATTCTCTTTAAGGAAAACTGACATACCAACTGTGAATTTAACATAATCTACTGAGATTGTTTAAAAGAACTAATACCCTTAGGTCTGCATTTGATCAAAGGTCTAATTGAAAGGTGTTTTTTCTAAATTAACCAATTCAGTGAAATTGATTAAATTTATTGGATGGATTGGAGACTGTCCTAACAACAGAAAGCAGATGTGAAATGATATTAACTAGGCTGTGTCTGTGGGAAGTTAGTGGCAGAGACTTATTTGGAGTTTACTGGTAGTCACATTCATACCCCAATGTAATTTGGAATTAAGGCATTTCTTGTAGTTTAACTCCGGAACACAAGAATTTTAATTCATTAGCAGTAATTATATTTTGAAAAACTGGGCAAGGTCTATGGTACAGCTAATACAGGCAGAGTGCAACATGGATCAAGGTGGAACAATGAACTGTGGAAAAAGGCACACACAACATACCTAGACAAAGAATGGGCATTACTTTTTAAATAAACCAACAGGTAATGAACACAGAAGCTAAATACAGGAAATAAACATACGAGCTAATATCAGTGGAGAAAAATAAATAGCTTTCCTTGAACACAATAAATAATACTTTAAATGAAGAAAAAGGAAAGCATGATACAACTTCAAATAAGTTAATTTACTGCATGCAGTAAGCCAGTCAATATTCACCCACAGAAATTAAGCAGATTTTTTCTTTAGTTGTAGTGAATGCAGAAAAATTAGTCAGTACAAGGCAGTGCCATAGAATGGGAGAATGTGGTCACTCAAGAACATAATACATCATTGATCCTTTCATGGTTGTCAAGTGGAAGAATGGGAAATGTCAGTGACTTCCTCAGAGGGAAGGAAAATACTTCAAAAGTAAAGAAAATAAAAAAAAACATGAGTTAATCTGCTGCTACCTCTCAGCTAGCTCAAGAATTCAAAGTGTTTGAGGTATACCACAGGTATATCACCTGGTCAGACAATACATTAGTGTGCACAACCTGTACAGGGGGAGATGAAAGAAAAGCCAATAGGATGCAAGAAGTGTTCTAATGGCATTATCACAGTAAGCATCATATAAGGCCATGCTAAATGAGCTTCTAATGGATGTATTTAAAGCACTATCGTCTATAGCATCTGATTTATTGCTACCCACTTAATTAACTAGCCACCATTCTCAGAATGGAAGGAGTTTTGATGTTGCGGAAGAGTAGGGGAATCAAAGATATATGGGTCTAAGTCAGGTTTAGAAAGGGATTTTAAAACATTTGTGTAATTCTACATTTGAGCACCAGAGAATTGCCTATAAAACAAAGTAGTAAAGGTGAGCATTTGTAAAACATACAAAAAAAACAAATAAGGAGCAGAATTTCAAATTCCACATTCTCACCAACCCACAACAATCCTGGATTGCCCTGGCTAACAAGAAACGTATCCATCTATCCACCTGTCTTTAAAAAAATTGTTCAATGATGCGCCTGCAGACACAGAGTCCCAAAGTCACGCAACCTTCTGAGAGGAAAAAATAATTCTCATCTCAGTACTAGTCCTGGATTGACCCATAACAGTAAATATCCTTTCCACATCCATCTTGGCAGAACCATTCAAGATCTTATACACTCCACTGAGTTACTCTTCACTCTTCTGATCTCCAATAAAAACAAGGCCCACCAACCTAACCTAACCTCACAGTACAAACTCCTCATTCCAGATATCCAAGTAACCTCCTCTGAATTGCCTCCAATGCATTACACCTTACCTCAGAAAAGGAGACCACAACTACGGTGTTCAAGGTGTGGTTTCACCAATGCCTTATACAAGTATGACATCCTTAATTCTATGTTCTATTCCTCTCATAATAAACAACAGCATCCCTTTTAACTTTCCGATTATATGCTGTACCTGCATAGTAACATTTTGTGACACATTCACCAGAACAGCTAAATTCCACTGCATCTTGGAATTTTGCAGTCATCCTCTTGTTAATACTCTGCTTTAAAAAAAAAATTATTTCCTGACAACTTCAGGTTTTTCCCATTTTATACTCCATCCTGCAGATTTTTTGCCAACTCACTCAACCAATCTATATTCTGCAACTTCCTTATGTCTTCTTCACAACATACTTACCTATCTTGGTCTTGTCTGTGAACTTAGCCCCAATGCCTTTGTTCCCTTTTGTAAAACGTTGAGGCCCCGACCCAAACCTGGACTCCACTCGTTACATCCTGCTAATCAGAGAAAGATGCATTTTGTGTGTAATTTTGTTTTCTGCTAGCCAATCTTCTTTCAATTGCAATACATGACCACCTTGATCATAAGCTTTTATTTTCCGCAATATGCGTTGTGGTTGTGTCTTACCAACACCTCCTAGAAGTCCAGGTATGGTTTTTTAACCTGCTCCCCTTTATTGCAATGCATGTTGCTCCTTCAAAGAATTTGAATGGATTGTTAAAACATGCTTTCGATTTGACAAAACCATACTGATATTTTCCAATTACCATGAGCTGTTTTAAGGGCACCACTGTTTTAATGACAACATTTTATTTTATTTCTCTGACCAGTGTACAAATAAGAAACTACCCCAAGTAGCATGACTACCTCCTGATACAAAGAATAACTTTTCTCTTCCCTGACATGTTGTAATGTCTGCAGTTCAGCCTCCATCGCAAACAACAGGCCTAAGCTGCTCAAACTTCAAAACCTTGACTGAAGATGGGATCCAAGAGCTCCCACATGTTGCAGCCTTGACACATCAGCTTGATCTGCCATCCTTAATGAGTCTGAATTTTATTTTTCACTTATGTTGCATTTTAAATATTATCTTTACCATGAATTTGTTGGCGATGCTAAAATCTAAGAATCGAAAAGATTTTCATCACTTACCAGGGATTTCCTCAAATAGCTCTTTTCTCTAATAGCAGAAAAACTAATTCTGATAAACAGATTTGTTTTTGTTTGTCTACTTGCTCTGGGGTCCTCACCTGACCTCCTCCTCTCAGTGATGCTGACTGCCTGCCTGAAGAACCTCACTTGCTCTGCTCCATAAATGCATTTGTGAGATGTCCTAAACTATCGAACTGAAGAAAGGCTACTAATGTTTTTAAAGACATACAATGCAGGTTCACTCATATGTTTCTTGGTACAAACACACTACAGCACATTTATATTTTTCTATATAGTTTCTGTGGTGATATATCAAGCATATTTAAAATTGTGAAAGGATTGAGCAAGATAGATAAACTTTCTTGAAAGCATCATATATATCAGCACTTAAGTCAACTTTTCAATCCTCGGAAAATCCATTAAACAACAGGGCTCAAACTCAAAAACCAAGTACAAAAGTGAAACATGGTATGGGTGACCACCATTTTGAAACGTCAACTGCTTTTGGCACAAAGACCAGAAATGCTTTAAATTTCCAAGCACCTTCACAACAGCCTACATTTTTGTAAGTAAAACATGCATTTGTGGAGAGAAAAATTAAGGCCAACTATTAATGCAAATATAACAATTCATTGGTTCAAAACTAGTTCAAATTATATACAAAATAACATGTAAAAACATGACTTTTGGAGCCAGAAGAATGAGATTGTTTTTACGCTCAGTTGCTTATACAATGGTTTTATAGTCAGTCAATCATGAAAGGTCACAGACTGAATACAAGAGATTTAGAACAAGAAAATAATACAGAAATATCTTTACACCAAGAGTTGCAAGACTGTGAAATTTGTTTCTAGTATTTGTAATTATGACAGGAAGTATGTCAAAATTCAAGATTCGGTTGAATTGGTGATTGAAGGTACATAATAGAACAATAAATGAATGTTGTTAAGATTTCTTTGGTGAGGTGTAAACACACTGACGCAACACTTTGAAGCAACACATTGATTGGGCCAAATTACTTTTTTTGTATTGTAACGTCAATGCATTTCTAATGTTACCAATCGTTTATAGAATATAATCACTCACCGAAGAGGAATGTTACTCACTCACAAATAGACTAAGGGCTATACCAAAGAATAATGGTTTCCCCACCAACCAGAGTGTCAAGTGAAAGACGAAAAAACAGTTTGCCTAAATCCAAAAGAATCTTTCACAGTCTCGGCAATCACAAATCAATGATTTTCATTTCTCCCTCAATACAGTGAGGCGCAACATGACTACTGCCACTATTAAAGTTGCACTAGTCCTAATCAAAGTCTTTTTTTTCAAATATAAGTAATAACCAGAACTGGGAAGGACATTAATGCAATGGACAGAGCACACTCGATCAAAAGTGTTTACAGGTAAGAAAATGAATTCAATCCTTTCCAGAAAAACATCAATTTATTTCTAAAATTGTCCTAAGCCTTTTGTTTTCTTTGCTCGCTAGAGGTCTATTTCATATCTTAATCTGTGTTTAACGAAACATTTCCTTCTTTTAGTCTCAAACTGACCTTGTATTAATCTCTTGTTGCAATGTAATTTAAATTACTCTCTCAGGTATATGTTTTCATTTTTTACATATGCACATGGATATTTCTAATACAAAGTCACACAAGTTTATTTCAATCACAACCATCTTTTAGCAACAGCCTCTCGAGTTTAACACAATATTCAATGGATTACTTTATATTTGGCTAATCACAAAGCTATTACAGCATTTAAAAAAATCCTTTGTTCCATTGTATCCAAGCTGGTCATCAAGCATCAATTCTAATCCCATTTTCTAACTTCATATATTATGGCGATTAAAGTGCTCATCTATATATTTAAACGTCTTAAGAGTTCCTGCACCTACCATCCCTTTAGGCAACAAATTCCAGATACCTACCACCCTCTGGATGAAAAAAAAATCTTTCCCTCAAATGCCCTGTAAACCTTCTGTGCTTTACCTTAAAACTCTGCCCTGGTTATTGCCCCCTCTAAGACAAAAGGTTTCTATCTATCTTTCTAATTACCGATGTGTTACCCCCCCTCCCCATTATTTTGTATACCTCAGTTAGGTCTCTCAGCATTCTCTGACCTAAGGAAAATCATCCAATCATATCTAGTCTCTTAGATATTTTGAGATATCTCCCTTAGAGAATTTATATCTCATGGTCACCAACATTTTTTTTTAAATACACCCTGTGTGACTCCCAAATAATTGTACAACTTCTCAAGCTCTCCCACCTCCCCCCAACACTTAGTTATTTTCCTTATATAAATCACTAGGTTTATTTAGCATTGTCTATTATGGGATTAGTTTCTTTTCTTTTTAAAATTCAAATCCTAACCAATACAAATGATGGACTGATCTGCCTAGGGCTGGGACATACTGTGCCTTGGGCAGCAACTTTATCACTCCTTTACTTCAACCTACACGTCTCTTTTTGTCTTAGGTGATAGAATGCATTTTATTTCACAACATTGTTAATCTTCTTGCTATCACCCCAAGATTATCAGAAATCTTGAAATCAAGGAGTGGATGAGTTTTGGGAGCTTTATGGGAAGAAAGTACGTAAAGGATTATTTTCTTGGAAATTAGTATTTGAGCAGAATATAAGTTTTTATTTGTCAAAAAGTCTATTGTATAGTCAAATAAACATACTCACTTGAGAAATAAGTTTAACCATATTGAAGATGTTCTGATTGGTTATTAACTTTACTTAGAAAAGTTGGTATTACTCAAAGCATTGAACCAAGTTTTATTTTATTATTTTCAACAATTGGGTCAACCTTATACTGTATAATTCTGAAATAATTTATTTTGTGCTGTCTATTATAGATGAGTCCTATATGATGCACTGGATATAGTCAAAGTTGGATAAGCTATGAATACTTTGTTATAACCTAAGTAGTCATTAGTTCGTGAGAAGCCTGGCTTACAATTGGAGCATTGATGATGTGCAAAATCACATTAAATGTTATTGCATCTGATAAATTGTTTCATGTGCTTGCATTATCAAGAAAAACTGCTGTAACTGTACAAAATTAAGGATCACTCCCTTCTGCCATTTTAACCTAAGCAGTATTTTTCTGTCAGAGACAAAAGCCATACATCTCCAACAGCCCCAGGCAGCTCCCATCGATTGGGTGCAACAATATTTCACGTGATTTATGGATGTAGTTAAAAGGAAATCAACTAGCGGTCTTTAATACAGGCTCTAACTGGACAGCATCCCTCTTCAAAAACCCAGAGCAATCTATACCCCAACAAACTGGCAGCTAGAGATATGTTGCTGCAAATATTACAGTGGCTACAGCGACTCAGTTGGAGTATAAAGTCAAATTATATATTTTTTAAAAACAACAAAATATCATTCCCATTCCCTGTCAATGAAGAGGCGTCTTGCGGCAATCCATTACTGCCCACGCTTCACTGTTTTCACTTATTTATTGCGGATAGGTATGTGTTTACAGTTGTTAAAGGCTGTATACACTCAAAATTCCACCCTTCAGCTTTCTCCACAATTTGTCTACAGTGGGGTGTGTGAGTGTGTTAGAGGGGTGGGTTAATTTAGAGATTGGTTCGATATTTGGGTCACTTCCACGCACTTGCCCTGACCAACTTTCAGGGGGTTTTTGTTTAAACCACTGAAAGGATTCAGAAGGCTGCCTGGGCTTTTACATAATCGGATCGATACTGTCAGCTATTTAAAGGCCCCTGAGATGTCCAGCATGACTCAGATCTTCAGTATCACAAGTCAGTGACATCACCGGCTCTGCATAAGCAATACGTCTAAAATAAAACTGACTGGGGTTCAAACCGACAAGGTTTAAATTTAAAGAGAAATCCTGCAACCACCAGCACGCACCCCCACCCAAAAGCTGCCAGTCGAAATACAAAGAGAAAAAGCAGCGAGGATTTGCATCATCCTCTTTGTTATCTACTCTGTTTTTGGCCGTGAAATCATAGATGCAACCGGCGCATTCTTTCATAGCAATCCTAGAGCGGTTTAGGAACAACACTTCGGTGAGGTTCAGTGCGCACCGCTGCCCTGAAGCTGTACACCTACCCAGCTGGCTAAAGAACAAGCTCCAAGCGCAGCTCCCATCACCGCTGCTGCTCCGGCTCCGGCTCCTCACACTGGGACAGAACTGTCTGACAGTGACTGACAACTTGTTTACACCCGCACAGCTTCCGCTTTCACTCTCACCTCCCCCCAACCCATTTGGAAAGCACAGCCCCTTCCGGAACCAGGCCAGACTCGGCAGCAAGCTGGTGTTTGACATCTTTATTCCCAAAATATATTTCCTTCCTTAATGCAAGCACCCGTAGGTGCTTCGCTGGTTTTAAAAATTATTTCAGTGCTAGCTGTTGATAACTATAGCACTGATTCAATTTCCACAATACAGCATTTCAGTGTCTCCAAAGCCCTCCCCTACCGTATGGATCCTCTTCAATTATAAATTCTCATTCCATAATAAATTCCTCCATGACTCTTCCCACAATTTCCTGAGCTCTGTATTTAGATGAAGATGAATCATTGCATGTTAAGACAGTTGCATGTTCCTCCTGCAGAATGTGGCAGGTGAGAGACACTTCACATGTCTCTGGCGACTACATCCACGGGAAGTGCACCCAACTCCAGCTCCTAAAAAAACCGAGTTAGGGAATTGGAGCTGAAGCGGGATGAACCACGGATCATCTGGGAGGCTGAGGGGGAAATTGAGAGGAAGGTGGTCACTCCCCAGATACAGGATAAGGACAGCTGGGTTACTATCAGGGGGAGGATCAGAGCAGGGATCCCCTGTGGCTGTCCCCCTCAGCAATAAGTATACTGATTTGGATACTGCTGGTGAGGACGGCGTACCAGGGGAAAGCCATAGTTGTCAGGTCTCTGGCACTGTGGCTCAGAAGGGAAGGGGGAGAAATAGAAAAGCGCTTGTGGCAGGGGACTCAATAGTTAGAGGGATTGACAGGAGATTTTATGGTCAGGAAGGGGACTCGCAGAAGGTATGTTGCCTCCCTGGTGCCAGGGTCCAGGCTGTAGCCAATCGGGTTTACAAGATTCTGAAGGGGGAGGGTGAATAGCCAGAAATCGTGGTACATATTGGCACCAATGATATAGCGAGGAAAGGGATGGAGGATCTGAAAAGTGACTACAGAGAGATAGGTTGGAAGCTGAAGAGCAGGACGAGTAGAGTAGTGATCTCAGGTTTGCTACCAGTGCCACGAGATAGTGAGATGAACAGTCAGCAAATGCATGGCTGCGAGGCTGGTGCAGGAGGGGGGGTTTCAGATACCTAGACCATTGGGTTACCTTCTGGGAAAGGTGGGACCTGTACATGAAGGACGGGTTGCACCTGAACCGGAGGGGCACAAGTGTCCTGGGTGGGAGATTTGCTCGTGTGATTCGGGAGTGTTTAAACTAGTTTGGCAGGGGGGTGGGAATCAGAGTCATATGTCTGCGAGGGGGTCAGTTGCAGACAGGACAGTGATAGGATATATTGAATCTATCAGGAAGGTTTCTCACGTGATGAAACAAAGGGATTGATTAATGTGTGTCTGCTTTAATGCAAGAAATATCTGAAATAAGAGTGACGAACTTAGAGCATGGATCAGTACTTGGGGCTACGATGTTGTGGCCATAACGGAGACGTGGGTTTCACAGGGGCAGGAACAGTTGCTTGCTGTTCCAGGGTTTAGAACATTTAAAAAGAACAGGGAGGGTGGAAAAAGAGGAGGGAGTGTCGCATTGCTAATCAGAGAGTGCATCACAGCTACAGAAACGAAGGTTGTTGAGGAAGGTTTGTCTACTGAGTCAGTATGGGTGGAAGTTAGGAACAGCAAGGAAGCAGCCACCACATTGGGGGTTTTCTACAGACCACCTAATAGCAGTAGAGAAATTGAAGATCTCATAGGTGGGCAGATTCTGGAAAAATGCAAAAGTAGTAGGGTTGTTGTTATGGGTGATTTCAACTTTCCCAATATCAACTGGAACGTCCTGAGTGCAGATGGTTTGGATGGAGCCGTTTTTGTCAGATGTGTTCAGGAGGGTTTCCTTACTCAATATGTAGACAGACCGATGAAGGGAGAGGCCATTTTGGATTTGGTGTTCGGCAACGTGCCAGCACAAGTGTCAGATCTCGCGGTGGGAGAGCACTTTGGTGAAAGTGATCCCAACTGCCTCACATTTAGCATAGCCTTGGGGAGTGAAAGGAGCAGTTACTGAGGGAAGATATTTAATTGGGGAATAGGAAATTATAGCACTATCAGACAAGAATTGGGAAGTACAGACTGGGAGCAATTGTTCCACAGAAAGGGCACAGCAGATATGTGGAGACTGTTTAAGGAGCAGTTGTTGTGAATGATGCATAAATTTGTTCCTCTGAAACAGGTAAGTGGTGGTAAGATTAAGGAACCTTGGATGACGAGAACAGAGGAGCTTCTTGCCAAAAGGAAGACAACAGCTTACGTAAGGTGGAGGAAGCTAGGATCTAGCACAGCTTTAGAGGATTACAGGCTTGCTAGAAAGGAGCTCAGAAATGGATTGAGGAGATCCAGGAGAGGGCATGACAAAAGCTTGGCAAGAAGGATTAGGGAGAACCCAAAAGGCGTTTTACTCATATGTGAGGAATAAGAGAATGACCAGGGAGAAGGTAGGGCCGATCAGGGATAGCATAGAGAACGTGTGTGGAGTCTGAGCGATAGGGGAAGCCCTAAATGAGTTTTTTGCTTTGGTTTTCACCAAGGAAAGGGAACCTGTTGTAAATGAAAACTTAGAGGAGCTGGGATACAGGCTTGACCAGATCAAGATTGATGAAGTTGATGTGCCAGAAATGTTGGAAAACATTAAGATTGAGAAGTCCCCAGGGCCAGACTAGATTTATCCTAGGCTGCTACAGGAAACGAGAAAGGAGGTTGCTAAGCCGCTGGCGAGGATCTTTGCCTCCTCACTCTCCACATGAGTCGTACCAGAGGATTTGAAGGAGGCGAATGTTGTCCCTCTTTTCAAGGAGGGTATTAGGGAAATCCCTGGCAATTACAGACCAGTCAGTCTCACGTCTGTGGTCAGCAAAGTTTTGGAAAGAATTCTGAGGGATAGGATTTATGACTATTTGGCAAAGCACAGTGTGATTAAAGGTAGTCAGCATGGCTTTGAGGGGGTCAGGTCATGCCTCACAAATCTTATTGAGTTCTTCGAGGACATGTCAAGACAGATCAATGACGGTCGAGCAGTGGATGTGGTAAATATGGAATTCAGCAAGGCATTTGATAGGGTTCCCCACGGTAGGCTCATTCATAAAGTCAGGAAGTATGGGATACAGAGAGACTTGGCAATCTGGATTCAGAATTGGCTGGCTGACAGAAGGCAGAGTGTGGTTGTAGATGGAAAGTATTCTGCCTTGAGAACAGTGTTGAGTGGGTACCGCAGGGCTCTGTTCTTGGGCCTCTGCTCTTTGTAGTTTTTATAAATGACTTGGATGAGGAGGTTGAGGGGTGGGTTAGTAAATTTGCAGATGACACAAAAGTTGGAGGTGTCGTCGATAGTATAGAGGGCTACTGCAGACTGCAGTGTTACATAGACAGGATGCAGAGCTGGGCTGAGAAATGGCAGATGGAGTTCAACCTGGATAAATGTGAAGTGATGCATTTTGGAAGGTCGAACTCGAATGCTGAATATAGGATTAAAGACAGGATTCTTGACAGTGTGGAGGAACAGAGGGATCTGGGTGTGCAAGTACATAGATCCCTTAAAGTTGCCACCCAAGTGGATAGGGTTGTTAAGAAAGCATATGGTGTTTTGGCTTTCATTAACAGGGGTGGGGGCGGGGGCGGGGGCGGGGGCGGGGAGGTCAGGTTTAAGAGCCGTGAGGGTTTTGCTGCAGCTCTACAAGTCCCTGGTGAGACCACACTTGGAATATTGTGTCCAGTTCTGGTCGCCCTACTATAAGAAAGATAGAGGCTTTGGAGAGGGTGCAAAGAAGATTTACCATGATGCTGCCTGGACTAGAGGGCTTGCCTTATGAAGAAAGGTTGAATAAGCTCAGACTTTTCTCTCTGGCGAGAAGGAAAGAAAGGAGACCTGATTTAGGTGTACAAAATTATGAGGGGAATAGATAGAGTCAATAGCCAGAGACTTTTCCCCAGGGCAGGATTGACTGGTATGAGAAGCCATAGTTTGAAGATATTAGAAGGAAGGTATAAAGAAGACATCAGAGGTAGATTCTTTACGCAGAGTTGTGAATGCATGGAATGTGCTGCCAGTGTGGTGGTGGAAGCAGGGTCCTTGGGGACATTTAAGCGACTGATGGACATGCACATGGATAGCAGTGAGTTGGGGGGTGCGTAGGTTAAGTTACTATATTTTACATGAGGATTAAATCTCGGCACAACATTGTGGGCCAAAGGGCCTGTTCTGTGCTGTATTTTTCTATGTTCTATTGTTACTGTCTCCTTTCCAGTCTCATTGCATTGCATTTATCCATTTATTAAAATCAATTCATCAATCTGCATTTCCAGTCTACCCATTGGTTTGTATTTGCTTTACATGTATCTGATGTGGCTATTTAAAAAAAACACTTTCATTTATTCAATATATTTACATTTCCTCAAATACTTAATTCCCTAATGAACATAAATGCCTCACATTGAAAAGTTTATAACTAGTTGCAGCTGTTAATCAAACTGCATTTACAGCATTCCATCCTGTGATAAGATATGGATTCAATCATGTAGCAGTAATCAAACCATGATATCCCTCAGTTTAGTCAGCATTTATCTGATGAAATTGCAGGCCATCCTAGTCAACATTTTTAAAGAGTGGGATTTAAGTGCCTTCCCAGTTTGACTGTTCCATGTGCAGCCATGTCTACCTTTGACACCTTATCTCCAACAGAGGCTCACTTATCTCTCCAATTGACTCTCGCATCTTTACATCTCTTGCTGAAATGGCTGAAGCTCATTAATCACCTTTTGCACATCCCACTAATGAAAATTGCATCTGTATATATATTGTTATTGACCAGACCAAACCCCCTCAAAAAATATCAAGAGGATACCCTACGCCCTAACTTTTATTTAAAAGGCAATTGTAAGGTGCCACATTCCACATATAATTTGATTGGTCAAATTACTCTGCTTTTAGCAAAACACATTTCATTTTTACACCACAATTAAACTGCAAATACAAAAAGAATTGGCATAAATTTAACTCTATTCAAATACTTGACAAAAGAATATATTATTTAACTACAACACATTAACTATTCCAATAAACCCAGCCTGGCAAAGGCAACTTCAACAAAACAGATTTCTTGTGCTTGTTATCTCCTCCAGGGATGGCATGATGGCTCAGTGGTTAGCATTGCTGCCTCACAGCATTAGAAGCCTGGGTTCAATTCCACCCTTAGTGACCAACAGTGTAGAGTTTGCACATTCTCCCTGTGTCAGTGAGAGTTTCTTTTGGACACTCTGGTTTTCCCTCTCAGTCCAAAGTTGTGCAGGTTAGGTGGATTGGCCATCCTAAATTGCCCATAGTGTGCAGGCATGTGTAGGTTAGGTGGGTTAGCATTGGGAAATATGGAAATGGGGGGGTGGGCCTGGGTGGAATGCTCTTTGAAGAGTTGGTATGGACTTGAGGTGAATGACCTGCTTCCACACTATAGGGATTTTATGATTCCAGTCTAGGAGAATGAACAGAATGGATCAAGCAGCAGCAGAGAGAGAGATGTATCCAGCAACTTCAATTGCAAAACCCCAACTTCAACAACTAAAAGCAAAACTAAAAGCCTAGGTCTGTGTGAGCCTGATTTCACCCATTCATGCTTTTTTTTGTCAAATTTTTAAAAATCCCAAGGCTATTTACTCTGCTTTCCATGGAGTAGACACCTCAGTACCAAGTTTACAACACTTCTCTTCAAGAGAACCAGGACTGACAAATCCATCTTAAAGGCACATCACATCACAATATGCAGCTGCCTTTGTTAATCATGAATGCGCAAAGTACAATTTTGTCCCAATTTCCCTCCTGCCAGAACGGTGGATGCTGGAAATGAGTGTTTGAACTTCTGAAATTGGGGCTATTTTGGTTGTCAATGACCCCTTCCAGCCCTATGTAAATCTGGCCCAGAATCTACTTATCAAATAGTGACTAGAACCAAAGGTTACAAAATCTATTTAAACAGTCTTTACAGATGGCAGAACAAATGACCAAAATTGCATTAATGACTTTTTGATAAAAAAGAATAGATTTATTACTTCAGCAAACTGCATGGAGGTATTTAAATTATTGAAACAAGTATATATAATCAATTCCAGTCACTCACGGCAGTGGATTTTCCAGTTATAACTAGTGGAAGAGATTTTGAGAGGATTTGGGAGGATTCAGACAAACTGAGTGAGTACTCAAAGGAAGCTTGGCAGATGGAATATAAAGTGCATAAGTAACTTTGGCAGGAGGAATAAAAGGTACAGAGTATTTATTTCATGTTGAGAGATTGGAGAGTGTTGATGTCCAAAGGGACTGAGGTGTTCTTGTTCGTAAGTCAACGATAGCTAGCATGTGAGTGCAGCAAACAACTGGGCAGGGAAATTGATTTTATTGCAAAAGGATTGAATACAGGAACAAAGATTTGTTGGTCCAGTTGTATAGACATTGATGACACAATGGAGTATTGTGTACAGTTCTGGTCCCCGTGCAAATGAAGGATATGCTTGCTAAAGCAACTATAGCAGACCTTTACAAATGTATTCTTGGAATCGTGGGACCATCCTGTGTAGATAGTTTTAGAAGTTTAGATGTGTATTACTAGAGTTTTGAAGAAAGAGAGATGATCTCATCAAAACTTACAAATTTCTTAAACGTAAAGACAGAGTAGTTGCAGAAAGGACATTTCCCCTGACTGCAGGGCTTCAGATTAAAAGATAAATCATTTAGGACTGAGATGGGGAGAGAGTTCTTCACTTTTGAGGATGGTGAATCTTTGGAATTCATGTCCCCAGACAGCTATGCAAGCTCAGACATTAAACAAGTTTAAGAGAGAGACTGTTAGATTTCTAGCTACTAATAAAGTCAAGGGGTACAGGAATAGGGTGGGAATATGCCATTGAACTAGATGATCAGATATGGCAGAGCAGACTCAAAGGATTGAATGACCTACTCATGTTCTTGTGTTTTCCTTGCCCTGTACTGGTTGGAAATGTTCATGGTATTTTATACAATCATAAAATAAAAAAGTTTATAGACATGGATATTTGAAACCAATTTTAAAATTTGTATTTGTTCCATATAAAGTGTAAAAGAAGTTATAAAACTTTTGAGATAGGGATTAAACTTTGCTTTCAGTACAAATAATATTGTTAATATTATATTGGAAAGGCTTAAAAAGGAAGTGGCAACATGATTTTAACTTAACAGCAAGTTATGAGATCACTCACAGAGGTGCTAACTGCACAAATATTTAACTTGGAGTGGGATTTAGGAGGAGGGAGATATTTCATAATAGTAAATCTTCAATAGTGTAACAAAATTGGAAAATATGCAACCTGTTTTCCGAGAAACTGTTTTCTGAGATTAAGTGGAACTAGATTATTTTCTAGAGTCTTACAAATTTGTCTTGCTTCAAAATAAAGGATACAACTCAAAGGCACAGATAATTTATCCTAATATGGAGATTTACTAGAGGACTCACGACTGAAGGTACTCTACGTTGTGTTTCTGAATAAATTACAACAGAACAGGTTCAGTTCCTGTTCTGGCTGAGGTAGACTTAGGACCTGCCGTCTCATTCTGCCCCTGAGTGTGGAAGGCAATAATACATCACCACTGACAGGAGATGCCACAAGGGTGGCTCAGGATAAAGCATCGACAGACAATTTATTAAGGATTTTCCCTTGAACAAAGCACGCATAAATAAATACATAACTGTTCAAGAAAGTAGAATAGGTGCACAAACAAAGTTTCCCCAGCACTTTCTGTTTTTGTTTAAGATTTTCAATATCCGGTTGTTTGTTTTTAGTATCAAAACACCATTGAGTTATAAGTTATTTTGTGTATTTATAGTATGTCATGAACTCCAATGCTCTGGCGGGAAGTTGGAATTTTCCTTACAGTTATTCAAGCAATAATCAACTTTTTATTCACACTTTCCCTGTATCAAATCCTTAACTGACTAGAATAGAAAATTGCATCCAAGTATGTGCCAGTGACTTTTTTTTTCAGTTGTGGAATGGTCCATCAGCAGCACTCTATACAAAGGGTGTTAATTTACTAAGCATGAGATACACAGAGCACATTATATAAAACTTACTGTCTTCATCTTAAGTTCATAAATTCATTAGTTTTCTGAATTTTCTCTTTTTTTTCTAGTGATTCCTTTCACACAAACAATTTTAGAGACCTTTTACCTGAGATCTGTTGCAGTTTTTCACAATGACAAAACCTGTTGGGTCTTGTAGTGATCGTAACAATGTCAGCCAGGTGACATATATAGATGGATCTCATAGAATGAGTTCCTGATTGGGACTGTTAATCTGGTCCAATCAGGGATTTCCACCTGATAGAGATAAACAGGAGCATCTGGCCATAAACAGGTCAATAAAGATTCATGCACCTTGTGTCTCTCACTGTGTCTCACACCTGCACACACACACACACCATGGGTGCTGGGGTAAAAAATAAGCACTACCACAGTTCGTCGGTAGTGTGGGGGAAGAGGAAAAAAAAAGAAAAAATATCTAAACAGGTGTGCCACAGTTCTATTCACTAAAAATAAAAAGAGTCAGAGGTGTTTAAAAAAAGAGAAAAAATAAACAGGAGCATCTGGCCATCAACAGGTCCAGGCAGTGGGCCGTGGAGGGGGTCGTTAGGGCCGACTGCCTGCCCCTCTTCCGGGGTTACGTTAGAGCCCGGGTGTCCTTGGAGAAGGAGCACGTGGGTGTCCACTGACACTCCTGGAGTTGTGACTGGCCACTTGAGTGTTTCCTTCCCTTCGGGAGAGATTGGACCATTCCTGTGACCGTGCGAGGACTGTTCCTGTTGCTGCTTGGGGCCTGCCTCCCTGCTGCCGCCTGGGACTTTGGAGAGGCCTGCCTCTGCTGCTGCTGCCTGAGGCCTGCCTCTGCCTTCGCTGCCTGGGACTCGCCTTGGGGCCCCTCCCCAGGACCTCCACCACCACCACTGCTGCTGCTGTGGCCTGAGGAGAGGCCTGCCTCTACTGCTGCTGCTGCCCGGGGCCTGCCTCTGCCTTTGCTGCCTGGGACTCGCCTTGGGGCCCCTCCCCAGGACCTCCACCACCACCACCGCTGCTGCTGTTGCCTGAGGCCTGCCTCCACCACTGCTGCCTTGGGCTCGGTTTTGGGGCTGCCTGGGACTTCCCTTGGGGACCCTCCCCAACAGGCCTGCCCCCCCCACTGCTGTGACTGGAGGAACTGCCTGGGACTTGCCGGAGGCCTGCCTCCACTGCTGCTGCCTGGGACTTGCCTTGGGGGCCTTCCCCAACAGGCCTGCCCCCCACCACAGCTGCAACCGAGGAACTGCCCAGGACTTGCCGGAGGCCTGCTTTCCACCACTGCTGTTGCCTGAGGCCTGCCTTTCACCACCGCTGCCAGGGACTCGATTTTGGGGGCTGCCTGGGACTTGCCTTGGGGGCCTTCCCCAACAGGTCTGCCTCCACCACAGCTGCAACCGAGGAACTGCCCAGGACTTGCCGGAGGCCTACTTTCCACCACTGCTGTTGCCTGAGGCCTGCCTCTGCCTTTGCTGCCTGGGACTCGCCTTGGGGCCCCTCCCCAGGACCTCCACCACCACCGCTGCTGCTGTTGCCTGAGGCCTACCTCCACCACTGCTGCCTTGGGCTCGGTTTTGGGGCTGCCTGGGACTTTCCTTGGGGACCCTCCCCAACAGGCCTGCCCCCCACTGCTGTGACTGGAGGAACTGCCTGGGACTTGCCGGAGGCCTGCCTTCCACCACTGCAGTTGCCTGAGGCCTGCCTCTACATCTGCTGCCTGGGACTCGATTTTGGGGCTGCCTGGGACTTGCCTTGGGGACCCTCCCCAACAGGTCTGCCCCACACCGCTGCGACCGAGGGCCTACCTGGGACTCGCCTGAGGCCTGCCTCCACCGCTGTTGTCGCCTGAGGCAGGTCTCCACCGTCGCTGCCTGGGACCCTCCCTGCGACCTCCACCACTGCCGCTGCCAGAGTCCCGACTCCACCACCGGCAGCAGAGGATGGCGAGCCCGAAGGTCGCGGGGCCCAGCCGCACCTACGCCGGGGTAGCCGCTGCCTTAGGCTCGGCTGGCCCAGCCCCGGCTGCAAACCACACCCCCTTCAGGCACCTGACGAAACGCCTGGGGGTCAAGGCCTATCCCCACCCCAATATGACCATCGAGGCCTGCAGCAAGGCTATGGCTAGTGTGGTCGGCCCACTGGCCATAGTCGCTGCGGCCCGGATGTACGGGAAGGCTGTTTTTTTCCTGAAGACCGAGCAGGCGGTCCACCTGGCCGTGGAGAGGGGGCTCGCTGTGGGCGGGACACATTTGCCCGTCGACCCTCTGGAGGTCACGGCCCAGAGGGTCGTGATCTCCAACGTCCCGCCCTTTATTGCCAGCGAGCTCCTTCTCCCCCACCTCACCACCTTGGGGGAGATCCGGTCAGGGATCCAGCCGCTCCTGCTCGGTCTGAAGGACCCTGCCCTCCGTCACGTCTACTCCTTCCGTCGCCAGGTGTTTATTTGCCTGGCCCGGGAGGAGGTCACGGAGGGCTCCTTTACCCTCCTCCACGAGGGCGCGGCCTACCGCGCCTTCTGGACGGCGGACGGCGTGCGGTGCCACCTGTGCCGCGAGGTGGGGCACATTAGAAGAAACTGCCCCACCCAGAAGGCCGCCCAGCCCTCGCCAACGGCTGACGGTGGTGCCGCCGCGCCCACTCCCCCTCCCCCAAAGTCAACACCACAGGCCCCGGCACCGGAGCCTGGGCCGGAGGCTTCCGATCCTCCAGCCTCCGGCAGGGAGGGGGGTGAGCGTCCAGCCGGCCGGAAGGCGCTCAGGAAGGCGCGACGCGTCAGGCCCGCCCACGGGCAGACCACCCTATCCCCATCCCCGACACCCAGCCCACGACCTGCCCCGCCCCGGCACGACAATGCCCCTGCGGCCGTGCCAGCGTCGCCCCGGCGCGGGAACCCTGACCCCCAAACCCCCGGACCCGTACCCGACCCTGACCCCACGTCTACCCCCTGCCCCGATGGAGAAACCCCTGGGGCTGCGACGCCTGCCCCAGGCCCTGCAACACCTGGCCCCGGGGACCCCGAGCCTGAGCCCCGCCCTGGCACTAACCTGGGGGGGACCACTGCTGCCCAATCTCCTGCAGCCACCGTGTCTCCGGGCCCCGGAGAGGGAACTGGGCCCCTGCCCCGCCCGCCGTCACCTGATAAACCAGGGGCGGGGCAGGAAGTGACACGGCTGACCCTCCCCACCCTGGCCACGCCCCCTGCCTTCCCCCAGCCAATCGTATTCCGGGAAAGGCTGGGGGGAGGGGCCTCAGGCCCCATGACCACCAAGGCGGGCGGGGAGGGAAAGGCCCATAAATCCCCCCCTGTCTCTCTGGGGAAGAGGGGCTGGCCCTTGGAGGGGAGAGACAGTCCTGCAGCGCGCCGGCGGCGCTGCCCCTCTCCGGGGGACGGACCCACCAACGATCCCGCACCGCGGCCTGACCTGCCCAACAACGACGACGAGGGCCGTGGTGCGGGCGTCGACAAAGGACCCTTTACTGGGTCGCCGAGCGGCGGAGGGGAGGTAGGTGTTATCCCCGCTCCTCCCTCCCAGACTGTTTTTCCGGGAGCCTTGGCCCTGGGGGACGATCTTTTCCTGGGGGATGACCTTTTCCCCGAGGAGCCAGGCGTCCCGGTGTCGGGAGGAGAGCGGGGCCCCGAGCCTCCGCCGCCCGACGACCCGAACTCGGGGCGTTCCGGGACGGGGTGCGCCGAGGAGGGTACCGCCGGTGACCCTGGGGGTGGGGTCGCCGGGGGTTCGAGGCCTGTTGGCGGCGCCGGACCAGCCCCCATCCTCTCGGTGGGGGAGGGGTCGGCGACCGAGGGCGACCTCCCGGAGGAGGGTTCGGGATCGGTGGCGGACACCGGGGACGACGCGGACTCCGTCTGCAGTGACGTTTTTGAGTCCCAGGTGCCCCCCGCCGATCTCCCCCTCATCCCCCTCGAGGAACTCCGGGAATTTGTCGAGGAAACTCGAGGTCGCCGGGATAGAGCCCAACTGGCGCTCGACCGCTGGAGCTCTTATGAAAAAGTTTATTGGTCGGCCCACGCTGCTCGCCAGGCGCCTGGGCTCGACGTCAACGAGCGAAAGCGAGTCAGGAACTTCCTGGGGGCACTCCTGGTGAGGGCGAGGGACTCCTGTGCCCCTCCCTCGTCCTCCCAGTAATTGTATTTGTTTTTAACTGTACTGGTGGTGGTAGCACAATGCTTCCGACATGGAGACTACTATAGCCAGCCTCAACATCAACGGCAGCAGGGAGTCACAGCGCAGATTCCAGACCCTCTCGGTCCTTCGGGATGGGAGGTATGCGGTGTGCTTCCTGCAAGAAACCCACACTACCCCGGGAGACGAAGCCACCTGGCTCCTGGAGTGGCGAGGGGGGGTCTACATGAGTCACCTCACCCGCAGATCTGGCGGGGTGGCTATCCTGTTGGCCCCGCATTTTCAGCCCGAGATCTTGGGGGTCAGGGAGCCGGTGCCAGGCCGTTTGCTTCACCTGACGGTTCGGCTGGGGGGCGCGGTGCTTCACTTGGTGAACGTATACGCTCCCCTGGCCGGGCCGAGGCAAGCGAGCTTCTTCGAAGAACTGTCCGCTCATCTGGCTTCCATCGACGAGAACCAGTGCGTCGTCCTCGGGGGAGATTTTAACTGCGTCCTCGAGGGCAGGGACCACGGCGGTACCCGCACTGGCTGCGCGTCGGGGAAGAGGTTGGGGGACTTGGTCAAGTCCTTCGACCTGGTGGACGTCTGGCGGACTCTCCATCCCGACTCCATCGCCTTCACCTTCGTGAGGCCTGGGGTCGGAGCGTCCAGAATCGACCGCCTGTACGTTTCGCGGGCGTACGCCTCCTGTTTTCCGAAGGCCTCCACGCGGCAGGTGTCGTGCACGGACCATCACCTGGTGTGGGCGGAACTCCTTCCGTTCGGCGCCAGGCTCGGCTCCGCGTACTGGCACTTTAACAACCTGCTGCTGGAGGACGAGCGGTTCCGGGACTCGTTTCGTCGTTTCTGGGCCGGCTGGAGAAGGAAGCGGGGAAGCTTCCCCTCCCTGAGGCTATGGTGGGACGTGGGCAAGGCTCACGTCCGCGTCTTCTGTCAGGAGTACGCGAGGGGGTCGACCAAGAGGCGGAAATCCAGGATCGCGGAGTTGGAGAGGGAGATGCTCGACCTGGAGTCACGCCTCGGTCAGCCCGACGCGGACCCGGCCCTGCGCGGGGTGTACGAAGAGAAGAAGGCCGCGCTCCGGGACCTGCAGCTCGTCGGGGCTCGGGGCGCGTACGTGAGGTCGCGGATCCAGCTCCTGCAGGACCTGGACCGCGGCTCCCCCTTCTTCTACTCGCTGGAAAAAAGGCGCGGCACCCGTCAGCAGCTCCTTGTGCTGCTGGCCGACGACGGGTCCCTCGTCTCGGATCCGGAGGGCGTCAGGGCCCACGTCCGAAACTATTACACGGCTCTGTTCTCTCCGGATCCGTCCAGCGAGGACGCTCGCAGAGTTCTGTGGGAGGACCTGCCGCAGCTCAGCCCGGAGGACGCCGGAAGGCTCGACGCTCCCGTCACCTTAGAGGAGCTGACCGGCGCCCTCGACCGGCTCTCGAGGGGCAAAACCCCGGGGCTGGACGGGCTGACTGTGGAGTTCTTCAGGGCGTTCTGGGACGTCCTGGGGAACGACTACGCACAGGTCCTGGGGGAGTGTCTAAATGCCGGACAGCTGCCCCTTTCTTGGCGCAGGGCGGTCATCGTCCTGCTGCCGAAGAAGGGGGACCTTCGTTCTTTGAAGAACTGGCGTCCGGTCTCCCTCCTCAGCACGGACTACAAAATCTTCGCCAGGGTGTTGTCTTCTCGCCTGGCTTCCGTGCTGGCCCACATGATTCACCCAGACCAGTCCTACACGGTCCCGGGCCGGAGGATACACGACAACGTCCACCTGGTCCGGGACCTGATCCATTTCTGTCGACGGGCTGGTCTGCCGAGCGCCTTCCTGTCCCTCGACCAGGAGAAGGCGTTCGACAGGGTCGATCACGAGTACCTGCTCGGGACTCTGCGGGCGTTCGGGTTCGGGACGCGGTTCGTCGCCCGGATCCGACTTTTGTACGCCGCCGCAGAGTGTCTGGTTAAAGTTAACGGGTCCCTGACGGCGCCCCTTCGCTTCGGGAGAGGAGTGCGTCAAGGCTGCCCCCTGTCCGGCCAGCTGTATTCCCTGTGCGTGGAGCCTTTCCTGCGCCTCTTGCGGAGGAGGTTGTCGGGGCTGGTTCTGCGCGGCGCGGGCACGGGGGTGGTCCTCTCGGCCTACGCCGACGACGTGCTCCTCACTTTCACCGACCCGGCTGACCTGGGGAGGATGCGCGAGTGCCAGGCCGTGTACTCGGCGGCGTCTTCCGCCAGGATCAACTGGGCCAAGTGTTCCGGACTACTGGTCGGCCCGTGGCGGGTGGACTCTCTGCCGGAGGAGTTACGGGGGTTCAGCTGGAGTACCACCCATCTCCTCTACCTGGGGGTCTACCTCAGCCCGGCTGAGGAATCCTGGCCGGCCAACTGGCAGGAGCTGGAGGCCAAAGTCTCGGCTCGCCTAGGCCGCTGGACAGGACTGCTCCGAGTGCTATCTTACAGGAGTCGAGTGCTGGTCATAAACCAGCTGGTGGCCGCCATGCTGTGGTACCGGCTGGTCACTTTGGTCCCTCCTCCTGGCTTTGTCGCTGACATCCAGAGAACGTTGGTCGACTTCTTCTGGGACAAAAAGATGCACTGGGTCGCCGCGCAGGTTCTGAGTCTCCCTATCGAGGAGGGCGGTCAGTCGCTGGTGTGCGTCCGCACCCAGGTCGCGACGTTCCGCCTTCAGACCTTGCGGCGATACCTTTACGTCGAGCCTCCTCCTAGGTGGTGCGCCCTGGCGACGTATTTTTTCCGCCAGGTGCGTAACCTCAACTACGACACGCAGCTCCTGTTCGTCGACCGTGACGGTTTGGAGGTCGCCCTCAAGGTGCTGCCTGTCTTTTACCAGGACCTGATCACTGTCTGGAACATGGTCGAATCGCGTCGCGCCTACCCTCCGGCTGGAGTAGCGGCTGTCGTCAGGGAGCCGTTGCTCAGGAATCCGCACCTCCGTACTCGCGGGTTCGAGTGGCTGTCGGAGGGGAGGGCCGTGGCGGCGAGGGCGACCAGGGTCGGGGACGTGCTGGGTGCCGGGGGCCTGGGCTGGACGCTGCCGCAGGACATAGCGAGCAGGGCAGCGGTAGACGTCCGGTACGTGGCCACCGCCATCCGACGCCTTAAAACGGCGGTGCTCGGACCCGACGTAGTGCACCGGTTGGAGGACGCTCAGGTGTGCGGTGGGATCCCGTCCGCGCTCACCCCGGCCCGGACGGAATTTCACATTGGCCCCAAGGTCCCGTACTTCCCGCGGGAGCCTGTGCCCCACAACCTGAGCCGCCTCCGGAATTTTAATTTTGTCCCCTTAAGGGATATAAAAAGGAAGGCCCTGTATCGACTGCTGCTGCACACCGTCCACCTCTTCTCCCTCATCCACCGTCCGGACACGCCTTGGCGTGCCCATTTGCCACCGGGCGGTGGGGATCCCCAGTGGAGGGCTCTCTACGCGGGAGTCCTCCCCCTTTCTCTCGGGGATCTGGGGTGGAGGGTGCTGCACGCAGCAGTCCCCTGCAACCGCAGATTGCGGTGGTTCACGGACTCCCAGCCCAACTGCTTGTTCTGTGGCGCTGTGGAGTCCGTGGACCATGTATATATTGGGTGTGGGCGTTTGCACTCCCTTTTTGATTTCCTCAAAAACCTTCTCCTCTGTTTCTGGCTGCACTTCAGTCCCACGCTCCTGATCTTCGGGCACCCGGTACGGAGGAGGGAGGGCAGGTCCGGGGACCTCCTCGTGGGTCTGCTCCTGGGCCTGGCCAAACTGGCCATCAACAGGTCCAGGCAGCGGGCCGTGGAGGGGGTCGTTAGGGCCGACTGCCTGCCCCTCTTCCGGGGTTACGTTAGAGCCCGGGTGTCCTTGGAGAAGGAGCACGCGGTGTCCACCGACACCCTGGAGTCGTTCAGGGAGAGGTGGGCGCCGCAGGGAGTGGAGTGCATCATTTCTCCCTCCAACTCTATTTTGATTTGATCCCTACCCTCCCCTTCACTGTTTTGATCACACAGCATTGCCCTGTGGTTTGAAGGGCAGTGCTTGTCACTGGCCACTCGGGTGTTTTTCATATCTTCCTGGTGGTGGAAATTGAATAAAGATTCGTGCACTTTGTGTCTTTCACTGTGTTTCACACCTGCGCACACACACACACCATGGGTGCTGGGGAAAAAATAAGCACTACCGCACTTAGGCGGTAGTGTGGGGGTTAAAAAAAAAAAAAAAAAAAAAAAAAAAAATAAACAGGAGCATCTGGCCATAAACAGGTCAATAAAGATTCATGCACCTTGTGTCTCTCACTGTGTCTCACACCTGCACACACACACACACCATGGGTGCTGGGGTAAAAAATAAGCACTACCACAGTTCGTCGGTAGTGTGGGGGAAGAGGAAAAAAAAAGAAAAAATATCTAAACAGGTGTGCCACAGTTCTATTCACTAAAAATAAAAAGAGTCAGAGGTGTTTAAAAAAAGAGAAAAAATAAACAGGAGCATCTGGCCATCAACAGGTCCAGGCAGTGGGCCGTGGAGGGGGTCGTTAGGGCCGACTGCCTGCCCCTCTTCCGGGGTTACGTTAGAGCCCGGGTGTCCTTGGAGAAGGAGCATGCGGGTGTCCACTGACACCCTGGAGTTGTGACTGGCCACTTGAGTGTTTCCTTCCCTTTGGAGATTGGACCATCTTGTGACTGTGCGAGGACTGTTCCTGTTGCTGCTTGGGGCCTGCCTCCCTGCTGGTGCCTGGGGCTTGCCTTGGGGCCCCTCCCCAGGACTTCCACCACCACTACCACTGCTGCTGTGGCCTGAGGAGAGGCCTGCCTCTACTGCTGCTGCCCGGGGCCTGCCTCCGCCTTTGCTGCCTGGGACTCGCCTTGGGGCCCCTCCCCAGGACCTCCACCACCACCACTGCTGCTGCTGTGGCCTGAGGAGAGGCCTGCCTCTACTGCTGCTGCTGCCCGGGGCCTGCCTCCGCCTTTGCTGCCTGGGACTCGCCTTGGGGCCCCTCCCCAGGACCTCCACCACCACCACTGCTGCTGCTGTGGCCTGAGGAGAGGCCTGCCTCTACTGCTGCTGCCCGGGGCCTGCCTCCGCCTTTGCTGCCTGGGACTTGCCTTGGGGCCCCTCCCCAGGACCTCCACCACCACCGCTGCTGCTGTTGCCTGAGGCCTACCTCCACCACTGCTGCCTTGGGCTCGGTTTTGGGGCTGCCTGGGACTTTCCTTGGGGACCCTCCCCAACAGGCCTGCCCCCCACTGCTGTGACTGGAGGAACTGCCTGGGACTTGCCGGAGGCCTGCCTTCCACCACTGCAGTTGCCTGAGGCCTGCCTCTACATCTGCTGCCTGGGACTCGATTTTGGGGCTGCCTGGGACTTGCCTTGGGGACCCTCCCCAACAGGTCTGCCCCACACCGCTGCGACCGAGGGCCTACCTGGGACTCGCCTGAGGCCTGCCTCCACCGCTGTTGTCGCCTGAGGCAGGTCTCCACCGTCGCTGCCTGGGACCCTCCCTGCGACCTCCACCACTGCCGCTGCCAGAGTCCCGACTCCACCACCGGCAGCAGAGGATGGCGAGCCCGAAGGTCGCGGGGCCCAGCCGCACCTACGCCGGGGTAGCCGCTGCCTTAGGCTCGGCTGGCCCAGCCCCGGCTGCAAACCACACCCCCTTCAGGCACCTGACCAAACGCCTGGGGGTCAAGGCCTATCCCCACCCCAATATGACCATCGAGGCCTGCAGCAAGGCTATGGCTAGTGTGGTCGGCCCACTGGCCATAGTCGCTGCGGCCCGGATGTACGGGAAGGCTGTATTTTTCCTGAAGACCGAGCAGGCGGTCCACCTGGCCGTGGAGAGGGGGCTCGCTGTGGGCGGGACACATTTGCCCGTCGACCCTCTGGAGGTCACGGCCCAGAGGGTCGTGATCTCCAACGTCCCGCCCTTTATTGCCAGCGAGCTCCTTCTCCCCCACCTCACCACCTTGGGGGAGATCCGGTCAGGGATCCAGCCGCTCCTGCTCGGTCTGAAGGACCCCGCCCTCCGTCACGTCTACTCCTTCCGTCGCCAGGTGTTTATTTGCCTGGCCCGGGAGGAGGTCACGGAGGGCTCCTTTACCCTCCTCCACGAGGGCGCGGCCTACCGCGCCTTCTGGACGGCGGACGGCGTGCGGTGCCACCTGTGCCGCGAGGTGGGGCACATCAGAAGAAACTGCCCCACCCAGAAGGCCGCCCAGCCCTCGCCAACGGCTGACGGTGGTGCCGCCGCGCCCACTCCCCCTCCCCCAAAGTCAACACCACAGGCCCCGGCACCGGAGCCTGAGCCGGAGGCTTCCGATCCTCCAGCCTCCGGCAGGGAGGGGGGTGAGCGTCCAGCCGGCCGGAAGGCGCTCAGGAAGGCGCGACGCGTCAGGCCCGCCCACGGGGAGACCACCCTATCCCCATCCCCGACACCCAGCCCACGACCTGCCCCGCCCCGGCACGACGATGCCCCTGCGGCCGTGCCAGCGTCGCCCCGGCGCGGGAACCCTGACCCCCAAACCCCCGGACCCGTACCCGACCCTGACCCCACGGACCCCTCATCTACCCCCCACCCCGATGGAGAAACCCCTAGGGGTGCGACGCCCGCCCCGGGCACTGCAACACCTGGCCCGGGGGACCCCGAGCCTGAGCCCCGCCCTGGCACTAACCTGGGGGGGACCACTGCTGCCCAATCTCCTGCAGCCACCGTGTCTCCGGGCCCCGGAGAGGGAACTGGGCCCCTGCCCCGCCCGCTGTCACCTGATAAACCAGGGGCGGGGCAGGAAGTGACACGGCTGACCCTCCCCACCCTGGCCACGCCCCCTGCCTTCCCCCAGCCAATCGTATTCCGGGAAAGGCTGGGGGGAGGGGCCTTAGGCCCCATGACCACCAAGGCGGGCGGGGAGGGAAAGGCCCATAAATCCCCCCCTGTCTCTCTGGGGAAGAGGGGCTGGCCCTTGGAGGGGAGAGACAGTCCTGCAGCACGCCGGCGGCGCTGCCCCTCTCCGGGGGACGGACCCACCAACGATCCCGCACCGCGGCCTGACCTGCCCAACAACGACGACGAGGGCCGTGGTGCGGGCGTCGACAAAGGACCCTTTACTGGGTCGCCGAGCGGCGGAGGGGAGGTAGGTGTTATCCCCGCTCCTCCCTCCCAGACTGTTTTTCCGGGAGCCTTGGCCCTGGGGGACGATCTTTTCCTGGGGGATGACCTTTTCCCCGAGGAGCCAGGCGTCCCGGTGTCGGGAGGAGAGCGGGGCCCCGAGCCTCCGCCGCCCGACGACCCGAACTCGGGGCGTTCCGGGACGGGGTGCGCCGAGGAAGGTACCGCCGGTGACCCTGGGGGTGGGGTCGCCGGGGGTTCGAGGCCTGTTGGCGGCGCCGGACCAGCCCCCATCCTCTCGGTGGGGGAGAGGTCGGCGACCGAGGGCGACCTCCCGGAGGAGGGTTCGGGATCGGTGGCGGACACCGGGGACGACGCAGACTCCGTCTGCAGTGACGTTTTTGAGTCCCAGGTGCCCCCCGCCGATCTCCCCCTCATGCCCCTCGAGGAACTCCGGGAATTTGTCGAGGAAACTCGAGGTCGCCGGGATAGAGCCCAACTGGCGCTCGACCGCTGGAGCTCTTATGAAAAAGTTTATTGGTCGGCCCACGCTGCTCGCCAGGCGCCTGGGCTCGACGTCAACGAGCGAAAGCGAGTCAGGAACTTCCTGGGGGCACTCCTGGTGAGGGCGAGGGACTCCTGTGCCCCTCCCTCGTCCTCCCAGTAATTGTATTTGTTTTTAACTGTACTGGTGGTGGTAGCACAATGCTTCCGACATGGAGACTACTATAGCCAGCCTCAACATCAATGGCAGCAGGGAGTCACAGCGCAGATTCCAGACCCTCTCGGTCCTTTGGGACGGGAGGTATGCGGTGTGCTTCCTGCAAGAAACCCACACTACCCCGGGAGACGAAGCCACCTGGCTCCTGGAGTGGCGAGGGGGGGTCTACATGAGTCACCTCACCCGCAGATCTGGCGGGGTGGCTATCCTGTTGGCCCCGCATTTTCAGCCCGAGATCTTGGGGGTCAGGGAGCCGGTGCCAGGCCGTTTGCTTCACCTGACGGTTCGGCTGGGGGGCGCGGTGCTTCACTTGGTGAACGTATACGCTCCCCTGGCCGGGCCGAGGCAAGCGAGCTTCTTCGAAGAACTGTCCGCTCATCTGGCTTCCATCGACGAGAACCAGTGCGTCGTCCTCGGGGGAGATTTTAACTGCGTCCTCGAGGGCAGGGACCACGGCGGTACCCGCACTGGCTGCGCGTCGGGGAAGAGGTTGGGGGACTTGGTCAAGTCCTTCGACCTGGTGGACGTCTGGCGGACTCTCCATCCCGACTCCATCGCCTTCACCTTCGTGAGGCCTGGGGTCGGAGCGTCCAGAATCGACCGCCTGTACGTTTCGCGGGCGTACGCCTCCTGTTTTCCGAAGGCCTCCACGCGGCAGGTGTCGTGCACGGACCATCACCTGGTGTGGGCGGAACTCCTTCCGTTCGGCGCCAGGCTCGGCTCCGCGTACTGGCACTTTAACAACCTGCTGCTGGAGGACGAGCGGTTCCGGGACTCGTTTCGTCGTTTCTGGGCCGGCTGGAGAAGGAAGCGGGGAAGCTTCCCCTCCCTGAGGCTATGGTGGGACGTGGGCAAGGCTCACGTCCGCGTCTTCTGTCAGGAGTACGCGAGGGGGTCGACCAAGAGGCGGAAATCCAGGATCGCGGAGTTGGAGAGGGAGATGCTCGACCTGGAGTCACGCCTCGGTCAGCCCGACGCGGACCCGGCCCTGCGCGGGGCGTACGAAGAGAAGAAGGCCGCGCTCCGGGACCTGCAGCTCGTCGGGGCTCGGGGCGCGTACGTGAGGTCGCGGATCCAGCTCCTGCAGGACCTGGACCGCGGCTCCCCCTTCTTCTACTCGCTGGAAAAAAGGCGCGGCACCCGTCAGCAGCTCCTTGTGCTGCTGGCCGACGACGGGTCCCTCGTCTCGGATCCGGAGGGCGTCAGGGCCCACGTCCGAAACTATTACACGGCTCTGTTCTCTCCGGATCCGTCCAGCGAGGACGCTCGCAGAGTTCTGTGGGAGGACCTGCCGCAGCTCAGCCCGGAGGACGCCGGAAGGCTCGACGCTCCCGTCACCTTAGAGGAGCTGACCGGCGCCCTCGACCGGCTCTCGAGGGGCAAAACCCCGGGGCTGGACGGGCTGACTGTGGAGTTCTTCAGGGCGTTCTGGGACGTCCTGGGGAACGACTACGCACAGGTCCTGGGGGAGTGTCTAAATGCCGGACAGCTGCCCCTTTCTTGGCGCAGGGCGGTCATCGTCCTGCTGCCGAAGAAGGGGGACCTTCGTTCTTTGAAGAACTGGCGTCCGGTCTCCCTCCTCAGCACGGACTACAAAATCTTCGCCAGGGTGTTGTCTTCTCGCCTGGCTTCCGTGCTGGCCCACATGATTCACCCGGACCAGTCCTACACGGTCCCGGGCCGGAGGATACACGACAACGTCCACCTGGTCCGGGACCTGATCCATTTCTGTCGACGGGCTGGTCTGCCGAGCGCCTTCCTGTCCCTCGACCAGGAGAAGGCGTTCGACAGGGTCGATCACGAGTACCTGCTCGGGACTCTGCGGGCGTTCGGGTTCGGGACGCGGTTCGTCGCCCGGATCCGACTTTTGTACGCCGCCGCAGAGTGTCTGGTTAAAGTTAACGGGTCCCTGACGGCGCCCCTTCGCTTCGGGAGAGGAGTGCGTCAAGGCTGCCCCCTGTCCGGCCAGCTGTATTCCCTGTGCGTGGAGCCTTTCCTGCGCCTCTTGCAGAGGAGGTTGTCGGGGCTGGTTCTGCGCGGCGCGGGCACGGGGGTGGTCCTCTCGGCCTACGCCGACGACGTGCTCCTCACTTTCACCGACCCGGCTGACCTGGGGAGGATGCGCGAGTGCCAGGCCGTGTACTCGGCGGCGTCTTCCGCCAGGATCAACTGGGCCAAGTGTTCCGGACTACTGGTCGGCCCGTGGCGGGTGGACTCTCTGCCGGAGGAGTTACGGGGGTTCAGCTGGAGTACCACCCATCTCCTCTACCTGGGGGTCTACCTCAGCCCGGCTGAGGAATCCTGGCCGGCCAACTGGCAGGAGCTGGAGGCCAAAGTCTCGGCTCGCCTAGGCCGCTGGACAGGACTGCTCCGAGTGCTATCTTACAGGAGTCGAGTGCTGGTCATAAACCAGCTGGTGGCCGCCATGCTGTGGTACCGGCTGGTCACTTTGGTCCCTCCTCCTGGCTTTGTCGCTGACATCCAGAGAACGTTGGTCGACTTCTTCTGGGACAAAAAGATGCACTGGGTCGCCGCGCAGGTTCTGAGTCTCCCTATCGAGGAGGGCGGTCAGTCGCTGGTGTGCGTCCGCACCCAGGTCGCGACGTTCCGCCTTCAGACCTTGCGGCGATACCTTTACGTCGAGCCTCCTCCTAGGTGGTGCGCCCTGGCGACGTATTTTTTCCGCCAGGTGCGTAACCTCAACTACGACACGCAGCTCCTGTTCGTCGACCGTGACGGTTTGGAGGTCGCCCTCAAGGTGCTGCCTGTCTTTTACCAGGACCTGATCACTGTCTGGAACATGGTCGAATCGCGTCGCGCCTATCCTCCGGCTGGAGTAGCGGCTGTCGTCAGGGAGCCGTTGCTCAGGAATCCGCACCTCCGTACTCGCGGGTTCGAGTGGCTGTCGGAGGGGAGGGCGGTGGCGGCGAGGGCGACCAGGGTCGGGGACGTGCTGGGTGCCGGGGGCCTGGGCTGGACGCTGCCGCAGGACATAGCTAGCAGGGCAGCGGTAGACGTCCGGTACGTGGCCACCGCCATCCGACGCCTTAAAACGGCGGTGCTCGGAGCCGACGTAGTGCACCAGTTGGAGGACGCTCAGGTGTGCGGTGGGATCCCGTCCGCGCTCACCCCGGCCCGGACGGAATTTCACATTGGCCCCAAGGTCCCGTACTTCCCGCGGGAGCCTGTGCCCCACAACCTGAGCCGCCTCCGGAATTTTAATTTTGTTTCTTTTAAGGATATTAAAAGGAAGGCCCTGTATAGACTGCTGCTGCACACCGTCCACCTCTTCTCCCTCATCCACCGTCCGGACACGCCTTGGCGTGCCCATTTGCCACCGGGCGGCGGAGATCCCCAGTGGAGGGCTCTCTACGCGGGAGTCCTCCCCCTTTCTCTCGGGGATCTGGGGTGGAGGGTGCTGCACGCAGCAGTCCCCTGCAACCGCAGGTTGCGGTGGTTCACGGACTCCCAGCCCAACTGCTTGTTCTGTGGCGCTGTGGAGTCCGTGGACCATGTATATATTGGTTGTGGGCGTTTGCACTCCCTTTTTGATTTTCTCAAGAACCTTCTCCTCTGTTTCTGGCTGCACTTCAGTCCCACGCTCCTGATCTTCGGGCACCCGGTACGGAGGAGGGAGGGCAGGTCCGAGGACCTCCTCGTGGGTCTGCTCCTGGGCCTGGCCAAACTGGCCATCAACAGGTCCAGGCAGCGGGCCGTGGAGGGGGTCGTTAGGGCCGACTGCCTGCCCCTCTTCCGGGGTTACGTTAGAGCCCGGGTGTCCTTGGAGAAGGAGCACGCGGTGTCCACCGACACCCTGGAGTCGTTCAGGGAGAGGTGGGCGCCGCAGGGAGTGGAGTGCATCATTTCCCCCTCCAACTCTATTTTGATTTGATCCCTACCCTCCCCTTCACTGTTTTGATCACACAGCATTGCCCTGTGGTTTGAAGGGCAGTGCTTGTCACTGGCCACTCGGGTGTCTTTCTTATCTTCCTGGTGGTGGAAATTGAATAAAGATTCGTGCACTTTGTGTCTTTTCACTGTGTCTCACACCTGCACACACACACCATGGGTGCTGGGGAATAAAAATAAGCACTACCGCACTTAGGCGGTAGTGTGGGGGTTAAAAAAAAAAGAAAAAAAAGAAAAAAAGAAAAAAAAAAAAACAGGAGCATCTGGCCATAAACAGGTCAATAAAGATTCATGCACCTTGTGTCTCTCACTGTGTCTCACACCTGCACACACACACACACCATGGGTGCTGGGGTAAAAAATAAGCACTACCACAGTTCGTCGGTAGTGTGGGGGAAGAGGAAAAAAAAAGAAAAAATATCTAAACAGGTGTGCCACAGTTCTATTCACTAAAAATAAAAAGAGTCAGAGGTGTTTAAAAAAAGAGAAAAAATAAACAGGAACATCTGGCCATCAACAGGTCCAGGCAGTGGGCCGTGGAGGGGGTCGTTAGGGCCGACTGCCTGCCCCTCTTCCGGGGTTACGTTAGAGCCCGGGTGTCCTTGGAGAAGGAGCACGCGGTGTCCACCAACACCCTGGAGTTGTTCAGGGAGAGGTGGGTGCCGCAGGGAGTGGAGTACATTATTTCCCCCTCCAACTCTATTTTAATTTAATCCCTGCCCTCCCCTTCACTGTTTGATCACACAGCATTACCCTTTGATGTGAAGGGCACTGCTTGTAACTGGCCACTCGGGTGTTTCCTTTCTTCCTGGTGATGGAAATTGAATAAAGATTGGTACACCTTGTGTTTTTCAGTGTCTCACACCTGCACACACACACCATGGGAAAAAAGAAAAAAAAGGAAAAAAGTAAACAGGAGTGCCAGAGTTTCTGTTACTCTGAGAGCTGCCTCCGAGGGAGCTGGATCAGTGTGTGCACATGTTCAAGGACTCGCCTCCTTGAAGAGGTCAGAGGGGAAGGGGATTGTCCCTAGACCAGCTGCCCCACATCCAGAGAGCTCTGAGAGGAAGGAAGGAAGGAAGAAAGAAAGAAAGAAAGAAAGGAAAGGAGGAAGAAGATGAAGAGAAGGAGGGAGAAGAGGAAGGAGGAGGCAGCAGAGGCAGAAGGAGGTGAGAGCTTTGAGTCCTGGGCCTGCTTTTGGAGCTGCAGCCTGGGCCTCACCCAGGTCAAGGGAGTGTTGCTGCTGACCTGGGGCCCACTCCCACTACTGGTCTCTGGGACCCCACCCTGACCTGCCTCAGCTGCTACTGCTTGGGGCCTGCACCGCTGCTGCCGTTAGTGGCCCACCTCCACCACTGCTGCCTGGGACTTGCTTTGGGGACCCTCCCCAATAGGACTGCCCCCACCGCTGTGACCAAGGGCCTGCCTGGGACTTGCCTGAGGCCTGCCTCCACCACCCGCTGCCTGGGGCTCGCCTTGGGCCACCACTACTGCGATCTGAGGCCTGCCTCCACCTGCTGCTGACACTTCCTGAGGCCTCAACTGGACTCAACACACACAGCTGGTTCCTGGGCCTACCAACATTCAGCAGCACAGTATGGCGAGTCCCAAACTTGCAGGGGCCAGCCACACCTACGCCAGGGTAGCTGCTGCCTTAGGGGCTGCTGCTCCAACCCCGGCTGCAACCCTGACCCCCTTCAGGCACCTGACTAAACACCTAGGGGTAAAGGCCTATCCCCACCCCAACATCATCAAGGCCTGCAGCAAGGCCATGGTTTGTGTGGTCGGCCCACTAGCCATCGTCGCTGCAGCCAGGATGTAGGGAAGGCCGTCTTTTTCCTGAAGACCGAGCAGGTGGTCCACCTGGCTGTGGAGAAGGGGCTCACTGTGGGTGGGACACATCTGCCCGTCGACCCTTTGGAGGTTATGGCCAAGAGGGTCATGATCTCCAACGTCCTGCCCTTCATTGCTAGTGAGCTCCTTCTTCCCCACCTCAACACCTTGGGGGAGATCCAGTCAGGTGTCCAACCGCTCCTGTTCGGTTCTTAAGGACCCTGCCCTCCGACACATATACTCCTTCCAACGCCAGGTGTTCATTTGCCTTGCCTGGGAAGAAGTCACCGAGAGCTCTTTTACCCTCCTCCATGAGGGCGCAGCCTACTGTGTCTTCTGGACAGTGTGCAGGGCCACCTGTGCTGCGAGGTGGGGCACATAAAAAAAACTGCCCCACCCAGAAGGCTACCCAGCCCCTACTAACAGCTGCCACACCCACTCCCCCTCCCCCGAAGTCAACACCACAAGCCCCAGCAGCAGGGGCTAAGCCAGAGGCTTCCAATGCCTCAGCCTCTGGCGGGGAGGGGGATGAGCGTCCAGCCGGACAGAAGGCGCTCAAGAGGACTCAACGCGCCAGGCCTGCCCACGGGGAGACTACCCTATCCCCTCCCCCTACGACTAGCCCACACCCTGCCCTGTCCTGGCATGACAATGCCCCCATGGCCATGCCAGCGTCACCCCAGCACAGGAACCCTGACCCCCAAACCCGTACCTAGTCCTGCTCCTACTGCACTCACTGACCCCACACCCAACCCCCACCCTGTTACAGAAATCCTCAGAGTTTCAACGCCTGCTCCTAGCACCACAACACCTGGCCCAGGGACCCCTGAGCCCACCCAGATACTGACCTGGGGGGAACCACCGCTGCCTCACCTCCTACAGCAATCATGTCTCTAGGCCCCTGCCCCACCCACCATCATCTGATAAACCAGAGGTGGGGCAGGAAGTGACACGACTGACCCTCCCCAGCCAATAGTATTCCAGGAAAGGCTGGAGGGGGCGGTGGGGAGCCGTGGGCCCCATGACCACCAAGGCGGGCGGGGAGGAGAAGGCCTATAAATTTCCCCCTGTCTCTCTAATGAAGAGGTGCTGGCCCTTAGAGGAGAGAGATGTCCCAGCAGTGTGTTGGTGGTGCTGTCCCTCTCCAGGGGTGAGCCTATGGTGCCCCACCCCCACCGGCTACAGCAGGACCTTCAGCTGCTATAATGCCTCTGGTCCCTGGGGAGGACTTTAATAACTGCATGGGCCGTGGTGTTGGTGACAATGGTGAGCTCTCTGCTGGGTTGTTGAGTGGTGGAGGGGAGGAAGGTGTTATCCTTGATCCTCCCTCCCAGACTGTTTTTCTAGGGGAACTTGACCTTGGGGAAGGACCTTTTCCCTGAGGAGCTGGGTATCCCGGTGTCAGGAGAGGAGTGGGGCCCTGAGCCTCTGCTGTTGATGACCTGTACATGGGGCATTCTGGGAAGGGGTGTGCTGAGGAAGGTACTGCTGGTCACCCTAGGGGTGGGGTTGCCGGTGGTTGGAGGCCAGTTGGTGGTGCAGGACCAGACCCCATTCTCTCGGTGATCTCCTGGAGGAGGGTTTAGGATTGGTGGTGGTCACTGGGGACGACGTGGAGTCTTTCTCCAGTGATGTTTTTGAGTTCCAGGTGCCCCCCACCAATCTTCCCCCTCATCCCCATCGAGGAGCTCTGAGTTTGTTGAGGAAACTGAGTCGCTGGGAAGAGCCCAACTGGCGCTCAACCATTGGAGCTCCTTTGAGAGTCAACTGGTTGGCCCACGCTGCTTGCCAGGCGCCTGGGCTTGATGTGAATGAGCAAAAGCGAGTCGGGCACTCCTGGTGAGGGACTTCTGTGCCCCTCCCTTGTCCTCCCAGTAAATGTATGTAGTTTTTTAACTGTACCGGTGGTGGTTGCACAATGCTTCCGACATGGAGACGACTATAGCCAGCCTCAACATCAACGGCAGCAGGGAGTCACAACGCAGATTCCAGACCCCCTCGGCCCTTCAGGATAGGAGGTATGCAGTGTGCTTCCTGCAAGAAACCCACATACCCCGGGAGACAAAGCCACCCAGTTCCTGGAGTGGCGGGGGGGGGGGGGGGGTCGACATGAGTCACCTCACCCGCAGATCTGGCGGGGTGGCTATCTTGTTGGCCCCGCATTTTCAGCCAGAGATCTTGGGGGTCAGGGAGCTAGTGCCAGGCTGTTTGCTTCATCTGACGGTTTGGTGGCGGTGGGGGGGGGGGAAAGCACGGTGCTTCACTTGGTGAACATCTACACTCCCCTGGCTGGGCTGAGGCAAGCGAGCTTCTTCGGAGAAGCGTCCGCTCATCTCACCACCTTTGAGAGCCAGTGTGTCATCCTCAGGGAAGACATTAACTGTGTTCTCGAGGACAGGGACCATGGTGGTGCCTGCACCAGTTGGGTGTCAGGGAGGAGGTTGGGGGACTTGGTCAAGTTCTTCAACCTGGTGGACGTCTGGCAGAATCTCCATCCTGACTCCATCGCCTTCACCTTTGTGAGGCCTGGGGTCGGAGTGTCCAGAATCGACCACCTGTACACTTCACGAATGTACGCCTCCTGTTTTCCGAAGGCCTCCACGCGGCAGGTGTTGTGCACGGACCATCACCTGGTGTGGGCGGAACTCCTTCCGATCGGCACCAGGCTCTGCTCTGCATACTGGCACTTTACCTGCTGCTGGAGGACGAGCAGTTCTGGGACTCGTTTCGTCGTTTCTGGGCCGGCTGGAGAAGGAAGCGGGGAAGCTTCCCCTCCGAGGCTATGGTGGGACGTGGGCAAGGCTCACATCCACGTATTTTGTCAGGAGTACGCGAGGGGGTCAACAAAGAGGTGGAAATTCAGGATCGGGGAGTTGGAGAGGGAGATGCTCAACCTGGAGTCACGCCTTGGTCAGCCCGACGCGGACCTGGCCCTGTGCGGGGCGTACGAAGAGAAGGCCGCGCTCTGGAACCTGCAGCTCGTCAGGGTCCGGGGCGTGTACGTGAGGTCACGGATCCAGCTCCTCCAGCACCTGGACCGTGGCTCCCCCTTCTACTTGCTGGAAAAAAGGCGTGGCACCCGTCAGCAGCTCCTTGTGCTGTTGGCTGACGACTGGTCCCGTGTCTCTGATCCAGAGGGTGTCAGGGCCCACATCCACAACTATTACACGGCTCTGTTCTCTCTGGATCCGTCCAGCGAGGATGCTTGCAGAGTTAGGTGGGAGGACCTGCTGCAGCTTGGCCCGGAGGACGCTGGAAGGCTCGACGCTCCCGTCACTTTAGAGGAGCTGACTGGTGCCCTTTACCGACTCTCGAGGGTAAAATCCCCAGGGCTGGACGGGCTGACTGTGGAGTTCCTCGGGGTGTTCTGGGATGTCCTGGGGAGTGACTACGCACAGGTCCTAGGGGAGTGTCTAAATGCCAGAGAGCTGCCCTTTTCTTGGCGCAGGGTGGTCATTGTCCTGCTGCCAAAGAAGGGGGACCTTCGTTCTTTAAAGAACTGGCATCCAGTCTCCCTCAGCACGGACTACAAAATCTTCGCCAGGGTGTTGTCGTCTTGCCTGGCTTCCGTGCTGGCCCACATGATTCACCCGAACCAGTCCTACACTGTCCCGGGCCAGAGGATACACTACAACATCGACCCGGTCCGGGACCTGATTCATTTCTGTCGACAGGCTGGTCTGCCAAGCGCCTTCCTGTCTCTCAACCAGGAGAAGGCGTTCAGCAGGGTCGATCGAGTACCTGCTCAGGACTCTGCAGGCATTCTGGTTCAGGACGCAGTTCAGCGCCCAGATCTGACTTTTGTATGCCACCGCAGAGTGTCTGGTTAAAGTTAACGGGTCCCTGACGGCGCCCCTTCGCTTCAGGAGAGGAGTGTGTCTAGGCTGCTCCCTGTCCGGCCAGCTGTATTCCCTGTGTGGAGTCTTTCCTGCACCACTTGCGGAGGAGGTTGTCAGGGCTGGTTCTGCACAGTGCGGGCACGGGGGTGGTCCTCTCTGCCCACGCCGATGACGTGCTCCTCACTTTCACCAACCCAGCTGACCTGGGGAGGATGTGCAAATGCTAGGCTGTGTACTCTGCAGTGTCTTCCGCCAAGATCAACTGGGCTAAATGTTCTGGACTACAGGTCAGTCTGTGGCAGGTGGACTCCCTGCTGGGGGAGTTACAGGGGTTCAGCTGGAGTACCACCCATCTCCTCTACCTGGGGGTCTACCTCAGCCCGGCTGAGGAATCCTGGCTGGCCAACTGGCAGGAGCTGGAGGCCAAAGTCTCGGCTCTCCTAGGCTGCTGGACAGGACTGCTCAGTGCAATGTTATAGGAGTAGTGTGCTGGTCATAAACCAGCTGGTAGCCACCATGCTGTGGTACCAGTTGGTCACTTTGGTCTCTCCTCCTGGCTTTGTCACTGACCTCCAGAGAATGTTGGTCAACTTCTTCTGGGACAAAAAATGCACTGGGTCGCTGTGCAGGTTCGGTGTGTGTCTGTCTATTGAGGAGGGCGGTCAGTCACTGGTGTGCATCCGCACTCAGGTTGTGACATTCCGCCTTCAGACCTTGCAGCGATACCTTTACATTGAGCCTCCTCCTACATGGTGCACCCTGGCCATGTATCTTTTTCCGCCAGGTGTGTAACCTCAACTACAACATGTGGCTCCTGTTTGTCAACCATGACTGTTTTGGAGGTCAGCCTCCAGACACTGCCTGTCTTTTACCAGGACCTGATCCATGCCTGGAACATGGTCAAATCACACCGCACCTACCCTCCGGCAGGAGTAGCGGCTGTTGTCAGGGAGCTGTCGCTCAGGAATCCATAGCTCTGTACTCGTGGGTTCGAGTGGCTGTCAGAGGGGAGGGTGACCAGGGTCAGGGATATGCTGAGTGCCGGGGGCCTGGGCTGGACACTGCCGCAGGACATAGCGAGCAGGGCAGCGGGTAGACGTCCGGTACGTGGCCACCGCCATCCGAAGCCTTAAAATGGCAGTGCTCAGACCCGACTTAGTGCACCAGTTGGAGGATGCTCAGGTGTGCGGTGGGATCCTGTCCATGCTCACCCAGCTCGGACGGAATTTCACATTGACCCCAAGGTCCCGTACTTCCCGCTGGAGCCTGTGCCCCACAACCTGAGCCGTCTCTGGAATTTTCATTTTTGTCCCTTTTTTTTAAGGATGTAAAAAGGTGGGCCCTGTATCGACTGCTGCTGCACACCATCCACCTCTTCTCCCTCATCCACTGTCCAGACACACCATGGTGTGCCCATTTGCCACCGGGCATGGGGATCCCCAGTCGAGGGCTCTATGTTGGAGTACTCTCCCTTGGAGGGTGCTGTACGCAGCGGTCCCCTGCAACAGTAGATTGCAGTGGTTCACAGACTTCCAGCCCAACTGCTTGTTCTGTGGCATCCGTGGACCATGTGTATTTTGGGTGTGGGTGTTTGCACTCTTTTTTGATTTTCTTAAAAGCCTCCTCCTCTGCTTTTGGTTGCACTTCAGTCTCACACGCCTGATCTTCAGGCACCCAGTACGCAGGAGGGAGGGCAGGTCTGTAGATTAGATTACTTAGTGTGGAAACAGATCTCCTCGTGCATCTGCTCCTGGGCCTAGCCAAACTGGCTATAAACAAGTCCAGGCAGCAGGCCATGGAGGGGGGTGTTAGGGCTGACTGACTGCCTGCCTCTCTTCCACAGTTACATTAGAGCCTGGGTGTCCTTGGAGATGGAGCAGACAGTCTCCACCAACACCCTGGAGTTGTTCGGGGAGTAGAGTGCATTATCTTTCCCCCTCCAACTCTATTTTCATTTAGTCCCTGCCCTCCTCTTTGCTGTGTGATCAAACAGCAATACCCTTTCATGTGAAGGGCATCACTTGTCACTGGCCACTCAGGTGCTTCCTTTCTTCCTGGTGGTGGAAACTGAATGAAGATTTGTGCACCTTGTGTCTTTCACTGTGTCTCACATGCGCGCACACACACAACATGGATGCTAGGGGAAAAATTAAGCACTACCACAGCTAGGTAGTAGTGGGGGGGGGAAAAAAAAAATTAAAGAAGAATAAAAAGAACAGGAGGGGAAAAATAAATTTGAAAAAATAAACAGGAGCATACTGCAGCTAGACATAAGGTGGGGGTAAATGGGGGGAGAAAAATAGGTGTGTCACTGTTCTGTTCACTCAGAGCAGGCTTAAAAAAAACCAGAAGCATCTGGCCATAAACAGGTCCAGGCAGCTGGCCATGGAGGGGGTTGTTAGGGCCGACTGCCTGCCCCTCTTCTGCGGTTACGTTAGAGCCCGGGTGTCCTTGGAGAAGGAGCACGCGGTGTCCACTGACACCCTGGAGTTGTTCAGGGAGAGGTGGGGGCCGCAGGGAGTAGAGTACATTATTTCCCCATCCAACTCTATTTTGATTTAATCCCTGCCCTCCCCTTCACTATTTGTTCACACAGCATTGCCCTTTTGAGAAGGGCAGTGCTTGTCACTGGCCACTCGGCTGTTGCCTTTCTTCCTGGTGGTGGAATATAAATAAAGATGTACACACTTGTTGTTTTTCACAGTGTCCGAGATACCTGCACACAAATAACATGTGGGAAATAAAAGAAAAAAAGCAGGAGTGTCACTCTGAGCCAGCTCTGAACTAGCTGGGTCAATGTCATGTGCTATGCAGATGTAAATAAACAGTGATGTGGTGATGGGATTCCAGCATTCATGGAGTAATTTCATATCTGTTTCTATTCATTGCATATCACTGAGAAATATATCATGATATTGGATCATTAATTCAATGCACAGAGAATTTTGCAAAGCTTAAATAAATGTTTTCACTAACTAAGGCATCAATATAGAATACATTTTGACCAGCTGGTCATAGAAGCAAAAGTATCATAGAGTTGTAAAGCATAGAAACAGACTCTTTGGTCCAACTCATCCATGCCAACTAGCTATCTCAAATTGATCTAATCATATTTGCCAGCATTTGGTCCATATCCATTTAAACGTTTTCTATTCAGAGACCCATCCAAATGCCTTTTAATGTTGTAATTGTACCACTTCCTCTGGCAACTTATTCCACACATGCACCACCATCTGTGTGGAAAAGTTGCCCCTAAGGTCTCTTTTATATCTTTCCTTTCTCAACTTAAACCTATGCCCTCTAGTTTTTAACTCCCCTACTCTGGGTAAAAGACCTTGAGTTATTCACCATATCCTCACTGCTCATGATTTTATAAACCTCTATAAGGTCACCCCTCAGCCTCCAATAATTCAGAGAAAATAGCCTCAGACCATTCAGTCTCTTCTTATAATTCAAGCCCTCCAACCCCAGCAATATTCTTGTAAATCTTTTCTGCACCCTTTCAAGTTTAACAACATCTTTCCTAAAACAGGGAGACCAGAACTGAATGCAGTATCCCAAAAGTGGGATAACTAATGTCCTGTACAGCTACAACATGACATTCCATTTCCTATACTCAATACACTGACCAATAAAGACAAGTGTACCAATTGCCTTCTTCACTAATCTGTCAACCTGCAACTCCACTTTCAAGGAACTATGAACCTGCAGCTCAAGGTCTTTTTGTTCAGCAACACTCCCCAGGACTTTACCATTAAATATATGAGTCCTGCCCTCATTTACATTACCAAAATGAAACACCTCACATTTATCTAAACTAAACTCCATCTCCCACTCCTTGGCCCATTATTCCATCTGATCAATGTCACATTGTACTCTGTGATAACCTTCTTCACTGACCACTACACCACTGATTTTGATGTTATCTGCAAACTTACTAACTTTTCTCCTATATTCACATCCAAATCATTCATGTAAATGACAAAGAGCAGTGGACCCAGCACCGATCCTTGTGGCATACCGCAGGTCACAGGCCTCCAGTCTGAAAACCAATCCTCCACCAACACCCTCTGTTTCCTACCTTCAAACCAATTTTGTATCCAAATGGCTGGCTCTCCTTGGTTCCATGTGATCTAACGTTGCTAAACATTGTACCATGTGGAAGCTTGTTGAACACCTTGCTGAAGTTTTTTTCACATATGCACTATTTGAAGACTGGTAAGACTTTTCTCAACAGAGCTGGAAGATCAATAATCAATTGTGTTTCACCAATTAGACACCATCTTATCTTGAGAAATTATGATATTTGATGACTGTTCAAGATCAGCTCAAACATTTACTGTATTATTCAGTGCTGTCAAAGGTTTGTCTGTTTCCTAAGACCAGACGATGTAGGAACAGGAGTAGGCCATTCAATCCAAGTAGTGTGTTGTATTTAATGAGGTTGTGGCTGATGTGATAACCCTCATCTCCATTCTTGTGACTTTTCCCCATTAGCCTGGATTCTCTTACTGATTAACAATCTCTCTCTATCACCATCGAATATACTTAATAAGCCAACATCTACAGCGAAGAGTTTCATAGATTCACTACCCTCTGAGTGAAAAAATCCCTTTATCTCTGTTTTAAATGAGTGACCCATCTGCTTGACTTTCTGAAGCACATCCTTTTAACATATATCTTCACTTTCCTGTTTGTGGGTGTTTTATGTTCTGTAAAACTGCCATAAACCATCTTTTATTACCATATTATCACATTAGGAATAAAAGTTTGGACGATGTGGAGTTTGTAAAATCCAAAATTCAGATTTTCTGCATAGATTGTGCCAAATCTTCTGAAATGTTGGAATCATTATAGAATAGACATTTTTCTTCTTTTTACTTACTGCTATTCAGAGTTCTGAGTTTCTGGCCCAACATTTGAATTCAGGCCTCTTCTAAAATGTGGAACATAGCTTTTCAGGAACCCTCCAGCATAATGTGTGATCAACATAGGAGAACAAACCATGCTCCCTTTTTACAGCAGTAACCGGTCTATTCGGGTTCAAAGGTCTAAAGTCTCAGAGAAGAGAAGAAAATAAGTGTGGAAGCTAAGTGGGTGAGAAAGTAGGACGAGGGAGTAGAATTCCTTTGAATAAAGATGTATTTATTGCTGTGAATGAGAGAGTATGGTAGCAGGTGGGTAATGGGAATGGGTGCCAAGTAGATGAGGGATAGTGGCAAGTGGGTAATGAGGGTGGGTGGCTGGTGAGTGAGCACATAATGGCAGGTAATTGAGTGGGGGGATAGGGTGTCAAATGGCTGAGGAAGTAATTTGGCAGGTGAAGAAATAGGATGGCAGGTAGGTGACAGAAGTGGGTGGCAGAGGTTGAACAGGTAGGGTGCGTCAGGTATCATGGTCAGGTCAAAGAGTCTGGGGGAGGAGTTTTGGAAGGCTGGAGGGTAAAGGCTGGGTGCTTGAGGGAGGGGGGGTGGTTGAATGTCAGGAGCACAGGGCTTCTCGCATATACAGGGAGGGAGATGGTCAGCTGCCAATTGCTGAGGTGTCAGTGTTTGGGGAGGGTGATTGAGTCTGGTGTTTGTGGATGCATCAGACTGAGTGACCAGGATGAGTGATTGAGGATTCAGTGTGTGTGATCAGGGATTCAGTGTGAGTGATCGGGAGATCAATGTGAGTGATCAGGGGATCAGTGTGAGTACCCAAGGGATTGATGTGAGTGACCGAGGGATCAGTGTGAGTGATCGGAGGATCAGTGTGAGTGATCAGGGGATCAGTGTGAGTGATCGGGGGATCAGTGTGAGTGATGAGGGGATCAGTGTGAGTGATTAGGGGAATCAGTGTGAGTGATTGGGGGAATCAGTGTGAGTGATTGGGGATCAGTGTGAGTGATTAGGGATCAGTGTGAGTGATTAGGGGCATCAGTGTGAGTGTTTAGGGGAATCATTGTGAGTGATTAGGGGAATCAGTGTGAGTGATCGGGGGATCAGTGTGAGTGATTAGGGGAATCAGTGTGAGTGATCGGTGGATCAGTGTGAGTGATCGGGGGGAATCAGTGTGAGTGATTGGGGATCAGTGTGAGTGATTAGGGGAATCAGTGTGAGTGATCGGGGGATCAGTGTGAGTGATCAGGGGATCAGTGTGAGTGATTAGGGGAATCAGTGTGAGTGATCGGTGGATCAGTGTGAGTGATCGGGGGAATCAGTGTGAGTGATTGGGGATCAGTGTGAGTGATTAGGGGAATCAGTGTGAGTGATCGGGGGATCAGTGTGAGTGATCAGGGGATCAGTGTGAGTGATTAGGGGAATCAGTGTGAGTGATTAGGGGAATCAGTGTGAGTGATTGGGGGAATCAGTGTGAGTGATTGGGGGAATCAGTGTGAGTGATCGGTGGATCAGTGTGAGTGATCGGGGGAATCAGTGTGAGTGATTGGGGATCAGTGTGAGTGATTAGGGGAATCAGTGTGAGTGATCGGGGGAATCAGTGTGAGTGATTGGGGATCAGTGTGAGTGATTAGGGGAATCAGTGTGAGTGATCGGGGGATCAGTGTGAGTGATCAGGGGATCAGTGTGAGTGATCGGGGGATCAGTGTGAGTGATGAGGGGATCAGTGTGAGTGATTAGGGGAATCAGTGTGAGTGATTGGGGATCAGTGTGAGTGATTGGGGAATCAGTTTGAGTGATCGGGAATCAGTGTGAGTGATTAGGGGAATCAGTGTGAGTGATCGGGGGATCAGTGTGAGTGATCGGGGAATCAGTGTGAGTGATCAGGGATCAATGTGAGTGACCGAGGGATTATTGTGAGTGATTGGGGGATCAGTGTGAGTGATTGGGGATCAGTGTGAGTGATTGGGGGAATCAGTGTGTGTGACTGAGGGATCAGTGTGAGTGACCGAGGGATCAGTGTGAGCAATTGGGGGTCAGTGTGAGTGACTGAGGGATCAATGTGAGTGACCGAGGGATCAATGTGAGTGACCGAGGGATCAGTCTGAGTGCCAAGGGATTGGTGTGAGTGATTGGGGATCAGTCTGAGTGACCAAGGGATTGGTGTGAGTGATTGGGGATCAGTGTGAGTGATTGAGATCAGTGTGAGTGATTGAGATCAGTGTGAGTGATTGGGCATCAGTGTGAGTGATTGGGCATCAGTGTGAGTGATTGGGATCAGTGTGAGTGATTGGGATCAGTGTGAGTGATCGGGGGATTAGTGTGAGTGATTGGGGATCAGTAAAAGTGACTGAGGGATCAGTGTGAGTGATCAGGGATCAGTGTAAGTATTGGGGGATCAGTGTGAGTGATTGGGGATCAATGTAAGTGATTGGGGATCAGTGTAAATGATCGAGGGATCAGTGTGAGTGATTGGGGATCAGTGTAGGTGACCGAGGGATCAGTGAGAGTGATCGGGGATCAGTGTAAGTGATTGGGGATCAGGGTAAGTGACCGAGGGATCAGTGTAAATGACTGAAGGATCAGTGTGAGTGATCAGGGGATCAGTGGGGAGTTGGGGGATAGGGTTCAGATTTGTAGTTAGCCAGGAGTTGGAGGAGGTTTCCTGTAGCTTTTCCTGGCTAGTTCCTGAAGTGAGAATAGGCAGAATGTTCCACAATCTCCAACTCTATCTCAGAATTATGGACATCTGCAAACATTTTCAGAAGATGCTGGGTAATTACCCACCCGAAGTGTAGACTTCCCAGCAGCATATCATTGCATCAAGACTGCGGAGGGGACCCACAGCCCACTTGCTGGATCTGTCTGGTCTCCAACTCTATGAGGTCAATAGAACTTGGCCAGTATCTCTCTTTAGGCTTTTAAGGAATTGTTCCTAAATAAAGAGATGAACCCATTGTACTTCAGCAGGGAGAATTCCTGACAATGTTTTGATGAAATAAATCAGGAGTATTTGATGTAAATGGTAGAGGTCAATGGCACAAAACTGTCCTAAGCCCCTTCCTGTCCAAACTTTCCTTAACATTTTAAAAGAAGGTCATTTCCAACTTCCACAAGAGGGTGCTGTACTCATAGTATTGCCACAAGTTTGATAAATGTCACAAAAGAAATTCTCTCAAAATTGGGCTATGTCAGTTTCAGAGAGCTTCATGGAGAGTTTCCCTTTGTGAGCTCTGGCAAATTATTTCATGGAGATTTATGCTGCTCACCTTATAAATATGTACCACATCTCCAAGGCACCACTCTTGTGATAGCTTACAGTCACCAGCAACAGAAGCACTGGACATTGCAGCATTCATGAGGAAAGTGAATGTATTGCAGCCAAGTTTGTGGATGACACAAAACTAGGGAGGAAGGTGAATACCGAGGGTGACAGAGTCTGCAGAGAGATATAGACAGTATGTGTGTGGGCAAAAACTTAGCAGATGTAACAAAATATAAGAAAATGTGAGGTTATACACTTTGGCAGGAAGACTTAAAGGAACTGAATATTATTTTAAAGGAAAAAGACTACAGAAAGCTGTAGCACAGAGAGATTGGGAGTCCATGTGTATTGTTGTGGTTCTGTTCGCCGAGCTGGGAATTTGTGTTGCAGACGTTTCGTCCCCTGTCTAGGTGACATCCACAGTGCTTGGGAGCCTCCTGTGAAGCGCTTCTGTGATCTTTCCATGTGTGTGGATTACAAATGTTAGCATCCAAGTTCAGCACTTAAGAGGGAAGGCAAGTGGAACTTTGGCCTTTATTTCAAAGGGAATGGAGTGTGAAAATAGGGATGTCTATAATTATGTAAAACTATACAAAGCACTAGTTGGCCCACAGCTGGAACGGTTTTGGGTCATTTTATCCACGGAAAGATATACTAGCATCTAAGGCAGTCCAGAGAAGGTTTGCTAGGTTGATCCTGAGTACAGAGGCATTGTCTTATCAGACGAAGTTGACCAGGTTGGGCCTAGACTCATTGGAACTTAGAAGAGTGAGAGGAGACCTTATTGAAAATGGTTCTTAAGGGACTTATCAGGGTAGATGCAAAGAGATTGTTTCCCCTTCTAGGGCCAGAGGGCATAATCACAGAGTAAAGGGGTAGTCCAGTTAAAACAGAGATTACAAGGAATTTCTTCTCTCAGTTGGCAAAGAATCTATGGAATTCTGTGCTGCAAGGAGTTCTTAAGGCTACATCATTCAGAATATTCAAGGCTAAGATCAACAGATTTTTAATCATTCACAGGATTATTAATCAGTAAAAGAAAGGAAAATAGAGTTGAGAATGATTAGATCAAGAATGATCTAATTGAGTGGCTAAGCAGACTCGATCAGCCAAATGACATAGTTCTGTTTTGATCTCTTATGGTCTCTATGCCTCTTTAAACTAAGTTTACACCCCAGATGAACACCAGTCCAAATGCTGCAAGCCAGAAATTTCCTTCCACGGTTCCTGTGTTTCAAGAATTTTAAAGGAGGTGCTGAATGGAGGCAAATTGGCATCCCATTTTACCAACAGGGAACTGGAGTTCCTTAAGGGTGGAATGGTGGAGAGAAGGGCCATCCTCTTTTCACCAAAGGAGACCATGGTACCAAATCCTGCCAGTCTGTCCAATGTTGTTTTCCAGATCAGAGCCAATTCTTGTGCCAAACAGCAATGGCACAAGAATGTCAATGACTTCTGTGCTGCATAAGGGTAACTGTCACCATGTTTTCTCTGCCACCTTACATTCCTAACTCTGCCACTGCACCCACCTCCCACCATAATCCAGAGTTTACCACTCTCACTATTGCAAGCACTATCTTGTTAACTCTCACTTACCTGGGACCGCTCAACGTGTTTCCCCCACCTGCACGAATAGCAGTGCCTTCCATTTTCATCTCACTCAAGCCCTCCTGTACAATAATGCTCCCATTTGCATCCAAACGTGCTGCCTCCAATCCCCACCACAGCACAGCCACATGATAATCCCTCCATGACCTTTACTGCACAAACTTCATGGATCAACAGCCTGAAAACATCCCGATTGATATTGGCCAGAGCCCTGACTGATCTCTACACAGCTCCTCAACTGATTTATCACTAATCTCAGACAGGTTGGAATCAAGCTCTGAACTGACTGTGGCCCACTGACTGGATTGCAATAACATGGAGCCCAAACCCTCACTACATCAAATAGCCAACTTCAGGAAACTCCAGGCCAGCCAGCTTAACATTTAACATAGAAAAAATTTTAGACGCTCTTATTAAAGGAGCTACAACAGTGTTTGTGTCAAGTTTAAAGTAACCAGGCAGAGTCATCATGGTTTTTAGAGAATGAAATAATTTTGACCAATTTCTTTTGAGAAGATGACACCTGCCAAAGATAAAGGGGAGCCAGGGGATGTTCTGTATTTAGATTTCCAAGGCAATTGCTAACATACTGCGCCAAAGTCTATTGTGGAAAATGAGACATTTTAGTGTAGAGTGAAGCATGTTGGTGTGGTTGGAAGATTGGCTGCGTAACAGGAACCAGAGTATAGGCATAAATGGGTCTTTAACAGGTTGGCAAGCTGTGACGCCTCAGGGATTGGTGCTGGGACTGAAATTGGCAGGAACCTGGATTGTATTTACTAGTACGTCACAAATACTCATCAACACTCCATCAATTATGGGATTACCTAAAAATGGGAAACAAGTTTGTTTACAACTCTGACTTCCTATACTTCTCCAACCTCTGGTTGATACCAACTTCACTAATTAAACTACATCAGAAATTTTTTTTTGTGCAAATACTTATAGTGTTAGACTGAAGCCAGTCTATATTCCGTAGTTTAACAGAAGTGTCATTCATAAATAGTTCACCATCTTGTTTATTAGAATCTACAATGTTAGGAGTGAAGGCTCAATTTGGCTCATGAGCTTGTCCACAGGAGGCAGCACACTGACTGATTTAAGAAAACCTGACCAGGTCTGGTAAACAGGGCTTAACTTAAAAGAGGGAGCCGTATAAATGGGGAAGGAATCTAAAGAGGTACCAACCTAAAAGGGGCAAGAACTGAAAAACTGAGCAAAGAGATATGCTGTGTGAAAATGAAAGGTAGGGTGCGGGACTCAAAGGGTGTGATTGTCAGGGTGCAATTCTCTGGAATGGAGGGTACAAATTGTGAATGCAGAGAGCAAGTCATTGGTGCAAGGGGGACAACGAAGACTGGGAGCTGGACATTAAGAGTGAATAAAGGACAGTGTTAACATAACATGACTAGAGAGGCTATCAACTACATCTACAACCGTGATGGATTTAAATGAAACTTCATATAATATGCACGCAGGAGTACAGTGAAAATGTCCATTCATCAGATTTGGTATGTTGCTTCCCTGGTGCCAGGATCATGGATGTCTCAGAGAGGGTGCAGAATGTTCTCACGGGGCAGAGGTCATTGTCCACATTGGAACCAAAGACATAGGAAGGGAAAAAGTTGAGATTCCGAAGGGAGCTTACAAAGAGTTAGGTAGGAACTTAAAAAGAAGGTCCTTGAGAGTAGTAATATCTGGATTACTCCCAGTGCAATGAGCTAGTGAGAGCAGGAATAGGAGGATAGAGCAGATGAATGCATGGCTGAGGAGCTGGTGTATGGGAGAAGGATTCACATTTTTGGATCATTGGAATCTCTTTTGGAGTAAAAGTGACCAGTACAAGAAGTTCGGATTGCACCTAAATTGGAAGGGGACTAATATACTGGCAGGGAAATTTGCTAGAGCTGCTCAGGAGGATTTAAACTAGTAAAGTGGGGTGGGGGTGGGGGGGGGGGGGGGGGGCCCAGGGAGATAGCGAGGAAAAAGATCAATCTGAGACTGGTACAGTTGAGAACAGAAACAAGTCAAACAGTCAGGGCAGGCAGGGACAAGGTCGGACTAATAAATTAAACTGCATTTATTTCAATGCAAGGGGCCTAACAGAGAAGGCAGATGAATTCAGGGCATGGTTAGGAACATGGGACTGGGATATCATAGCGCTTACAGAAACATGGCTCAGGGATGGACAGGACTGGCAGCTTAATGTTCCAGGGTACAAATGCTACAGGAAGGATAGAAAGGGAGGCAAGAGAGGAGGGGGAGTGGCATTTTTGATAAGGGATAGCATTACAGCTGTGCTGAGGGAGGATATTCCTGGAAATACATACGGAGAAGTTATTTGGAACTGAGAAATAAGAATGGGAGGACCATCTTATTGGGATGGTATTATAGACCCCCGAATAGTCAGAGGGAAATTGAGAAACAAATTTGTAAGCAGATTGCAGCTATCCGAAAGAATAATAGAGTGGTTATGGTCGGGGATTTTAACTTTCCAAACATAGACTGGCACTGCTATAATGTTAAGGGTTTAGATGGAGAGGAATTTGTTAAGTATGTACAAGAAAATTTTCTGATTCAGTATGTGGACGTACCTACTAGAGAAGGTGCAAAACTTGACCTACTCTTGGGAAATAAGGCAGGGCAGGTGACTGAGGTGTCAGTGGGGGAGCACTTTGGGGCCAGCGACCATAATTCTATTGGATTTAAAATAGTGATGGAAAAGGATAGACCAAATCTATAAATTGAAGTTCTAAATTGGAGAAAGGCCAATTAGGATGCTTTTGGGCAAGAACTTTCATCACTGATGTCATACCACTTCCTCCCCCACCAACGCCACTCACCAGCATTCTACTGACACACGCCCCACAAATCCCACTGTCACCATCCCTGCCCCCAGAACCCTGAGGGGAACATCACTCCTGCTCATAACTCCACTCCCATTCCCTCTACCACCACGCCCACTCCAGTCACAGGCTCTGCCCCCACTCCCAGCTCCACACCTATACCAGGTCCCAGGTCCCAGGTCCTAGCTCCCAGGCCTGCTGAGATTTCACCATCCCCCCAGACCTTCCCCTCACTGAGGACAAACGATCAGTCCACAACAAAGGCCTTGCCTTTATCCCCCTCCATCCACAGATCAATGAATTTAAAACATTGTGCACTTCTTACGCTGCCTCCGAGCTTACTTTTACAACCAGGACTCCCACCCACCTTCTGAGGACCCCTTCGCCCACCTCCAACACACACCATCCACCTGGACACCCCATGCTGGCCTAATACCCTCCCTTGACCTCTTCATTTCCAACTGCTGCCGGGACATTAACCGCCTCAACTTGTCTACCCCGCTCTCCCACTCCAACCTCTCACACTCACAACGCGCTGCCCTCCACTCCTTCTGCTCCAATCCCAACCTCACCATCAAGACAGTGTATAAAAGGGACACAGTGGTAGTCTGGCGCACTGACCTCTACACTGCTGAAGCCAGACACCAACTCCTCCTACCACCCCCTTGACCATGACCCCACCCCCCCCATCACCAAACCATCATCTTCCAGACCATACAGAACCTCATCACCTCAGGAGATCTCCCACCCACAGCTTCTAACCTCATTGTCTGGGAACCCCGCACTGCCCGATTCTACCTCCTTCCCAAGGTCCACAAGCCTGACCACCCTGGCCGACCCATTGTCTCAGCATGCTCCTGCCCCAATGAACTCATCTCTACCTACCTCGACACTGTCCTATCCCCACTAGTCCAGGAATTCCCCACCTACGTTCGAGACACCACCCTCGCCTTCCATCTCCTCCAAGACTTCCGTTTCTCAGCCCTCAATTCCTCATCTTCACCATGGACATCCAATTTCTCTACACCTCCAACTGCCATGACCAGGGCCTCCAAGCCCTCCGTTTTTTCCTCTCCCGACGTCCCCAACAGTACCATTCCACTGACACTCATTCATTTGGCTTAACTGGTCCTCACCCTTAACAATTTCTCCTTTGAATCCTCCCACTTCCTCCAGCCCAAAGGGGTAGCCATGGGCACCCGTATGGGCCCCAGCTATGCCTGTCTCTTTGTTGGCTACGTAGAACAGTCCATCTTCCGTAGTTACACCGGCACAACTCCCCACCTCTTCCTCCACTACATTGATTACTGCATTGATGACCATGAGGAGGTTGAGCAATTAATCAACTTCACCAACACATTCCACCCTGACCTTAAATTTACCTGGACCATCTCTGACACCTCCCTCCCCTTCCTGGACCTCTCCATCTCCATTAATGATGACTGACTTGACACTGACATTTTTCACAAACCCACCGACTCCCACAGCTACCTGGATTGCACTTCTTCCCACCCTACCTCCTGCAAAAATGCCATTCCATATTCCCAATTCCTCCACCTCTGCCGTATTTGCTCCCAAGATGACCAGTTCCACCACAGAACACACCAGATAGCCTCCTTCTTTAAAGACCGCAATTTCCCTTCCCACGTGGTTAAAGATGCCCTCCAACGCATCTCATCCACATCCCGCACCTCCGTCCTCAGACCCTACCCCTCCAACCGTAACAAGGACAGAACGCCCCCGGTCCTCACTTTCCAACCTAGAACCTTCGCATAAACCAAATCATCCGCCGACATTTCTGCCACCTCCAAACAGACCCCACCACCAGGGATATATTTCCCACCCCACCCCTTTCCGCCTTCCGCAAAGACCGTTCCCTCCGTGACTACCTGGTCAGGTCCACGCCCCCCCCCAACAACCCACCCTCCCATCCTGGCACCTTCCCCTGCCATTGCAGGAATTGCAAAACCTGCGCCCACACCTCCATCCAAAGCCCCAAAGGAGCCTTCCACATCCATCAATGTTTCACCTCCACACACACCAATGTCATTTATTGTATCCGTTGCTCCCGATGCGGTCTCTTCTACATTGGGGAGACTGGACGCCTCCTAGCAGAGAGCTAGGGAACATCTCCGGGACACCCGCACCAATCAACCCCACCACCCCTCACACTCTACTGAGGACATGCAGTTCCTGGGCCTCTTCCACCGCCGCTCCCTCACCACCCGACGCCTGGAGGAAGAACGTCTCATCTTCCGCCTCAGAACACTTCAACCCCAGGGCACCAATGTGGACTTCATCACTTTCCTCATTTCCCTTCCCCCCACCTTACATCAGTTCCAACCTTCTAGCTCAGCACTGTCCTCACGAACGGTTCTACCTGCCTATCTCCCTTCCCGCCTATCTCCCTTTCTGCCTCTCCCCCTTCCTGCCTATCTCCCTTCCCGCCTATCTCCCTTCCGTCCTATCTCCCTTCCCTTCTTTCTCCCTTCTCACCTATCCCCCTTCCCACCTATCCCCCTTCCCCCCTATCCCCCTTCCCTGCTATCTCCCTTCCCTGCTATCTCCCTTCCCTGCTATCTCCCTTCCCGCCTATCTCCCTTCCCTCCTATCTCCATTCCCTCCTATCTCCATTCCCGCCTATCTCCCTTCCTGCCTATCTCCCTTCCCGCCTATCTCACTTACCTCCTATCTCCCTTTCCATCTATCCGCTCCACCCTCCCCTCTGATCTATCCCCTCCAACCCCATCCCCATTCACCTACTGTACTCTTTTGTTACCTTACCCCACCCTCCTCTCTGACCTATCACCACCCCATTCACCTATTGTACTCTTTGCTAATTTCTCCCCACCACCCCTGGTCCCCCCTCTCCCCCCCTTCCCCCTCATTTATCTCTCTACTCTGGAGGCTTCCTGCCTCTATTCCTGATGAAGGGATTTTGCCCGAAACATCAATTTTCCTGCTCCTTGGATGCTGCCTGATCTGCTGTGCTTTTCCAGCACCACTCTGATCTGAACAAAGAACTTCCAAAAGCTGATTGGGGGCAGATGTCCACAGGTAAAGGGATGACTGGAAAATGGGAAGCCTTCAGAAATGAGATAACAAGAATCCAGAGAAAGTATATTCCTGTCAGGGTGAAAGGGAAGGCTGATTGGTCATCCAGCATTCCCTATACCAAAGAAATTGAGGGTTTGATTAAGAAAAAGAAGGAAGTATATGTCAGGTATAGACAGGATAGATCGAGTGAATCCTTAGAAGAGTATAAAGACAGTAGGAGTATACTTAAGAGGGAAATCAGGAGGGAAAAACTGGACTTGAGATAGCTTTGGCAAATAGAATTAAGGAGAATCCAAAGGGTTTTTACAAATACATTAAGGACAAAAGGGTAACTAAAGAGAGAATAGGGCCCCTCAAAGATCAGCAAGGCAGCCTTTGTGTGGAGCCACAGAAAATGGGGGAGACACTAAACAAGTATTTTTCATCAGTATTTACTAAGGAAAAGGATATGGAAGATATAGAATGTAAGGAAATAGATGGTAACATCTTGAAAAATGTCCATATTACAGTGGAGGAAGTGCTGGATATCTTGAAATGCATAAAAGTGGATAGGTCCCCAGGACCTGATCAGGTGTACCCTAGACCTCTGTGGGAAGCTAGAGAAGTGATTGCTGGGCCTCTTGCTGAGATATTTGTATCATCGATAGTCACAGGTGAGGTGTGGGAAGACTGAAGGTTGGCTAACGTGGTGCCACTGTTTAAGAAGGGTGGTAAGGACAAGCCAGGGAATTATAGACTAGTGAGCTTGACGTCGGTGGTAGGCAAGTTGCTGGAGGGAATCCTGAGGGACAGGATGTACATGTATTTGGAAAGGCAAGGACTGATTAGGGATAGTCAACATGGCTTTCTCCATGGAAAATCATGTCTCATAAACTTGATTGTGTCTTTTGAAGAAGTAACAAAGAGGATTGATGAGGGCAGAGCTATAGATGCGATCTACATGGATTTCAGTAAGGCGGTTGACAAGGTTCCCCATGAGAGACTGAATAGCAAGGTTATAGATCTCATGAAATACAAGGAGAACTAGCCATTTGGATACAGAACTGGCTCAAAGGTAGAAGACAGAGGGTGGTGGTGCAGGGTTGTTTTTCAGACTGGAGGCCTGTGACCAGTGGAGTGCCACAAGGATCGGTGCTGGGTCCACTACTTTTCGTCATTTATATAAATGATTTAGATGTGAGCATAAGAGGTATAGTTAGTAAGTTTGCAGAGGACACCAAAATTGAAGGTATAGTGGACAGCGAAGAGGGTTACCTCAGATTACAACAGGATCTTAATCAGATGGGCCAATGGGCTGAGAGGTGGCAGATGGAGTTTAATTCAGATAAATGTGAGGTGCTGCATTTTAGGAAAGCAAATCTTAGCAGGACTTATACACTTAATGGTAAGGTCCTAGGGAGTGTTGCTGAACAAAGAGACCTTGGAGTACAGGTTTATAGCTCCTTGAAAGTGGAGTTGCAGGTAGATAGGATAGTGAAGAAGGCGTTTGGTATGCTTTCCTTTATTGGTCAGAGTATTGAGTACAGGGATTGGGAGGTCATGTTGCGGCTGTACAGGACATTGGTTAGGCCACTGTTGGAATATTGCATGCAATTCTGGTCTCCTTCCTATTGGAAAGATGTTGCAAAACTTGAAAGGGTTCAGAAAAGATTTACAAGGGTGTTGCCAGGGTTGGAAGATTTGAGCTATAAGGAGAGGCTGGGGCTGTGTTCCCGGGAGGTTCGGAAGCTGAGGGGTGACCTTATGGAGGTTTACAAAATTATTGGGAAATGGATAGAATAAATAGATAAAGTCTTTTCCCTGGGCTGGGGGCGTCCAGAACTCGAGGGCATAGGTTTAGGGTGAGAGGGGAAAGATATAAAAGAGACATAAGGGGCAATTTTTTCACGCAGAGGGTGATACGTGTATGGAATGAGCTGCCAGAGGAAATGGTGGAGGCTAGTACAATTGCAATATTGAATAGGCATTTGGATGGGTATATGAATAGGAAGGGTTTGGAGGGAAATGGGCCCGGGTGCTGGCAGGTGAGACTAGGTTGGGTTGGGATAAATGATCAGCATGGACGGGTTGGACCGAAGGTTCGGTTTCTATGCTGTGCATTTTTATGCCTCTACAACTCTATGTCAATGATCAAGTGCTGTCTTTGTCCCATTCAAGCTTCCTGTGCGAAGCTACGTGTACTGTAAGTTTTGTTAGTTATAAAGAAAGGTGAGTGAGTTGGTGGTGTACTGATGGTCCCTTTCTGTTTGAAACATGAACCATGGTGGGTGTGCATATCTCAGTCCAAGGTGTGAAGCTCTTCATTGTCTCCAGACAAGGAACCTAGGAACCAAAATTGAATCTTTATGGCTGACCTAACATTACCGTGATTCACATCTACTATCCATATTAATTTTTACACTGAAAGATATGGTCGTGATTGCTTGTGGCTGGGATTTTTAGCTACACCAATAGATCAATGCATGATGTCCACTTACACATGACGTGACGACAGGTGTCTTTACCTGTATTGTGTGTATGTCTGTCTCATACTATTGGCATTTGAAGGACCGAACATCAAACAAAAGTACAATCAGCTCCCTCAGAGAAAAAGCACTTATTCCACCCATTCTGGGTGCTGCGGCGGCCATTTAAAATTTGGATTGCGCACATGTAACTTGGATGAGGACGGAAGGCAACATAGACTGAGTCACAGGCTCAGCGTCTTAATCTAGGTAATCCTCTCAAACCTTCATATTCCTTTCCATCTTGGCCTCCTTGTCAATCCCAATGGCTTTGATCTTCCTCACATTCCTATCTAACTCTTATATTTAACTTATTGCCAGAGAATGAAAGACTTGAATCTTTTAGCAGAGAGTGGACAAAGACGCAAAGTATCAGTGGACTATATGCCAAGCCTCTACCTCCTGTCCTTCACGAGAAATGTTATATTCCATCTCCCCATGTTATCCCTGAGCCACAGTTTAGTTCTGGGCAAACATCGTTAAGCACAGTTTTCCCCATTGAAGCAAGGGCTGTTGGGTCTGCTAAGATTCCTTGACCCTCCCCGCCCTCTCCCAGTATCCTATGCTCTCCCGTACTCTCACCTTTATACGTTGAATTGCACCCTCTTCATAGTTATTGTCCCCTCTGCTTCCAAGTACTTAACTCCAATCCCCACAATGAATTTCACCAACCTCCTCACCACAGCAGTGGCCCAGATACCTCTCCTTCATATTCAGTGATTAGACCGTTGGATTGGCCTTGGCCCATTCTTGACTGTCTTAGAAAGAAAGTCCTGAGTAAGGAGCAATCAGATCTTTGACTAATCTCTGCGGCTCCCTGACTGACTTACTGCTAATCACTGGACTAGTGACGTGGACCTGCAGGACTGACCGTAGCCCACTCTCTGGATTGTAATGATATGGAACCCCTGACCCTGATCAAGCCAAGCACCACATCTAACAACTTTCAAGGCCCTGGACTAATATTAGATAATGTTAGTATATTAATATTAGACTGATTGTGGCAGGACCCCTCCCTGGCTGATGACAGTCATGTTGAGTGACTGAGGATTGCACCCTTAAACATTGAGAAGTGGCCATTTGATTGAAGGACGTGTTTGCTGTGTAAGCTGCTGTTACATATTGTAGATGTGACATTGACATAGCACCGTGCCATACAGCAATATATTCACCCCCTTGATTGATCATTGCTGGCAGCCATATCAAGCTGCCTCACTTGAGTCTCACTGAAATTCAAGGTGAATTCTGAATTAAATGGCAAGGTGCAAGGCAAAAGTCCTGTGAAAATCCAAGTACAGCAAGGTGAGTTAGTACTTAAGAGAATAAGCAAAAATCTTTGAGATGCATCCTGCTTTAGTTCATGAGATGTCTGTCCATATGCAAGCAGCTTGCCAGGACCATCACAATGCATGGTGGAGGTGCAATCCAACATGCAGGATTGAAGTTGAGTAGTACATTCTAAATGAATGGGAAACATGCCTTGATGATGTGGTGAGGCTGGTGCTATTCTGATGCCAAGCATTGTGGAAGAAGGATGCAAATGGCTGCAAACTGAAGCCACCAGCTTTCAGCCTTTCATGTTACAAGTTGTTGCTGTCTAGTTTCTCTCCACCACCTGGGAGAATAGGCAGCTACATATAAATGAGGCAAAAATAAGTAACAATGTAATGTTAATTAAGTTAAATGGACTGCACATTGCTCACTAGCAAGATTCCGATCTCATCATTCAAACTTTGCATGGAAATTTGGATAGTTTTATCTCAACATTAGGAATCCAGTTTTCTGGTCACACCATGTTTTTCTAATTGACTCACCATTGGCCATGCTAATCAGAGGCTGGGAAAACTAAGCTGATCGATGTGGCATAAAGAAAGTGAGACTATAAGATACAGTCAGAGGGGCAGAAAGGATTTACAGCATATTGGTACTTACTCTGACTATGAGAGATCATTCATCCTCTTGTGGCAATGCATCCAATCACACTTTCGGATTGATTGTGCGCTGCTTGTGATGAACTTCCATGAATATAACCACATAACCACCATTGCACCACCACGCTAAAGTCCCTCCTGCCTTTCAGGTTGCTTATGACACTTAATTTCAAAAGAGAATGTATCGCTTTTGATTCTGGTGGAAGTCCAGGCCTTTTATATGTTTACATTGTCAAGATCATCCTTCAAAAAGAAAGTAGCAGAAATTTACACTGTGTTAAATTCACTGACCCAGTGAATTCACATCTGTTTGGGAATCTGCATTCAAAAATGAGTACAGGGATCAAAAAATTATTGTTTCACACTTAGTTGCCTTGGTTATCCTGTAGGAGAGATCTTGAATGAGATTTCGATCTCAAAAGCTGTTGGTTTTTCTTTCTGTCTGCAATACTGCAATGATTGAAATCCTTCTGACCATTTATGGTTATATAAAAACTTACAAAACTTGCTAAAAACAATGACTGCAGATGCTGGAAACCAGATTCTGGATTAGTGGTGCTGGAAGAGCACAGCAGTTCAGGCAGCATCCAAGTAGCTTCGAAATTGACGTTTCAGGCAAAAGCGCTTCATCAGGAATAAAGGCAGTGAGCCTGAAGCGTGGAGAGATAAGCTAGAGGAGGGTGGGGGTGGGGAGAAAGTAGCATAGAGTACAATAGGTGAGTGGGGGAGGGGATGAAGGTGATAGGTCAAGGAGGAGAGGGTGGAGTGGATAGGTGGAAAAGGAGATAGGCAGGTAGGACAAGTCTGGACAAGTCATGGGGACAGTTACTGAGCTGGAAGTTTAGAACTAGGGTGAGGTGGGGGAAGGGGAAATGAGGAAACTTTTGAAGTCCACATTGATGCCCTGGGGTTGAAGTGTTCCGAGGCGGAAGATGAGGTGTTCTTCCTCCAGGTGTCTGATGGTGAGGGAGCGGCGGTGAAGGAGGCCCAGGACCTCCATGTCCTCAGCAGAGTGGGAGGGGGAGTTGAAATGTTGGGCCACAGGGCGGTGTGGTTGATTGGTGCGGGTGTCCCGGAGATGTTCCCTAAAGCACTCTGCTAGGAGGCGTCCAGTCTCCCCAATGTAGAGGAGATCGCATCGGGAGCAACGGATACAATAAATGATATTAGTGGATGTGCAAGTAAAACGTTTAGGGCCTTGGATAGAGGTGAGGGAGGAGGTGTGGGCGCAGGTTTTACAGTTCCTGCGGTGGCAGGGGAAAGTGCCAGGATTGGAGGGTGGGTTGTTTTGGGGGCGTGGACCTCACCAGGTAGTCGCGGAGAGAACGGTCTTTGCAGAAGGCGGAAAGGGGTGGGGAGGGAAATATATCCCTGGTAGTGGGGTCTGTTTGGAGGTGGTGGAAATGTCGGCGGATGATTTGGTTTATGCGAAGGTTGGTAGGGTGGAAGGTGAGCACCAGGGGCGTTCTGTCCTTGTTACGGTTGGAGGGGTGGGGTCTGGGGGCGGAGGTGCGGGATGTAGACGAGATGCGTTGGAGGGCATCTTTAACCACGTGGGAAGGGAAATTGCGGTCTCTAAAGAAGGAGGCCATCTGGTGTTAACTTGCTAACATTTGAAATAAACTGAATCGATGAATTCATGGGATCGTTATGTAAGAATGATATTCTTCTTTGTCAGTGTATTGAGCTATACTGTGAAATCTGTAGAAATAATGTCACACTTCAAATAAAAAAACTTTATTTGCATTTAGATTGCAGATATAATGATAAAAGGAATTGCTGAAGCTATAAATCTCTGATGAATATATGTGTGTCATGTACAAGATGAATTCTCTTCACATGAACACACCTATGATTGAACAAAAACTGCATGATTGTGTAATGAAATGCACATGAACAGCTCTTAATGCAGGCCTCAGGGGAAGAGCGCAGCAGGATTGTAGCATAACAGGAAACCTTTCAAGAGTTTTCAAGACACAGGAATAAAGACACATGACCAAGAACCAAGACAAAGAGACCCATCGACTAAGCAAGTAAAATAGAAATTAGGAGAAAAGAATAGGACTCTGCCTTTGGGATGCGACATAGGAAGTATATAACGCACATGTTCTGTGAGCTGATGTTTAGACTTTCCTTTTGTCCAGATTTGCCCTGCTTTTCTCGTAATAGGCTGTTCCATAACTGAAATGCAACATTCTCAATCCACCCCAAGGTGTACAGTCCAGACCAACTAAAAAAGGAAATTTCTGGGCCACACAACATTTTCCAAATACATTCTGACATTATGGTGTCTGAAAACAGGATTCCATAGCAACAATCCTGAGATTTCAGAACCCTCTCACAAGATCACAAGTGAGGCTTAATTATACTTTGAAATACATCTCTAGCAATAAGTTCACAAAAACTGTCTTTTTTGCTATTTATATACACATGAATTGTTCACCTGTCTTGTCAATGGTCTTAGTATTGTAGAGGAATAGAGTTATACAACACAGAAACAAACCCTTCGGCTCAACTCATTCATGCTGACCAGATATCCTAAACTGATCTAGTCCCATATTCCTCTAAATCCTTCCTATTTGCCTACCCATCCAGATACCTTTTAAATGTTGCAATTGCACAAGCCTCCACCACCTCCACTGGCAGCTCATTTCATACACACACCACCCTCTTTGCAAAAAGGTTTCCCCTCTCATCCCTTTTAAATCTTTCCCCTCTCACCTTAAACCAATGCCTTCTAGTTTTGGACTCCTCTACCTTGGGAAAAATACCTTGGCTACTCAACTTATCTGTGTCCCTCATGATTTTATAAACTGTTAAAAGGTCATCCCTCAGCCTCCGATGCTATAGTATTGTCTGTTCTGTCTTTGTTTCATACGTTTGCTCCAAAGTAATTCACAAGCTTAAAGACTTTGAAGTTATAATCACGGATTTAATATTACTACACGTGAACTTGACTGATTTACAATGGACTAACATAGAAATGAATAATCATTTCCATGGTACTAAATCAACATTTACAGGGAAAACACTATAGATATATAGTGTTTCCTTTTTACTTCCAAAAAAAACACTGTTATTGTCTTTGCTGCTTAGATAGTTCTACCCAGGATAACTCTGGTTGCACACATACAACTAAATGTCTATTGTTGTTGTTGAAGGAAGTCCAGAGAAGATTTATTCAACTGATACCAGCTGGAGAGTCTGCCTTATGAGAAAAGGTTGTATAGGTTGGGGTTGTACTCATTGGAACTTTAAAAAATGAGAGGTGACCTTATTGAAACATAGAGGATTCTTAGGGGACTTGACAGGGTCAATGTGGAGAGGCTGCTTCTCTCTGTGGGAAAGTCTAGGACAAACGGCATCATCTCATAATAAGGGTTCACACATTTAAGACAGAGATAAAGAGGAATTTCCTCTGTTCGAGGGTAGTGTATCTGGGAAATTCTTTACAATAGAGGATTTTCTAGGCTGAATCATTAAGTGTCCTCAAGGCTGAGATAAACAGATTGGCATAGCCCAATGGAATTTCATTTGAAATAAGTGAGCTCCAGCCTCTCTTTCAAATAGCAGCTGGCATGTCACTTTTAGCGAGATGGTAAACCAATGGACTCTATTTTGATGCAAGTACATTAGACAAATACCGGTTTCAGTTCAAAGATCTGGAATCAGAGTACATCAGTTGAAACCCAAGGAAGGAAAGCAACTTGATTCAATCCAAAGAAACCAAAAGTAATTTAAAAGCAATTATAACAGTCACCAAAAGACAAAAAAATCATGTGTTCCTTTGGAATTTGCTTTGTGGAATAACTCCACAGAGATCGGTATACTGGCATCAAGTTACCCTTTATTTACATGGGGAGAGTCCATGACATTGATCTAGTTCCCTCAGAGCCAGCTCTCAGAGTGAACAGGAAATCTGGCACTCCTGCTATTTTTCTGCTTTTCTAAGAGCTATGTTCAGCAGGAACTTTCTTTGTCTCTGTTCAGCAGGAACTTTCCCCACAGTACACTGGCTGTAGCCAGCCAGCTCAGAGTCAACTCCATGAATTGAGGAGATTCTGAATCCCCTGTTTATATTTGTTTGTTAACCCTGCACTACTGTAATACAGCAGCAGTGCTTATTTTACCCCACAGCCCCCATGTTGTGTAAGTGTAAGTCTGGGGACTGACAGTTGTGCAAACAGTTTTATTCAATATTCCCACCACCAGGAAAAACACCCATGTGGCAAGGGAACCAGTTACAAGCAAAGTTCAATTGAGACAATGCCTATGTTACACTCCTGTTCTTATCTGTCAGCCAAGGCTCCCTGATTGGACCAAATTACCTAGCCCTATCAGAGAACTTATATTATCTGAGGTCTATCTGGCTGACCTCTTTGCAATCATTATACTTTGGAAACTACAATGAGTTGGAATCCTAAAACACTTCTGGTCATAATTAGTTCTTAGTTTCAAAATGTATTACTTTAAGAGAGGACTGCTACTTAGACAAACATTATAGATATAAATTTAATGGCTGGTTGGCTGACAAAAATGTGCATGGGCCTAAAGCAGTGTCAAAAATCCTCTGAGTGGACTGGACCGTGATCTGTTGTGAGTACACAGATAACAAGGGGCTTGATGGCCTCTGTACTCAACAGCAAGCAATCCTCTGAAGATTACGTTCCAAACTGCAGACACATTTTGTGCTGAGCCCTTTGAAGAATACGTGAGGGCAGTGGTCAAAAAGCCAGTTTCAACTCTACTGGAGTGTAATTGTGAGACTGTGTTCTCCTGTGTACCAGCTGAGGTTCAAGCATTAACATGTTGTGAAGCTGACAGTCAACCCTGTGTCCTGAGTGAAACCTGAATGCTGGATTACAGAATCTCAACAAATCTGCAAAACTAAGGATTGTGAACCTGACTGTTCACCAACCAACATCAACATTATCTATAACCTTTACTGCAATGACAGCAATTTTAAACCATCCACTCTTTACAAACAATTCAGTGACTGATCTGTTCTTTTTGTAACATTTATCATTTTGGAGTTATTCCTTATTTCCAATCTACATATCACTACTTCTTCTCACATTTAAAATGAATAAAATCACTTCTATTAATTCAAGAAATCAATAAATTGGCTCTTTTTCAAAAGTAAGTGCATTAGTTCCGGGAGAAAGGTATCCTTAGTGGAAGGGATGCTTTTTAAAATTTATCTTGTTGCAACAACTGAGAGGGTGCATCAATAAAGAAGGGTAGTTTTTCCCTCTATACGATACGCTGTCTGGAACCATAACAAGTTGGGAAACCTCATCCAGGGTCTCATTATAACATTTCCGCACAGGTTTGTACTTGTGTTGTCCTCCATATACGCCAATTCTTGTGAATTTGATGTGAGAGACACAAGTTCTCAGTCAAATTTGGCCTTCCTCTCAAAGTCATGCTGAGTTTTCTGCTACTTATATTTGCTCAGGGTTTCTGACTATCTATTTACTGATTGTGTTTAGAATCATAGAATCCCTTTAGTATAGATGAAAGGTCATTCAGCCTGTCAGGCCCACACTGACCCTCCAAAGAGCATATCACCCAGACCCAGACCCCTACCCTATTCCCATACTTACTGTGGCTAATCTACCTAACATATACATCCACGGACACTACAAACAATTTAGCTATGAACAATCCATCTAGCCTGTACAACTTTGGACTGTGGGTGGAAACCAGAGCACTTGGCAGAAGCCCACACAAACACAGGAAAAACATACAAACTCCACACAGGCAAAACCTAAGGCTGGAATTGAACCCAGATTCCTGGCTCTGCAAAGGTAGTATTGCTAACTACTGAGCTACTGTGCTGCCCTCTAGGCCATACCATGCAAAGCACCTCTGATTACCTTTAGAAAAGTAACTTGCATTAAAGGCTAAAAATAGTGAGACAGAGATTTGGACTGCTGGCAGTATCTTGTGTCATTTTATCTCCCTCTCTGTTCAAGTACAATGGAAGCCTGAGGGAGGTGAGATAACGTTTTAGTCTAATATCCAAAAAACTGCATGCCTCCATTCCTTCACTGCTTTAAAATCAAATGTTTTACTGTTGTTTACTTCCTTATTATAGTTGGCCCCTCACTTTTCTGCAATCCTTCCCTCTCTATTCAATTCTCTCAATCCTCTTGGCTTTAAAAAAACACTTCCTGCAACATTTCTTCTGTTGACTGTCACATTTCTCAACCTATTCTGTTTTAAATTGCTTATCAGCTTGCCATCCACTGTTTTGCACCCTTCAGTGTTGATCACTATGTGAAGTGTTTCTGTGTAGAATTACAAATTGCTGTCTATTAGTACAAAAAGAGCAATGCATTTGTACCAATTGCTCAGTATCTGTTATTCTCCATTATCATGTCCATTTTTATTTAATCTACTTCATGATACTGACTACTTTTTCTGCTTCCTTTGATTTTTCCCATGTCACATGGAATTGCCGCATTGCTGCTTGATCAGTGTTCTCCAACTCTATTGATATCAAGCATTATTTGTTGGGATTTCAACTTATCAAACACTAGCGCTCCATATAACTGGGATAATACTGAAATACAGTGACTTGTCTGCACCAATGCAGTTTGGGTTTACTTCAAAACATTGTAAATTAAAACCAATCTTTGGAACTGTAATTGAAACTGTTATATTAATTGGACAGCAACACATATGAAACACAAATATTGCAATTGGGGGGTGGGGCGGGCTCAGCTTGAATGGATCAGAGGCTTTCCACCAATTGGTTATTATTAATGTGGTTGCATTAACTTCATTACTGCTATCATATTTCAAATAAATTGAATTTGGAGATGATAAAATATTAAGCTAGAGTACTAGGCTAAAGTTCATTCAATGCCGATGAAGCTGTTCCTGTCAACAGTAATTGTGAGGGAAGGACAATCCTTCTAATATGTGTAGGGATAACAGGTACGATTTTTAAAAGGATTTTAATCAATATTTTCAGATACGGTAATAGAACTGTAAATAATTTTGACTTGTTATAGATTAAATAAGCACTTATAAGTTATACGAGCTGTCAACTTTTTTTCATATTAGTTTGAAAAGAAAATGTAGCTTATGATTTTATACCAAATTTCTTGATTTTAAAAATGTTTATCTCATGATGAGATTGTAGGTTTGGCTTGTCTGCCACAATTTGACAATTCTTTACAATTTTCGATATAATAAGGACAAGTCACAACATGCACTCAGATTTAGTGCATTAATGAGGCTTATGCCAGTGAGCAATTCAAGCCTCCCGTGCATTCAGCATAAGGCCCATTGGGAGACCCAGAGAAAGCACAAATCTGGAACACACTCAGCTACAAAGACAACACCAATGTGTTCAGACATACAAAAATGCAAATGAATGAACGAAGATCTTAGGCATCCATTTTCCTGCATGCCCTTCCATTTCTGGCTCCTGGGTGAATGCACCAACATTACACTTTGCTTTCACGTATCTGAAATCACTTGTATTTCTGAATCCAAGTCACTTATAAAGAACACATTTGCCCCTAGCCCAGCCTTTCCAATGGAAGCATCTGTCATTTTGAAACATGCGAAAGGAAATTATTTATTGGAAATATTCTTGCATCTTCAGGCAGCTCCCCTCAAAGAAAGCCAGATGACCTACTTTGAGATGGATCTGGTTAAAGTTCAATTGTCCTTTCTCCTTCCCCAGACTGATTCTCTGATTGGAAAGGGATTGAGAAAATGATCTACTGGTCCAGTACTGTAACGTTGTAAGGCAAATCTTAAAAATCTGTTTTCCCAGCTTGTTATATCAGTAACCAGAACTGTATTAGTTCCTTCACAAAAACGAGGGGAAATATTTTTGTTTATGCAGTTTATTTGGTTGTGTAATTCTAAAACATCGAGTTAAACCTGATTCTTAATAAAACTATAAAGGAAATGGATCAGTATAGATTATGTCATTTTATAGTAAAACCAAGAGTTAGCTATAGGCACAGTAATTCAAAGCAATTTGAATTTTATTTGTCCCAAAGTTTCAGCTTTCCTCTTCCCTTGGAAAAGCTATAAAAGTATTTAGCTTAGAAGAAAGAGGCACAATGAACAAAAAAGGACATATGAACCATTAGGACTCTTAATCGGAATGGGATAGGAGTGAGGGCAGGAAATTATTATCTAAACAACATCGTTAAGATAAGTCAAATCTATCTATCCATCATGTGCTCGATCACAACCTCACCAAGTCCTTGCCTATTACTGTATCTCATTTGATAGCATGCTTGCATCTGACATAAGAAATTGTGGGTTCAAACTCTAGGCCAAAGACTTAAGCATACAATCTGTGATACTAGGTAAATGCAGCAATGTTGGAAGTGCCCTCATATTAATGTAACATTAAAAGATGGCCCAATCCTAATCTCAGGTGAATGTAAAAGGTTCAATATCTTTATTTGAAACATGACCCTCGAGTACACTGAGGAAATGCTGTACTCTTAGAGTTGAGAAGTTGAAACAACTCCACTCCCAATATCCCTCAGAATCCCGCCTGTTCCTTTAGGCTGATATGAAACATCCTCTAACCTGCACAATAGATAGCCAACCAATATCATAAAACAGGTTAATTAGTTATCACTTCTGATTTGTGGAATTGGCTCCCATGTTTCCTACTGTAGAGACTACACTTCAGAAGTATCTCATTGGCTGTGAAGTGCCTTGGGAAGTCCTGACTAGTCAAAGTTGCTATTTGACACCAAGTTTTTTCTAGTTTTCATTTTACAGTATTCAGAGTTGCAGATGAATCTGAATGGGCGGCACAGTGGCACAATGGTTAGCACTGCTACCTCACAGTGCCAGAGACCTAGGTTGAATTCCCGCCTCAGGCAACTGTCTGTGTGGAGTTTGCACATTCTCCCTGTGTCTGCATGGGTTTCCTCTGGATGCTCCAGTTTCCTCCCACAGTCTGTAAATGTAGGGGAATGGGTTTGGTTGGGTTGCTCTTCAGTGTGTCGGCGTAGACTTATTGGGCTGAAGGGCCTGTTTCTACACTGTAAGTAATGTTGTCTTTCTGCACAAAAAAAGCATCAAATTATCCAGCATTTTAAATTAGAAAAGCTACAATAAATGATTGTTGGAACCTTTTTAAATGCAATTCAGCCTCAAATTATCCAACAATTTAAATTAAGTGTCCCTAAATTTCCATAATTAGATATCAAGTGTCTTTTGATCCATTAATACATTCTGTTTCAACAGCATAGTGAACAAATCTGTTATTTTCGGATGATTTGTTTGACTTGGATTCTTACATCAAAACTTTTTTGATCTCTGCCTGGCATTTGAACTCTTCACCTTGGTGACCAATTTGCCTGAATGATCTTTGTCAATTTCCTTCACAATCTTGGCAAGCACAAAGACTGACTGAAATTACAAATAAATTAATTTGTATGGGAATAATATGGAAGGGCCTTAGATTTGACAACTTGGCTTCGGTTACTGATCAGTTAGAGATTTCCAGTTTTCTGATCTATTTTCAATGATGTTTTCTGCAGAGACAAGTTAGCTAAGGTGTTACTGTGTTACAGACACAGCACATTCAGATAAACAACCTAACAGCAGGTGCACATCTGCATCTCTTGGCTTTATGTCGCCAAGTTATCCCTTATCGAAATCTCCAAAGACCAGAGATTATACTGCGTCTACAAAACACATACCAGAATTAGCAGCAATAAAGATTAGAAAGAAAGTTATTATGAAATAAAAGTACAATGATCCTGGCTCTAACAAGCTGAAAATTATTGCCATTGTATTTCCTAATAACTTAACCACTATTTAAAATGTCAAGTTATTTTTGTACTTGGGCTCTGCAATATAATTATCAAATAATGTTATATTGAATCCAGTAATTGTGAGCACAGTATTTTGTAAGTTATACATGAGCTTCTTACCTCCTTCAGCAACAAACTCATAAATGAGGACTGCAGATGCTGGGGAGAAATGAAGGCCTTCTGTCCCAAACATCGATTCTCCTGCTCCTCAGATGCTGCCTGATCTGCTGTGCTTTCCCCATGACTAAAAGACTGACTAGGGCTGCTATAGGAAAGATATTGTTAAAGGGTTCAGAAAAGATTTATAAGGATGTTGTTGGGATTGGAGGGTTTCAGCTATAGAGAGAGGCTGAATAGACTGAGGAGTGGCTTTATACATGTTTATAACTCTATGACTCTGACTGTGTTTTGACTATGTAAGAGAGCTATTGATTTTACAAGACAGCTGCAATGTTCCATTTGTGTCTAATTTCCTCTCCTACTGTCCATCACACTACAGGAGAGAAATCTGGGGGCAAGTTCACCAGCTGATGGAATATATTGGTTATCAGTCAAAAAGTGTGGTGAAGGATTTGAAGGAAATGCTGCAGCATTGAGCAGGAAATAAAGCAAAAGTTTGTTTTTGACTCACAGTTATCCATGACTGCTGTACTGGGCCAAGCAAAGTCAAACTGGTGATATCATTTAACAGAATCTTTGGAAGGGATGTAAAGAAGCTAAAATTGATACACTGCATCACCAAGAGTATGAGTAAAGTCCTTTGCATGCTGAGTATTTTTTGTGATTTCCATCACTTATGTTATTTTCTTTTCCTCTCCCAGATGCTTAAACTATAATGATGGAGGAATGAATTAATTTTCATCTCTGCGCTTCAAAAATTGCAAAGTGATAGAGCAAGAACAATTTTAGGAGAAAGTGAGCACCACAGATGCTGGAGATCAGAGTCGAGAGTGTAGTGCTGGAAAAGCACAGCAGATCAGGCAACATCTGAGGAGCAGGAGAACCGACGTTTCGGGCAAAAGCATTTCCTGATGAAGGGCTTTTGCCTGAAAAGTCAATTCTCCTGCTCCTCGGATACTGCCTGACCTGCTGCACTTCTCCAGCACTACAGTTTCGACAATAACAATTTTAGGCAACATTTAATTAAGCACGCGATAAATTGTTAACCACACTCACATTAAATGGAAAGACCTCTGTTCAAATAAGATGTGGATGAATTTCAATAGAGAAAGGGATTCAAGGATATGATCTCTTCTTGTTTCAAACATGCAGATATATTAGGGCCGTTTATACATTTAGATGTGAGCTGTAATGATATAACAATGATTTAATTGCAGGTACAAGTAGCAGAGCAACAATTGAAAATGTAAGATTATTGAATTTTTTTGGCATTACGCTTGGTAAAGTACAATCTGAATCATGTCTTATTTTATAAATTTAAAAGGATCCTGCTAAAAAAAATCAATGATTTTCACAAGAGCAAAGGAAGTAAAAGGAAATGAAAAATGGTTTGTCAAGATGGCTTGATCCTGAACAATGAGGAGGTTCAGATTTTATTTCAACTTTGAAATGAAATGGAAGAGCACAATCTAATTAAAGCACTGAGTTTTTACAATGTAATACAGTTATCCATGAGATTGTATTCAAGGATGGAACATACAATTACATTCAGTCATGAATTATTAGTTCGTCATGATTAAAATTAGATGGTTTCTGACAGCGTACATGAGTGCTGCTTACTCTATTCAAGAGGAAAAAAATAATTAGAGCTCACTTTTGGTATGGTGATCAGAGTTTCTGCGTCCAGTTCTCTTCAGGCAGGCAGAACATACTGAGGCATTGATTCTAGAGGTGAAAAGGAGTAGAGATCTATGTTTTTACAGATGATAAAACCATACCTCCCTGCCCCAAGGATCTAGCTACAATGCTGGTAAAAGATCCATGTCCTTACATGGGTGATCAAAGTCAGGCAACGTATATTCAAAAAACGAATCCCTTCTCCAATGTATCATCAGCCCCTCATGATGCCAATGCCTCCCACACCCCCATAACTCACTCATTACTAATGTCTAACTATCAGAACTCACGTATAACATTTCATTTCCTCACACTTAGATATATACCAATACTAACTCCTCATACTAACTTCTTGCGATTTCCACATTCATCCACATATCTCGATGCAGGTAGATCCGAATGCCCTGCAGAACACTAACTGACATTATTCTATCTCTCATATAATAGAAGGTGACACATAACACAAGAGGGTAGTTCAGAATCAAGGAGGGCCTTCTGGAAGAGATAAGTGCATTTTGTGAGGCCTGCTGCAACTGAGACTGTTGCATACACCATTACAGAGAACATTCATAATGACTGTTTGCTCCACCATGTTCCTTACATTCAGCCTTCTTTTACACTGGGTGCGAATTACACTGCTGTCCAGCACAAAAATTGAACCCAGTCTGATTCTATCTTGGCTGGGTAGCTCTATGGTAGTCCTACAAGCTATGCTACTGCACCATGCAGTTCTACATGAATGGCTGAAGTATGGCTGATAGAAGGCTGCTATCTGTCACTGTGCACAATTGCAGATGGCCTTGAATGTCAATGTGGACTGGGTCTGGGCTTTGACACCCTAGGTTTGTACAGCACTACCTTGGTACAGGTAGCAGCTGTCTGGGCTGGCAGGCTGAGTCGCAACAGCATGGACATTAGCAGAGAGAGGGTAGTTAATTCAGGCACCCCCATGCCATAGTCTCTCCACTTGAGCTGAAGCATGAGTAATCCTAGTAGTCTTTCAGAGGACAAATTGCTGGTTTTCTCCGTGAGGCTGTACATCCCTTTGCACACTAATATGTCACGAGGCCAAGAACAGTCTGAATCTGTGTCACAACAACAGTGGACCTCATGGCCTCCATCTGATCTTGCACTGTTGCATTGGGATTTTGGATGACTTTTGCCTATCCTGAAATGGAAGTTCATACAGCAAACAGCATTTGCTTCATAACCATGGGCTAGCAGGGGTTCTCATCAAGTTGATACTTTCATGCTGAAAAGGGTGGTCTAAATACTGGGCAAAGCTCTATGCCAAGTTGGTGTCAGACATCCAAAGCTCCATAATGATGATGAGAGGCTGCGGGGCACTGAGCATCTTGGTCTACCTTGGAACTGTCATCTGAAAGACAGACCACTGAAGAAATGGACAAAGGTATATGACAGCAAGGTTGTGGAGGTCACAGGTAACCTTTGACATAAATTCTGCTGACCAGAAGGTCCATACAGCAGAACTCTGGTTTTGTGACTCTGGTTTTCTCCACCACATTCTATACTTCTCTGTAGATCCTGTTAAAGTTGTGATATAGAGGGGGATCATTAACAAGGTGTGCAGTGGGTATGCCTTGTCCCTGAACAACCAGCCCTGATTCAATGTGTTGGACTAGCACTGGAGGATAGAGCTCACTGGCACAGAATGAATGTCCTGTTGCTGCTACCAGGTTACTGGGCATTCATTGAAATAATCTCTGAGCATGACCATTTTCCAATTAAGAGATAGTAACTCTTGCAGTCGTGGAACATTTGCTGATGCAATGCCTTGTGTGTGCAATTGATTGCTTGTTACACCACTGAGAATTCCTCCCACCTGGCAGACTCCCCTTGCTTCTCTCTGGTCAGGAAGAAGATGATAAGAGACCACTTTCCTCACATATATAATTTGTGATTGATATAGTGATATCGTGATAGATGATGAGTTTTGAAATGTTCCTGACATCACTTGGTTCTGTCTGAAAGCATCCAAACACATAAAAATCAGGAGCACTGGTACTAACAGCTACTGGGCATTGCCAACCTTGTGCTCCTCTGCAGCTGAACGTTGGAATGCAAGAGATGACTCAGTTCTGTGATTGTCTCCTTGTTAAAACATAAGCCCCTCAGGCACAGGTCCTGGCTGAAGTATTCTCTAAGGATTCTTGGTGAGAGAGTCTTCAGCTGAGAGTCCTCCTCTTCATCCTGTCACTTAAATATTCTTCTCTTCTTCTCGTGCTCGCCCATGCTGCAGCTCGAGTTGCAATGCTTTAACAGTCAGATTTTTACAAGGTCACGGAGACTCCAGTGACCTTTAGAAGTGATGAGTGGAAGATAGATCCAGAAGGCCTGGTACTATTTCCAACAGGTCCTATTTTCACTGGGTTGTGGGGGAGGTGCATGGATATGGTTCACACTTGAGGGAACCGGAACCATTTTTGAACTCAGTACTATATTCAAAGAGATCACATTTTCACTAGATCGCATTTTCACTTGGGGATTATGAATTTTAGAAAGGCTATAATTGCTCTTGAAGAGTTAATAAGGTCAATAGAAATGTCAAGCTGTTAAGTTAATTCAAAACTTAGAGTCAGAGAGCTGTGTAACATGGAAAGAGACCTTCAGCCCAACTCGTCCATGCTGACCAAACATCCAAAATTAATCGAGTCCTATTTGCCTTTTAAAATATTATGAAAGTAGAGAAGTCTGTTGGAGCAGCTTCAGTAGCTATTTGTTTAGATAGTCCCAAATGCTAATATTATTGAATTAGTAATGAATAGCTGCTTTCACAATCTATCATTATCTCAGTAGTGATTCTAAGTTTACAGTTTGATTTATTACCTCTGATGTGGTTATGAGTATAATTGTCTGCTGATATGACAGATTAAATGCTTTCGAGGATTTGAATGTATTGAAAGAGCTTTCATGAATGGGACTCTCTTTATACACACTGAACACTGCAATGATACTAGGAGTTGACATGATTTGGCACTAAATTGACATGGGGGACATAAAGGGGATTAGTGGTGTCATGGGTTGGCATGAATGCTAACAGAGGACATTAGTGGGAGGTATAGTTTGCAAAAAGTTGACATTGCAAGTGAATTGGGATGAAAACATGTGAGGGCTGTGGGTAAGAAGGCTTGATGTCTAACAGAACAACTGAGTTGAAGCTGCAAAGAACCAAGGCAGGTTTTTATAAACAGCAAGTTTCAGCAATCCCTGACCTATGCTCAGAAGCAGCTGTCCAGCTCCTCCATACCTGTCACCACACCCCCCCCCCCTTACCTTCTCCAAACCACTGTCATCTCCCTTACACTATCCAGCATCAAGTGAAAATTGAACAACCAGGGGCACTTTTCCAAACATGCATGCACTTAGGTGGACATTTCCAAGCTCCAAGGCCCCACCTTGGGAAAGAAAATTCATCCCAAGGGTTTTGGAAATTTTTTATTCACTCATGGGCTGTGGATATCACTGGCTGGGCTAACAATTGTTGCCTGTTTCGAGATGTCATAGAGAAATTGGTCATGAGTTGCCTTCTTGAACTGTTGCTGTAGACAGATCCATAATACCATTAAGAAGGGAGTTTCAGGACTTTTACACAGTGATACTAAAGGAACAGCAATATATTTTCAAGTCAGGATGGTGAATAGCTTGGAGAAGAACCTGTTCCCATATATCTGCTGCCCTTGCTCTTTTAGTTGGAAGTAGTTGTCAGTTTGGAAAGTGCTGTCTAAGGACCTTTGGTAAATTTTGCATTTAAACATTGAAATTTGGAAAGTACAGATCAATTTGCCATGTTGCTCCACTGCTCCTTCTCTGAAGGATTCAATATTAAACTCCATGTAAAGGTAACAGTCATCCTTAGCATTACGCACTGACTCCGCATGCTAAAATATATTTGGGATTGTGCATTCAGGTGTAAATCAATCTTAATTATGATGTGACAAGTTGTAGTTACTGTCAACCACCTCTCTGGCACTGAAAATGGAATCTTGCAAAATTTTGTCTATACTTTCATTCCTTCAGTGTTCATTCTTGCTGGAGATTTTTTTAAAGCAATAGAACTAACTAGATTTTAAACGTTTTATTTATCTCCTTTATGTCTCTCCCTTATCCTATCATTCCCTCTCTTTATTTTTTACCTTTTACATATGGTTCGGCATTGAATTAAATATTTTCATTCATTCTTCATCTTTAGATTCTATCTGCCTCAATGAGAATTCCTCAGTCTGAGACATCCAGTTTCTGACCTATTTATGGAATAGTCTCATTTATAGAAGAATGGTAGAAACCTAGAGCCCCTTAGAAGTGGGATGGCAAATGGATGAGGGCAGTGTTGCATCAAGGATCCTCATAAGGATCAAGGGTTCATCTTGGTGAAAGCTATATTTGGGAGATTTTCTGCCACCTTCCTTGGTAGTAGGGTTTACAAAGTATATTTAGACTAGTTTACTGAATGTTCTTTAATGAGAAGAGACTCATATATGAAACAAGACGTAGTTTATTGCATGATAGTTACCAGGTACAAGTTATAATGTTATGATGAATATTGTTGCAAGACTATGAGGGCAAACTCAATGTTAGATCTTACACCTTTGAGACTTAAAGCTGCTCTCCCTTCTTAATAGCATTGTATGTGTACTTATATGAAATGTATTGCTAGCTCACCATGACCAGGGCAAATAGACATGCCCAGCTGGCGAGGCCCACATTCCTGACTAAATAAAACAAAATCCCCATGACATCATCATATTGGGTGGTGTTTATTACATTCTTCAGCGTTAACCCTTTCAGACTCTTGCAATCATATGTAACATGGGGACATAGTGGGAAGGAATTTGGAAAATGGGCACTAGCAATATGCCAACCCTTGTCCATGCAACATAAGATATGAACAAACATATGACCCAAAATAATGAAGCATCTAACTTTAGCATCAGGATACAAGAGATGCTACCCTCACCATCGCTGTGCAAACTTCAGCATCAAGTCAACATTGAAGAGGACATAAAAAGTCCTTGGGTATTGGCAAACATTCTTTTACTGGTGACTAGAAAATCCAGATCAATCCAATTTATAAAATGCCTCTCTAGAGATTTTACCGCACTGGTATATGTTCTGTTAATGATTATAAATATGGCATTACATTGACCTTTTCTTTTCCTCTTCCTTCAGCTGGGGAGTGGAGTCATTCAGAGCTGAAAAGGAGGCCATTTACCTCATGTAATCCATTACAGCTCTTCACAGAGCAATCCAGTCAGTTCCATTCCCCAGCTTGAACACCGTAGCCCTGCAAGCTTATTTCCTTCCTTCATTTGGTAGGGTGGAGACAAGCAATGATTTCTCTTTGAAATCATTGTTTGTCTCCATTTCCACCACTCTCGTGGACAGAAAGTGCCAAGGCATCACTATTCAATAAATTAGGTTCTGGTGCTGATTAGTACAGTATGATCTACATTGTGGAATTTTGACCTTTAAAACATTCCTGGTCCTTTTTCTACTGTGTTGTAATAGAAGGATGTCACAAAATGCTCTTTAATCAAGTTCCTGCTTGTATTCCACATGCTGCTCTTCACTACAATATTTGTTTTTGTCATGATTTATTTGCTGAAAGCTGTCACTGTTTCAGATTGCCTTTGGTAGGGTGACAACTAATTCACAGAGTTTGCTGTCATAGAGTCATAGAGATGTACAGCATGGAAACAGACCTTTCGGTCCAACTCGTCCATGCCAACCAGGTAACCCCAATCTCGTCCCACCTGCCAGCACCCAGCTGCCCTTTCATCATTTTTAAAAAATATAAAACAAATCATAAATGTACATCACCATCAATTATAACAGACTTTCAGCTTAGGTCCAATTTTCAATACCTTTCTAAAAATTGTTTTTTACCAATGGAAAAGAAAGACAAATTTATCCTCTGTCTTAAACAAAATGGCTTTACAATCTGTGCCGTGTGAACAAGAACAGAACATCTGGTAAGATGACAACAAAACACCACTTTTCAACTGGTGGTGAGCGTGTTTCAATCTCTCAAATCTTGTTGAAAATCATTTTATGTGCATTAGTTTGAGTGCAATTTACAGAATTGTGGGGTTAAATAGGGTGCGTGTATTCTGTATTTTGTGAAGTAGGGATTGCTGGATAGATTTGTTCTCAAAGATAAGCTGAGGCCTTTTCATGTATTGTTGATCCTTGTTTAGGTTATTGGAGAAACTCTACTACAAAGCTGATTTTCTGCTCTTTCTACTAAACTGACCCATATTTTGACATCAGTTTCTCCTAGGAAACATAACGTATTTAAATTTTACAATTGAATACAGGGCTGCACAATTGAGACTAGTTTTCATATTAATTACCTTATAGAATTACAATATTTTGCAAAACAAGTGGAGGCCACTCAGCATTTTGGGCTTATGCTAGCTTTCTGAATGAGCTGTCCAATTCCTTTATCCTTTCCTATTTTCATTATCCTTTTATTCTTGTTTAAAAAATATTCATTTCCTCTTTAAAAATCATTATGGATTCTAGTAGGATGTCCTGGAAAACTTCTGCATATAAACAAATCCTAACTTTTCTATTCATTTATTTTTTATAAAAGCACAGAGGCTGTCATCAGCATTTATAGAACAATATTTCCAATCCCTTGGTAAACACATCTGAATGACTATTTTATTTGTTATGAAGCTAATTTATGTAGAAATAATATTGTCTTAGGCACTAATCCATGTAGATTTAAATATGAACAATTGAAATCTGCATATACGCTCACAGTATTGTAGTGCTGCTTGCTCAAAATATTCAGTAGAAATGTTTGGTCCATTTTTAATGCAAAGTAAATATACACTATTTGGATCATGATAGGAATTGTAAAGCTCCTTAGCACCCTTTCCTATTTAAACACCTAAATACTAGGGTGAGTAGAAGATTGAAGACCATAAGATATAGGAATAAAATTACATTATTTGGCCCATCAAATCTGCTCTGCCAATCAATCATGGCTGAAATGTTTCTAAACCCCATTCTCCCACCTTCTCCCTGTAACCCTTTGACCCCTTATTGATCAAATCTATCTCCGTCTTATAGGCATTAAGTGAATTAGCCTCCACATTGCCTTCTGTGGCAATGAGTTCCACAGATTCAGCAACCTCTGGCTGAAGGATTTCCCCTTCCACATTTCAGTCCGAAACGGTCATCCCTTCATTCAGAGTCTGTGTCCTTGTGTCCTCGTCTCTCATTCTTGTGGAAACATCTTCTCCATGTCCACTCTATCCAGTTTTCTCAATATTCTTAATGTTTCAATCAGATTCCCTTATTCTCCTAAACTCTATTCACTAAAGATCCAGAGTCTTCAACCACTCCTCATATGATAAGTTCCTTTCATTCCTGGAATTAGCATATCTTTCATCAGATATAGGGCCCAAAACTGCTCAAATTATTCCAGATAAAGTCTGCCCAGAGCAGTCCATCCCTGCTCTTGCATTCTAGCCTTCTCAAAATGAATGTTATCCTTACATATGAGTTTCTAACTGCAGACTAAATCTACATGTTAACCTTAAGAGAATCCTAAACTAGGACTCCTAAGTCGCTTTATGCTTTAGATTTCCGAAGTGTTTCCATTTGGAAAATAATCGATACCTCTATTCTTCCAACCAATAACCTCACACTTTTCCAATTCTTTGCCCAATCTCCTAGCCTACCCAAGTCCATCTGTAGCTTCCCTGCTTCCTCAACATTACTTGACCTTCCACTTATCTTTGAGTCATCTGCAAACCTAGCAACAATGCCCTTAGTTCCTTTGTCCAGATCAATAATATATAACGAGAATAGTTGTGGTCCCAACATGCTGGAACTCTACTCAGCAACAGCTGCTATCCTGAAAAAGACTGGTTAATCCTGCCTTCTCTGCCTTCTGCCAGTCAGCCAATCCTCTATCCATGCCAGTACCTTGCTCTGAACTCTGTGGTCTCTTATCTTATTTAGCAGCCTTCTGTGCAGTATCTTGTCAAATGCCTTCTGGAAATCAAATAGATTATATCCACTGGCTCTCCTTAGTCTAACTTGCTCATTATCTCCTCAAAGAATTCTAACAGATTTGTTAGGCAAGACCTCCCCTTGATGAAGTAGTGCTAACTCAGCCCTATTTACCATGCATTTCCAAATACTTCACAATCTCATCCTTAATAATTGACTTTAATATCTTATAGGTAAAAGCAATGGTTGAAGATGCTGGAAACCAGAGTCTAGATTAGAATGGTGCTGGAAAAGCACAGCAGTTCAGGCAGCATCCGAGGAGCAGTAAAATCAACGTTTTGGGCAAAAGCCCTTCATCAGGAATACAGGCAGAGAGATGAGTGAGAGAAGGACTGAGGACAGGTGAGCTAGCCTATAGTTTCTTCTACCTTCCTCCATTCTTAAATGGGGGTATAACATTAGCTGTTTTCCAAGGTGGTGCATTGGGTGCATAATGGGGAGCGTCAACTCAAAATAACTCTTTGTCCTTGTTTCTAAACATCTCTGACCTCACCTGCCCAGAGAACAGTACTTCTCATGCCTACTAACCTTGACGTGTAGGATGCTACCACCATTCATAGCCACTGAGCTGATGCCATGGCTCACAGTGGCTGCCAGCCTCTCATTGGCCAATGACTTCAGGCGGCGTGGGACATTATAATTTCAGGAAGGGATCCCAATGTAATGTTGACCAGATCACTACTTAAGTATCTGACTGGAAAGATACAGGAGATTCTCAGTTCCAAGGGCTTGGGAGTGGGTACATATTCCAACCACTTTTGGTTCACATATAAAAGATAAAACTGAAAGTTCATCCCATTGTCATTGTTTGGGAGACAAATTGTTTGTCCTGGTTTCTTATTTACCAGACCTGTCAGGCACAGGGGTACTGTAGTGTAATTGGGAGGTGGGTGGGGTCAGTCAGAAGGTTGACTCTACACATTGCACAGTTTTTACCTGGAGTCATTGGGAGTGGAAAGACAATAGACAATAGGTGCAGGAGTAGGCCATTCTGCCTTTTGAGCCTGCACCACCATTCAAAAGGACCATGGCTGAGAGTTGGTCATAGGAAGGGATGGGCAGATTCCAATAGTGGCAGAAAAGGAACATATTGCCAGGACCCCAGGGACGATGTGGGATGGTGATAACTGGAGGAGTAGAGAGTGTGAAGTCTACGGAGAGGGAAAGATGAACTATTGAAGCTGTTTCAGTGATATCATTTTAATACTAATTTATTCAGTATTTTTGATTTATACAACTTATTCAGTAATTTGTTCAATAATTTATTCTGTAATCCAAGATGACACCAGAGCATGGCAACATTATACACTTTTCACTGTTCCCAGGTTTAATAAATAAATCTAAGTCTAAATGAGAGAAAACTGAGGACAAGGATATTGACTGGGGAGGAAGGGGATTGATCAGAGGGTAGACTGTCAATCAGGGGTTTGGAAATGGAGTTCTGATCCTGAGAGCTGGCAATAGGGCTGATCAGAGACAGGGGTGTAGGGTGAGTAAGTAGTGCACAGGTAAGAGAATGCCAGTTGGGCTGTGTGGTAAGGAGCAGGTAGGGTAATTGAAGGTTCCGAGGCCAGTGAGATAGGGTTGTGCCGGTTGTGGGTATTTGATGCCAGATGAGGGTAGCCTCAAGTCAGGAGGTGGTGGCTGGATGGACGGGAAATCTGAAGCCTAGTTTGATGAGGGAAGGCTGTCTGATTAAATGTGTTGCTCAGAAAAACTAGATCCAGTGGATAAATATAACTTGCTGGATTCACATTGCCCTTAAAAGGAGTAAACTGAGGCTTGGACAATCCAGCTCACTACAGCTGGAGTTGAAGATCCATATAACAATGAGATGATCATCACATAATCTCTTACAAACATTTTACAGGAAAAGAGTTATAAATCTCACTTCATTGGTCTTTGAAAGAGTCATTTAACATTGTGATTCAGTGACTAATTTTTAACATCATTTTTTTACATCAAATTGTCTGAACCAAAAAAAATGAACAATGTCAAAAAAAAAAGAGGGATGCAGAGAAGTGCCCTGACTTAAGGGTCTCAGTAGAAAACCATTGTGAAAGTCAATGATAGTTTGGGTTGTCTCAAAATAATTACAGTCTGTTGGAGAAAGGTTAATGGCTGCTCATTATATTGGACATTCATCACGTCTTTAGGTTTTGGAATTCTTTAAGATTTTAAAATATGTAATCTCATTCAATCTCATCATGTCATCTTCATGTAAACATTCATTCCATGTGTGCACATTTTCTGCCGCAGAGGACTCAGATGAGGACTTTGATGAGGCCGTGTTCAGAAAAAGACGTGCACACAGAAATACTTGGTGTATTGGTTGAACTTGCGGATATCCAACTGCTGCAGTTGAGAAGTATGGAGGAAATAACATCTGCTGTGACTAGTCTCAGGGCAAGCTTCCTCAATTTATTATTTCTTTAAGCAAGATACCTCAAATTGTCAGGCTCCCAGGTGAGGAGAGGTGAACTAGTTTCCCTTCTTGATTCACCCATCCACATGATTAATTGCAACAAGGTTAATTTTAAAAGGATCCCTGTCTTTCTGGATGCCTTGCTCCCAGACCTAAATGATCATATGCTTTAGAAGGAACCAGTTAAAGCAGATGTCAAATTTTTAAAAAGGGTGGATTTATTGGTTACTAAATAAAGAAAAAACTGACACAACACATACATTAGAAATGAGTGAGTCCAAGAAGTTAAAGATTTGTGTCTGAATTGTTTGTGAAGAGCAGTCATTGCAATGGATGTCACCAGTTGCATTGACATCAGTAGTTGATTGAAATTCTTGGCTTTGTCAAATGATCAAAACTCTTTTGTTGTGATCCTTTGCAAGCAGTTGGCTGGCTGGCAGCACTCAGAGGAAGGGGCAATCTTTTCCCTTGCTTTGTCTGCAGTGTAGGGTTGTTTTAATTACTGTTCAGAGAATCCCTACAGTGTGGAAACAGGCCCTTTGGCCCAACAAGTCCACACCAACTCTCCCACCCAAACCATTCCCCATTACTCTACATTTACTCCTGAATAACGCACCTAACCATCACACCCCTGAACGCTATAGGCAATTTAGCACGGCCAATTCACCTAACCTGCACATCTTTGGATTGTGTGAGCAATCCACAGCACCTGGAGGAAACCCATGCAGACACAGGGAGAATGCACAAACTCCACACAGATAGTCATCTGAGGCTGGACTCGAACCCAGGTCCCTGGTGCTGAGAGCCAGCAGTGCTAATCACTGAGCCACTGAACTACCATGTTGCCCTTACAGTTCTCAAAGCTGTGACTATCACACTAACCAGTCCATTCTCTAGAACATCAAACCATTGCCATGCACAAACCCATATTGCAGTTAGTTTTTAACTGGTTTTTTTCAATATTCCTGCAAGGCAAGAACACAAACATTCTGAGAGGTAGCTTTCTGCTGAAAGAAAAGAGATAGTCAGCCCCCTCATTAAGTCTTCCTCTGTTTGAAGTTTTCTTGTCACTATATTCCATGAATCCCCCACAGAGCTTTGTCAGACAGCAACTGAATGTACATCTGAAGTCATATTTTGGCTGCAGCAATTTTTTTGTTAAGAAAGCACACATTTTGGAGTTGAAAGTTAACAATATCATGACCCATTATCATGACTCATCACACAGTGCTTGCCTTTTTCACTGGATTAGTGGTGCTGGAAGAGCACAGCAGTTCAGGCAGCATCCAACGAGCAGCGAAATCGACATTTCGGGCAAAAGTTGCTCGTTGGATGCTGCCTGAACTGCTGTGCTCTTCCAGCACCACTAATCCAGTATTTGGTTTTCAGCATCTGCAGTCATTGTTTTTACCTTGCCTTTTTCACTACCTTGGCTTCAACCCTCTGTACAGGTTCTGACTCAGTGACAATGGCAGTGCTGCTTCCATTCCTGTTGAATCCTTAGTGCCCAGTGACCATCAGTTTCTCTGCTGTCCTTGTGAGATTACAGCAATGAACTAGAAATTCCAGGAACTCAGCTGAACACCTTTATAAACATTCTGAAGTATTCCCGTCATGCTTTGATATTTAATTCAATATTCCTGCTGATACTTCTTGGTTAGCCTCTGTACTACTCTTGAGCAGCTTTTCAGCTGTTAATCCTGTCTGCATAGATGCCAAATATTGAAGAGGGTACACTACACTGTTTGGATTTCCTCGTTACTGCAGCTTGTCATGGAAAACCAAACGGAAAGTCAATGACGAAAACAAGTCTAATGAATGATGGTTGCTCTTCATGTGTTGATCTGTTTCATTTGCTGCTGTAAAATGTATGACCATCACAGTAGATGCAATAGATATTGTATGCAATGTTATACTTCATATGGTAGACAAAGTACACACTCACTAATCAATAGCTGCTGCTCAGAAATGCCAGATCTGAGAATGAACTAATCAATATATTATGATGATTGTCATACTCATGCAATATGCAATCAGGGACTTTGGAATATACAATTGAAATGGACATTTTACCTTAAACAAAAGATGAAGAATGAGCCCTTTATTTTTAAAGCATTTTAGGAGACCTGCTCTTTCCTTTATAGATGAAGCTAGGCATAGCTAGTCCTAGAGCTAGTCTTTATGTTTGAGCAAAGCATTTACATGCTAATGAACATCAGGGGTATTTCAATGAGATGTTAATAAAATGTAATTGAACTTTGCAGTAGATTGATGGCTGCCCTTAAGGAAGTTCAACAATGTCTTGTCAATATTTGATTTTAGAGTGAATGGGAAAAGAATGTGGGTGTAAAAACTTTATTCAGATATTTTCTCATCGACATCTGGAGAAGTTGGGACTTCTATCACAAAGATATGTGGAAGGGTGAAACCTGACTCATAATTTGGCAATGGTCAAGTCAATGATCAAGTCAGGGGAAAAATTGGGACAGTAGTAATTTTACTAGTGATGAAGAAGCCAGGCTTGTGTTCTGGACATGGGTTCAAAACCCACCATGGGAGCTGGTGAAATTTAAATTCTATTAATAAATCTGGAATATATAGTTAGTTGCAGTCATAATGACTATGACTATCATAATGACTATGAAGTTATTATTGATTGTCATGAAAACCCATTAGGTTCACTAATGCCTTTCAGGCAAGAAAATGTAATCACCCAATAGGTCAGTGATTCAGTGATAAAGTCAGCAGTCTATGTGATAAGTTGAAAACTATACCAGTCTGTGATGGGTTCATACTTCTGAGATGTTTGTATGCCATGAAGACTCATAATCTGTAGTGAGACCATTTTCAGTAAAGACCTACCTTCAGCAGCACCCAAAAATCTCTTGGCATCCAGTTCATGATTGTTTAAAGATGGCGCATGTTGATAAACTGTGACTCCATTTATCTCCTCAGATGGATATAAAAGATGCCACACTACAATTTTGATGCAGAGCTGGGTGCTTATTTTTGGCCAATATTAATTCCTCAGTCAACATATCAAGAACTAAGAATATCTATTCATTATCCTATTACTATTTACTAGAGTTTGCTGTTGTTTTTCCTACATTACTATTTACATTTTCATCCCCATTCAGAAATCAATAAGAGCATGTGTAAGGGAAGGACTGTTTCCTTTTTTCGGAGAGAGCTCTTGCCACGACGCCATAAGCCCTGTGAGGTGTGTGTTAAAGATTCCTCCGGAAGGTTTGTACTGTGCTGTGTTTAACAAAATTTTGGTTGTTGGTGTGTTGCAGTTGCATCAACTGTGTAAGGATCGCAGAAAAAAGAACTGAACAGGTAATGAATAGGAAGGATTTAGAGGGGTATGGGCCAAGTGCTGACACGTAGGACTAGATTAGGTTAGGATATCTGGTCGGCATTGGAAGAGTTGGACCGAAGGGTCTGTTTCCGTGCAGTACATCTCCATGATTCTATGACTCTATGACAGCACAGTAACTACACTTAAAAAGTACTTCTTTAGCTGTAAAGCATTTTGAGAATGCCAGTGATTGTGAAAACGTTAAACAAATGCAATATTTTATTTTAAATGGTGTTTTTTTAAAATTTAACAATACTGTATTTGAAGTATTGGAATAAATATTGGAATAAATATTTGGAATCACCTGACAAATAATTAAGATTGAAATTGACTCAGCATGATTAAAAGTGTAACTTATTTTGATGTGTGTCTCGCTTAATTGTAGCTATAACTCATGTTTACTTGTTTTTGAAAGCTGTGTCGTCATGGTGATAATGATGGTAAATGCTTCCTTTTAGATTTTGCTGAGGTTGACAGCTTCAGAAATGTCTTTTGTCTTAAAATCTATTCAGTGGTAATTGATGTTTACCACATTAAATTTAATACTTCTAAATAATTACCTTTATTGCAATTATTTGGAATTTACCAATGGAATTGTTAATCATGGGGAGTTTTTATTTGTTTGAATTTTTAATTATCTCTCACACAAGTAATTGAAAGCATATATGGCAGCCAATTTTTCTTTTGTATTATTGTTAAGCAATTATTTTACCAAATCATTATTATGTTAAATTGAAAAATAATAGGCTTGAGTATTGCTTCAGACCTGTCTCCATTGTGAGGCATGAATTAAGCTTGGCTGATGTCACAGTATCACAGAAGCAATGTGATATGCACATCAAAATCAGCCAGTCAGAGAGAGCCAGTAACAAATATAAATGAACATGTGTTCTTCTGCTGAACCTTTCCCTCTGGATTTTAATCACTACACTGACTGCTGAGTGGATAGGATAAGCTTCTTGAAGCTCTGTTGCTTGGTAAGTAAATACATAAAGCCAGTTTTGTACAGAAATTGATAATATGCTGAATTCAAATTCTTACGATGTTTAGTTTTTAGCAGAATAGCTATGTGAATTCATCTGTCACAGTTGAATTTTTTTAGATCATAACTGAAAAAGTGAAAAGATTGCCTGAAAAATGGAAATCTTTAAATTGTTTCGTAAAATGTAGAATTTATGCTTCATACATTTTGATTAACGATCTACGAAACAATAATCTATATAAAATTATTTGACTTGTAGGTTTCTATCTAATTGATATTATTTGTTAATGTTACACAAATCAAGAGCGAGTGTATCATTAGTCATAAAGATAAAGTCTGGGTTTTCATTTTCCAGATTGTTTTTTATATCATGTTAACGTGTCAAGGTGATTCCCATTGACAATGCTTATCACACCCTGGAGAAAAATTGCCACTAGATTATCACTATTCTGAAAAGCATTTAATCTTGTTTGTCATCACCATTAGTTCCAGACACCTGAGCACACAGTTCAACAAAGCTAGAGATGAAACTAGAGAATGTTGAGGCAGAAGTACAATAGTTTGTTTCAAGGGACCACTTTAGATTCTAAAGCTTCAGTCAGGCTGGTGTGTTGTAGTTTGCACAGAGTAGGTTATGATAGCAACTTGTTTATTTCAATAATCATTATTAATAATGTTCATTTTGTTAAGCTATCTGCACAGAAAATAGTGTAAGAATAATCACTGTCTATTTGCCTGGAAATCAAGGTAATACTTCCTCCGCCCTGTTTGCATTACACATAATTGTTTAAGGCATGACAACTCCTACAAGAAGTTATTTTTCAAAAAAACAGATGGACCTTAAAGGTCAAAGTCCTTGCTATATCCGAATAAACACTTAGCTGTGCTTCCGAAATGTATACACAAATTTTGCTCAGTATTTTGTTTGTGATTTTATTTGACATTTTATTGAATGGAAAAGACACACCAAATGTCTGCCTACAATTTCCTGTTACATCACGGAATTATAGAATGAGGTAAAACAGAATAAGGCCATTTGACCTGTTACATCTGTACTAGTTCTTTGAAATACCCACCACAGCTTGTGAATACTCTGCCTGCTGGGATAATTACAAAATTGACCTAAATGTTTCACTGAAGCTCATAAATCTTACTGAACTGGATCACCTTCTTGTACAAGTCTTAATAGTGAATGTTGACAGCTAGTCGCTCAAGACATCACTCTCAAAGCTAATCTTGTCACCTGCTAATTTCCAGTTATTGTCCAGCACAAGTTATTAAGATATCAAGTGCAGGAAAATTAGTTTTTGCTTTTTCTCTCCATAAGGTACCGGAACAGCAATAGAGGTTCATCATTATTGCTGCCCTAATAGAGATCATTTCAGTCCAAATGATCTGAATATTGAATCTGAAATCAGAAAGCTGACATTTGCATCATCTCAATGCATTTAGAGGGTGATTGCACCACTTACAACTACACTGGATGCCTTTGTTATCATTTATTTTCACGATGCAAGTTTTATATTCATACAATCATTACATTTACATTTGCGGCATTTTTCTTGGTGCAAATTACTTTTAAAAACACACAAGTAGAAACTATTTTAGAAAATCCATGATGATAGCTACTTCAGATTGCTGATAAATGTAAAAATACAAGTAGAAAACTAAAAATTAAATCTTCTGATCTCTTGATCTTCAGAGACTATATGTATAACTCAAGATGTGCATTGTAACCTGTGGAAGTCCGGAAACTCTGAATCCCAGGGTATTTGAACATAAAACAGACATCTCTCCTGGTCTGAAGAGCTCTCTGACTGAATTAAACAGTTCCATTGTAATTACACAGATAGTTATTCAGGAAATGTTAGACAAAACAAATCCCCTAAAACTTGGGTAACTACAGACTGACCTCACTAGTCATTCATACCGAGTCTCACCCACCCTCAAACCTGACTAGCTATCTAACACTTAACTACCTCTCTTGAACGCACCTCCCACCATACTGATCCCCAGGTTACACCCCGACTTGACCCAAATTTGCCATCTAAGACCATGCAAAGTTGCAACCATGCCACTATATCTTTCAAACGGTCAGAAACCCAAGCATCCAACTATCTTCCCATTCCTCAACTGATAGTACTTTTCTGACTCATATATCCACTCAGCCACCAATTCAAAGCATTTGTTCATCTACTACCCAATCACCACTCAGGAACTTCCAAACAGTACATTTGACACTTACATTCAGCAGTTAGTGCCTTAAAAAAAAAGTGCATGTCTTCTGTGCCTATCCTCTTCACAGTTCTCTGCATGGAGTTCTGTGCAGAGCAAATTCATTCAGACCTTTATAAATGTTATCAGGTAAGCATGCCATTTTCTGACTAATTTGCTTCACGTATAATGGTTCTGACAGTGATTGGAAGATGGGACCATATAATCAGCGTCAAACACCTCCATCTGAAAACTGTTATTTTAAGTGGTTCTGTCTAAAGCAATGGTTTGTTGGAAAACAAATCCATCAAAAGTTGCACAAATAGCTACTATTTTCATCATAACTTAAGGAAGAAATGCCTACACCAGAAAAATCACAAGAAACTAGTCTTCTACAGGGGTTAGCTTTTTCTAAGAATAAATATGTTCAAATAGGAAAACCAGATAGAGTCATTTTATTATTGGAGAATAATGATTATTATTTTAGAAAATGTATTTTTAAGCAACAAAATAGCTAGTTCAAAAATATTATTGCGGATATCTCCAATGCAATGTTCTGGAAGTTTTACTATATTCTTTATGCCTTTTTGCCCTTTGAACTGTGAGTCATTTACCTATTTGTCGGCAGAAAATTTACTTAGTGTCAGATATCATTTGTTCCTGTTGCAAAGAAGACTTGTGATGCCAGCATTCCATGAATATATGACAAAATTTTGAAGTTAGTCACTGGTATAATTAGAGATGGGTGGTCCCATAAATAGCATTGGTCCTCTAGAATGTCTGGTGAATTGTGTTAGGAGATGAGGATTTTCCTGTTCTTCACAATAGAAGCACAGTTAAAATAAGTTCTTTAGAGTATTCCTATTGAGCAGATTTTCCTGTCATCATACATACCGAGGTGTATTGAATTGATCAAGTAAACCACATAGAGACAGAATATACCGTGAAACCCTTTCATCATGCAATCATGTTTATTTAACTATGTTTTTTACTCACATTTTCTTGGCAAAGAAAATCAAACCTTTTGCAACAGTAAATGAATAGGAGAGTTTTAGCACAATATTTTGGAAAGTTAGATGCCTTTTTGTAATTATTATTGAATAAAATATTTGCTATTGACGGTAATGCTGCAAATTGCATGTTCGCATAGTCTGGCCGTAACAACGATGAAACATCAGCAAATGACTTCACTGTAATTTGAAAACCAGGAAGAATGAATTGATTTTTGAACAGAATCTGCAACTCAGTGCTTTTGGGTTGGCAATTGGATAAAAACAATGCACAAGGGAATGGGGACAAAGAAGAGGATTGGCACTGGATAGTGGTGCTCATTTAAAGAGCCGATGCAGACATGATGGACTGAATGATCTCCTCTTGCACTTCAACTATTCTGTGATTCTGTGAAATCTAAAGCAATATTATCAGTGATTAGCTATTATTCAGTGGCACCTTATAAATCATCCGTAAACCTAAACTTCTTAATTTCTGGTGACACAGCACCACTGGTTACAGGCCTCCAGTTCAAAAAAGCAAACTTCCACCACCACCCTCTGTCTCCTGCCATCAAGCCAATGTTGTATCCATTTGGCAAACTCACCCTGAATTCTATGTGATCTAACTATACTACCACACAGAACCTTGTCAAAGAATTTACTAAAGTCCAAGTATACAATGTCCACTGCTCTGTCCTCATTAATCTTTTTAGTTACTCCATCAAAAAACTCAGGGTCTAGATTACAGTGGTGCTGGAAAAGCACAGCAGTTCAGGCAGCATCCGAGGAGCAGGAAAATCAACGTTTCGGGCAAAAGTCCTTCATCAGGAATAGAGTCTCTTCTATTCCCTGGCTGTTCTCTGTTTGGCTTGTCCTATAATAGTAGTGTTGTCCCAGTCGAATTCATGCTGTTTGTCATCTGCGTGTGTGGCTACAAAGGATAGCTGGTCTTGTCAATTTGTGGCTAGTTGGTGTTCATGGATGCGGATCGTTAGCTGTCTTCCTGTTTGTCCTATGTAGTGTTTTGTGCAGTCCTTGCATGGGATTTTGTACACTACATTGGTTTTGCTCATGAGCAACAGCCAGGGAATTCCTAGAGGCATGGCACTCATCCACAGATTCAATCAATAAGTACATCAACCTGGACCCAATATACCGACCACTGCAGCGGACAGCTGGAACTGACAACCGGAAGCGGCAGATTCAAACTACTACAAATGCCGGAGGAAGCATCATAGAAGCGTTTCACAGGAGGCACCCAAGCACTGAGGATGTCACCTAGACAGGGGACGAAACGTCTGCAACACAAATTCCCAGCTCGGCGAACAGAACCACAACAAACATAAAGTAGGGGGCCTGTTGAGAGTCACTCTTTTTCTCTTGCTGCTAGCCTGCATACCTCTCTCTAACACTCACCCAATGACCTGCCTATTTCTATTCTTCTTATTTATGTGGCCTGGATTGCTTGACAATCCTGGGACTCTGACATGTACTTTTTGTGCAGAAGACATCATCCACCTTGAAGTAGTGCTGAGTACAAGAGCTTCAAGCTAGATTAGCTGACTGTCCTCAGTAGGCGATCTCTGCTCTGGTATTTTGATTTCAGGGCAAGGCCTGCCAATGGCCGAGCCATGACCTGATTGATTTGTGGTCTTCCTGAAAAGAGGCTGCACATGTTTCAAACTGCTTCATGATCCAGGAGGCGAGACTCCCAACACATCCGAAAGCTTTCACCTGATGAGGTAGTGAAGGTGATCTGGTGTTTATGTATAGTAAAATTATTTCATACACCATGCCAAGGATCCGGGTTTGATTCCAGCCTCAGGTGTCCATCTGTGTAGTGTTTGCACATTCTCCCCACATCTGCGTGGGTTTCCTTCGGGTGCTCTGGACAGCCCTAAGATATGCAGCCATGCTAAATTGCCTATAGTGTCCAGGGATGTGCAGGCTAGGTAGATTGGTCATGGGAAATAAGGGGTTACAGATATAGGGTAAGGGAGTTGGTCTGGGTGTGATGATCTTCAGGGGTCAATGTGGACTCGATGGGCCAAATAACCTGCTTCCACACTATAGGGGCTCTTTGACACTTGCTAATTATTTGTCTGTGTTAAATCAGGATTGTATAATTTTTCTACGAATTATAATATTTGATCCCATTGCAGGGTTAAAAACCTTAATAAAATATAAACTATCCACATTTAATACTCATTGATGAATATTATTACTGTAGGAAACCTACTCAGTAATTATGTGTACTCGATAATATGGAGATGTAAAATATTATTACTGTGGCACTTGAATAGACTGGCTAAAAGTTATCTGCTCTTTGATACCTTTAACAATATAGTGCTAAGAGGACTCAAACAATCTGTACAAAAGCAAATTACTGTGGATGCTGGAAATCTGAAATATAAACAGGAAGTTCTTGAAAAATTCACGGCAGATCTGTGAACATTTGTGGAGAGAGAAACAGGAGTTAATGCTTAGAGAGTCCAATATGACTTCTTTTTTAGATCCAAAGGAGACAATCCAAATCAGGTCTTCACAAGAGCAGATCGTATAGCATGAAAGGTCACACAAGATTCAGAGGTGCATTAATTGTGATGTCCAGGATTCTCTGGGGTCTTGACATGGTGGATGTGGAGAGGATGTTTCATCTTTTGGGTGAATCTAAAATTGGGGGTCCCTGATTCAGATCAGGGGTCAGAAATCAGGTGAAAGTTCTCTGAGGGTTGAATTTCGTTTGGCAGACTTTGCCTGAAAAGATGGTGAAATCAGAGTCCTTAGATATTTTTTAAGGCAAAGGTATGTACTTTATCAGGAATAGGCAGGAATGTGGATTTGAAGTTACTATCAAATCAACCATGATCTTATTGATTGACAGAAAAAATTCTAGGGGCGGAATGGCCTACTCCTGCTGCTAATTGTATGTTGGCATGTATTCACATTGACTTATCACTTTGAAGCTTTTTGGCTACTGTGTGAAATAGAAAAATCTCACAAACTGCTTAACCAAAAGCTTACAATCAACTTAAGTATTTCATCTTAATAGGCACTTCCTGATGAAGGGCTTTTGCCCGAAACGTTGATTTCGCTGCTCGTTGGATGCTGCCTGAACTGCTGTGCTCTTCCAGCACCACTAATCCAGTATTTGATTTTCAGCATCTGCAGTCATTGTTTTTAACTTGTTAATTACTGAAATGCAATTAAGTGTTTGGTCACCTAGTAATAGTCAACATGAAATAGAAATGCTAATTGGCATGATCACTCATTTTAAGTAAGATGCTCTGTGGCAATGTCTTGCAAAACACAATTAGACGACATTTATTCTGATAAATTGCGGCATGAATAGAAAATGGAATATTTCATTTTAGTTTCACATCAACATTTTTACTAAAATTATTGGCAGGAAAATTCCACCAGGACGCCTTTTCAAAAAAGTTAACGGAGGAATTTTCTGAAATAAATCTTGGAAATTTCAGGAAAGATAGGATGTGGACATATCAACCCAAATTACTAGCTGTGCTAGATCATCAGTAAAACAATTGAATTCAGACATCTTCAGCTGTCCATCCCGACATACTTGTAATTTTATAAGGTGATGTTGCTTTGCAATAAAAAGTTGTTGTTTAAAAGGAAAACTGTTACAAGTAATGTTATTTCTATGTAGAATATTTTATACTGCTCAAGCACTGAAGTAGGTTACATGTGCTCATTTACCATATAATATCCTATGCACAATTTCTATCTACTAAGGTTTAATATTACAAAATACTTCAGTGCTTCATTTCCATTCAAATCAAATAAGAGGTCCGATTCCTGTGTAGCTGCACAAGATCTAACAGGTGAACAGTTATTAGGAAGAAGGCCCTGGCTGTCATTTGTGCCTGTGAAAAGTTCTCGGAATATGTCCAAGGCATTGTTCATAATCTCGACATATTGAGTCATTAGGTATCTTTATTAATACTAGAGTGGCCACCCCAAATCAAATGTTTCTAATTATAACTTATGTGGTTTGATGTCATCATGGAGTATATTCCAAAGCAAACTCTAGACCATGGCTGATGTTTGGTCCAGTTGGGAAGCCAGCATATAAAAATACTCAAGACATTGTTTTCTGTCGGTAAAAAGGAATTTGATCAGATGTTACATCTTTTCAAAAAAAGGGGTCATGGTAACAGCCAACCTTTGCTCCATCCCATGGCAACACCCTGAGCACTCAGAATGAATATGGCTGTCTAAGAAGTAAGGTTAAAGATAACTATTCTGGATGCATTTCCATACCAATAATGGCCAATTAATCAGGATCCGTTTGTCATTCTGTATCAAATGGCGTCTTTCCTAACTTGTTTCTTATAGCCTAATTCTGACAAGTGCTGAATGAAAACCTTTAGCTACTAGTCTCCTTCTAGAATGTTTAGGTTCTGTATTAGAAAGCATTTATTCATTGTTCAATGTCTTTAGTGGGCATGAATGTGTAGCTTTCTCAAAGGTTAACCACTTGCCAATAAAAATCATGCTTTCCCTGATTCTATTCGATGCCAGTTTATTTTCACATTCTGCAGTTTCCGCTAAGCTTGTGAAAATAATCATATCAATTCCTAAAATTATTTAATCGATCACTCTTCTATTGGATGAAAACTCAAAACTATTCATACATGAGGGCAAAATAAATATGCTTTAAGTGAAAATGTTGTCTCAGTTTATACACTCAGTGGTTCAGTAAATCAGTCTGTGCCTTCTTCCCATCTCAGATTACTTTTATGAGCTCAGCAATCGGACATTAAGACCCTGTGAAACAGCTAGAATGGTTTTCTGTCACCTTGCCACTTTCATTCCAGAACAATGAAGTTGTGAAAAAACAGTTCAATAGGAATCTCATATTTAGTAACTCAAAGTAAAACTATTCTGAAGCAACATACTGTCGGTTCTAGAAGGTTGGAGTCAAAATAGAATAAGCTGGAACAAAAACAGAAATTGCTTGAAAAACTCAGCATTTGTAGAAAGAAAGCATTTTGTGTCCAATGACCCTTTTTCAGAACTGATCCTCTCTCTCTGACAGGATTTCAATTTTAATCCTTTTTCTCTTTCCCTGTCAATACTTTTTTGTCACTCCTAGTGTTTGACAATGTATTTTGGCAAAATTGGCTTCCGAGCAAAATCATATTCCTCAGTGACTGGCTCTGGCTCAGACTCACCACCATGTGGATTTCAGCTGAAGTTTCATCCTTTGTGTTTTGATTCCACCCAGGATCACAGGTCTCTCTGTGATGTGCAGTGCTCATCAGACAGCCGCTCTCCCTGCATCCTGTGATCCACACTCATTGCCATTCATTGCTATTTGCACACTCTCCAACTTTCTCTCCATCAGCACCACCTCATACCGGCTCAGAGCTGCCATGCCCCTCACCCTCAATTCATCCTCTGGCTCATTTGACATTCTAACAAAAAGCTTTTTCTTTCCCTTTCAGGCATTAAGGAATGCAAGATGCATAAACTGAGATATACCCATGTCCCACTGGATCCCCCGCCCTTCCCTTCACTCTAACTCCATCCAATCTCCCAACCCCACCTCCTGTCATATATTTACTATCACTTCAGACCTTTTGCTCTCTGATGCTGAATGTTTTGCACTCAACAAAGGTCTTTGTTTTATCTCTCTGCACCTCCACTTCGATGAATTTCAGGCACAATAAGACATTGAGCTCCATTGACTTGCTCTCTGTGGCCATTTCTTTGAACAGTACTGCTCTTCCTATCCTACAGAACACTTTATGCACCTCTAACACTCTCTCTCTCTACCTGGACCCCTTCCTCTAGCCTTTTACCTGCACTTGACCTGTTCATTGAGAACTTTTAACGTGACGTTGGTCATCTGAATTTCTCTGCCCCCCCCCACCACACACATACCCTACCCACCCCACCCTTACCCATTCCAACCTATTTCCCTCTGAACTGACTGCAGTTGGTGCCCTCAGGTTTAACACTGACTTTGTAATCAGGCCTGAAAAATGTGTTGCTGGAAAAGCGCAGCATGTCAGGCAGCATCCAAGGAGCAGGAGAATCAACGTTTCAGGCATAAGCCCTTCTTCAGGAATTTTTGTAATCTTTGTATGTTTTCTAGCATACTGACCTCCTCATATCTCCCCCGGACCATGACCCCACCATTAAACTCCTGACTCTTAGGACCACAACAGTCACTAAACTCATTTCTTTGTTTTATTCATTCATGGGATGTGGGCATTGCTGGATGGTCAGCATTTATTGTCCATCCCTAATCGTCCTTGGGAAGGTGTGCCTTCTTGAACCACTACAGTCCACCTGCTGTGGGTTGATTCACAATGTCATTAGGGAGGGAATTCCACGATTTTGATCCAGCGACAGTGAAGAAAAGGCAAACCTATTTCCAAGTCAGGATGGTGAGAAGCCTGGAGGGGAACCTAGAGGTGGTGATGCTCCCATAATGCCCTTGTCCTTCTAGAACAAAGTGATTGTGTGTTTGGAAGGTGCTGTCTAAGGATCTTAGATGAACTTCTGTGATGCATTTAGTAAATAGTACAAACTGCTCCCACTGGTGATGGAGGGAGTGGATGGTGCTTGAAGATGTAGATTTGGTGATCTCCCCCCAGAGTTTCCAAGCTCATAGGTCACAGAGCCCATTTCTACCTCCTTCTCAAAATTCACTAACAGGAGTACCTGTGCAGATCCATTTTTCTGCCTGCTGCTGCTTCACAGAACTCATCTCTTCCTACCTTGACTCAAATTTTTCTCCTCTCCAGTCCCTTCCCATTTATATCAGCGATTCCTCTGATACTTTATGTCAGTTTCAGAATATCCAGTTTATGGGCTCCAGTTCCCTCAACTTTACCATGTGCAATCTCTTTACATTGTCTATCCCTCACCAGGATGGTCTCAGGGCTCTCCACTTCTTCTTGGAAAGAAGGTCTGTACCGCCCCCAGCCACCAATACCCTTCACTACCGGTGGGGTACAGGTAACAAGCATGCCTTGTTCCAGTCCTACTCAGGTCTCTCCCCACAAAACTTTCCCCAGTACATTGATGTCATTATCAGTGCTACTTTTCTCTGTCTCTCTCTCTCTCTCTCTCTCTCTCAAAGTTTATCAATTTGGCTTCCGAGTTCCACTGACATCTCACCTTCATCTGGTCCATCTCAGATTCCTCCCTTCCCTTCTTCGACATCTTTGTTTCCAGTTCTAGGGATAGGCCTGCCACTAATATCCCCTACAAACCCACTGCCTCTCACAGTTACCTTGACTCTACATCCTCACACACTGCTTGCTGTAAAGACACTATTCCACTATCCCAGTTTCTCCATTTTCGTCACTTTTGTTCTGATGAGGCCAACTTCTACAAGGGAGCCTCCAAATTGTCCATGTTTTTCCTCAACTGAGGATTTCCCACCACTGGACTTGACAGGGCCCTCAGCTGGGGTCAACCCATCTCTCGTACTTAGGCCCTCACCCCTTCTCTTCTCTCCCACAATAGCAAAAGAGTCCCCCTCATCCTCACTTACCATCCAACCTGCATTCACATCCAAGGGATCATAAAGCCATCATTTCTGTCACCTCCAGTGGGATGCCACACCGCATATTCCCCTCCCCTTGCTTGTCAGACTTCCGCAGGGACATTCTCTCCGGAGACCTTTGTCCACTCCTCATCTAATCTCAACACTTCCCTACACCCTGATGTCACCTTCCCATGCAATCACTGATGGTGCAACATCTTCCCCTTTCATCTCCTCCCTCCTCATTATCCAAGGCACCAGACAGTTGAAGCTCTAATTTACCTGAACTTCACTCAACATTGTCAATTATAATTGCTGCTCACAATATGGTCTCCTCTACACCAGGGAAACAAAGTGCAGGCTGGCTAACTGCTTTGCAGAACACCCACTGTCTGTAACAATGACCCTGAGCTTCCAGTTGCCTGCCACTTTAACACACCACTGTGTTCCCTGGCCAACATCAGGGCAAGCTGGTAGAACAGCATCACATATTCTGCTTGGTTCCCCTGCAGTCTTTGGGACTCACTATCAAGTTAATTATTTTAGGGCCTGAGCACCTTCTCCCATGTTCTTACTCCAACCCGCACACACAATGTTTTGTAACCACATGGACTTCTACCACAACCATCCCATTGTCAGCTATTAATGTTCCCCATTAGCAGTTATTGACTCCCCCAGGCTGAATTTTTACCATTCCTTTGTATGTCCATCTGTTGTTTTCTCTCTCTCTGGGCTCCATCTCCACCTATCCTTTACTCCTCACTCCCCTTCCTCAACCCTATCTTCAGCATAAATACTAACCTTTTCTGAGATACAATCACTTCTGAAGAAGGCTGACTGGACCTGAAATGTTAACTCTGCCTTCTCTCCTCAGATGCTGGCTGACCTGCTGAGTTTTTTCTTTTTTTTCCATGATTTCCATCATCTGCAGTTCTTTGGTTTTCTTAGTTTAGAAAAAGCTGTAGATAGTCATCAGGTGTGGTAGCATCTCTGACATGGGAAAGAGAGGGTTGTGTTTTTCACAAAACAGAAATTGCTGGAGAAACTCTTCAAGTCTGGCAACATCTTTGAGGGATATACAGAGTTAACATTTTGAGTCTAGTGACTCCTCTTTAGAACATGTTAACTTTGTTTTTGTCTCTCCAAAGATGCTGCTAGGCCTGCTGAGTTTCTCCAGCAAGTTCTGTTTCTATTTCAGATACCCAGCATCCACAGTTCTTTGTTTTGGTTTTTAATCCGGAATCAGCAACAAGATCTCAACCCCACTCCCTGTATGCTTACAAATGAGAAGCTATTTGAATAGGCAATGCCCCGAATTGGAAAGTGTGCACAGTCTGAGATTAAGATTTGGCATTGGATTTCAATTTTCAAAGATGAACAGCAGCCATGGTTGTATTTGCCTTAATCTTACAGATTGGATCACAGAGAAGTTCAGTGCACCAGCGTCCTCATTGTGCACACAAGTAGTCAAATGATTTTTCCCAAGCAACAGATCTACACTAGTTGAGCACCTCCATTACAACAAGCCTGATTTATTTTCAACATTTTCATTCAGCTTCCCTCCATGCTCCTGACGTATGTTAACCAGCATGCACTAGACTGCTCATTCTTCATGCTTATGGCTTTCCAAATCTCTTCAGGTCATTGACAAACTCTCCAACATATTTAATTGCTGGCTATCACACACCATGAATCTGACTTCATCCCAATAGATAGAGAATGCCTGCTGACACCCTCAAAGCCCTCTCAAAATCTGACTCAGAGCTAACATTTCAGGTCATGACCCTTTGTCAGTGTATGAGTGTTGACTCAGTATGTGAACCCTCAGAAGTAGATGAGGAGGGTAGAGCAGAACCTAATGGATATGAATGCATCGTTAAAAGATAAACATTGTTCGAGATTCAAGTTTAGAGATTACTATTGACAATACCAACAGATGTGTTTGTATTAAATTTCTTTACCCACTGTTCAATACAATGATTAGTGCATTTACCTGAAATGGGTGACACCTCTTAAAATGTGAAAAAAACAAGCACATCAATTTATTGCGTCTCCATTTATTGGTTTTGGTGATTTCCAGACTAGTCTTCATCAATTTTAACTGAAAACTTTTGTATTTTCAAAATCTCGGTTAATTAAATTTAATCTATCCTTTTAAGGATAAGATACAAAGCACCACTCAAATACTAATTCATCACAAAAATAGAGAATTGAGTTGCATGTGAAGTTATTATACCATGTGTAACTAAGGTTTTTGAATAGATTTCTTATGGGCGTAGATTATCTACTTGCTTCTTGGTTGTCAAACTGCTACTGTGGATTGACTGATCAGTATACTAAGGTTAGTTTTATATTCTCCCGAATGGCCATAATAACTATCATTGTGTTTTCCAAAGGTTAATCTGGTTTTCTTATGTCTTTGGAATACGGGGAAATCTGCCAACCTTACCTGGTCGATCTGTGTATAACTTTCAGCAATACAGTTGATTCTCACCTGTCCTCTCTTCAAGGACAATTAGAAAAGGTCAAGACATTTTGCCCTGACCAGCACTGCCCACATCTTATTAAGTTAAAAAATGCATCCAGCAAGGTCTGATTTTAATCTTCTATTAAAAGCAATGCTAATCACTTTCCATTTTGTCGACCTCACTAACAGCAATTTTAATTCACAAACAGGAGAGAGTTTCAATCTGGCAAGGAGTTGAATTTCAAACTCAACTCCCACCGCATTAAACATGCCCTCTCCTGATTTTACTGGAAATGAGGCATATAAAGGGCAACAAATTGACTTCCAGATTAAATCAGTAAAACCTTTCAGTTCCACTTTAAGAACCTTTTTAGTTCAAACTCTTGTCAGTCATGTCTCCCTGACCTGAGGAGCCCCCAAAGTCATAACATGAGTGTCTTTATTGAACAGCTCATGGACCAGAAGCAGCTTGAATAATATCTTCCAGCCGACAAGCTTTTGACCTGACAATTCATCTGCTTTCTCTCCTCTGCAATATACCTCTCCTTTCCTGAACACAATTGCTCATTATGAAATTACAACCCGATATGCATTAAGGTTAGTTATTTCTGGAAACTAACAGCCATGGGGTCACATAACAAATCAATGTGTCCACTTGTTATTACTATTCACAGTATATTTTTAATCCTTTTATGGGATCGCTGATGGGGCGGTGAGTGGGGCATTGAAATCCATCTGTTATAGATGTACTCAAACTCTTTGGAAAGCTGTGCCAGATTTTTGGCAATGAACCTGAGGAATGGTAATATACTTCCAAGTTAGGTTGGTATCATCATAGGTGGTACATACAGGTAGTGTAATTCCTATGTATTCGCTACCATGTACCTTCTAGATTATAATGATTGATGGTTTGGAAGGTGCTGTCAGAGTTGCTTTGTTGTGAGTTGCTGCAGTGTATCCTTTAGATGGCACGTATTGATGCTCTTGTACAGCTGGGGGGAAGGAATGACTGCTTAAAGTTGTGGATGAAGATCCAGTCAAGAGGGCTGCTTTGTCCTGAATGGTATCAAGCTTCTGGAGTGTTGCTGGAGCTGCACTTATCCAGGTAAGTGGGGAAAATTTCATCACACTCCTGACTTGTGTCTTATAGTTGGTACACAGGCCTTGGGATATTCGGAGACAAGTTTCTTAATGGAGAACTCTCGATGTCTGATTTGCTCCTATGGCCAACTACTTATATTCCTATCTCCAGTGTAAGCTCCTTCAGAAGCCCCTGGAAAAAACCCAATATCTGTTTAGGTAAATATTTTCTTTTGTGGAAATCCCAGGTTTTGGATATTTACTATCAACAGGTATTGAACCCTCCCTCTTTAAAATATACTCTTATTACCCATCTCTCTTCTCTAAAAACACTTCATCTTATCATCATTATAAATTATAATCCTGTCTGCAAAATCTCTTTCCTCGCTAAATCATTTGAATATTTTGTTACCTTCCAAGTGTCCCCACCTTTTCCAGAATTCCCCTGGTGAATCCCTCCTATCAGGTACACACATTGTCTGATATCTGTAGTACTATCTGCGAAAGTCACCAATGACATCTGATGTGGGATTGTAACAATGCAAAAGTTTCTCTGTTTGTTCCTCTTGAGCTCTTTGCAACCTTGGACATGATCGATCACACCATCATCCAGCTAGGTAATATTGCTCCAACTTGGTTACATTCTCTATCTATTGAAAGCTAGAAAATCACTTGTACAGGCTTCTTTTCCTGCTCCCTCGCCTGGGGAGCCCGTCAGAATCTATGTTTGACCCCATCCTATCACTGAGTTATACTCCTCCCCAGATGACATGTACAGAAACATCATTGCACACTCCCTCTCTGCCACCTTTCATGATTCCTTCACTCTTGTTAATTTCTCAGATTACTTTTCTGATATTTAATATTAGATGAGCAAAACTTACTTCAAAATAAATCATGCTAATACTGAAGCCATTGTTTTTGATCCCTGCTCCAATCTCTATGCCTTACATACCATCACTCCATTGGATAACAATCTGAGATTAAGCCATACCCTGTGTGAGGTTTCCTAATTCATTATAATACGAGATGGGAAGACTCAAACTGTTAAACTGTTAAATTTGGTTCTCTTCTTTATTCACCCACCCCTTGGGAATTTGGAACAAAGTAAATTTTGAAAAAATCCCTATCCATGTGGGTACCTTTCTCCCAAACCTAAATGAACTTAAAGCTTAAAATGAGTCAATTTTACTAGACATTCTTGAATTAACAGCAATAGTTTTAGTTACTAGACATGACATTAAATGCTGGCAATGCATGCTGATTAGAAATAAGAGAGTACAAAAAGTTAAAGTTATGCAGATCAGTTTATGAATTCTTTGCTAACAGCGGATAGTTGAATGTTGTCGCCATTGCGATTGAGGTTGCCAATAGTTTCGTTGTCCCATTTCCCTTTTGTTTGGCTGCTTACAAGTTGGCTTCACGCACTCGATGAGAGGATACTTAGTTTTTAAACTCTGACCTCCACAACATACTAACACTTGAACCCAGGCAGCTACACATGAGAACGCTCAGTCTCACAAATACACTTGAATTGAGTTAAAACTGGTTTTGCGATCCCTGTCCTGGTGTAATCTTCAAAGGGTTAAGCACTATATGTGCCTGCAGTTTGGGACATAGCCTTCTGGAAGTGGTTTGCTGTTGAACAAAGTATTGCTAATAATGTCAAACACTCAACAAAGTCATGGCTGATCTGATTGTGGCTTCAACTTCATATTGCCACCTCCTTTGATAATCATTGACTCATTGGCTAGCCAAGAATATATATACCTCTGCTATAAGAGATATTGATGATCTTGTCCACTTTGCCCTCCGAAGAGATTTCCAAAAACTCATGACTCTCCGGGGAATAGAATAGTAATCTCCATTTTAAATGGGAAAGCTCTTATTTTTAAATTGTGTACCTAGTTTGTTTTAAATCTGACAGAGATAATTTTTTGTTTAACAAAGTTATTAAGAGATATGCAGTTAGGCCTCAGATCAGCCATAATCTCACTCGATGGCAGTTCAGGCTTGAATAGCCAAATCCTGTTTCTATGTTCCTATGTTCCTAGTTCTAGTCTCTCAAGCAGGAAGAAATACCTTCTCAGGATCCAGGCTGCCAGCTACCTCAGGATCTTTTAAGTTCCAAAAAGATCATTTTCTTCTGAACTCCAAAGTACAGACCCAATCTGTTAGACCATTCACAGTGTCATAAAGTCATACAGCACAAAAACAGGCCCACAATCCCAAATTAAAGGAGTCCCACTTGCCTGCACTTGTCCCACACCCTTCCAAACCTTTCTTATTCATGTACTTATCCAAATGTATTTTAAACATTGTAATTGTACTTGCATTGACTACTTCCTTTGGAAGTTCATTTCATACATAAACCACACTCCGTGTAAAAACGTTGCCTCTCATGTCTTTTTTTAAATCATTCTCCTCGAACCTTAAAAATATGACCTCTGTCTTAATATCACCTACCCTAGGGAAAATACACCTGCTATTCACCTTATCTCTACCCCTCATAATTTTATAAACCTCTATAAGGTCACCCCTCAACCTCCAATGCTCCAGCGAAAAAAGTCCTAGTTAATCCAGCCTCTCCTTATAGCTCAAACCCTCCTTTCCTGGCAACAGTCAAACGAACTTTCTAACATAATCAGTTGCAGGGCAAAGCAGATGTACAAAACTTGAACCAGCTCCTGGAGTAGCATTTTGGGAGCCTTTTGGGAATACAGCCTTTAGGGAGACAAATCTATTAAAGACTCAGTTTTATAATACAGTTACTATAATAATGTAGGTGATGCACTGCAAGGCATAATAGTGACATCTTGTGGAAAAATATTACCTTGAAACTCCTGCTTGAGCTGTATATCCTGTGTTGTTGTTTTGGATAATCCTGGGTTGGGCATCTGCCAGCCATTTGGCTTTGGTTTCCTTGGAATTATTCACTTTCAATACCAGTCACTTTGTTCAATTGGTTATAAACAAACGTCTGTAGACTGGTAAGTGACCTTTCAAGTTTCTTTAGTTGTCAATGGAATTGTGCTTGGGAAAACAGAAAAATGATGGCTATGACGGGATTACAGTCAGATAGTTATAATGGCAGCTGTTTTCAACATGACCACTTTGTTGAAACACTTCCATTTGACGTCTGTGCCTGGTAACTATCACAGACCTAGTGTCAGCCTTGTAAACATTGCGTGGATTACCATGAAATGGTAAATCAGCATAACCAATTGTTTTTCTGCAACTCTAAATTTGGTAAAGATAATTTAGGAGCAAGCTACTGATTTGCAAACAAATTTAGCGACTTTACACAGTAACATAACCCAACATATTAATAACTGTGTAAAGATTAGGCCTCAAATATGTCTGCATCAGCAAAGAACCAGTTAAGTGCAATAGAGTATTCAGCAAACTCCTTTATCTTTCATTTGTTTTTGTCATTCCTTAACCCAAGTGACCATGGGTAGTGCATTCAAATCAGGCAAGTGCACTTAAAATAACTACTCAAAATGCAGTGTAGGTTTGTTAATTTACAGACTAATTAGAATAACCAATCAAAACCCATAAAATGTCTCACGCAATAATGAATGCTGAACACTCAAGTAAACAGAAAGACGAAAAGTGACTGTAGGAATATTTTACTTAGAAATGCAACTGCGTGACATTTAATTGAAGCACTCAGTTGGTGATGGTAGAATTTTGATTTATATGAGTATTACTATAAGCAGTATTCCTATTCACTGATTCAGTCTTTATATGGGTTATATATTTAATGCTGGAAGAGAAGCTCTTTTATTCTAATTTGATTTGCTCAGGTGACATAAGAACAATCCAAATTCTAATAAGAACACATCTACTTCTACTCACCAAATTTGTGTTGTGCAAATGAAGTGTTGTTGCTCTGTATTTAAATTTGTTTTTTTCAAATTAAACAGCATATGATTGACAAAATGAGATCAATCTGGATAGAACTGCTGATTTACTATCTGTAGCAACATTGTAAATTGTTACATCAAGACTTCTTGTACAGTATTTCTAATGAAAAGACAGCAAATTAACAAGGACACTGTACTTATTCTGACAGGCAGAATTTGGTTTCAAAATTACCGGCTTATATAATATTGCTTTAGTTGACCTGTCACTGAATTTTATATTGACTCAGCTTTTGCTAATCATTTGCTCAGTAATTATTTACACTGTGCTCCCATGCATGCACGATTATATTACAGTATTTTATGTTGTGCCACATCAAATTGTTTTATTTGGAGTAAACTAAAACAGTCATATTTTTCCCAAGCTGCAATTTTCTTCTCATGGCGATGTAAATCAACAGCATTTTTGTCTTATGCCTCACTGAGTTAGTGCACTAGAAATCAAGTCCCACAATTCCCTGAGTCATTATAAAAGTTATAAGTTTTAAGAAAGTACACAGAATTCCTTGATTTACCTACCTTTAGTCCCAAGATGACAGAAAAATAGACCAGATTTCTGTACTTAACTAGAATCACTTTTTTTTAACCAATAAATAGACTCCAGCAACAGGTAAATATCCATAAAACATTGACATATAACTCTACTAGTTAAAACTCTAACACACATACAAATACACACAGACATGCACACAGACACGCACACACATACACGCACACACACATACACATACACGCACACACACAGACACACACAGATGCACACAAACACATACACACACACATAGACGCGCACACACATATGCACACAGAGATAGACACACACACATACACGCACATACACACACACGCACATACACACACACACATACACACATGCACACAAACACATACACAAACATACACACAGACACACACACACACACACATATACACACACACACACACAGGCACAGACACACACACACACAATGGGTGTTCTGGATGGAGAGAGCTGCAAAAGCAGTTTAATGGTCTCTGTCCACAAGATCTGCTGGGATGGTTCTGTTGATCGCAATGCTGCTTACTGGTCTTTCTTCTCCTGGTGCTTTCATTGGTTTGCAAAGGTGGCTGCTTCACAATTAAAGAAGTTCTGATCTGTTAATTAAAAGTCACAGCTTATTTCACCTGTTCCAACTAAAGACTAAGGCTTAAAAGGATTTCAATTGTGGAGAACACAGTTCGTGAGCTTCTCACTATTCTGCTCAAAGCCCCTAGCTCTCCAGTTGTCTGAGAATCAGTCACATAGTTGTTGGCAGGCAGAAAGCAGTGCATCGATAACTTGTTATTAGTCCCCCAGGTGAATCAGCTACTTGTTGCCAGCTGAATCACCATTTACAAACACCCTTACCTCCAGACAATCTGCAAACTACACCTTACCTACTGCTCTAACAGGCTGCTGTTTAAACGTCACTTACATTTAGTCACGGAAGTCTACAGCTCAGGAAAAGGCCTTTTGGCTTATTAAGTCTGTGCTGATCAAAAGTGAGCACCTAACTATTGCCTAAAAGACAAGGAGTATCAGTTTACTTGCTTTCGAATATGGCAGTAATCCATTCAGGAATGACTAGTTTTAAAACAGTTCATTTATCATTTCAGTCCATAATTAAAATTACAGAAAAAGAAAAAGGCACATTATCTTTACATCAACAATGAATTTAATGTGGCATGCTATGAGATTACAATCCCATAAGGTTATTTTAAAAATTCATTTGGATGGAGGCAACACTATGTCAGCATTTATTGCCCATCCCTAATTGCCCAGAAGGCAGTTCAGAGTCAACTGCATTGATGTGGGTCTGGAGTCACATGTAGGCCAGACCAGGTAAGGATAGTGGTTTCCTTCCCTAAAGGACCTCAGTGAACAGGATGGGTTTTCCTGACAACCAGCAATGATTTTGTGGTCATCATTAGACTCTTAATCCCAGATTTTCTTTGTTGAATTTGAATTCCACCATCTGCCATGGCAGCATTTGAATCCAGGTCTCCAAAACATTACTGGACCTCTGGATTAACTGTCCAGTGATAATACCACTAGACCATCACCTCCCTGTATATATAGGACATTGATAAGATATAGGATCAGAATCAGGCTATTCAATGGCTGATATGTTTCTCAGTCCCATTTTCCTGCGTTCTCCGCGTAACCCTTGATCGCCTTACTAATCAAGAATCTCTTAATGTCTGTCTCATGGACAGTCAATGACTTGGCCTTTTGTGGCAATGAATTCCATAGATTCACCATCCTCTTGGCTAAAGAAATTCCTTCTCATCTCAGTTCTTAACTTCCTTTCACACCATGTCCTACTCTCTCCTACTAGTGGAAACATCTTCTCCATGTCCACTCTATCCAGGCATCAGTATTCTGTAAGTTTCAAATACATCTTCCCAATCCCTCTAAACTCCAACATGTACAGACCCAGAGTCCTCAATCATTCCTCATATAACAAGCCCTTCATTCCGGGATCATTCTTGTAAACCTCCCCTGGACCCCCTCCAAGGTCAGCACATACTCCTTTATGATGGTACCCAAACCTGCTCACTATATTCCAAATGTGGTCTGAAAGTGTCCTTAAAAACTTCAATGAAATGAACACTAATACTATATTTGCCTTCTTAACTGCCAACTGAACCTATATATTAACGTTAAAATAATCCTGAACTAGGACTGCTAGGTTCCTTGCGCTTCAGATTTCTGAAGTCTTTCCCCATTTAGTCTATGCCTTTATTCTTCCTACCAAAGCACATAACCTCACAGTTTCCCACATTGTATTCCACCTGCCACTTCTTTACCTTCCCTGCAAGTCCTTCTGTAGCCTCCCCACTTCCTCAATACTACATTTCCCTCTATTTATCTTTGTGTCTTGACTACAAAAACCAGAATTGCTGTTTGGAATATTGTTGGGGTACCCAGGAATTCTGATGTTAAAATGCTGACAGTTCCCAAACTTTTCCTTCTCTTCTCCATTAATACAAAAGTGCGGTATAGACTCCAAAGACACTTAAAACAGTAACTGCATGATCACTTGTTGAATAAGCTTGTATCTCTGCAAAGTTTGTATCATCTCCTCAGATCTTAAGTCCACCTTGATCTTTTGGTTCTCACCGAAATCCAATTTTTATTCTTTTCATAATGACTACATGACTGTACCGTCTCTATCATAGAAGCGTGTAGATTATCAGCTTGAAAATTCAATTTCTCTATTCATTAGTTTTCTGCCAGTGTTTTATTACATCTGCTAAATGCTGTAGCAGTGTAGAGAAAATGGACTTTAAATCCAGCATGAGAGGTGCTCATTTTATTTTGGAACTGGCAAGAACAATTGAAAATGATTCCTGCTGCCTTGCTACCTCAGTATACCTTGTACATGCCTATACATCATATAGCAGCATAGGAAATAGGAGCTTACTTGCTTCACCATTTGACCAGATTTCCTCAGTGACATTTTCCAGCACTATTCACATATTCCTTGATGTCTTCACTATCTATTGATCTCAGTCTTGGGATGGGAATGTCCAAAGATTCACCATTCCAAGTGAAGAAATCCCTCCTCATCTCAATCCTAGATGGCCTGCCCCTTACTCAGGTTATCTATCCTGGTTCTACATTCTCAAGCAAGAGGAAACATCTTTCCTGCAATTACCCTGTTAAGATCTGAAAAAAATCTTGGCTATTACAATGATATCGCCTCTCATTCTTCTAAATTTTAGAGAATTCATCGGAATCTTGCTTCAGTGGACAATCCCTCCTTTCCCCATTTCCTCCATGGAAAATATGTCCTTCACCATCAATAACAATTATTTGGCTTCATAGACAAAATAAGATTTTTCCAAGTTTGTCGATGATAAAACTGGTTGGGAATATGAGTTGCGCTGAGGATACTAAGACTTCAAGGGGACTTAGGTAGGCTAATTTGCCAAGAACATGGAAGATGTAATGTAATGTGAAAGGATAAAAAGGTACACAATATTCCATCTCACCAAGGCTCTGTAGAAATGCAACCAGTCATAGAGATGTACAGCATGGAAACAGACCCTTCGGTCCAACCCGTCCATGCCGACTAGATATCCCAACCCAATCTAGTCCCACCTGCCAGCACCTGGCCCATATCCCTCCAATTTGCAAGCAAAACTGCTTGTAATAAAAACCAACATAATATTTGCTTCCTAATTGCTTGCTTATCCTATATTTAGTGGTGCATGAACAAGGATACATCAACATTTTCCAATCTTTTTCTTATTTAAGAAATACTCAGCATTTTGTTTTTCATATTAAAGTGGGTAACTTCTCATTTTTCACATTACATTCCATCTTCCATATGGGCAGGTTATAGAAACACAGACACAGAGAAAGAGAAAGATGCAGAAGGATTCCCTTCAGTCGAAACTGCCTGTTCTATGCAAAAAAAACCTCAGTTTCAACTTGGCCAAAAGTAGTTACCTTTCCTGTAGCACTGAGCTGTGACTTTTGATAAATTAGAGACATTTTCCGAGTGAGTCAGTCACTCTGTACTTCTTACAAACCAGTGCAGCCTTCCAGAGAAAGACAATTGAATACCAAGAGCCTGGGTAGCTGAAATAGAATCATTGGAACAAATCAATCAGAAAGGTGTGTGTGTGTGTGAGAGAGAGGGAGAGAGAGAGGGAGAGAGAATGTGTGTGTGTGTGTGTGTGTGCACATGTGTGTATGTGTCTTTTGGTTCTTCATTTTCTGGGAGGCTGTTTTCCATATCTTCCTCTGTGAAGACAAATAGAAAAAGTATTTCAGTTTCTCTATCATTTCCTTATTGTATTACAAATTGTCCTCAATTGTAATGGATCCACATTTGTAATTATAGAAATGTTCATGTTTTTCACTGGCTCATTTTCACATTCTGTTTCCATTTGTTAGTTGAGAAATGATCTCATTGAGACATACAGGACTCTGAAGGGGCTTGAAAGGGTAAATGCTGAGAGGATATTTCCTCTCATGGGAGAGTCTAGGAGCAGAGAGCTAGACACGGCACTAACCTAAAACTGAGATAAGGGGGAATTTCTTCTCTGAGAGTTGTGGGTCTTTGGAACTCCTTGCCACTAAGAGCTGTGGAACTAGAGTTCTTGGGTATATTTAGGGCTGAAATAAATTGATTCTTGATCTGTCATGGAATTGAGGGTTACGGGAAAAAGTCAGGAAAGGGGACATGAAGAATGTTGGATCAGCCATGATCCTATGGAATGACAGAGTAGGCTCAAGGGGCTGAATGTCCTCCTTCTGTTTCTATTTCTTATGGTTTTCATTGGTCCTTCTTTGCTAAATTCGAAAATGGTCCCAATGCTCAAGTTTACTAACTTTTTATTTTAAATTTATAAGAATTGATCTTTAATCTATTAAACAATCTTTGACTTCCTATTGGTCACACTTGGATTACTTTTCCTCTGGGTTTTTTATGCCTCAAAGTATGTATATTTGCTGTAAATCATATTAATTCTTTAAATGCTAACCATTGCATGTCTATGATACATTTTAATGTACCTTCTCAAATCATCGCAAGCAATTTGCTTTTGTATCTTTGTGGTTTCTTTGTTTAGATTTAAGACCTGAATTTCAGGCTGAACAAGGCCATTTCAAAACTTGATGTAAAATTCTGCATTATTAGGTCTCTCTTTGCTAAAGTCTCCCGTGTTGGGATTATTAATGAGCTGTTTTTTGCTGTCAAATATTAGATCTAAAATAGCCCATTGTTTAATGGATTCTTAATGTTCTGTTCTAGAAAACCATCTTTTATACATGACAGGTCCTCCACAGTTCAATTCTAAATAGGTTTGTCCAACCTATTTGCTGGTTGAAGATTCTCATGATTAATGCATTACTCATCTCCTCTAATTTCCAGATCTATGCAATGCCCTACATTATCGTTATGATTGGGTGGACAGAATCGAAAGTGCCTAGAAGTGTTTGCTTTCCCTTTCCTGTTTCCTAGCTCTATTCAATCTGCATCCTGAACTTCTGATCAATATTCTCACACTGATCTCAGTGCTCCTCTATCTATTTTCTTTTTTGCTATTATTTCCAAATTTCAAAAATCCTTGAATATTCAATCCCCAGTGTTGATAATTCTGCAGCTACATCTACGCAATAGCAATTAGATCATATCCATTTACTTCTTTTTATGCTGCTGATTCATCTACCTTAGTGTGAATTCTGCATGCATTCAAAACAAATGCCTTTAATCTTTCTTCAGATTTTTGATCTTATATAATGTTGGCCTTCATTTCTGTTGCCTTTCAAATTCACATATCTGCTTTTCTTTCTACCATTAACAGCTATGTTTCTCTCCCATCCGAACTTTCTCTCAGGTTTCTTGCCAACCAATGGTAAACTGTTCCCAACATAACTCCTCCCAACTATGCTGAAGATATTCATCCTAATGTGGAGCCCATCTTACAGTACAGGTCCAACCTGCCCTGCAACCAGTCTCCATTCCTCAAATCCAAAGCCTTCTCTCCACCTCCACCAAATTTTCAGCCATTCATTCATTTTCTCTCTGCACCTGTTTCTGTCCTCACTAGCATTTGGATTATTGCCTTCAGAGTCTTGCTTTTAAATCTCTTTATTACCTCTCTAAACTCTGCTTATAAGATCTCATGCCTCTTTCTACTCCTGTCATTGTTATTGATGTGGACCATGATCTTTGACACTTCACCTTCTCCTATAAAGAACTGAATGAGATCCTTGACCCTGGCACCAGGGAGGCACCAACAATCTGGAGTCATGTCTTTAGCTGCAGAAACACTTGTCTCCTCCCCTACCTAAAATGAAACCCTGACCACTGTTGTGCATCCACTCTTCTTCCTTCCCTCCTGTGAAACCGCCTCATCCTGTGCCAGGGACAACCAGAGCTGCACATACCTAATGAATTACTGCCCTCAACAGAATCAAAAACAGAAAATCAATTATTCAGCAAGATGGCCTCCTCGGACTCCTGCATTATCTGTCCATTAGTCACCCATTCTCTCTGACTGTACTCTTAAGTGACAGAGTGGCCACTTCACTAAGCATGTAGTCCTCTGCCTCATGGATGTACCATAGTAATTCTAGCTATTGGTTGAGTTCTGAAACCTAGAGATGGTAATATTTTGGATGCAAGAAGCATCCCTGACTTTCCACAGAATGCACAATATTTCTCCTATTTCTTTTTGAAAGAAGAAGATCTCTGCCTCAACCATTCCTTGTGGCAATCCATTACATACTCAAGTAATCCTCTGAAAAGAAATTTCTCCTAGTATCTCCTTATTATTAGTAACAATCTACAATTGATGACTCATAACTAACTCTACCACCAGAAGTATTGTTCTTACCAATTCACCTTTTAAAACTTTTACTTGTTTTAACATGCTCTTTTACATTTCTCCTTCACTTTTGCATTAATAGCTTCAAAAACTGTTCTTTCCGTCATAGGCTACAGCTTCCCATTAATTGATGTATCAATATTTTTATGATGTTAATGCTCTTTCTGGAAGGGGAAACTTACAAAGTGAACTTCGAACTACATCTGTGATCTGACCAATATTTCATACAAGATGATCTTCCCTGCAATAATCTTGTCGCCTGGCCAATTCAGATTTTAATTGTTTTATCTACTTATACTTGCAACCTTCTTTGGATTCGAACCTTTTTTTTTATTTGTACATCACCACAATTCAGTATTTCTCCATTGAACATGCATTCACTTTCTTTGCCAAATAGACTAGTTTGCAAGGTTAGATCACATGGAATCCAGAGAGAGTTAGCCATTTGGATACAAAATTGGCCTAAAGGTAAGAGGCAGCAAGTTATGGTGGAGGATTGTTTTTCAGACTGGAAGCCTGTGACCTGCAGTGTGCTGCATGGATTGGTCATCTATATAAATTATTTGGATGTGAGTATAGAAGGAATAATTAGTAAACTTGCAGATGGCAGCAAAATTGGTGGTGCAGTGGACAGTGAAGAAGGTTATCTCAGCATGCAATGGGGCCTTGATCAGATGGGCCAATAGGCCAAAGAGAGGTAGATAGAGTTTAAATTAGATAAATGTGAAGTCCTGCATTTTGGTAAGGCAAATCAGGGCAGGACACCTTGAGGTGGAGATTTGTAGTTCCTTGAAGATGGAGTCACACGTAAACAGGGTAGTAAAGAAGACATTTGATACACATCTTTATTGTTCAGTGCATTGACTAAAGGAGTTGAGAAGTCATGTTGAGGCTGTGCAGGGCATTGGTTAAGTCACTTTTGGAATACTGCATTCAGTTCAGGTCTCCCTGCTATAAGAAAGATGCCGTTAAACTTGAAAGGTTACAGAAATGATTTACAAGGCTGATGCTGGGATTGGAGGGTTTGAGCTAAAAGGAGAAGCTGAATAGGCTGGGGCAGTTTTCCCTGAGACATTGGAGGCTGAGGGGTGACTTTACAGAGGTTTATAATATTATGGAGGACATGAACATTTTAAATAACTGAGGTCTTTTTCACAGGGTAGGGGTGTCCAAAACTAGAGGACACCAGTTTAGGGTGAGAGGGGAAAGGTATCTAAGGGACCTAAGGGGTAATTGTTTCATACAGAGGGTGCTGCATATATGGAATAAGCTGCCAGAGGAAGTGGTGGAGGCTTATACAATTACAACATTTAAAATACATCTGGATCGGTGAACAGAAAGGATCTCAAGGAATATTGGCCAAATGTTGGCAAATGGGACTATGTTAATTTGTGATATCTGGTTGATATGGACAAGTTGGGTCGAAGGGTCTGTTTCCATGGTGTACATCTCTGTGCCTCTAAGGATATATTATCTTACATTTGCATTCAATCACATCTGCCATCTCTCTCCCAAACTATTAATATGCTCAAACCTCCCTGAAGTATTTTACGCTGCTGCTTGTTACAAAAAGCCTCTCTATTTGAATCATTGGTAATTGTCATGATCATGCTCTTTCCAAGACTAAAGGATCTGTTTGAATTATAGAATCATAAAATGTTTACAAAACAGGAAGCCATTCATCCTGACTTGTCTGTCTGACTCTGTCAGATTGGAATCTGACGACTGAGGTTTACATGACATTTAGGAAGGAATGGCTGGAGGGATGGCTCCATTAATGGATGATTTTATTAATGCAATAGAGATAGTTGACCCAAATTCAGAGAATCAGAAAACCAAAAAATGGCTTGGGTAGAGCTGATAAAATGAAAAGGCAAGAAGTTACTTTGGGAATGATGTCCAGGCTTCCTAACAATAACCACAAATTAGGGCAGAGTATAAAGGGAGGAATAAAGAAGGAATGACAATGATGATGGATAATTCCAATTTATGAATGGATTGGAAAAAAAATAAATAGGCAAAAATAACCTAGATGAAGAATACTTTATAACTAGTTTCTGAGAATAGCATATTTTTTGACCAACCAAAAAGCAGGCTGTAACAAAACTGGTATTGTGCAATGAAATAAGAATAATCAAGGTCTCAGTGAAGATGACTCTACATAGCAGCAAGCAGACTTTGATTGTACTTTACTTCATTTTGAGGGAGAGAAGAATGGATCCAAGACTAATGTTTTAAGCTTAAATATGAACATTTGAAGGCATGAAAGCAGAGCTAGCTAAACAGGACAGGCAAATTTGAATAAGGGAAATGTCAATAAAGATTCAGTGGCAGGCCATTAAAGGATATTTCAAAATACATAGATTAGATATATTCCAATGGGAAAGAACGTTTGGAAGGGATGTCTCACCATCTGTGGTTCACTAAAAATGTTAAAGCTCGTATAAATCTTAAAGGAAAAGCAAAGAAACTGCAAAAAGACAGGTGGTAGTTCAAAATTGGATGAAATGTAAAGGAGAAAGAATAACTAAAGAATAAGTGAAAATTAGAGTATGAGAGAAAGTTAACAAGAAATAAAAATGATAGCAAAGCTTTCTTGGCATATCCAAAGAAAGAGTGAATTAATGAAGTGTGTTTATGGAATTAATAATGGAAAATAATGAGATGGCAGATGAATTTAATTAGCACTTTGCATCACTCTTGACAACAGAAATTGCAAGTAACATCACAAAATATCTGTAAATCAGGAAATGGAGGGTAGGAAGGAATTTAGAAAAATTAAAGTCACAAGAAAAGTGTGACTGAGCAAACTTTTGGAGCTGAGAGCTAACAAAGGTCTTGATAGACTTCATGATAGGGTCTTAACATAACTGGCTAATCAAATAATTGATGCATAGTTTTAATTTTCAAAAACTTCCTTGATTCAGGGAATGTTCTGTTACATTGAGCATAGTAAATGTAATTCATTTTTCAAAAAGCTGTTTATTGGTGGAGACAGATAGCAGGAAACTGTAAGCCAGTTAATTTGACATCTGGGAAATTATTAGAAGCTATTGTGAATGTGGCTACAACAGGCTACTTCAATAAATTGCAGAAAGCAGGCCAAGTCATCATGGTTTGTTAAAAGAGAAATCATGTTAACCAATTTGAATTAATGATGTCATGGCTTGGAGAAAAAGCTTGCAGATACTCACAGTCCTGTGGAATTGCTGCCCTTGTCCTCCTAACTGGCAAAGGTCATTGGTTTGGAAAGTAATGTTGGAGGAACCATTGTACCTTACTGCAGTGCATCTTGACATTACACATATCTGCCACTGTGCATCAGTGGAGGGAGTGAATGATGAAGGTTGTAGATGGAGTGATAGATGTTGTGGTGAAAGGGAAGTAGATAGCACAGTGGCTCAGTGGTTAGCACTGCTGCCTCACAGGGCTAGGGACCTGAGTTCGATTCCAGCCTCAGGTAGCTGTCTGTCTGGAGTGTGCTTGTTCTCCCCATGTCTGTGTGGGTTTCCTCTGAGTGTTCCTGTTTCCTCCCACAATTCAAAGATGTGCAGGTTAGGTGAATTGACCATGCTAAATTGCCCATAGTGTTCAGGGATATGTAGTTTAGGAACAGTTCTTTGGGGTAAATGTAGAGTCTTGGTTGGAAGGTCATTGTGGACTTGTTGGGTCAAATGGCCTGTTTCCACACTATAGGGATTCTATGACTTTATGAATATGTGCTTATGTTTCCAGAAGGAATTTATTGAGGCATTGCAAAGATTGTCATGGAAAGACATAAATGGGTATTTTTCTGGTTGTTACAAAGTAATGAAAGGTGTGCCATGGGGATCAGTGCTGGGGCCCCAACATTTTAGAATTTACATAAATGATTTAGATGAAAGGTTAGAAGGTATGCTCACTAAATTTGTTTATGGCCAAGGCAGGTAGGAAAACAAACTGGGAACAGGTTAGTGGAAACGTGGTGTTAAGGCAGCAGATCATCAATGACTTTATTAAATGGTGAAGCAGAATCAAAGGGCAGTATAGCCTACTCATGCATCTTATTTTTAAGGTCATATCAACATCCTGACACTTACCATTAACCTTGAAACTGAAACAGACCAGCTACAAGAATTCTGATGTATGCAGCTCAGCTCCTAAACCTCTCAAAGCATGTCCACCATTTACAAGAGTGTGATGGAATACATTCCATTTTACTGGATGAGTGCAACTTCAACAAATCTCACGATGCTTGATGCCATCTAGGACAAAATAGTCCATTTGATTATCACCCTATCCAGAACCATCAACATTTCCTCTCCATACTGATGCAAGTGGCAGATGTGTGTCCCATCTAGTTTCACTGCAATAATGCTCTGAGGTTCCTCCGATATAACCTGCCAAAACCAATGACCTCCTGTAACCAGGAAGAGAAGAACAGATTAGATTACTTACAGTGGGGAAACAGGCCCTTTGGCACAACAAGTCCACACAGATCCGCAACCCACCCAGACCCATTCCCCTACATTTACCCCTTTACCAGAACTCACCAGAACAAAGGACCCAGTATCCAGCATGAGCAAAACCAATATCGTGTACAAAATCCCATGCAAGGACTGCACAAAACACTACATAGGACAAACAGGAAGACAGCTAACGATCTGCATCCATGAACACCAACTAGCCATGAAACGACACGACCAACTATCCTTAGTAGCCACACACGCAGATGACAAGCAAATTAATTCGACTGGGACAACACTACTATTATAGGACAAGCCAAACAGAGAACAGCCGGGGAATTCCTAGAGGCATGGCACTCATCCACAGATTCTATCAACAAACACATCGACCTGGACCCAATATACCGGCCACTGCAGCAGACAGCTGGAACTGACAACTGGAAGCGGCAGAGACAAGCCACTATAAATGCCAGAAGAAACATCACAGAAGCGCTTCACAGGAGGCTCCCAAGCACTGAGGATGTCACCTAGACAGGGGATGAAACGTTTGCAACACAAATTCCCAGCTCGGTGAACAGAACCACAACAACGAGCACCCGAGCTACAAATCTTCTCCCAGACTTTGAACCCCTTTACCTAACACAATGGGCAATTTAGCATGGCCAATTCACCTAACCTGCACATTTTTGGACTGTGTGAGGAAACCCACACAGACACAGGGAGAATGTGCAAACTCTACACAGTCAGTCACTTGAGGTGGGAATTGAACTCAGGTCTCTGGCGCTGTGAGGTAGCAGTGCTAACCACTGTGCCACCGTGCCGTCCACAAGCAGCTGCATGGGAGAATCAACACCTCCACGGTTTTTCTCCAAGCCATGGACCATCCTGACTTGGAACTGTATCATCATTCCTTCACTGTCACTTGGTTATAATCCTGAAATTCCCTTACAGACAGCACTGAATGTACCCACATACTATGGACTTCAGTTATTTAAGAAGACAGTTCACCACCTTCAAGGGCAATTAGGGATGGGCAAAAATTGCTGGCCTGGCCATTGACACACACCCTGTTAATTAATAAAATATCTTGAAACAGTTCACTTTTCTGAGCAACATCCATTTCTCATAATTGTCTCCTGTTCAATTTATGCTGCAACACAGCACTGTACCTGAACTTCCCCAGCAGACCTTTACTGAATGCTGCTGTGAAATTGTTACACTACAGCAATTTAAACTCAATATTCGTCTAATGAGTCACCTCCGCAAAAATGTTGATCAGAATCTCTGATATAATTTGCCTAAATCCATCCCAGCTGGCCTTGATTAATTCATGACTTGTTAAATTTGCATTAATTTAAATCGCTGATGATGAATATTAGGAAATCGGTCACAACATTAGTTAAACTGGCCTATTACTATTCGGAATTTCTCTCTTTTTCTCTTCTTGAAGAGATTTGCATTCACTACCCTCCAGTCCTTTGCCATAATTTGCAATATTTCGTAAAGCTGTGACTAGAGCCTCTTGCTGTCTCTTGTAATTTCTTCAACAGATTGAAATAAATGCCATCAAGCCAAGTAATTTGCATTTACATTTTCCTAACCTTTGGAGAGCTAACTCATTTTCTAAAATTATCTCCAACAATTCCAACCTTTAGCTCACCTGTATTTTCATTTGTGAAAGAAATGCAAATTGTTTATTTAATAACTTTATCATTTCACCTTGCGCAATTCATCTCTTTCCTTGCATCTGGACACAATCAGCTACAAAGATGAAACAGAGTTAGTACTCACCCAAATCTATGGTGACTGTTCTGTATTTAAAATATACTGCAAAAGACATTACGGTTTTGTTGGCAACATTGGCACTAAGTTGAAAGTGGCTTCAGGTGGCAGCAAAATGTGTTGCATTCAAGTTATACTGAAGGCACTACTGATGGAAAGCAGTGAACGATTCGTGCTATTTGTTATTTCAGATTTTTGGTCAATTTTGTAAGAATGGAAGTGCCAGTACAGGAACATTGTGTCGAAGAGATGTGTTGTGCCTATTTACCATCTACAGTGGGCACAAAGCCTATCAATGAAGTATCCTTTGTTCAATCTGCATAAAAACTGATGTCACAGCTAAGTTATTGGGTCTTTTGTAGATATCCATAGACAATAGACATTTGAATATTTAAGTTAGGAGCTGAAAATGTGTTGCTAGAAAAGTGCAGCAGGTCAGGCAGCATCCAAGGAACAGGAGAATCAACGTTTCGGGCATAAGCTCTTCTTCAGGAATGAGGAAAGTGTGTCCAGCAGGCTAAGATAAAAAGGTAGGGAGGAGGGACTTGGGGGAGGGGCGTTGGAAATGTGATAGGTGGAAGGAGGTCAAGGTAAGGGTGATAGGCCGGAGTGGGGTGGGGGCGGAGAGGTCAGGAAGAAGATTGCAGGTTAGGAAGGTGGTGCTGAGTTCGAGGGATTTGACTGAGACAAGGTGGGGGGAGGGGAAATGAGGAAACTGGAGAAATCTGAGTTCATCCCTTGTGGTTGGAGGGTTCCTAGGCGGAAGATGAGGCGCTCTTCCTCCAACCGTCGTGTAAGTTAGGAACCTGACATTTGATAAAAATAACTGTTCATAAAATTTGTTGATGTGTAGTTTGGCACTGGGACTAACAAAATTATTTAGTACCTCCTACAAAACCCACTGAAAATTAAGTTTAAAGATGGCCTTAAAAGTAATTTTGGTAGACTCAGCAGGAATAGGATCATTTGAAGGGATCACAATCTATAACTTGCTGGAAAAGGATTTCCAACCCATTGTAAGATTCACCCAATTTCCCTTTCCAATAAATTCTGATAACGTCTGGATGGTCTATTTCACCATATTTCTATCTGGAGCAATGTTGTAACTGACCCACACGGGCTTACCATTCTGCAAACTTATAGTGACCAGCTATTTATTTTAGGAATGCACAGTCCCAAGTGAAGGGAGTCAACTGGTATTTATACTGCACCTTGTTAAAATATTGAAGTGTTAATGAATTGTCATTTTCCTTTAACCAACATCGCTTAATTCCGTTAGTGAATCCCAGAATCATGTTGTCTCCACATTTTTGCACTGTATGATGGAAATTAATTGTAGCTAATTGCTACAGATACACAGCATGTTTGGTTTGGAAGATGTTCCAGTGAAAGACTGCAGCTGCAAATGTTGCTGCAGATCCTGCTGTCATTTCAATTTTGTGATCCACATAACCAGCCTATTCTTACAAGTGGACCCAATTCCTCTGTGTACATTTGTGTGGCTATTACTTGATCTTGTGGGTCACTGAATTTGTTAGGGATTTGTCAGGCCAGCATTGGCACTGTCCTGGTGGCTTTTCTGTGCTGCAAGTAGATCTAAGGTTCTGTCAATCATGGAATTACACCACAGGGGAGAACATTGTCCCAATAATTCACAATGATGATTGTGTTGAAGTGATTCCAGATGAGATTGTGGCTGGCACAATCTGTGAATGATTATCATTTTGTAGCACTAAAATAGACCTTTTTATGTGGAAGGCCAAGAGATAATAAGGTTTTAAAACGATCCAGGAGTTCAAAGGTATAGACAGAGAGAAGATATTTTCAATTGACATTCTCTCTCTAATAATGAAGTAGCTGCCCATTAAACAGTACGGGCTAGTCACAATCAATGAAAGCTTTGAGTATACCAGGGGTCCTCATTGAATACCAAAGCCATCAGCAGAGAGTTCTTAGTATTGTGTTGTATGCTTCAGTTGTGTAGATGAGCAGACAATGTTCAAGTTTACAAGCAGATTGCATCACTTGAATTGGAGATAGAAAAATCATGTTCCTCTCCACATGCAAACAAGACAATTCCAGATTCAGAGATCATGAATACCAAGCAGCTTCTATCCAATCAATAATTTAGGAGAAATTTATCTCTCCTGAGAATGATTAAAATATGGAATTCTAGATCTAAGGAATAGTTAAGGCAATTAGCACATATGGGAATCTAGATCAATCAGAAGGAAGGAAGGTATGGTGATAGGATGAAATATAACAGGAAAAGATGATGCTGAAAAAAAACAGGAAATACTGGAAAAGCTCGACAGATCTGGCAGCATCTGCAGAGAGAAATCAGAATTAACCTTTTGGGTCCAGTGACCCTTCCTCAGAACTTCAGGTTCAGACCTTTCCTCCTGTTCTAAGGAAGGGTCACTGGACCCACAAGGTTAACTCTTATTTCTCTCCACGGATGCTGCCAGACCTGCTGAGCTTTTCCAGCAACTTTTGTTTTTGTTTCTGATTTCCAGAATCTGCAGTTCTTTCAGTTTTTATTAAGGATGATGCTGATGTGAAACAAAATCACAAGCATGGACCAATTGGGCCTCTAGATTAGAATCTCTACAGCGTGGAAACAGGTCCTTTGGCCCTACAAATCCACACTGACCCTCCGAAGAATATTTTGCCCAAACCCGTTCCTCTACATTTACCCCCTAACCTACGCATCCCTGAACGCTATGGGCAATTTAGCATGGCCAATTCACCTAAGTTTTGGATTGTGGGAGGAAATCGGAGCACCCGGAGGAAGCCTGCGCAGACATGGGGAGAATGTGCAAACTGCACACAGTCAGTCACCTGAGGCTGAAATCGAACCCAGGTCCCTGCTGCTGTGAGGCAGCACTGCTAACCACTGAGCCACCATGCCAGCCTATTTTACTGTATTCAGGCAAATCATACCTGTGCAGTTATATGGAATCTAGCAGCTAGTTGCTGCAGGTTAAAATACAGCTGATTCCAGCTTGCTATATGAACAACAAATGCAGGCTGACAAAGCTGTAAAAAAAAATGCAGACTGGGCAGTCAACATGCTGAATCTACCTTCAACAGTGAATTAAAAATTATTTAAGTTTCTGAGTTGGCATTATACAGGCTGAATTTATTCTCAGGTATTTGTCCATTTTTCCAAATCATGGCTGTTGGGACATTTGCCAAACGTGTTTTAAGATTAAGCGAGAGTGATTACTTCTGAGAAATATTCTTAATGGTACATAATTTCCACTGTGAGAAATATGGCAGGTACAGCTGACTGTTTTAGGATAAAAGCATCATGGCTTCTACAATAGGGTTAGGTAGGTTAGACTTAGTAACAGGAATTCACTGACATGATAACCTTGCAGTTGCACACCAACTTCATGTTAAGGGAATAGAACCTTCTGCTGTTTCTGTTCAGCTCTCCCTTGAGGTGTGCCCATAGAGTAATGTGTGAGCTATTGATGGCTGCTTTGTGACACTGGGAATCTTGCAACCCTGACAATGCCATATATCTGCTCCTCCCAATTCTCTGTAGAACTGAGTCAAGTAAAGCTCTCCCTCATCATATAAAGGAGCTTGTGACCTTGCTGATAGAGTGACAGAGAGCAAACGGAGAAATATTGGTGATGATGAGCCTCGGCATATTGTGTGGCCAGCCCAAGTACAGCATTGGAATACTGCGCTATGGCTGTGTCTTTAGATATTAAATTGACATCCTTTCTCACCTGTTTAAGTGATAATTAATGGCACTTTTAGAGAGTGCAAAGATTTTATAATGTTTTGATTATCATTCCTTACTCCATGAATATTACTAAAATTATCTTAGGAGTGTTGCAAAATATAATTATATATTTTCTTTCATTCACTATAACACTGAAGTGAATATCACAACAGGATTGAGGTAGAAGCACATCTGAATTGACACTGCACGGGATGCCAGGAGCTGGAAATTTTAAATTGATGTGAACCTGGCAAGATGAAGGAGTTGTTTTCCAAGTCAAAGCACAACCTATTCCAATTGTTCTGCAAATTTGATGTATCAGTTCCTTAGGTCATAGTTTCAGATCACAGCTATGAATCAATTTGGAATTATTCCAGCAAAGGCAATTTCCAGTACTTGGATTTAGGGATATCGTGAGAAGTGGTTAAATGAGATCTGTGGACAAATGGAGACAGGTTTGCTGAGCCTAGGTGGCCTTCTCAGTATTCAAATATTCTTGATTTTTTTTTGCATATTTCTTTTTCCATCCTTTCCTAGGGGTAGGCAACATTTTGTGGTGAGCTGCCCTAGATTGCAAATTGTGCTTAGTTCCCTCATGGTCCTGAATAGCTCTGCTACTCACTTCCTTCATCTATCAAACGCTGAAGGGCGATGTGGAAAAACCAACTGCTTCTTCATATCTTTAAAATGTTATCATTGTCCCTTTATAGTAGAACGAAATTTTGAAATGCTCCTGAAAATTTTTGTAATGAGGGAGAGGGTCACCGTTTTAACCAAATGGTTAACTGTAGATAATTGTTTACATGCAACTGTAACTGTAACCATTTTATAGTTTGCTACCAAACATCCGACACTAATTAGTTTGACACACTTGGATTGTCATTTCTCTTTGAAATACAGCACAAGAAAAAATAGTGGTGGACAAAAAAATGAAACTGCAAGTTCTAGAATACTCAGCGTGTATGAGAATGTATATAATAATGGAAGTGATCAAACAGAAGATAGAGACTCCTAATGACAAAGATTAAAATGACTTGGATATGAGAATGCAAAGAAAAATTTCAAGATTTACTAATGATACAAAGTTTGAAAGCATGAGGATAATAATTTTGGTCAGCACAACATCGTGGGCTGAAGGGCCTGTTCTGTGCTGTACTGTTCTATGTTCTATGTTCTAATACCAGCCCAATGTACTTAAACGTCCCTGAAACCTGATCGCCAATTTTAAATACTGTTTTAAGCCCAGTTATGACATTGCTTTTCAAATTCACTTGTTACTGTCGTAAGAAAGCATTTATGGACAGCATAAAGATGCTTGAAAGTTACCCCTCTACCACCCCACGGTGTCAGTAAAACACAAAAGGGTCAAAATTCAATTGAAAACAGCTTAATTTTAATAAAATGGACCTTACCGAGAGGAACCAAAATCTAGATATAAATTTAGGCCTCTTTAACACTTAGCTTAATGCCCCCTTTTGGAAGAAATGCTTCTCTTTCAACAGGTCTCCTTGCAGATCTATATGTATAACTAGAAAACGTGCATTTTTACAGAATAAACCTACTGAGGCAAATTTGATTTTGCCAACTGAATCATAATTTGAAGAACCACCAGTCCCAGAGGTCAGCCATTCCACTACAAATGCAATGGACCAGCAGCAACAATGACCACAGTAGCAGCAGTTATTATGGCACCAATATTCCCGAGAGAGTCAAATGCACTTTAGCAAACAGCAGATACCAGACAAATAGCCAACACCAATCCATACACATACTATCAGAAGATCTGAACTACTTCAAGACTATTTGTGTATTGTGTGTATAGGGACAGACTGAGGAAAAATGTATTTGATGACTAGGATCATAAACCCTAGACTAGGGTCTTGGTTTAATGAGCAGCAGTGATTTCAATGCTGTTAAATGTTTTGGTGGCTTGAGTGACCTATAGCAGGTACCTCAAAGCACTAGAGCAGTGTCACCAATTCTTCAAATGCTCCTCTAAACCCAGAGGCAAAAACACTAAACCAACCACAACACCCTCTCCCAAGTTAAAACAACCAGCATCAAGGTGCTGTTCAGTCAAACTCAGCTTCACCAAGTAATTCTACAATTTTATGTGGAATATGTTGGCCATATACCTAACATCAGGCTCATAAAGCAGCTGTGTTCTGTCGAGAGCTCAGTCATATCAGGAAGCAAAGTGGAAACACTTTGCTGATATCATAAGATCATTCCTGAAGAGGTCAAACACAGCTGCTGATTCATGGGGGTCCTGACTTGAAACTAATCAAGATGGAGAAGTCTTGTTTGGGAAGGAGTCACACACATCAGCCGACTTCATTGGAGATGTGTAGAGGTGAAGTCAAATCATCCAAGAGAGCACATAAACGTCCAAACTATCCATCTACCCAACTCTTCAAGCATCCCCTGGCTGCAGGTGGCAGCATCTGCAGATTGTGCATTGAACTTATCTGCCATCTCCGAACCCATCAAACCAGGTTGGAAGGATATCTTCCTCAATCTGAGGGACTGGCTAAAATGAAGTAGAATAGACAAAGTTGGAAGAGTCTAGAAAGTACAGGTTTTTATCCCCACGATTGATCATTTTTTTCTATGGACTATGTCAAATACTTTCAGATGATAGGGCATGCATTTAGTTTCCTTTCTTTTAGGAAGAGTGAATGTTTGGATAAATCTCTTTGTACACTGTGACTCTTAAAGTACTAGGCATTGTGCAGAATATGCCATTAAGTCCAGGAATATATGATTCTTACAAGTCCACATAAGCAAATATGACCACCACATTCGTGACATCACCAATACCTGTAGTCACACACTAACTGGATGCTAAAGCCTGAAGTTTTGTAATGAGGAAGAGGGTCACTGTCTTAACCAAAACAGTAACAAAGTCTGTGCAAACTAGGTACCCACTATTAAGGCCAGTGAAAAATGAAGGTGGATTACATTTGTATGTTCATGGTTTTTGAAGAAGCTGCATATGCTAAAGTGAAGTTACTTTCAAATAATCCATTTTTTTCCCATGAGGTGTCTTAAACATAATCGGAAAAAGCCTAAAGCTGCTAGCATTTCTTAGAGGCATATGGTACCCTTTCAGAGAGGTAAACTTACCATCTGGATAGGCCCAGGCCATCTTTGGGACAGAATAAGATGCCCTTTAGCAGAAGTCTGATAGCTTTTACAAAAACTGAAGAGCCTTTGGAGTAGTTAGAAGTGGACATGTATATAAATAATAAATACTTAAGTTAATTCTAACTAAGTTTGTCAAAGGAACTGGCAAATTGTCAAGGCAACTGTTAAGCTCATTAGAATTATTACATGCTCATTGGAGCTGTCAAGTTTATTGAACTGTCAAGCTGTCAAGGAATTTAACTGTCTTGGACTTTATTTTTTTCTAAAGTCTATCTGTAGTGTAAAAAGAAGTTTGCTATTTCACTCTATTGACATAAGCCTAAGGACTATCATTATTGGGTTTATTATGCACGATGAATTTGACAACCTTATCACTGCGATGTGGCTGTCAGTTCATAGCTTGATTGATAGATCTAAGTCTTACTAAGAGGCTTAACTGGCACTATGAACGCAAATACTTGTTTTTCATTAGGATTTGAAGAAAGTTGAATATGGCATAAGTTCTGAACTGTGTCCCTTTTGGATACTGAATGAGTTGGCATGAAGAGTGTAGTGGCAAAGGGTGGTGGGTGAGAGTATACTTTAGCATAAATTGGCAAGGGGGTATAGAAGGCCATGGGGCAAGTGGAGGGACATAGGGTTCCACTGGGATCATGAAGAGCTATAATGTGGAAAGGTAGAAGTGAGTTGAGCATTCGTTGCCATGAATAGGGAATGGAGAGTATGGCGTTATTGAGTGAGGGGGTGAAGACTGAAGGGTTTTTTTGAGTTAACAGTGGCAATGAAGTCCCAGGTCACTGAGGCTAGCCGTTCACAGATCTCCTTCCATACGCTGCAGACACCCTATACCTGCCTCTAAACTCTTTCTGGAATCAGTGGACCGAATTCCCCTTAAGAACCATACATTCCAAACTTCCATCTTGGAGCAAATATTAGACTCGCTGTGGCATTTTTTCCCCACATTGGGTTTTTATTGCTCTGTGAATATCCTCGACTCTCCAAAGCAAAGATCCAGGCCCAAGGGTTTGAAATCAGTTTTCATTTGCATAGAAGAGGTTAAAAACAGGTCTGTCATAGCGACTTGAGTGCAACCTATTGTTCTATGCACTTATTCCATGATTTGATTGAAATTAATATCCTGTTCACTTATTTATCTGAGTCTTTCCTTAGTTTCTATGCTAAACTGCAGGCACACATAAGCAGCAAGATTTTCAAACATAGTCCTCTGGTTCTGTGAAGCCTGTTGACATGATGTGAGCAGATGTGTGAGGTTGCATTTAGAGAAATTATTTCTCAACACAAGGGTGTTTACCATTTTCCCAGCTCCAAAACCAGACATACCAAGATATTTCCAAAAGGCACTGTGCATAGAGAATACAAGATACAATTACGTAGCTTCCTTTTAAAACAAAAGTTCACCATTAGAACACTACATCTTTGTTACTGAGATTTAACTTCTCTAAATTATTGATGACTGCCAGTGATGTTTATTCTTTTCATTTATTATACCAAAAGATCCAAGCTTTTGAGACAAGTAAATCTTGTTTCTAATACGTTAATCATTTCTATCAATTAACCTGTATTCACTCCAGTTGATAACCTAACATTTGTTTGTGAAAATACTCACACTATTGACAACAAGGTTATTGCAGTTCAATGGGTTGTTTTAGAAGTGTTAACATAGCAGCATCTCAGCAGGTGTTGTTCCTGGAATGTTTCATTATAAGTAAAAGTGATAGGACAGCTGCCAAATAAGGCAGCTTTAGCCTGCAGCTGAAAACCAACCCAATTTTTTTCTGTTATTGTAAGTATATTTTCTGAAGCAATGAAATTCAAAATTGATTTCTGGAAAGTGGATTTGTACAAGAGAAAATGAAGTTTATTATAAAAAATAGTTCTTTGAAGTATACAGTCAAGCTACATCAACTAACTACACCCAGTCCTTTTGCAAAATTTACAGCTGTTTTAGAATATTGGTACTTAATTGATGTTTTACAGTTGTAGCATATTTTTTCTTGTTATTATTAAAAGAGACTTGGAATCTAATTAGTGCCTTTAGCAGTAACTGAGAGAGGAGGTACAGTCAGGCAATGTAATTTAATACTTGATAGGTAAGCACAGTTTACACGAATCATTCAAGGGCACTTTTAGTCCATCAGCACCTGCAATAAACAGCAGTCTTTGCCAAACATTTCCAGTAAGATCGCTTCAAAGAAAGGGAGACCAGAGTTAAGTTTATCTCGTTAGGTGAGTCAGTTCTCTATTGCTATCATCAGATGAGTAATGAAAAACATATAAGTATTGTGCCTGGTTTTCTATTCTTATATTAACTTATAAAAATAATTGTTTGCGCGATTAAGCATTCTTAAAATAAAAGCTTGAATGAAAGAGTTTGAACATCAGAAGCTTATGAATGAAAAACTTGAAAAAGTTAATGATGTTACTTGAACCTATAATTAGAGTACAGATTTGCTTTGAATTTTTCTACTTGTCTATATATATGAAGATATGGTATTATTATTTTTTCCTACTTCTGGAATATGACTACCCAACAGTATACTCTATGTGCTTAATAAGGTAAATCCTTCACAAATGTGAATTATTTGATTTTCAACATTTTTATTTATGGTTCTCAGGACATAATTTATTTGAGGGAAATTCTCTTCATGATGTTTTTTTTTACCCATTTTAAAGTTTTCATGCAATCTCTTTCCACAATGTTAGTAGTATTTCTTTATTTCAAAACTGCTCTGGGGAAACCTGCTTTCTACAACTGCTTTAGCTGTAAGGCAGTGAACAACATCTGTTTAAATGAGTCTTTTAATTAATCCAGTAGTTCTGGGTCTTGCTGAAAGCCAATTTCAGTCAAGTCATTTTAACCTCAACTTTTAAAAAAATTGCTGTTGGACTGTCTGTTTTGTAGTTGCACTATGGTTTATATGGTTTATATGTGGTTCATCCTTCATTATTTTGTTTCCTGAATAAAATATATTTGTACAGAACTTATTTTGAGCTAAGGTTGTTCAATAAATTGTGAATGACAATACTGTTTGCTTCATCCAATGTAAGAATAAAAAGAATTGTACTATGTAAAATAAAGTTTGCATTTTGTTTAAAAGGATGTGAAAGCTTGGCCTATAGCTTTACTGACTTAAAATGAGGTTTCAGATTTCTCTGTAAATGTTAATTGTTCTGAACTGGATGCTAACAACAGAGATGAGATAGTTCTTCTATCAGTGTTTGGAATACTGTCCCTCAATGTGCAGTACAAGCCATAAGCTTAACCCTAACCATATCTGATTGGCCATCACCTAATGAAAGGAGGTGAAACTTCAAGGGGTAGAATGGCCTATAAACGTGGTATATGTTATCAGTAATATTGCGTTTAAGTTAAAACATTGAATTCAGACTTTGTTATAAACCATTTCTTTTATAATCAACAATCATCTTTATCACATAAAAAGACACAAAACAAATGGTTAATTATAGATCAGAGTAACCAAATAGAGTACTTTTAAGATTGTGCACATTAAAAGTTCCTAATCCAGCAGAAAATATTGAGCAATATTCAAATAATATAAGCTTGACTTCTGTTAAAGAAAATTCCTTCATTACATTTATTATATGTAGATGTCCCATATTCATTTTATTATTATTATTAGGTTTTATTCTTCATTTTGGATGAACCTTGAAAGGCATAAACAGTTGGAAGGAATTGCATTTTCCAATATTTGTGTTTGTTAAAAGAAAGGTTGTGATGATTACAAACGGTTTCCATTTACAAAACCTGCATGAGAAATAGAAAACGTTTGTTGCTAGGCAACAGTATTGTGTAGCAGCACTTATCCTCTGTGCATATAAAAGGGAGGCAATTAGTGAGTCAAGAGTGGTAGGGACAGTAATATAAAAAGAATTAACTGTCCTTTTAATTAAATGTCTTTATTTGGGCCAATTGAGGTAGGGAGGCCAGTATGAAAGTTATCGCAATTGTAGTTGTTCACAACTTAACAAGTGAGGACACAACATGAGATTCGAGAGCTGCAGTAATTTTGGTGCTATTTCCATGGTTTAGTACCAAAATGGCATCCACAGAACTTCAGGTGAAGGAGTTAGCAAAGGTGGGCCAGAAGCAAGATGAGTGGGCAGAATATTATGCCAGTCAACTTTAAGCAGCACAAAGGGAAGGAAACTCCTCAATAGTGGGAAATTGAACAACTTGCGGGCACTTGTGAATTATTTTCTGCTGGTTGAATGTGTGCAAGTGCTTACTGAGGAAATTGTTGTAATCTGTGAAGTATGCAGGCACTGGGACCACAAGTAGGAAAGTCTTCAGTTGTTGTGAACTCTGGATACCAACTACCAGCAACTGGTAGTTGGCAGAGCTCACCACTACAGTCTGCTGCATGGTTGATGGAAGCCTGTTGAGTGTCAGTGGAGCAGACCACATTTGTTCTTATAAAATGTCCTCGAGTATTCTGAACCAAGGAGGCCTGATTTTGAACTCTGCCGTACCATCTCAGCATGGGGAAGCTATAATCTTGGTTGACTGGCTGACAAAAAAAATAGCAAGGGCTCTCATGGATTGGTAGTGTTGGGAGTGTAAGTGTTGTTATCCTGAAAAAGAACAGAAAGTTTGTACTCCGATTCTGACAATCTGTGAGAAGATAGATTACTGGACTGTTGTGACAGCCTGCGAGCTTCTTGTGTTCAGAGCTAGTGTGGCACCAAACTGTTTATACAGTATGGAGTTGAAGCTTCCTGACCTCAGTCTGAGCATTCAGACTGGATTTTGCCAGTGCTACAATTCCTATTCAAAGTCCTGTGTAAATTGATATGCAGCCAGCTTTTCCCCAGCTATGCTGTACCCCCCTTGGATAGATTTCCCACCAAACTGGGGCTTGATTGTGTGCAAGGTCTGGTCATGATCAATTTTTGAACAAATTATTTACATAATTATAGACTTCATTATTCCCGAAAGGATCAAAAACGACAAAGGCACTTTCTCTTCATAAATCCTCAATATTAAACCGATGAAATGTAATTCCTTTACTTCTATGAGGAATTTACTTTGTGAAGAATAACTCCATTCTATGAGATCCTAATATGAAATAATTACAGAGATGAGACCGGAACCACATCTTTGGCATAAATTTGTGAAGTGCAATAACTTCTGAAATTAGATAATAAACTCAAGCTCTGTTTCATGTATCAAACTTGAATGGCTTAACATGCAAGTCCAGTTCCATTTCATTGATCTCTCTTCATTGGTTTTCCATCTTCTTATCATTTCAAGCAGGGCCTTCTGGTTTCTTCTGCGTTAGACCACATACGAGCAAGCCTTTGAATACAATCTTGGAGATCTGTTTGTTAGAAACGTGATCTGTTTGTGATTGTATCTTTTTAGACTTAGTCCAAGACGCTATTCACAGTTAATTCCTTCATGTAACCCCGTCTGCATGTAACTGTAATTTATTTTGGTATCTGACACATCTACCCGTCATTGTTTTAGATGTGAGCTGTTTGGTCTGATCTTCAACAAAGGTCATTGAGAGAAATGCAATCACAGAATATTCTAGATAATGATGACTTACAAATTTATTCTAATAGCATATTCTTTCTAGATTGTCGATCTTGCTCAGGGTCAGCCATTTCATAATGATGAGCTTCATTAACAGAGAGATTTGACATATTATTTTACATCTTTCTTAATTTACTATTATTAACAGCAATAATTATTTACAGAATTCCAACAAATTATCTCTACAAGCTACTCTTACAGTTCTTACAGGCCTATTTAATGCTGTAACCCCAAAGACTTTACTGTCTTCATCACTGATATAGAAAGAAATATTCCATTTATATCGCATTGTTCAAAATCACCAGATGTTTCAAAGCACTTTAAAGCCAATGAAGTACTTTTGAATAGTAATTACTGTTGCAATATAGAAACGCAATGGTCAATTTGTACGAAAGAAGCTCCCATAAACAGCAATGTGATAATGATCAGATATTTTATTTTGCAAAATAGAGATAAATATTCAAGTCTACTTTTCTTCAAATAGCTTCATGAGATATTTTACGTTACTAAAGAGGAGAGCTGAAATCTCACTGAGCATCTTTATTCTTTATTTGTTCGTGGGTTGTGGGTGCCATTGGCTGGGCCAACATATATTGCCAATCTCTAATTGTCACTTGAATAAGCTGACTTTCTGAGGGCATTCCAAAGGGAAGTTAAGAGTCAATCATATTGCTGTGGGTCTGGAGTCACAGATAAGGATGACCAGATAAGGATGACAGATTTCCGTCACTAAAGTACATTACTGAAACAGATGAGTTTTTACAGCAACCAAAGATGGTTACATTAAGCTAGTTGTCTTTTTTTATTCCAAATTTTCATTGCCTCAAATTTCACCATCTGCCATAGTGTTCCCAGAGCATTAGCTGGGTCTCTGGATTATTGGGACAGAAATAATATCATTATGCTACCACCCTCCTAAGCATCTGAACTGAAAGACAGCATCTCCATTCAAATTGTTGTTTGGCAGTACAGAACTTGACTATTGTTGCAAAAAGACATTTTGTCAAAGATTTTTATCTTGTACTCATCAAGACAATTTGCAAGAATAACAATTCAAAGGAAAAAAATATACTGGTTGATGGTTTTCCCCTTTAATTGATGTATGCATCCATTTTCAGCAATGCTCACTGTAACATTTCTTCAGAATAAGACTGAAATGCACAACAGTATCAGTCTTAATTTGCTGTTCAGGTTCTGGAGTGGGGAACTCAGAAGCTTGTGATGCATGGGCAAGAGTGTTTCCAAGTGAGATACAACTCCTAATTCATATTGGAGATACCCCAGATGAAGAATATTAAAGTGATAATTCTCACAACTGCATTTGGATAATCCATCATTCATAAGTTTCACAATGACATTCACTACAAACAATATCCTCACAAGATTATTTTTATTGATTGGCAGAACTTGATCCATTGATTTGTTCTATTTGGACCTCCTTAATGGACCTCTTTCCAAGAGAATTAGCAGCATCTTTGCATTGATATTAGGATCTGCAGGCACTTGGCCATAATACAAACAGTGTTTGTAGAAAGTACAAGCATTAACAACTTTAACATTGTGTTGTTATCATTGAGGTTAACATAAATAAATAATTCATCAGAGAGAGAAGTTCCAGTTTTTTTTCTAAATTGAATAACAGTTCGTACTTTTGTAAAGAAATTCTGAGCATTATCTAGAGTAAATGCAGCAATTTTCTTTTTGGACAAAATTTATAGAGTGGGAATAATGAATAAAAAATAGAATTATTTTTCATTAATAATTTTTCTGCACTCACAAAATTCCTCTTATGAAAGAAAAGCAAAAATATGTATTGAGAAATCATTTGTGGATCAGTGAAGACTCACTTTAGGTCAGCTTTTACATCAATTACCTGGCTAATTAATATATTTATAATATCCTATTAACAATTAAACTAACTTTCAAATTCTGAGTAAAATGGGGAATAGATGCATTGATGGAAATATCCCTCTCTTCTTAACATTCTTCTAATTTGCTAAGGATGATGTAGGTTCTCAATGTCATTAACTTTCAGTTAGATGAATAATGATCTTTACATCTGTACTGCAAGTTATAAATAATTCACAATTGACTTATCAGGTAATTCTATAGCAAGCCATATTTTACAGTTCTTCAACTTTAATCATAAGTCATATGTCACAAGTTCCTGACTTAGATAAGATATTCATTGGATAATACTTGACAATCAATCGATGATGATAAATTGGATATGTTTTCACATACCAACAACCTTTAAAATACAGTAGCGCCTCGACTTACAAACTTAATCCGTTCCGGGACCCAGTTCGCGAACCGAAAAGTTTGTGAACTGAATCAATTTTCCCATTGTTTTGGATATTTCCGGAGTCTTTCTCTTTTTTGTCTCTTGGAGGTTGGTGATGCCACAAGAAAACAATCCAGGAAAACTTGTTTTTTTCTTTGTTGCGGAATTTTCTGAAAATGGGACATCACATTGTCATTTAAAATGTTCATCTTCATTCGTACCTTGAATTTCGTACGTACGTTGAAGCAAAGTTTTACATACAATCTTGTTTGTAAACCGATTTGTTCGTGAGTGGGGTCATTTGTATGTCTAGGCGCTACTGTACATCTTTTTTGTATGTTTTGAGATGATATTACTATAATATCTCTTGTAAGTTTGTTTTTATGAAGCAGTCCTATATGCGAAACATTTGGCATTTAGTGGGAGAAACGGGTTAAAAGCACAAGGGCTATCTGTGCTTAAATATTCTGCAAGAAGAAAGTTTGTGATCTGATGAAAGATATGTTGCTTTTTCAGGTTGACAAATTTTTGAGGTTTATTAAATTATTTGCTAAGAAGGAATTCAGAATATCTCATCTGATTATGTTTGTTTGTGGCTTGAACAGTGTAGGGGCTGGATTTAACTCTCTATGCAGCTGCCGCCCAGTCCAAGGAGGTAAAAACAATGACTGCAGATGCTGGAAACCAGATTCTGGATTAGTGGTGCTGGAAGAGCACAGCAGTTCAGGCAGCATCCGAGGAGCAGTAAAAAATCGATGTTTCGGGCAAAAGCCCTTCATCAGGAATAAAGGCAGAGAGCCTGAAGCCCTGTCCAAGGAGGCAGACAGGCAGTCACATGGTTCACTGCACTGATACAGCTTCAGAGCAGTGGAGGCCATTGTGTCCAAAGACAAGTTGTGTTTATAAGCAATAACAACCAACAATTGGCATCTTGCTGCTGCTTTGCCATTCTATATGTGAAAGTGTAAACCATGAAGCAAAATGATGTTGGCACTGAGATGGAGCACTCTGCATTTATCACCTAACTCTGCCACCCATCTCGCCACCACTCAGACCCCAACAATTTCCACGCTGGTGTTTGTGAAAGGTGATAATATGGCATGATCTTAATTTTATAGTTTGTCAGCAGTTTCCCTTCATAATTGACAATGTCATTACTTAATTATGTAGCGTTATCTGGAGTGGTACAGTGCAGAGTATTGGTCATCTTTTTAAGGAAGGATGCAAGTACATTATGGAGACAGTTCAGAGAAAGTTTACTATGCTAATGCCTGGAATGGGTAGGCTGTCTTATGAGAAAAGGTTGGATAGATTAGGCTTGTAACTGGACTGTAAGGGGCAACTTGACAGGAACGTATAAAATCCTGAAGTCTTGACAGGGTGGGTATGGAAAGTTTGTTTCCTGTCATGGGAAAATCTAAAACCAGGAGTCATTCTTTAAAACAGAGATTTTTTTCTCTCACAGAGTTGTAAATCTTTGGAGCTCTCCTCCTTGAAAAACTTGGTGGAAACAGAGTTCTTGAATATTTTTGAGACAGGAGTAGATGGATTCTTGTTAAACAAGAAATTGAAACATGATCAATGGTAGGTGAGAATGCAGATTTGAATTTACAATCAGATCATCCATGATCTTATGACTGGCGGAGCAGGCTGACTGATCTATTCCTTCTTCTTGTCTCTATGTTCGTATGATTGCAGATCTCCATGGCTTTCCACATCGTGAGTTGTCATGGGTGCATCTTCACCATTGCTCATTGTGTTGTATATTAGCTGTCTGTTAGATTCGCTGGCACCACTCTCTTTCCTCTACACAGCCGGCTTGGTCCAATTGAGTAAAACTACCTGGTTTTCTATCAAGAAAAGTCTGTTATCTTAAAACAGATGCAGTTTATTGCCTCATTGTAACTAATTAAGAGTTATATTGATATAATAGATATCATTACAGTGACTACAAGGAAAACTCAGATGTTAGATCTTAGCCTTTCAAGATCCTAAGCTTTTCTCTGACTAGGTCACGTACACTCTCATGGTGGATGGTACTTATGGCACACCTCATTATAAGCCTTGTTGGACCCTTACAGTTTTATACAAAATGGGCAAGGATGAATGTTTCATTTTGTTAGTCAGGCTGGGTCTTTCTCGCTTGCTGTTTAGTTAAAGCTGCCTTGCTGTTCAAAGGAAACAATGCGGCTACTTCAGGTTTCTCTCCACATTTTCATTTCTTGTGCTTTTTGTCTACAAGCTCATTGTGATCATGCCATTTTTCATCAGGTTTATTTCTGAGGAATCTTTGAATCTTAATTATTGCTGTCGCCCAGGCAGAGTCCATGCTCAAGTTCTGAATACATGACTGCCTCAGGATTTTTAACATTAGCCCTGGTTCTACATGACCATCTCCCTGGACTGAATGCAGAGTAGTTCAGTTTCAGACATTTCTGCTGGTTTGGAGTACATCAATGTAGGAGGCTCTTTATCCTCCTAATGGTGCTCAAGAGACTCCAAACAATTGCATGTGGCACCTGTCCACCTGCTTGGTGTATGTGGACTAGGCAGCCCAGTAACATTGCAAAGTTCCCTGGATGTGGGAAAGATTCTAGTGGATTGGGAAACTGCTAATATAGCACCTTTATTTTTAAAGGGAGGGAAGCAGAAAGTAGAAATTATAGACAAGTTATTTCTAACATCTGTCATTGGAAAATTACTAGAATCCATTATTGACAAAGAAATAACAGGACATTTGGGAAGTCAAATGCAATCCATTGGATCAGTATGGTTTTACGAGTAAATTGTCTTTGTCTAATTTCCTGGAGTGCTTCAAAGATGGAACAATGTTAGTTAATGTGATGCCACAGGGTTTGGTCCTTGCGCCCCAACTATTTCCAATCTATATTTTAATGCCTTGATTGCGGGGACAGAATGCACTATAGCCAACTTGCAAATGACGCTGAAATAGATGGGAAAGTAAGTTGCAATAAGGAAATAAGAAATTTACAAATGGATATGGATAGATTAGTTGAATGGACCAAAATTTGGCACTCATGATTTAATTTGAATGTATATAATATTATCCATTTTGGTTGGAAATATAAAAAAAAGTAACTTATTATCTAAATGGAGAGAAACTTCAGAGTATTTCAGAGCAGAGACATTTGAGTTTCTCTGTACAGAAAAACTAATATGCAGGTACAGCAGGTAATAAGGAGGGCAAATGGAATTTTGGTATGTTTTGCTAAAGAAATAGAGTGTAAAACTGGGAAAGTGTTGCTTTAATTTAGTGAGATTAATGCATTAGCAAAGGAATTAGTGAAAACGCACCTGGACTATCGCTTGAGGAGAGATACAGTTGCATTAGAGGCAGCCCAGAAGAGGTACACTAGATTGATTCCAGAGGTGAGGGGTTTCTGTTATGAAGAGAGATTGAGCAATTTAAGGCTTTTCTCTTAGTTTAGAAGTTGACAAGAATGACCAATCTAACTGAGGTATATATGGGATTGACAAAGTAGATGTAGAGAGAATGTTTCCTCTTGTGGGGCAATTTGGAATGAGAGGTCATAGTTTTAGGATAAGGGTTGGCAGATTTAAAATGGAGATGAGCTTACTGATATACTTCAGACTTCGAGAGACCTAATCTTTATACAAAGTGACATGGAATTCTATTTATTTTTGGTACTTCCAGAAATTCACTAAGTGGACAACTAAATGAAAGCACTTCATTTTTTTTAACTGTGCTGCAACACGGTTTAATAAATAGCCACATTAAACAAGTGAACAATTCTTCTTGGAAATCAATGTGAAGTGTCTTAATTTAAATCTCTATGTTCCTGATTTGTTTTATTTATTGAAAACAAGTAATTCAAACAAAGTGAAAATGTATGAAGCAGAGGAAGACTCAATCACTGTTAGTAGCGACAGTTAGTAACCCAATAGATTAATTAAATTCAATATTCTTACTGATGCAATTCTCTGTATTATGTGAATTATTATTATTTGAAGCTACATATTTTGTAGACCTGAAAAATCTCTAACATTTTTTTTGCTCTTCTGCTACCATCTGCATCAGATTTATTGAGATAGTAATAGAAGATAAGGTCCACCCATTAGAGTTGATCTAAGTAAATGAGAATTCAAGGGATATCAAAATTAATACAAGCATGAAGTCAGATTGGATTAATAATACATTATGGAGGAACTCAAATTTCGCCAGGGACATGGAAACTAGGAGAACAATATGTAGAGCTGGACTAAAAGATACAGGGCATAAATATTTGACAATGTTTGAAATTAATATTGACCAATATTAACATTTGTTCTGTTATTCATGTTAATCTTTATATTTCAGATAGAATACAATAATTTATTGGTGCTGTGTGCAACTATATATTGATAAAGTCTTTGCTGCCTTCATTTTTCTTAAATTATATTGATTTATCTTAGGAACAATTGAAAACAAGAGGCCAATGTAACTAAATATTTGGAAACTTTCTTGAAATAATACTTGCACTGCTCTACTAGTGGAAAAATCTGCTAACATTGCCAAATCAACTTGCCTATTGATCCAATACATTTTCACAGAGCAAAGTGCCATCTAGCATTTTCCTCGGTGGTCCACCATTATTTATGAGCCATGTCAGTAAACATTGGCAGCATGTTAATTCAAGGAAGGAGCTTAGGGAAACCTGGATCTGTTCTCCCCATTATTTCCAGATGCAATTTCCAACAACGCTCACTAATAATTATAAACAAGAACCTTGCTAGTTTTGTTTTCTTTTTTCTAGTCCAGGCAGTGGTGCAATAATTACACTGCCCAGATTGAGGTTAGCAACTTAGCACAGAACAGGGATGGTACCTGGGAGCACAGTTCCCCTCCATAAAGAATTATGATTGGAGAATGTGATGATGTACGATTGATCAAAATCCTTCACATTCTTTATTTAAATAAATGCAAAAAATTAATATTAATTATGTTGGACAACATTCTAACTGAGATACCTCTGTATCTCGTTATTTCATGTCATGGGGTAGAAAAGGTCAATGTAGAATATTAAAGTACAAAAGAAGAAGGTTTGTTTGTGAATCACTGATTCAGGTATCTTTAGGCAGAAGCACTTTGAATCCCTGGGGCAGGCAGGATTGTGGATCACCACCAGAGCAAACCATGCAGCATTCAATATTGGAGAGAACGATATGTGATACCACATTGCCTGCCCCTGGGCAATCAACATAGTCTGCACAATGGTGCTAGAAGTGGCAATATTCGAATATATTTCCTTGTTTAGTATGTTTATAAACAGAAGGTAAGAAAACAAAATGTTGAGGTACTGTGGCAGTCAGGGCCTTTGCCTCTGTTGACAATTCTGACTTGTCTGTCCTAATATTAGAATATATGAATTTGGGGCAGAGAACATCAAACAACCCCTCAAAAGGCTGAACTGATGAATCAACATTCCTATCTATCCTCAATTATTGTTCACCCCTTGCTTAAGACTTATGACTCTGATAAGTTGCATGTCTCCAGCTCATGAACTCTGAGCTTCGGCTGCCCCCTCCCACAGACGTATACTGCAGACTTGTTTATCCTGGGTCACATCTGCGCTCAGGAGCTTCCACATTCTGCAAATGCAACATATCAGCACATCACATGTCAAGCATTTATAATCCTATTTGCTGCTTTGCTTATTCATGTGCACGCCCAGACTGCAGCTCCAGATCCCAGTCGAGTATTTCAATGTCATTTTTTTGACTTCTGTTTGCTCCACTTGTTCTTTCTTTCCCCTCTTTCTCTTCCTGTCTTTCAGTGTTATCACTTTTCATTTCTTCTTCTCAAGTACTTTACCTCCTTAAAAAGCCTGCCATTATTCCTCTAGATCCTGCAATCTTGACCCTTCTTTGTACTTGAATCCTATTTGAATATGCCAACAGTTTACGTCTACACCTTTGTCCAAAAGACCCATTCCTTGCTACTTATGAGCATCAATTCCAAACGGCCACTTTCCCAATCCCAATTTCCCAATCCCAAATGGCCAAAAGACCCATTCCTTGCTACTTATCAGCATCAATCTCAAACGGCCAATTTCCTCTGTCTCTTGGCACCTGTACCAGTATGCTCACTGCAGGCTCATTTTGTCCACATCCACCCAATCCAATTCATTACATCTGCCACAGTCTTCTCAGATTCAGAAGATTTGTCATGGTACTTTGTTTTATATTTTACTTTCAACATGTCTGTTTTCCTATCATTTGAAGTATTATTGTGGACAATTTAATTGAATCTTGTCTGTTAAAATCCTATCATCTTTCATTCTTTGAAACTCCAACAGAGATAGGCCAAATTTATTCAGCCTCTCAACTTAGGACAACCCTTATCCCAGAAACCAATCTCGTGTAACAAACACAGAGGCTGGAGAAACTCAGCAGAACTAGCAGCAACTGTGGAGAAAGAAACAGAGTTAATGTTTCAAGTTCTTCTTCACAATGCAATCTAGTGAAGCCTGACTGTACTGTCTTCAATGCAAGTATATCCTTCCTGGAGTATGTAGATCAAAACTACATATGTTATTTCAGGCATTGTCTCACCAACGCCTTGAGGAGTTATACCAAATTTTCCTTACTTTTGTGCTCCACTCCCTGACAATAAAGTTGAACAAGGTAAAAACAATGACTGCAGATGCTGGAAACCAGATTCTGGATTTGTGGTGCTGGAAGAGCACAGCAGTTCAGGCAGCATCCAAGGAGCAGTGAAATCAACGTTTCGGGCAAAAGCCCCTGATGACCACTAATCCAGAATAAAGTTGAACATGCCATTTGCTTTTCTAATCAGTTGTTGAATCTGCATGCTAAAGGTTTCATTATCTTTTTAAAATTCTGTTTTTTATTCTAACTACCAATGTGAATATCCTCACAGTTTCCCACATTGTACATCCAAATGATCTTCAAAATTTGCTGAACCAGACTTCAGTGTGTGCCTTCACATGACCAACAATACTTTCCAAAGAGTGTTGGTCTGCAATGCACTTTTTTCAGGCTTTTTTTAAGGTGACTCTTTGTTGTATGTACTGACCACCTTGATGTTAGTATTCTGGGACAGTTCCTCAAAGGAGATCTACTTGGGGATTTTGAGATGTCCTCCATATGGGAAATGTCCATTTAAATTGAAAGCAAAAAATTGTGGATGCTGGAGATCTGAAATAAAAACAGAATGTGCTGGAAAAAATCAAGAGATCTCGTAGTATCTGTAGAGAGAGATCTCCAAGGACATGGTTATCTGAATACAGAAGCTCTCTGACTACTTCCTCTAATGTTGGTGGAGGCATGCAGTCTACAGAAGTGACGATGTTCTTGAAGCAACCTTATTTTGATTTCTTCAGATATATCTCTAGTGGCTTCCTTAATCAATGCAACAAAACAGACATTGAAGAGTTGGGGACCCACAACACATCCTCAATTGATACTGTGGATTATTGCAATGAAATTGGATATCTTGCCACTGTCAGACACATATCCAACCATTCTATCACAGACAGCAGGCGCAAGTCTTTGACAGTGCTGAAAATTTGACATCCTACCTTGGAGTGTATGTGCCAGACAGCAGATCAACTCACAGGTCTGAATGTTACTACCCTTCTGCCAGCATACTGAAAGCAAAGAAGTTTATAAAATAATGTGGCTGGTGTTCCTATCATGTTCCTGTCCAACCCCAAACTGTTTCCCATATTCCATTGGATAGCAAAGTAATCAAGTAACTTACCCACTCACCTGCTCTTCAACCTATGGAGACCCTTATGTGACCAATTAACGAAGAGCTTCATTCTGCCACTGCTACTATTTAACATACAACAGGGGAAAGCAGAAGCAAGGAGGACATCCCAGTAGGTTTCACTGTGAATGTTACTGTCAGAGAGAAGGGGGCATACCTCCTTTGAGGAGGGGATCCTCATGGCCATAGAAGGCACCCATTGTCCAAGATCATAATTGCCTTTAAGCCTCCACTGTGGCCTCTGAAACCTGGCCCCTACCTCCCTCACTCCCTTGCTTCACTCAATCCATCTAAAACTCTTTACAAACCTCCATGATACAACTTCCTCAGGATGTAACACAAACATGGCTGCCTCTTGGTCCTAGTGTAGCTGTGATTATAGAGCAGCTGCCAGTCAGATTGCCCAGATTTTCCAGGTGGGTGTGGAACTCCCACACTGGATCAAGTAAGTCTGCTCCCATCATCTTCTCATTGTGGGGCACCTGGTTTCTGAGTCAGCATAATCAAGACCAACTTTATTTCAATGTCAAAAGCTTTAGTTTGGTCTATCATCAGCATCTATAGATCTGACCAGACCCCAACATCCAGCCCTACCACATACACTCGGTCACTATTCCACCCCAACTTGACATCCCTTGACTGCATTTATTGGGATGTATTGTACATCAGAATTCAGGTCTAAAAAGTTGTGGAAGGTAAATAGGCAACCTTTTGTCTAATCTATATGATCATATGATATAGGACCAGAATTAGTCTTGCTGGCCTCATTGAATCTGCTCTGCCATTCGATCATGACTGACATGTTTCTCATCTGCCATCTCCTCAGGGCTTTTGATCCCCATACTAATCAAGAAATGATCTATCTTCCTCTCAATGACACTCAATGTCTTCGGTTCCACAGCATTCTGGGCAATGAGTTCCACAGATTCCCCACCCTCTGGCTGAAGACATTTCTCCTCACCTCAGTTCTAAAGAGTTATCCCTTTACTCTGAATCTGTGCCCTTAGGTCTTAGTCTTTCCTACTTGTGGAAAGATCTTCTCTATGTCAGTTCTGTCCAGGCCTTTCAGTGTTCTGTGAGTTTCAATAGGATCCCTCTTCATCCTTCAAAACTCCATAAAGCACAGATCCAGAGTCCTCAACCACTTCTTATATGATAAGCCCGGGATCATTGTTGTAAACCTCCTCTGGACCCTCTACTCTTAGATGTTCCCTTATCTGCGGTACCTGAAGTTAAATTCCTGACCTTTTCAATACTCTCTGTCCTATTACTTGTTCTAGAAATGTTAACAACCTCTCCAGAGCCCTTCTCCCCTTTACCTTTTTCCTAATGTTACAGTTTTCCAATGGCAGCTGAACCCAGCTCCCACTATTTAACTTAAAGGCTTGGTTATTTTTATTTGCCTGGACTCTGGTCCCAGCATGCTTCAGGTGGACCCCATCCTATTGGAACTGCTCTCTCCATTTACAGTACTGGTGCCAATGTTCCATGAATTCAAACCTGTTTCTCCCACATCATTCTCTGAACCATATGTTTACCATCTATAATCTTGTTGACACTATGCCATTAGCTCATGGCTCAGACTGTAATTCAGAGATTATTACCTTTTTGTTTCTGCTTTTTAATTTAGCCTCCAGCTGATCATATTCCCTCAGCAGAATCTTTTACCTTTTTCTATCTCTTTCCTCTGCAGCCCAGATGACATATCCTGAACTCAGGCACCAGGCAGACAATATCTGGGACTTTGGGACTCTTGATCCTGGCCATAGAGAATAGTTTCCATTCCTTTGACTGTTCTATCCCCAATTCCAACTACATTTCTCTTTTCTCACGCACAGCCCTGCCTCTCGCATGTTGAATGACTCCCTGTACCATGATGCTATGGTCAATTTGCACATTCTCTCCACAGCCCTTACTGTCATCTGCAAGGGAGCAAGAATCTCAAACCTGGTGGACAAGCTCATGGGTTGACGTTCCTTCAGCACTCTCTTCTGGATCACTTGACCTGTCTCATCCTCCTGACACTGACCACTGACTAAGTTCAAAGTAGTTCATCTAAGGGATGTGAGTGCCTCCTGAAATGCAGCATCCTCTCATGTCAAAGCTCAGACTCCAACTCACCAACCTTGAGCAGGAGTTCCTCAAACAACTAGCACTTGCTACAGATGTGGTCACTATGAACCACAGTGGGGTGCACCTGATACATCACCTGGCATCTTCATTTTTATTTACATCTTTAAAAAAATCCTACTTGTCTTTTAGTCTGTAATCTGTAAATATTTATCCTATTTACCTTCAATCTGAAAGTAACCTATACCTAGACAGGCAAAGTAGCAACTGTTACCGAACAATGAAGCTTCTGATCTTCAGCGATGTTACTGTTTTGTGTTGGACCCCGAAACTGGGCTTCAATTTATTCTATTAAAAAAGACTTACAATCTGTGAGCCAACAAAGCATTAAAAAAAATTGTTCCCCTTTGACTCCCTAAAATGTCTCCAAAGTTCCCAAACTATATATTCACTTGGTGTATGTCGCCCTCTGGATGTGACCGTGCGCAGCTTACCAAAATAGGAACACTGACCCAGATCTGAAGGTTTGGGCAGTTGTGGTTTGGAACTGTTGACATGTCTAAAAACTTGCAATAGGTCAGAGAGTATTGAAAAGGTCAGGAATTTAACTTCAGGCACCGCAAGTAAGTGAACTTCTGAGGAGACAACTTCATCATCTTTGAGGTTATGGAGGTGGTGGGCGAGTGCCTCCTTATAGTAGATGTCATGGACAGAAATGCTCCCCTGAGAATACTTAACGTGTATGCCCTGGTGGTAAAAAGTGAGATGTGGCCATCCTGCAGCAGCTCCCACTGCTGCTGGAGACACCCCAGGCCAGCCATTCTTGGGCTGCATCATGAGCCACAGTGAAACCTGTGCTGTATTGGCAGGATGATCTCAGAGAGCTTTGCATTCCTCAGGGATATGATCACATGTGTGCAGGACATGGGGTGTAAACGGCTGCCTCATCAGTCTGGACCAGGGGAAGGCCTTTGACACCTACTTGTGGGATGTGCTGTCCAAATTGGGCATTGGGGAAGGAATCTGAGGCTGGGTCTGAATGCTCTAACCAACATCATTAATGGACTCTCGGTTAATGGGTAGGAATCAGAAAGTTCCTGATCAGATCCAAAGACAGGCAGGGCTGCCCACTCTCTCCTGCCTTGTTCGTGTGTTGTATAGAGCCCTTTGCTGAGTCCATCAGAAAGGATTCAAGCTGAGCTGCTTAAGTGATATATATAAATGATGTATATAAAGATATTTTTATGAATGAAGTGTATTTTTTAAAGTAAAAGAAGTACAATTTAAAGGGCATCAAATAACTGCTTTAAGTGTACTACCTCCCGACTGACAGCTCATGGACTGCAGCAGTTTAAGAAGGTAGCTAATCACTATCTTCTCAAGGACAACGAGGGACTGGCAATAAATGCTGGCCAGCCTGCAACACCCACATCCCAAAAGGAAATAATAAGTTAGCTAATTTTTAAAATACCACACTTGTACACTAGGTGTCACTCTGCATCAATATGTAATTTATCCTTGGACTGCTTTTGTATTTTTATCTTGGTTTGTTTAGCAACTCTTCAGCCGCAAGCTTTCAAAGTTTGCCTGAATATAAAAGCTACTGAGATAGTTTAGTTTGTTTATTTCAGCCAAATCACAAAACAAAATTTCATATGAACAGTTCTGATAAAATATTTTTACAGAAATAGTTTATTGTGATAGGTTCAGAGAACAGGTTAATTTATCCATTGATGGCAGGCAACTTGTTTAATCTGCTGATCTATTTTTGTTCAGTATAATCTCCTTAGTAAAATTAGTAGTTCAGCCTAAAATAGATTATCAGCACAGTGCTTTTCTGTTGGTCCACAGGAGGCACACATAGCTCTCTAGAAGTGAATTTTTGAAAAACCATGATTTAAGAAAGTGAAGAATGGCAAAATTATAACACTGATAATCGTAATTTCTAACTAAATTAATTTTGTCCCAATATTAAGTGGCTAACTTACTGAAAGTTATTTTGTTGGGCAGAATGACAGACTGGTGTAATTTTATTTTCTGCTATTTCATCCTTTCTGCGATTTACTCGTTTGCTAATAGGATTACAAACAGGAGTATGTAAGCATCACTGCCTGTCATTATAAAATCGCAGAGAAAAAGATAGTGCGGCTAATTTAGTAACTATCTCCCACAAATTTTCTGTATTTCTACTTTGTTTTAACTACAATGAAAATTTGAGAGCCTAGAATGGACTTTTAGGAATGAAGTTATCGCAGCCTCCGACCAAACTACTGGAGTAAAGGTGCGGAGAGGAAGCTGGAGCAGAGATGAGATTATAGTCACCTTATATTGGATTTTCTCACATTTCAAGTTCAATTTCTTACTTTATAAAACTCACAAATAGCATGTAAATGAAGGACAATTTTATGAACTCAATCTGTCAATTTGATCTCTGGACCTAAACATAAATTTTAGAGTGTTGTTTGCCTTTCATTTCTATTCCCTAAACTAAGGTTTGGGGGACTACATTTCACTGACTATTGTAATTAACAATAGACTGAAATGATCATAACTGCATTCCTTCTTTTACTTTCTATCGTGTTTTCACTTCATGATTGTTAATTGTAATTTCATGAATCAAGATTACTTGTTTGTTTGCATTATTGTTACAGTGACTACCTGGTCAGGTCCACGCTCCCCAACAATCCACCCTCCCCTCCTGGCACCTTCCCCTACCACCGCTGGAATTGTAAAACCTGTGCCCACCCCCCCACACCCCACCCCCACCCCCACCCCCACCCCCACCCACCTCCATCCAAGGCCCCAAAGGAGCCTTCCACATCTATCAAAGTTTCACCTGCACATCCACCAATATCACTTATTGTATCCGTTGCTCCCAATGTGGTCTCCTCAACAGTGGGGAGACTGGACACCTTCTCGCAGAGCACTTTAGGGAATATCTCTGGGACACCCACACCAATCAACCACACCGCCCTGTGGCCCAACATTTCAACTCCCTCTCCCACTCAGCTGAGGACATGCAGGTCCTGGGCCTCCCCCACCACCGCTCCCTCACCACCCGACGCCTGGAGGAAGAACGCCTCATCTTCTGCCTCAGAACACTTCAACCCCAGGGCATCAATGTGGACTTCACCAGTTTCCTCATTTCCCCTCCAACTTTCCCAGTTCCAACTTTCCAGTTCAGCACCATCCTCATGACCTGTCCTACCTGCCAATCTTCCTTCCCATCTATCCGCTCCACCCTCCTCTCTGACCTTTCACTCTCATCCCCACTCCCATCTACCTATTGTACTCTTTGCTACCTTCTCCCCACCCCCACCCCCCTCCCATTTATCTCTCCACCCTGGAGGCTCCCTGCCTTCAGTCCTGATGAAGGGCTTTTGCCTGAAAAATCAATTTTCCTGCTGCTTGGATGCTGCCTGACCTGCTGTGCTTTTTCAACAACACTCTAGATTTTGATTTCCAGCATCTGCAGTCCTTACTTTTGCCTGCATTGTTGTTACAGTTCACTACCTGCTACCATAATGCCTCTTCAATAAACCAGCCAAATAAACCAAACCAGCACAGTCTGAGTTTTCAGACATTAGTTGAATTAAGAAAAAGCCAACTATCATGGTGCACTGGGATCCATGTAATAGTCTAGGTTAAGATTATGATTTGGATTGCTGAAGAAAAAAAAAATAGAGATTTTAAAAAAGTAAATATTGTTCTTTTACAAAGAGAGAGAAGAGGTAGTGGTGGGGCTGTGAATTAATATTTGAGATAGGGATCTGGCTGCCAACTTGCTACCATACATCAATGTAGGATTTTTAAAGCCAATTTGAATATAATTGTTCCTTTCAGGATCTGACTATAACCACTCCAAGTACAGGTGTGTTCAGACTAGGTTTACCAGTTTAATAAATTATCATAACAGGCATAACAGAAATTACACTTAACCAGGCAGTAGAGTCAAATTCTGCACAACAAAATACCAGATCTCCCAATTGGTAGGGTGCTATCTCAACATAGAGTCACAGAGAACGGAAAAAGAGCCTTGAGTCTAACTCATCCATGCCAACCAAATTTCCTAAATTATTCTAGTTCCATTTGCCAGCACTTGGCCCAAATCCCTCTAAACGCTTAGAGTCATAGAGTCATAGAGATGTACAGCATGGAAACAGACCCTTCGGTCCAACCCATCCATGCCGACCAGATATCCCAACCCAATCTAGTCCACCTGCCAGCACCTGGCCCATTTCCCTCCAAACCCTTCCTATTCATATACCCATCCAAATGCCTCTTAAATATTGCAATTGTACCAGACTCCACTACATCCTCTGGCAGCTCATTCCATAAACGTACCACCATCTGTGTGAAAAAGTTGACCGTTAGGTCTCTTTTATATCTTTCCCCTCTCACCCTAAACCTATGCCCTCTAGTTCTGGACTCCCCAATCCCAGGGAAAAGACTTTGTCTATTTATCCTATTCATGCCCCTCATAGTTTTGTAAACCTCTATAAGGTCACCCCTCAGCCTCCGACGCTCCAGGGAAAACAGCCCCAGCCTGTTTAGCCTCTCCCTGTAGCTCAGATCCTCCAACCCTGGCAATGTCCTTGTAAATCTTTTCTGAACCCTTTCAAGTTTCACACATCTTTCCGACAGGAAGGAGACCAGAATTGCACGCAATATTCCAACAGTGGCCTAACCAATGTCCTGTACAGCCGCAACATGACCCTCCAACTCCTGTACTCAATACTCTGACCAATAAAGGAAAACATACCAAACACCTTCTTCACTATCCTATCTACCTGCAACTCCACTTTCAAGGAGCTATGAACCTGCACTCCAAGGTCTCTTTGTTCAGCACCACTTCCTATTCATATATTCATCCAGATGTCTTTTAAATGTTGTAATTATACTAGCCTCCATCACTTCCTCTGGCAGCTCATTCCATACACCACCTTCAGAAATGAAAAAATTGCCACTTAAGTCCGTCTAAAATCTTTCCCTCTCACCTTAAACATATGCCCTGTAGTTTTGGACTCCATCACCATGGAAGAAAGACCTTGTCTATTCACCCTATTGATGCCCTTCATTATTTTATAAACCTCTAAAAGGTCCCCTTCAACTCTTGACACATCAGGGAAAACAACTCCAGCCTATTCAGCCAGTCACTGTGGTTCAAACACTCCAGTCCTGGCAACATCTTTGTAAATCTGTTCTGCACCCTTTCCAGTTTAACAACATCTTTCCTCTTGCAGGGAGACCAGAATTGAACACATTATTCCAAAAGTGGCCTAACCAATACTCTGTATAGCCTCAACATGACATCCCAACTCAAATACTCAATGCACTGACCATTAAAGGCAAGCATACCAAATGTCTCCTTCACTATCCTGATAACCTGTGATCTCTACTTTTAAGGAACTATGAACCTGCACTCCAAGGTCTCTTTGTTCAGCAACACTCCCTAGGCACCTACCATTAAGTGTTTAAGTCTTGCCCTGATTTGCCTTTCCAAAATGTAACACCTCACATTTACCTAAATTAGATTAGATTAGATTACTTACAGTGTGGAAACAGGCCCTTCGGCCCAACAAGTCCACACCGACCCGCCGAAGCGCAACCCACCCATACCCCTAACCTAACACTATAGGCAATTTAGCATGGCCAATTCACCTGACCCGCACATCTTTTGGACTGTGGGAGGAAACCGGAGCACCCGGAGGAAACCCACGCAGACACGGGGAGAACATGCAAACTCCACACAGTCAGTCGCCTGAGGTGGGAATTGAACCCGGGTCTCTGGTGCTGTGAGGCAGCAGTGCTAACCACTGTGCCACCGTGCCACCCTATCTGTCACCCCTTGGCCCATCGGCCCATCTGATGAAGGTCCCATTGTGCTCTGAGATAACTTTCCTCCCCGTCCACTACACCTCCAATTATGGTGTCACTTGTAAACTTACTAAACATATATCCTATATTTATATCTAAATCTTTTATATAAATGACAAAAAGCAGTGGACCCAGCACCAACTCTTGCAGCACACTGCTTGACACAGGCCTCCAGAAACCCTCGACTACCACCCTCCATCTCCTATCTTTAATCAATTTTGTATTGAATTAGTTAGCTTCCCCTGGACCCCATGTCATAGAGTCATACAGATGTACACTACAGAAACTGACCCTTCAGTGCAACGCATTCATACCCACCAGATATCCAAAATTAATCGAGTCCCATTTGCCAGCACTTGGACCATATCCCTCCAAACCTTTCCTAATCATATGCCCATCCAGGTGTCTTTTAAATGTTGTAATTGTACCAGTCTCCACCACTTCCTCTGGCAGTTCATTCCATACATGCACCAAAGGTTGCCCTTAGGTCTGTTTTAAAATCTTTCCCCTTTCACTTGAAACCCATGCCCTCTAGTTCTGGACTCCCCACCCCAGGGAAATGACCTTGTCTATTTACCTTAGCCATGCCCCTCATGATTTTGTAAACCTCTATAAGGTCACCCCTCAGCCTCTGACGCTCCAGGAAAATAGCCCCCATCCTATTCAGCCTCTCCCTATAACTCAAACCCTCCAACCCTGACAACATCCTTGTAAATCTTTTCTGAACCCTTTCAAGTTTCACAACATCCTTCCTACAGTACAGAGACCAGAATTGCACACAATATTTCAAAAGTGGCCAAACCAATGTCCTATAAAGCTGCAACATGACCTCCCAACTCTTATACACAATGCTTTGACCAATAAAGGGAAGCATACCAAACACCTTCTTCACTATCCTATCTACCTGTGACTCCACTTTCAAGGAAGTATGAACCTGCACTCCAAGGTCTCTTTGTTCAGCAACACTCCCCAGGACCTGTATATATGTCCTGCCCTGATTTGCCTTTCCAAAATGCAGCACCTCACATTTATTTAAATTAAACACCATCTGCCACTCCTCGGCCCATTGGCCCACCTGATCAAGGTCCCATTATACTCTGAGGAAACCTTCTTCACTATCCACTACACCTCCAATTTTGGTGCAATCTGCAAACTTATTCATTATACCTCCTGTACTCACTTCCAAATCATTTATAAAAGTGACAAAAAGCAGTGGAGTCAGCACCAAATCTTGTGGCACACACTGGTCACAGGTCTCCAATCAGTAAAGCAACCTTCCACCACCACCACCAGATCTTCTACCTTCAATCTAAATTAGAGTGGTGCTGGAAAAGCACAGCAGTTCAGGCAGCATCCGAGGAGCAGTAAAATCGACGTTTCGGGCAAAAGCCCTTCATCAGGAATACAGGCAGAGAGCCTGAAGGGTGAAGAGATAAGTGAGAGGAGGGTGGGGGTGGGGAGAAGGTAGCATAGAGTACAATAGGTGAGTGGGGGAGGGGATGAAGGTGATAGGTCAGGGGGGAGGAGGGGTGGAGTGGATAGGTGCAAAAGAAGATAGGCAGGTGGGACAAGTCATGGGGACAGTGCTGAGCTGGAAGTTTGGAACTGGGGTGAGGTGGGGGAAGGGGAAATGAGGAAACTGTTGAAGTCCACATTGATGCCCTGGGGTTGAAGTGTTCCAAGGCGGAAGATGAGACATTCTTCCTCCAGGCGTCTGGTGGTGAGGGAGTTGCGGTGAAGGAGGCCCAGGACCTCCATGTCGTCGGCAGAGGGGGAGGGAGAGTTGAAATGTTGGGCCACAGGGCGGTGGGGTTGATTGGTGCAGGTGTCCCAGAGATGTTCCCTAAAGCGCTCTGCTAGGAGGCGTCCAGTCTCCCCAATGTAGAGGAAGCCGCATCGGGAGCAACGGATACCCTCAGGCTTCAAGCTTCTACCTTCAAGCCTGTTCTCCCTGTATTCCATTTAATCTAACCTTGTTAGCAATCTACCATGAGGAACCTTGTCAAACACCTTACTGAAGTCCATATAGATCACGTCCACTGCTCTGTCGTCATTGGCCCTCTTTATTACTTCATCAAAAAACTCAATCAATTAAGTGAAACATGATGTCCTACACACAAATCCATGTTGACTCTCCCTAATCAGTCCTTGCCTTTTCAAATATGTGTAAGTCCTGCCCCTCAGGATTCCATCCAACAATTTGCCCACCACCGATGTCAGGCTCACTGGTCTATACTTCCCTGGCTTGTCCTTACCACCTTTCTTAAACAGTGGCACCACGTTAACCTCAAGTCTTCCAGCACCTCATTTGTGACTATCAATGAGACAAATATCTCAGCAGGAGGTCCAGCAATCACTTCCTTAGCTTCCCACAGAGTTCTAGGGTACACCAATCAGGTCCTGGGGATCCATTCATGTTTGTGATCTAACCAGACTACCATACAGAACCCTGTCAAATGCTTTACTGAAGTCCATACAGACAACACCCACCACCCTCTTCATTAATCTTCTTTGTCACTTTTTCAAAAAATTCAATCAAGTTAGTGAGACAGTTCCCACATACAAAGTCATATTGACTATCTCTAATCAGTCCTTGCCTTTCCAGATACATGTAAATCCTCTTTCTTCTGTATTCCTTCTGATATCTGCTTCCTGCAAACACAACTCTGGAAAGTAGGACTTATTAACCCTTTCTAAACTAGAACTCGTAACATTAATTTGTCTCTGAAGCATGGGGCATGCATGTACAGTGCATGAACAAATTATGGTTAATTTTGGAATGCATCGGTACTATATGCTCACTTCCATTTTCTATTCATTTATTCTTTTATATGTCACTCAACTTATAAGATCATTGCTCTTAAAATTGCTTGTCTGTCTTAACTCACCCATTTCATAGATAGCTACCAAGAGAAAATGGTACCGATAAAGCAATTTGTGTATCAGCTTATTGCATGTAGTGTCACTTTCCAGCAATTAATTATCATTGCAAATATCCTAAACAATAGGTTTGAACTTTTAAGATGTCTTTAATTATTAATCGCTTATTATACATCACACCACTTCATTGTGTTTTATCGCTAACCATTGAGATAGCAAAACATTTTATCATATAATCCTTGCCTACTTGTTTATTATAGAGGGATGGATGTGGTCATGTCCTCATGAACGATACCCTGAGTTCGTCACCTGAAAGCTTGCTTATTTGATCCAAATCCCTTATTAAATCAAACACCTATTGATGACTCTTTGTCTGAAAGGCCATCTGCTCAATGTGTTTTCTGCCTGTGATTACTTGGAGCAAGTTATTTTAAAACAAGGAACATAGTGGGGAAGTGTTGAAAACCATATGACATAAACTAATCCAGAAAGTTCAGAAATACTAATAGATAAAATTGTAAAGTAGTTTAATCTCAAGTTTTATATAGTAAGTACAAAATATCAGTTCAAGTAAACAATGTCTGAAAGGTGAGACAGTGAAATATCCTCATAGACCAAATCAATCTTTAACTTTTTTGCTGTATTTCTTGAAGAGATAAACTGCTTACAAACCTAACCACCCATTGCTACAAAAGTTATCTCTGAATAAACCCACCAAAAAAAGTGATTGTTTTCTCACTAAAACCCTATGAATTAAAAAAAAACACAGTTGTCACCTGTCTTTCCTCTGCTGATAATGGTAGGTTCTGAAGACTACGTAACAGTCTGAAAGAATGGATTTTGACCATTCAAAACTAACAGAGTTTGTCACTTTCATTCTGGTCAAAGACTCACGGTGCATCCTTTTGTTATGTGACACATTGATTTCCCTCCATCAAAGTTTTTTCAGTGGCAGATACCCAAAATAAGACCATTAGAAATAAGAACAAGTGTATGTTGTTCAGTCTCTGGGGCTTGCTCTGCCATTTGATAGGAGCATGGCTCATCTGATATTCCCCTTGCACACTTTCCTGCCTTTTCTCATAACCTTGATTCCCCTACTGGTTAAGAATCTTATCTATCTCAGCCTTAAATACACACAAGGATTTTGCCTCCACAGCTCTTTGTGGGAAGGAGTTCCAAAGATTCACAACCCTCTGAGAGAAGAAATTCCATCTTACCTCAGTCTTAAATTGGTGCTCCTTTATTCTATGCCTTGTGCTCCTAGTCTCTCCCATGAGGGACCATCTCTCAGCATATCCATTCATTCAAACTGGCCTGATGTGTCCTGTGCACAGAAAGCAGGATGAATCCACTCCAGCCAATCACTGTCCATCAGTCTACTTTCAATCATCAGAACAGTGATGAAACTTATTATGAACAGTGCAATCAAGCAATAACTCCTTAGGAATAATCTGCTCACTTATGCTCGGTTTAGGTTTCAGGCCTGCTCAGCTCTTGACGTCAGCTTACAGCATGAAAAAGAGTTAAAACAAGAAGGGAAGTTAGGGTAATTGTACTTGACAACAAGGCAGCATTTGATTGATTAAGGAATCCAAGTAAAACTGAAATCAATAAGAAGCTATAGGGAACTGTGGAAATTGTTTGGATTCATACCTAGTACGAAAATGAAAATTGTGCTTGTTGAAGGTCATTCACCTCAGTCAAAGCACATCTCTGCAGGAGTTCCTCAGGGTAGTGTCTTCAGCCAACCATTTTCAATTGCTTCATGAATAACCTTGTCTCCATCATAAGGAAGTGGGATGTTCATTGATGACTACACAATGTGCAGCACCGTTTGCAATTCCTCAGATCCTGAAGCTGTCTGTAGCCAGGTGCAGTAACACCAAGACAGCTTTCAGTCTTGAGCTAATAAATGGCAAACAGCATTTTTACCACAAAAGTGCTAGGCAAAGACCATCTTCAATAACAGAGAATCCAACCTTTCTCCCCTGATATTCAATGGCATTACCACGCAAGAAATTCAACACCATTCAGTTCAAAGTTATCACTTGATTGACACCATCTTTAACAGCTTCAATACTCACTCCTCCATCACCAATGTGTCTGATCTGTGTACCATCCACAATATGTAGTGCAGCAACTTGCCAATGCTCCTTGGACAGCAGCTTCCATGCTCATGACCACCTAGAATGACAAGGACAGTAAATACATGGGAAAACCACATGCAACCTTCCTCCTAATCAACAAACCATCCTGATATAGGGTTATATCACTGTTTCATCACTGCTGCTGGGACAAAATCCTGGAATTCTTTCCGTAACAACACTGTGAATGTATCAATGTCACAAAAATTGCAGCAGTTTAAGAAAGCAGCTCACCACTATCTCCTCAATGGCAATTTTAGCCCCATTAGTTGCCCTAGAACCTTTTTCAAATGATAGTTATTGCATTTATTTCCTACACCGTTTAGTGCCTGATTATTTAATATTTTGGAATACTACCAATGTCGTCTACCATGAAAACTGCTGCAGAGTATTTGTTCAACTCCTCCGCCATTTCCAGGTTCACCATTCTTATTTCCCAGTCTCAATCTTTAAGGATATCATAATGACCTCCTTCTGTGCTATCTCATTTGATGTTTCCACATCATGTAAATCACTGGTTAGGTCCAATTTAAAAATTATCCCTGGACTTTCAATGTGGACAGTAGGCATGCCACTACAGAATTTGTTGATTCTCCCACCAACCTGGAATAAAGTTCTCAATTGGCATCAGGAGCTCTGTGCTGGGGTTTGTCTTTCCTCCAGAGATGTTTCATTGCTGCACTGCCATGCCTGCAGCAGAAATCTCACCCCTAAGGCAACTGGATGCAGCGGGCACTACCTGTATTCTAATGTGGCCTGCCCAGAAGATTGACACTGGATATTCCAGAGGCAGGTAAGTGGGCCCTCAGATGACTTGCTAGCCTGTGAGGGCAGGATTTGACAACAAGGCCAGTGCATTAGCTCCTGCAGGCCCTTCTTCTTCCTGATTCTGGGCCTGAAAACATTGGCAAATGTGAGGACTGCAGATGCTGGAGATTAGAGTCGAGAGTGTGCTGCTGGAAATGTCTGTCCCGAAGAAGGGCTTTTGCCCTTGTTCTCTTGTTCCTTGGATGCTGCCTGACCTGCTGTGCTTTTCCAGCACCACACTCTCGACTGAGAACATTGGACCCATCCTAGTAGGTCACTGTAAAGCCTACTAGGTAGCCTCGCTGTATGTTAGGACCCATGCTAGCTGAATATCACTGACAATGGATCGATGTCCTGAAACAGCCGGTACTCTCACTTGAGCTCTAGCCAAGTAATTGCTACCCTTCCCAACCTTGATTTAACTGGAGGAAGGTGAAAAGGTGTGGAATCTCCAGTCTGTATTTTCCCACATGATCACATGACCCACTAATACCTAAGCCATAACTCTGAACTTCTCACATGCTGGAGTCGGAGGGATGGGATGTGCATCATATTCTGTTCTATATTGATATTAGGCACAGTACACTTAAAAAAGACATTGATGGAGTGGTAACATTGCAGAGAAGAGAATTAAGCAAGTGAAGTTGAGGTTGAGACATTAAGGTTTCAAATTAGAAAGCAAGATTCAGAATACACATGTTCTCTGTACACTTTAAAGCCATTTGATGTTGATGTATTATGTTTGTTAGGGCAGAGAAGAAAAATTTTTACTCTGCACCAAACACAGTGCCTAAAATTAGAAAATGCTCCATTCTCCTCCACTGAGACCCGTTAAAAGAGGAAACAAAAAACAAGTGACAAGTTGTGAGTGTATTCAATGGATCGTTAGGAAACTAGTCCTGATGTAATTCTGATGTAGCCATTAAACAGGCAGCTTTCACTAATATTTAAATCAGGCATTAAAATGCAAATTTTCTGACCTAGTTTCAGAGTTCTCCAGACAGTCAGCTTGTGTTTCCAAAGAGAGACATTCACATTAGGATTTCAATGTGAAAACAAGCCTAAGCACTGATTTCTATCACCTCATCTTGTGAAAAGACATATGTGCACTACATCTTAAATCATTTTCAGTGAAAAGACCTTAACAAACCAATGATTGGAGCTAATTGTTTACTCCTTCAACACTACAATCTTTCCAATGAAGGCTCAAATACATTTGAATGCACGTCAGAATTTATGCAAATGCAGTGGGAATTATCTATTTACTTTATGTTTTTTGGAACTCTTTATGAATATAATCTCCAATTTACTTTGTGTTGTGATTTTATAGCAATGAAACCTGAAACTCTTGATGTTCAATATCGGAGCAAATTACTGCAGTTGCTGGAATCTGTATTGAAAACAAGAAATGCTGGAGGTCACAATGGATCAAGCAGCACCCATGGAGCAAGAGCAAGCAAATGTTTCGAGTCAAGACGATTTTCCATCAGAGCTGAAGTGAAGTGTGGAGGGGGTAGTATTTCTGCAATAGTGAGGGCCAGTGGGAGTTGAAATACTCAGGGAGAAAGGGTGCTAATAGTTCAGAATAAGTGATCGGAAGGCGAGAATGGCAGAAAAATGGCAGACTGGAAAGAACAGAATGGAACTGGGGGGAGAGGAAAGAGGGAATATAATATGCAAAACTAAAAGAAAGGGAAGGTGATAAACTCGACTCCACTCTGCAGCAACATCGATTCACCTTCTCTCCAAGCTGTGCCATTCTTCCATTTCACTGCATCCTTCATCTCAACTGTCACCTCAACAAAAGACTTTTTCTCTTTCCTTCAGGATTCAAGGCTCACCAGCTCTAGCAACTTATAGACTCCAACACCTGTCCTGTGCTGCCCTCCTCTTTCCGCCTCTAGGACCTGTCATTCAGAGCTGATCCCTTACCCTCCCTTCGTGCTTATCCCTTCCCAGCCCTCAGATGACACCCCTTTCTGTTCCCAAGAGTTTACTCCATCCAGTCTCAGACCTTACCATGTGTTCATCTTACCTCCTGACCTTCCCCTCTCTGAGGCTGAATGTACTGTCCTCAGCAAAGGCCTCAGCTTCATACACATATGCCCCCACCTTTCAGGCTCACCATTAGGGGGAGCTGTTTTTCCACCATCTCCATCTCCATGCGCACTTCTTTGGGCAGGACTCCCCCCTCATTCCACTGATCCTATCACTCGCCTTCAGTGTTCGCGTCCACTTGGACCCCTTCCTCTGGCCTCTTAACAGCCCTCAATCTCTTCATTGAAACCTGCTGGTGTAACATTAACCATCTCACTTTCTCTGCTCTTCTCACCCACTCTAACCTGTCCTCTTCTGAAATTTCCACACATTGTTCTCTCAGGTCCAACCTTAACTTTGTTATCAAACCCACTGACCAAGCTGGTGCTGTTGTAGTTTTGTGCACTGATCGCCACCTTGCAGAGGTTCAACACCAGCTCTCAGACACTTCTTCCTATCGCCCTCCACCCCCCCACCCACCCCCGGAGCATGACTCCACATCTAAACATTAATCCATTGTTGCCTGCACTGTCGCCAATCTCATTACCTCTGGGAATCCTTTCCCCACTGCCTCCAACCTTATAGTCTCCCAACCCCAGACAGGCCATTCCAACATCCTTCCCAAAATTCACAAACCAGACTGCCTCAGTAGACCTATTGTATCAGCTTGTTCCTACCCCACTGAGCTCATTTTCTCCGACCTTAACTCCATCCTCTCTCCACTTGTCCAGACCCTGCCCACCTACATCCACAATTCCTCTGATGCCATCCACCATTTCAAATAACTCCAACAGAATGGCGCCACCAAACATGTATACCCCTCACATCCTTTTCTGCATTTCTCAGCGCTCGATCCCACCCCCACCACCCCCACCCCGGGTCCCACTGTACCTTCCCATGTAACCACAGAAGGTGTAACACCCGTCCCTTCACCTCCGTCCTGCTCACCATCCAAGGGCCTAAACTGTGTTTCCAAGTGAACCAGCATATCACCTGTACATCCTCCAATCTTGTGTATTGTATTCGCTGTACCCAATGTAGCCTACTCTTCACTAGAGAAATCAAACTCAGACTGGGTGGCTGTTTTGCAGAACACCTCAGGTCTGTGTGCAAGCATGACCCCAGCCTTCCTGTAGTCGGCCATGTTAGCACAGTGTCCTGTTCCTATGCCCACTTATCTGTTCTCAGCATGCTGCAATACTCCAGCGAATCACAGCGAAAACTAGAGGAACAACTTCTCATTTTCAAGTTAGGCACTTTACAAACTTCTGGGCTTAATATTGAGTTCAACACCTTCAAAGAGTGAACCCATTTCTTCCCTTTCTTTCAGCTTTGCTTGCTACACTCTCTCCCCCCAAATCCAATGGGACTGTCTGTTCTTTCCAGTCTGGCAGTTAGACACCCCATCGTTATGCCATTCTCACATTGTGATCACTTAATCTGAACTACCAACATCCTTCATTCCCCAGCATTCCTACCAGACCCCCGCCTCACTACAGCATAAATGCTGCCCCCTCCACATTTCACTTCAGCTTTGATGAAGAGTCATCTAGACTCGAAACGTTAGTTTGCTCTCTCTCTCTCTCTATGGATGCTGCCTGAGCCACTGTGATCTCCAGCATTTCTTATTCTCTTTGTGTTCACTTGCATTAAAATCTTGGCACATGTACAACTGATTTCTTATGGAATGTTGCTGAAATATTCAGATTTTCTAGTGAGAAGAGTAAGAATGGTACATTATTCATTGTCTGGTCTAAAACATGAGCTGTGATTTAATGCACTTCCCCATTGTGCATTTGGGGACAAGAGGGATTCAGTCAGGCAGGAGAGTTGTGGGTGATTTACACTGACAATATCCCATCTACACCCTCTTTATTCAGATGCTGCTAAGGTAAACAGAGAACCTGCTTACACTTCTGCCAATTGGGAACTTTAGGTGGGAAATTAATGCCACTTTAAGGGCCTGCTACTCAGGTTACTGGTATTTAGGATAGGGGTGACATGGTGGCAATGTCACTGAATAAGCCATCAAGATACCTAGGCCAAGACTCTGGGGACATGGTTTTGATACCTACCCCCCCATCCCCATTGGTTAATAGTGAAATTTGAATTCAGATAATAAATTGAAATGAATAATTGAGTTCAATTAATAAATCGTAATAACTTATTAACAAAGCTAGTTAAAGGATAAACATGACACCATTGTAGATGGTTGTCTCATCTGGTTCACTAATATTGTGTAGGAGTGGAAAACATACTACTGTATGTGACAGTAATTCATGGCAATATGGTTGACCCTTAAATGCCCTCCGAAATGAGTAGCACACTACTTATTCATATCTCGTTATGAAAAAATCAAATACAAGGACTGAAACCAGATGAATCACCCAGTATTAACAAAATCACTTTTAAATTACAATGACAAATGCACCTCTGCCCATCTTGCAAAAATTACCTGACAAACATATGGGAGCTGGTGCCAAAAAGAGAGACGGCTGTCTTATAGACTAGTGAAGAACAGCCTGACATAGTCATACTTACAGAATCATATTTCACAAACATTGTCCTGGATGTCACCATTCCCTGGGCATCGTTGTCCCAATGGCAGGATAAATCCACCAGAGGTGGCAGCTTGGTGGCACATTGTCAAGAGAGAGTTAGCCTGGCGGTGTTCAATGTTGATGCTGGATCCCATGACATCTTATGGCAGCAGGTCACACATGGGCAAAGAAACCTCTGCAAACAATATCCCAGACAATACCATCATCATCCTGGATATGTCCTGTCCCACTGCCAGGGCAGACCCAGCAGAGCCCACGGCACAGCGGCACACAGTTAACAAGGAGTTGCCCTAGAGATCCTCAACATTGACTCTGAAACCCATAAAGTCTCATGGCATCAGGTCAAACATGGACAAGGAAAGGTCCTGCTGATTATCACATAGTGTCCTCCCTCAGCTGATGAATCAGTGTTCTTCTATGTTGAACACAGCTTGGAGGAAGTCCTGAGTGTGTCAGGGACACAAATTGTACTCTGAGTGGAGAACTTCACTGTCCACATGTTCAATGCACACATTCTATATCTGAAGTGCTCTACCCCATTTTATTTTCAAGTTAATCATGCATGCATCTAGGTCCACACTGAAAGAGGTTTTAGATTCTTTGTTAATGTTATTGTGTGGTGCTGGAGGCCATTTCAAAATTCATTAGCAACTGTTGTAGTTGTGGGTATGCTCGTTGCGCTGTGAAGTTGATTTGCAGACATTTTGTCCCCTGTCTAGATGACATCTTCAGTGCTTTGGAGCCTCCTGTGAAGAGCTGCTGTACTGTGTCTTCTGGAATTTATTTGGTTCCATTCTTGCAACTTCCCATTGCGGGTTCCAGTTGTTTGTTGTAGTGGCCGGTATATTGGGTCCAGGTCAGAATGCTAATTAAAAGAGTCTGTGGATGAGTGCCATCTATCAACAAACACATAGACCTAGACCCAATATATCGGCCACTACAATGAGCAATCGGAACTGACAACCGCAAGCAGCAGAAGCGAAACCAAATAAATTCCAGAAGACACAGTACAGCAGCACTTCACAGGAGGTTCCAAAGCACTGAAGATGTCACCTAGACAGGGGACGCAAATCAACTTCCCAACTCAGTGAACATCCCCACAACCACGACAACTGGCACCCAAGCTACAATCTTAACACAAAACTTGATCATTAGCAACAGACCACAACATACAGTCAATAATGTCAGGCCCTTGGCAACCAACTCAGGGACTGTTGGAGGCTGAGCCTGAAAGCCAAGCTTTTATTTTTTTGCTTATTATGGAGCCAGGAAGAGTCGGAAGTCAATAATGATTTTTTTTTAAATGTATCATATTTTCCAAGTGTAGTGTTGCTTTTGGAAATAATCTTCTTGTGGGAATACCACTAGAGACAGAATTTGGGATTTGGAATTTTCAGAGTGATATTTTTTAAAACCACCATTTGCCATTGCAAGTCATTTATTCTGTTTTTTTAAATGAACAGTGACCTCTGCTGGTAATATTTTTAAGTGAGCCTAAGCTATGTTGGTGTTTTGCAACTTAGGAATGATAACAATAGTAGAATTAACTTCAGTGTTCTCTGCTCACATATCAAAATCCACAATCAATATGCTACTACTGAGCTAGTACAACATGATAATGCCATGATTGTTCTTTGTAAAGTAGAACTAAGGTTGTTGGTCAGTTGATTCCAGAAACCTTTTCAGTCGAGATCTTGAAATGAGAAATTGAACCAGTCTATCGGTAATAAGATAAGATGTGAAATTTTTTTCAACACAAGCTCCACTGCATTTCTGTAAGCCAGCTTTGACTGTGCAGGAAGCAAATACTTCCAAGTTCAGCTTTAGGTTTGAAGTGATCTTGCGTCACTTTAACTAGCCAGTATAATTGAAATTTAGAAAGATCCACGTACCTAGAAAAACATTTGGCATTTTACTAACATTGGGCAGACAATCTAGATAATCTTGGACAAGCTGGATTTGTAAGAATTTTAAATTTACCAGCATTTATAAGCCTGTCAATAAAACCTCTTTTATACCTTGTTAAATGTAGAAAGTAGAATTGTTCTCCCTATTGCAGCTGAATTAGTTGGATAACTCCTGTGATTGTCACACTTGGTTTTCAAGCCAGGTATTAATATCAAAAGACAAGGGCCTTCTGCCATATGAAGCAAACATGAAAGAGGATTCTAAAATAGATTTTCATTCAGAATATGTTTCTAACCATGTAATGAATAGGAAGAAAAGGCTTGCGAGTACCAATAAAGCTGCCAACGTTGTTCACTGATATAGTTATGAACTGTTTTAAGAAGAAACTCTATCTTGTGAAATATATCTCTGGTAAATCATAAGAAATATGACCACTAATACCCCTCAAGTATTACATATTTAAATTTATTTCTTAAGATGTTCTAAACTTTTCAGTTTGAAACCTGAATTGCTGTTCAGCTCTCCAGCTAACGTATTACTTTCTGAGATGGCATTTAATGAAAACATCTTTTATTTGCAGTGGAAACGTATCCTCATAACCATGCATAGGATTGACTTGAGGAAATATGCAAGCACATATGAAACAGAGAACAGTGTAATAAAGATTTTGTTGTGCTACTTAAAATTTATTAATTAGAGTTTTGTTTAGTTGCTTTGACTGGATGAGTAGAGTGACCCAGACTATGAGCTCCACATCCATCTCACAGGTTCCTGCTACTTAGGCAATTTTTCTTCGATTGAATATTTACTACCTTTGACAAGGATGTTTTCCCATAACAACAAACAATCCCACTTACTTGCAAGGGATGGATAGTTCCACTTCTCATTTGAGTCCCTGTGTGATAGCGAATCTGCCACTGACAAATACAAAATAGGAATGATGCAAATTAGGTTTTCGCATGAAATCAAAATCTGATTTTATATCTCTTCAGTGAATGTAGATGAGTTGAATATGAAACAATTATGACAATCGGATATGTCATCTGTGGCTTATGAGAGAGAGAAAACAGTAAAATAAATAGTAATATATGGAAATGAACTACAGGTCATACTCATCCCCTAGAAATATCAGACCCAGTATGTCTCATTTGCCATTCTTGCTGGTTTCCTTGTGGGTGAGGCTATTATAGTTTCACTGCTCTGGGACATGTTAGTGCTGTATTTATTTTAAATCTCAGCGGGGGTGTGGGAGGAGTGGTGGGAAGTGGAATAAAGGTTAAGTGCCATGATTTCACAATCTTCCCAATTTTCTTTCAGCTGTTGCTATGAAGAGACAACTCCGAAATGACTGATGTGGAGCCTGGTGTCACAGATTTTGTCTCATCAGGACGAGCAGGCCGTAGAAATGCCTTACCTGATATCCTTAGCTCTCCAGCAGGAGTCAATTCAGCTGATTTACCAAACAAGCTGTCAGAATTATCCATAAACACAGGTAAAGATTGCAGCCAGGAAAGTCTGACAGTTAGCATTGTCTTCTTTGGAACTCCAAAGGAGAGTCATGTTGGAATCAAAATACCACCTCTGCATTGAATCTTACATTTTTTATTGGCTAACTTTGAGGTCTCTCAAGTTTTTTGTAAAGCCTTTTACTGCAAGGCCTTAAATATTTGCACTGTGTCTTACCAAACTTGCATTATAAACTACCTACCTGCCTCTATGGCATCTCTTATATTCATTTCCAGCTCGATCTTAGGAAGCGTTGATGCCAGAATATCTTATCACTGCCGGGATATTCCAGAATTAACTGGCATCCCTTGTATTATCTTTAAAACCTATTGGTTCTTGATATTTGCCCTCAATATACAGATGGGGAAATCAGTGCTCTTCACTTTGTGGGCACATCTAGAGGTCCTGCTGGATAGGGTGGTGCAGAAGTGGGATGCCATCGTCCCCCAGAATCAGAGGAGGAGACCATAACACCAGAGCATGCCAGCCTGGTCTGAGGTTATCATTTGGGTTGAAGGAATGGTCAGAAATGTAGGAAAAGGGTCAATGTTCTTCTCCACTCTGCCAGGGTAAGTTTCACTATCTTTTCTCCGATAGCTCACACTCTGATACTGTATCCATCTCCCACCAAGGCTCATGCTCTACCACTCTTGCTCTTGCCTACAACATCTTCATTCATTTGCGGTCACTCCAACCCTCTATTGCTCTAACTCCACAGGGCCTCTGTCCAGCTTACTCACTTGCTTGTGACACCTCCCCATCTGCACCAACAATGACTGTGCCACCAACTTTCATCCCCGTTAATACAGCTTCTCCAGGGGGAAAACAGCCCACAATAAGGCAGTGGCTTGAAGATAGTAAGGACTGCTGGAAGTCAGAGTCGATAAAATGTAGACCTGGAAAGGATCAGCAAGTCAGACAGCATTGGAGCAGGAAGCAGAACTGGCACAATGTTCCATTTTCCTTCTCACCTATCTGCTCAAACCTTCCCACTGACCAATCACAATAACCCCCTAACTGTATCAACCCATCATCATCCCACCCATATTTTCCCCAGTCCCACCCCACTCTCTCTATCTATTTCACAGTTCCCTTCCCCCTCCGCAGCCCTGATGAAGGGTCCCAATCTGAAATGTTGACTTTTCTGCTCATCCGATGCTGCCTGACTTGCCGGGCTTTTCCAGCTCCCATACTTTATCAACTCCCATAATAAGGCAGGAAAGGACAAGCTGAGCAGAGAGCTCCCTGACATTTGGCACCTCTCTCCTAATGCGTAGAGCATCCTGACTCTGATTGCCCCTGACTCTGATTGTCCGAGCAGCTGACAGACTATCCAAGCCCGTGGACTAGTATGAAAGCTGCCTTTTACTTACAGAGCTGGAGCCACTTTGAGTGAAGTCCATGCACTTTGACTTGAATGAGGCCAAATAATAACCATGCCAAAATTCCTGCCTTTGTGTCTTTGCTAAATGGTAAGTCAAACCAGAAGTAATAGGAACCTGGAACCTTCGAGTGAGGGGACAAATGGAAAATGCCTAGGCCAAGCAAGGTAGGGATACTGCAAGCATCTAGGTAGCTTCAAGTGATTGAGCACTATGACAGCATGTGAAGAAACCAGCAATGTGGGTGTGGATCAGTCCATGAGCTGTGTGCATGCCCCTGAATGCACAGGGCTGCAGCATTACAATGATTGTTGCTGGTGCAGCACAAGGTGCAGAAGAACCCTCTAAGTGAATCAGAAGTATACAACTAGGCTGCTTAGAGTTTGACATATTTCTTATACCAGTATCTGAGGACAAGGGATGGACACAGCCAGTACCTATGAAGCATGCCCTGAGATGTTAGTGCCTGATGTTCAACACAGAGGTCCGGTGGAGAAAGTTGCTAGTTGAATTCATTCACTTTTTGTTGTGACTTCAGCAATTGAACATCTATATAGCTTTATTATACTTTGAGTTTACAGTTCCTTCAATAAATTTGCCAAATTAAATTGTCAATTTATACAAGTGTTACACTAGCCCTGGCTTCCAACAATACCCCATGCTGCAGCTCTACAGATTCTGTGTATATGCAAAGTTTTAATAAGTATCGTATTCCTTGACATTACTACATGGACCAATGTAATCTGGCTAGGTGGATGGTTATGCAGCATTAAAAGGTAACCATTTCATGAGTTTAAATTATAGTGGAAAGTGGAGGGTTGTGCCAATTCTGCTGTTTTTTGTCTCTCTCACTGTGTTTGATAAGTCTCATTGAAGTCAATTAATATATCCTAACCGCAGCAAATTTGTTCTGGAGTCTTGACACTACATTTATGCTGGAATAAGTATGTGAGTCACACAAAATGCCTCACATATTAATGCCAACAATGATACCTCAGCACCTGAAAGTACAGCTTATGATCTAAGAACTAGTTTACTGATAGGAATGACAAGTATTTTTCACATAAAGGTGCTTCTATCATCATCCACAAATTTGCTGAGACAAAAAAATGAACATTTGTTCTCAGAAAGTCAGCCCATAACTTAGGAGATAAGGTTTTTTTTTGTGAAGACTTCCCTTAATAAGAGGCATAAACAAGAATAAATAAACCAATTCCACAAATTAAACATGAGTGTTCATTACCACTTTATTAACAAGGGTATTGTATTTTGAAAAGTAGGGCTTTTACAAAATAAAAATAACTGGGTAAAGCAGCCTCGTTCAGAGCTATCTGGACAAAATTGTTATGATTACAACAAAACTCACATCGGTTATTGGTCATAAACATTCAAAACAAACCGTACTATTTGTTTTTACAACTATACATTGTAAGCAATAAGTCATTGTGGTATATATTTTTTGTTTCTCTTTATTCATCTTTTTCTTAATTGATCATAGATGGAGCAGAAGAAAAAACATCTGTGTCAGAAGAACCACCAAAACCACAAGAATGTGAAGATAAGGAAAATACATCATAACAGGCCACTGAACCACAACACCGCGTAATATGTCATTTTCACAAGTGACACCAAATTGCCCAGATTTATGCAGCAATTAAATACAAGAGATTGCCACTTCAAGTTGAAGCAAACTCAGCATTTCTTTTTCTTGACAGTGTGGGGAGGAATTAGATAGAATTCTCAAAATGATAACATTGCAACAACCTGTTTCGTTGTAACTGCTTCTGATTTTTTTTTGACTGATGGCATTTATCTACACATGGATTCAAATGATATTTATATAACTCAGTAAAATATAAGAAACATTGTGGATAGAATATGTGCAGGTATTAGTAATTTGCAGTTTAACTATTAAAATTAATTTAGAGTTTATTTTCTTATCTAACAATAGCTTCCGTAAAATGCAATATAAAGAAATTATCGTATTTATTATTCTAAAGCCACTTACCACATTCTGTTCTTTGTGCTGTTGTACTGTCTTTCATGTAATTAACTTCCAACCTTTATGGACACTACCTGCTTTATACTGTTGTAGATTGTATGGCATTTGCAAAAACTTTTAGATGAGATTTTTGATAAAAAATGTTTTCATTTAAAATAAACGTGCTTGTTTTGTTTATTATTTTTGAAAAATATCCCTTGTAATCATGAATTGAAATGTAAAGCTCAAACATTTCTTATGCAAAATATGTGGATGATAGGAATGATGAGCGGGAAGCAATTGGATTGTAGCAGACGGAAGTTAATGTGGGAAGTAAAACGTTAAAAGAGCTTACAGTGTTAAAGCTTTCTTTTCTATCTGGGTTACTGAGGTTTGTTATGTAAATTGTTTCTCTCTCGTTCTGGATGGGACAAATGTTTTTATGTAAGGGACACAAAACATAATTAAATGAAGAGACACAAAATATAATCAAACATGGAGGACAATGCCACTTGAAATTGCTGTATAAATATTTGCTGTGACTAAAATTTGCAAAGAGATTTCTCTTAGTTGAATACTTTTCTCTGCATATGCTTGCAAAACGATTATATTTCATACAATCTGCCTCTGGAATGATGTTTGAAGAACTTACTATAATTGACATAATCGACAAGGTCTCCAGGATCTGAACAAGAGAGGGACTCAGAACTAACAGAGGATGGGTGAGTACATTTATATACCACCTGTTAAAAAGGACCTTTGAAGTGACAGACCACCGCTTCAATTGAACAGGAATCTGAACCATAATAAGGAGAGCAGATCTGGCATATTAAAGTTGATGCAGTGCATCCGGTTGTTTCTGAAGTAAGTGGAAGCCATTCCTCGGGTAAACACGTAAAGACCACTGGGCAAACAACAGGGAACAGAAGGATGTCCTAATAGATGGATTTGACTGAGAGAATCTAGCCATGATGGAAACACACAGCAAGCGGCACCACAACAGTCACTCATGGAATACTTAATGGAGCAACATAAGAAGACTGTAACAAAGGTGGTAAAAATGCTTGGGACTCAATTGGAATCAAACAAGCAAAAGCATTGGTAGGGAAAATAAACAAAACATACACGGGAAAGAGAATTGTCAATCTGCAGCATGAACACATGAAACAAAGACAGAACAAACATGTATGACTCTGTAATTTTCTAAACCTCTGCACTCTAGTAGCATTTGTGGAGTGGGAAATAGAGTTAATGATTCAAGACCAGTATGATTCATGTACACATGAAGTTGTATAAACTGCAGTAGAATTCAAGAAAAATAAGCAGTACTTGGAGGAGCAATTAATAAAGGCCAAGAAAGCAAGTGCAGGGTGTGCAACAGTTATGAGGAAAGAAAATGGACCAGAGGAACTCAGCATAATGATAATAACATGGATATTGCATGGTGTGAGTTAAAGAAGGAAGTAGGTACAGAGGGGTAGTGAAGTGATGATATTGATATCATTCTGAAGCATGTTTAAAAGGTCAGATCAGGATCTCAGGGCTCTCAACCTGTGTTAGAATGGACAGGCACTGTTAGACACTGTACAAACTAAGACAAGACAAGGATTAGATTGGGAATGATAAAGAATACACTGAACACCTCTGTCTATAAATCATTCAAACCATGAAAGGAACAAGTGATTTTAAATTAAATGCCTTAAAGGAATACCAAGTTTTGGAGCAAATTGGAAGAAATGCAAACAAATTCATCAAATGCATTCTAAGGTATACATAGATTGGTGAAACATCCCCCCAATGTCTTGGAAAGCTGTGCAGGAAATAGCCAAGATAACTCATGGACATAGATCCTGAAAAAATAATTGACAAAAGTATTGAGATTTAAAACTGACAGTTTTGAGTCATTTGGTGGGTTGGGGTGGGGTGGAGTGGAGTGGAGTGAAGTAGGAGGCAGTGGTTTAAGTAACTGGGGTGCTATAATGGACAGTACCCTGAACAATGGAGAAACTGCAACTGAGGTTGTCAAATCAAAGTATAGGAAATATAAGGAATTTCCAGGGTTGCCTAATCCAGGTAGGGATGATACAGTGTTCCAGAAAATGTAGAAGGAGGGTCTCAATGGAGCCATTAAAACATTTTGTGAATGAGTTCACCTGGGCACATGACCTAAACACCCAAGTAAAGCAGAGGAAGGATAGGGACAAGGTGAAATGCAAGAATTGTGGAAAGCTAGGTGTTACGTGAAGGGAGGAAGTTGCAAGGGCCAGACCCTCTGACAGTAAAGAGAGACATGTTCAACAGCACTTTACCTTATCTCATCTCTGAATGGGCAAAGGGGCATCTACATTGACAACTGGTCAACTGTTCCTCACAATCATTAAGATATTCTGTATACTTTGAGTGGGAGGCAAGTTTGTTGAAGCTAGGAGTGATTCAATGTTGCAGGAACTAGGGATGGGCAAATGCATGGTGGATGAAGTATAATGAAGTATAATTTGACATCATCCACTTTAGTGGCAAAATCAGAAGGCGATGTCATTATCTAAGTGGATCGTTTGGGAAAGGGGTATGCACAATGAAACCTGGGTGTCTTTATATACCAATCACTGAAAGTACATATGTAGATGTGATAGGTGATGAAGAAGACAACTGTATATTGGCTTACATGCAAGAGGATTTGAGTACAGGAGCAGCGATGTATTGCTGCAATTGTAGAGGGCCCTGCAGAGATTACACCTGGAGTATTGTGTGACTTTTGATCTCATCTGAGGAAGGGTATTCTGGCTGTTGAGCAAGTGCAATGAAAGTTGGATGATTCCTGGGATGGCAGGACTGCTATATGAAGACAGACTAGATCAGTTACAACTATATTCTTTGTAGTCTAGAAGAATGAATGAGGATCTCTTAGAAACCCATAATATTCTAACAAGACTAGACACGGTGAATGTTCAAGAGGATGTTCCTGTTAACCGATAAACCTGGAACCATGGTTTATGCATATTGGCATAGGCCATTTAGGACTATGATGATGAAAAATTTTTTCAGTAGTGATCTGATGGAATTCTCTGCCAAATAAAATGGTTGAGGGCAAAACATTGAATATTTTCAGGAAGGAGTTAGATTTGGTTCTCAAAACTAAAGGGGTCACAGAGTCTGGGGAGATTACAGGAACAGGTTACTGAGTTGGATGACCATCCATGAGCATATTGAATAGCAGACCAAAGGGCCAGATTTTCTGAGTTTTAATGTTGACTGGCAAGACAGCATCCTTAATTTCTCTTGAGGTGATGGTGAGCTGCCTTTTTGAACTGTCACAGTCCATGTAGTGTCGGTAGACCTGCTATTTCATTCAGAAGAGAGTTACAGGATCTTGCCCAATCCCAGTGAATGAACGGGATATAGTTCCAAGTCAGCATGGTGTCCAGTTTGAAGGGAAACTTGCAGTTGATGTTGTTACCATGAACCTGGTATCTTGTTGTTTGAGGTGGTACCGGTCAAAGATTTGGAAGATGCGGAGCCTTTGTGAGTTGCTGCAGTAAGTATTGTAGATTGTACACACTGTTGCCATTGGGTGTTCATGGTGGAGGGATTGAATTTATAAGGTGGTTCATGGGAACAAAGTCAAAAGTCAAAACACACAAATATAATGTCAGTAGTATCTTGACAGGTGGTGTGGATTCAGCAATAGTACTGTCATTAAATCTTACAGGCAGCTGATTGGATAAAATCAATGCCTTGTAATTGCGTGGTAGGGATGCTACGTACCATTTACCAACCCAAACCGAATGATTTCTAGCTTTTACTGAGGATAGACACAGACTGCTTCAGTACCTAAGGAATTATGAATTGTGCTGAATATTGTGCAATCATCAGCAAACATTCCCACTTCTGATCTTGTGATGGAAGAAGGCTGAAGCAATTGAAGCTGGTTGGGCCTAGAAAACTGGTGTAAGGAACTCTGACAGTGATCTCTTGGAGCTGAGATGATTTAACCCCAACAACAATAGTGTTCCTTTGTGGTAGATAAGATTTCAACCAGTGGAGAGTTTCTACCTGGATTCCCACTGACTTCAGTTTACCTTGGAACACAGTAACCTAACTGACATTGAAGTACAGCACTGAGGGAATACTGTACTGCTGGAAGTGCTGTCTTTCAGATAAGATTTTAAACCATGTCTTAATTCATCCTCCCAGTTGGATGTAAAAGAACCAATGAAAATGCTTTGAAGAGAAGCAAGGGAATTATCCTGTGTAGTGGCCAATATTGATCTCCCAATCAATCTCACACAAAGATTAAAGGGTAAAAATACTGTAGATGCTGGCAATCTGCACCAAACACAGAGAATGCAGGAAAAACTCAGCAGGTCTAGCTGGTAGTATCTGCAGAGAGAGAGAGAGAAACAGAAGTTTTGAGTTCGGTATGACTTCTTCAGAAGGGAAGAACAGAATTAAAGTACTGAAGAATTCACACCGAACTTGAAATGTTAAGTCTGGTTGTCTCGTCATGGATGCTACTAGATTTGCTGAGTTTCTCCAGCATTCTCTGTGTCTGTCACAGAAAGATAATCTGGTCATTACCACACTGCTCTTTGTGGAGGCTTGTTTTCTAGAAATTGGCTTCTTGCTTCCTACATTGCAACAATGATTATACTGTCCATCAGAAATTGGTCTTGGTGTGTGGTAACTAACGGCAATGCAACTTTTTTTTTACATTAGATAGCAGAATTTTAGCAGCCAGAGTTTTGAGCTGCCCTTTCTGATAAAAGAGAATCCCACAAACTGGGCTCCAATCTCCGCATCGTTGCTCCGAAATCGCGCTGATCTCGAACAGCTACACACCGCCGACAGAACGCCTGGCTGCTGTCGAAGGAGGATCGTATCTATTAGCAACTACACCTCCCGGGAGATGGGAAACAAATTGATGGCAATGAAGGGACGAGACAAGGAAGAAATCGACAGTCTAGAAGTGAAAAGAAAAAAAGGAATTGAAGGCAATGAGGAAACTGGAAGAGGGTTCAGTTACAGTTGGTCCAACACAGTTTGACCAGACTCTAATGTTTCCCTCCTGGATGTGTCCAGCTACGCGAGTTGTTACTTTTAAAATGCTAATAATGTGACATGCAACTTTTTCAATTCCATTGCAGGACATGATTCCCCAGTTTCCAATCTCAGGCATTTACCGTAACTGGAGTGTGCCCAGCTCCTGATGAAAAGGTGAACCGTCGGTTCTGAGAATGGTCCCCTGACTTGAAACGTTAACCCTGATTTCACTGCAGCCAGACCTGACGATTTGTTCCAGCAATTTCTCTTTTTTATCCCTGGGAATACAATGTGGTCAGCGCGGAGGTTCATGTCTCGCCAGCACGTGAGCGACAGGACTGTCTCAACAAGGTCTTGTGGGGTGTTAGCAAAGTCCCAACAAATGCTTCAGAATAGGAATATTTCATTCGTCTGACAGTCAAGTCGCCATAGCCGTACCAGCCCACAGCGCTACTCTCTCATTAAAACACTGCTCCTTCTTCCAGGGAGCTGTGGAGCAGGATCGTAAGGCATACAATTTATAGCAAAAGGTCTCAATGTCATGCAACTGAAATGATACACTGAACAAACTTAGATTGCTGTTAAATCTTTCATCTTTTAGAATGGGTTGCTGGTTTCGGTTAATTAATATGTAAACCCCAGAACTTCTTTCCAGTTGCATTCTCCAGATAACTTAAGGTTTTATATATAAAACAAATAACAGCTCAGACAACCGTAGCTATCTGATGAAGGAGCAGCGCTCTGACAGCTAGTGCTTCCAAATAAACCTGTTGGACTCTAACCTCGGGTTGTGTGATATCATGGTTCTCATTAGAGAGAGACAACTGCTGGTGGTTTAACCTGAGGGTCACCAGGCCTCAGGCGAGGGGAGAGGTTGAGAAGGAGAGTCCTTCATGGTATGGTAATCTCAAATAGTGATGGGAATTCAAAGCACTGCTTGGCAAACCTACTGCCTACCCAGCTGAGCTAAATTGTACAGCTATGTCGTTAGTATGTACTCCTTGTTCCACTATCGCTATAGTAAACGCAATGCAGAAACATCCAACTAAGAATTGTACCCCTTCACTTCCAAACACCCCTTTCCTTTGACTTGTGTTCTTTAAGGTGAACAACAGGTGTCGCTTCACCCATTACAACTGTGCAGGGCTCAAATTCACTCCAATCCCATCTGTCATTTGTCACAATCAGCTCAGATCCGCTTATTCAAAATGTACAAACAAAAATCGACACAAGTCACCGAATTCTATCATTACAAAAACACAATAGGGCAACTAAATTAAAATGTATTTTGAGGCTATCTAAATCATTACTTCAGAAAATAAGTGCATCACACGTTGAATAAGTGAAAATGTGGATCTTTAGTACTAGCTCTCTGAGATTTGCATACATTAACAGTGTTGAAATATTCATCAATAAAGTAATGCACAAAACAAACTTATTTCTGTTTCTTTATTGTCCGCTCGCAACGTCCGTTAATGAACTGGAAAAAGACAGTTTGCGGCGGTGATCTAGCGATATAATTCGTAAGTGCAACGGAGACAATAATAAGAGAACAGATCCGTCATCTTTGGTGTTAATTACAGTCTCTACCTTCGGCGCTTTGTTCTTTTTTTGTCGAACTCCCTTTTTTTGTGAAACTTGTTGCTTTAGTCTCGGTCGCTGAGAGGCAGTTTATCTTATCGGCTCTTGGTGCTTTGTCCAGGACTCCTCCCACCCGGGGACTGTATATAGGGGCTATCGCACCGAGCAAGACCACGGCCTTTACAGGTTCACCGTTACCAGGACCTTCACTTCCAACTTTGACGCTAGTTCCCAATCTTTTCTCTGTCCCCATCTCCAATCTCCGGCACCGTCACCATGGTCGATGCTTTTGTCGGAACCTGGAAGCTCGTTGAAAGCGATAATTTTGATGCCTACATGAAAGCTTTGGGTAAGCTAACTTGCAGAAATACCTGGAGTTCGATCTAAACTTTATCAGGACAGTGGAAGGCAAAAAATTTACAAATCCTGCCTGAAGTTGTACTTGAGATAACCGTGTTTAGGATTTTATTACTGTGTTAAATGATCCATATTTTAAGACATAAATTCCAGGGATGTCTTGATTTTATTAAAACTTAATATCTTCTAGTGCAATTAATGAAGCCAACTGTTCTTCCAGTCTCAGCTTGATCAGAAAGCAGCAACTCCTGTAGTTTTTGTATTTTTTTTTGCAGGTGTGAATTTCGCTACTCGCCAAGTTGGGAATGTTACCAAACCGACGATTGTCATCAGTAAAGAGGACGATAAAATAGTGCTGAAGACCCTAAGTACCTTTAAAAATACTGAAATCACTTTCAGACTCGGGGAAGAGTTCGACGAGATCACTCCTGATGACCGAAACTGCAAAGTAAGTTGTGGAAATCGCTGTGCTTTCAGACTGGATGCAGTCGCTGGGGATAATTTGATTTCATTTCTCTTCCCCGCCCCAACCCATGCTCCAGATTCCCGGCTGGTACGGAAGTTTGCGGAGTTAGGTTGCCCCTCTCAGTTTGACAGCATACCGTTAGACGGGAGGGAATTAGTGCTGGAACCTGATGTTAAATATTTGCAGCTGTATTTAACAATTGTGAAGGTTGGCAATCAGCCAACTCTTTACCAATCAATAATTCGTATTTTTTTGGTGCTAACAGACAACGGTGACTTTGGAAGGTGACAAGCTTGTCCATGTTCAGAAATGGGATGGAAAGGAAACGACTTTTGCCAGGGAGATCAAGGATGGTAAAATGTTGATGGTAGGTGGAGCTGCATTTACATTTCAGGTTGAGTCTTCTGTCAGTGTGTGAGCGGCTTGAGTTGTATTATTGAATTCTTTTTATGTTTGAACAGACCCTCACATTTGACGATATTGTTGCCGTTCGTACCTATGAGAAGGCATAACGTTCCATGGGGAGCGAGCCCCGTGCCCCTGTCAGAGCAATCGGGTCCGATTTATTGGACTCCCATGACAGTATTTGAAATCTGGAGCGGTCCTTCCTCTGGCATTTCTGTAATTTACAGGGATTTCCATGGGGGGCTTTGAGTCCACGGACCTTTTTTTTGTAACAAGATTCGAAAAACCGCATTTTATGTTGTACAATGTAACAGGAATAACAACTTTTGTAATATCTGTACATCACTTAATCATTTTTTTTTATAAAACGGAGTTCAGTTGTGGAAGGCCTGTCTTTTAGTCACAATGACAAGTTAAAAAGGTTAATAAAAGAGTTGCTCTGAAACTGTTAGTCGTGGTGTTTCTTATGTGAACAAGAGATTTGCTTCTGTTTAAAATATTGACCAGGCCACCATACCATCTGGAACTTTCAATTACTGCATTTGGCTTGAAATTGCCAACTTTTTTTATGGTGGGTATAAGCTGGTACATTTTTTTTCTGAAAGTCGATGTTGTCATTCACTGGGCTATTTCCCGTTAGCTTCTGGGTAACTGAAATAGCGTGGGCAACCTGTTGCAATTGTGTCAAAGGGGAGAAATGGTAGGAATGGGTCCAAAGTCAATCTTGTTCAATAGTATGAACGTACAGGATAAACTCAGCAGATAATGACAGCAGGATAATATGGCTTAGGGTTATACATCATTCGACAAACTGCTGTCAGAATAATTAATAACTTGAACGGTGAATTAAGAAATTGCATTCCATTGATTAAAAAAACCGTCAACAGTTGTCAAATAAAGGTAAAGTCGCCATAGTGTTTGAGGGTCAGAGGACTATTCTCTCATCAGAGAGATGGAAACCTAGAGATGATTAAAATTAACAATACAATTTTGAGCTATTTTGTAACTTAGATTCTTTTTAGTGAACGAGGAATAAAAACTTTTTTTAAAAAAGAAAACTAGTGAACCTGGACAGCAGAGCCCAGTAAATATTTCAGATGTTAAAACAGAAAGTGCCGGAGACATTCGACAGGTCTGACCACACTCCGGCTGAAGGAAAGGTGTTCTTAAATTGGAAAGGGGTCAGAAAAGTTTTACAAGGATGTTGCCAGAGTTTGAGCTGTAGGGAGAGGCTGAATAGGCTGGGGCTGTTTTCCCTGGAGCGTTGGAGGCTGAGGGGTGACCTTATAGGGGCTTATAAAATCATGAGGGGCATCAGAGGGTGAATCGTCAAGGTCTTTTGTCGAGGGCAGGAGAGTGCAAAACTAGAGAGCATAGATTTAACGTTAGAAAGGAAAGATTTAAAAGGGACTTGAGGGACAACTTTTTCGGGCAGAGCGTGGTCGCTGATACCAATAGCCAGAAGAAGTGGTGGAGGCTGGTACAGTTATAACATTTCAAAGGCATCTGGATGGGTATATGAATAGGAAGGATTTGTTGGGATATGGGCCGGGTGCTGGCAAATGGAACTAGATTAAGTTGGGATATCTGGTTAGGATGGACAAGTTGGACCGAAGGGTCTGTTTCCGTGCTGTACATCTCTATGTCTCTAAACGGGACGAGATGAGTTCAGGATATCTGGTCCGCGCGGGCGAGATAGACCTAAGGGTCTGTTTCCGTTCTGTATTACTCTATGAGAGAAAAACAGGATTCGAGCCCGGTTTGACCAGAGTTATACTGGACTAGAAACGTTGACTCTTGTTTCTTTCTGTGCTCATGCTGCCAGAACTTCTGAGTTCTCCTGCATGTCTTTTTTTTTAAATTTCGTTAAAAATCACACAACACCAGGTTATAGTCCAACAGGTTTAATTGGAAGCACACTAGCTTTCGGAGCGACGCTCCCAATTAAACCTGTTGGACTATAACCTGGTGTTGTGTGATTTTTAACTTTGTACACCCCAGTCCAACACTAGCATCTCCGAATCATTTTTTAAATTTCAGATTTGCAGCACCCGCAGTATTTGCTTTGAAATTCATCCGCTGTGTATTGCAGTAACTCGGACTAAAATTAAAACGATTACTGCTGTACAATTGTGACCGCAACAGCACAATATTTCACAATCACCAAATGCTGCCTGTGCCAAATTCAGTATCAGAAAGGATCGCGAGAGCTCTGACGAGTTGTGAAATGCAAAACTGGGTCGCTTTAACATGGAACAATTGTGAACCTTGACCAACTGCGCTTAGTGAGCCCTCGGTCCCTGAGTTGCTCAGTGAGCCCTCGAACTCTTGAGTTGCTCAGTGAGTCCTGGCGGAAGACGGCGATCACGTGAAAACGCCCAGCGATGGAGGTGAGGTCGGTGCTGCGCTCCCTCTGCCTGGCTCTGAGCTTCGGCTGCACTCTGTGCGCCTTCCCTGGGAATCACCCAGCACTCGGCACCGCAGGTCAGTGGCTGCTATCATTCCAAGGAAGGAGAGAAATGTCTCCCACCTTTATCTAGCCTAGACTCATTGCTGGTTTACTGTCGCGTCGACTGTAATCATCAAGTAGTCCATTCTAGAGGTTACTGTTTGTATCTAAAGTTATGTTCGGAGAGTTTTGTTTTATTGTTTTGTCCCATTAATGCAGAACCACTTTGTTTTGATCAATTGGTTACGAAGTGATTTCAGATGTTGCTATTTTCTTGACGTACGAGTACGGTTTCCCTCAGCGAGAAATTGAAAACAAACTTTTGTTGTTTCCTGGTTGATCCGGAAATAATAGAGGGGAAGGAGACATGCCTATATTTGAGTGAAGCACAGCAGGTGAGTTTACAGAATACATTGGATCAAGCCCACAGCACGGAGAGGCCATTTGCCCGGTCGCTGTCGTTGTGTTCTCTGCAGAAGTCAGTCGCTACGTCCAGTTAACCCTCTCTTGCCACACGTTTTCCACCCCTCTATTTGTCTTCCTAAAATCACGATTAAATCTGCCCCCACTCACGGTGCATTCCAGACGCTAACCTCTTCCTTTTATAAATAATATTTTTTTCTTGTGTTGCTCTTTATTCTTCTGACATTCACCATAAATCAGTGTATCCAGAGTCTCAACATTCCCTTCTTTAAGGAGAACAGCCTGAGGCTGTCCGGTATCTCTAAGTCACAAATCCTTCATCCCTGGATCTGTTCTTGCAAATCATCTTTGCACCTTCTCCAGTGCATTCACGACCTCCTTAAACATTTGTGCCCAGAATTGGAAGCAGTACTCTAGTTGATGCTGAACCAGGCTTTATAAAAGTTAATCATAACATAACTTGCTTTTGTTTCTATTTGTCAAACCCAGGATCCTGGATGGAGTTTTTCAGCAACTTTCTCAATTTGTTCTGCCACCTTCAACAATTTCTGTAGATTAATCCCCACATCCATGTGGTCCTGCACCTCTTTTAGAATTACATCCTTTTATGACCTTTCCTTTTTTTGGTCTTATCAAAATGCATCACATCATATTTCTCTCTTAAAATTGCATCTGTTAGGTATCCATCCATTCTGGCAGCCCATTTGTCCTCTTGAAGTGTAGCAATATCTTCATGATTTAGATTACTTCCAACATTTGTAGTTGTACAGCCAAGCCCAGAACATTAATATAAATCAAGAAAAGCTTTGACCTTAGTACTAACCCTTTATACCTTCCTCAAGTCTGAAAAATAAAAAGAAAATCAACATATGAGTGTCTACATCTGTCCCTTATCCACCTTGATATCCAAGCTGTCATTGTTCCATTTATCCCATGCACTCCCACTTACTGACAAGCCTGTTACACAACATCCTATCAAATTCCTTTTGGAAGTCAAAATACACATCAATTCATTGCCCTTGTCAGATAACGTAAGCACAATTTTCCTTCAACAACCTGTGTTGGCTTTCCAACATTAATCTAAATTTGTCCATGTTTCTATTAATTTTAACCTAGAGAATTGTTTTTAAATGCTTCCCTATCACAGAGATTAAGCTGACAGGCTTGCATTTCTGGGATTTTCCTTAAACGGTTTTTTGAATGTAGGTATAATGTTTTCATTTCTCCAGTCTTCTGGCACCATCCTGAATATCTGAGTGTAAATGGAACATTACTGATGATGGTTCTGCAATTTCCCACCCCAACTATCTGTTGTGTCCTTAACTGGCCCTGTTGAATAATCAACCTAAAATCCAGCTGGCCATTCTAACACCTTTCTTTATCAATTTTTAGCCATTCAGTGTCTCAACCAACCTCCTCTTTCAATTTGATTTTGGCAGCATCTTACTTGTTTAAGACCGAGACAAAGAACTAATTTGAATGCTCAATCCTGCCTTCCAAGTCTTTGCATAGATCTCCTTTTGAATTCTAAATGACCTCACTCCTCTCTTACTGTCATTTTACTATACAGAGCTAACAGCACACTTCTGAATTTCCTTTTATGATAGTTGCTCATGGCTTCTCACATTCTCTCTGTCACTCTTTTATCTTTCTCATTTCAGCTCTGACCTTTCTGCTTTCAGCCTCATTTCCACATACATCAACCTAATATAGCTCAGTTACATGTTTTGCATCAGTTTGCTCTCTACTTTTTTTTATTATCCTGGAAGCTCTGCCTTTTATTGAGTCATACCTAAATGTGTACCAGAATTATTTTAGACTATAAGACCATAAGATATAGGAGAAGAATTTGGCCATCCAGCCCATTGAGTATGCTCTGCCATTCAATCATGGCTTGTACGTTTCTCAACTCCACTCTCCTGTCTTCTCCCTGTAACCTGTGATACCCTGACCAATCAAGGACCTATCTATCTCTGCTTTAAATACACTCCATGACTTGGCCTCCATATCCCTCTGCAGCAATGAGTTCCATAGCTTAACCTTCCTCTGCCTGAAGAAATCCCACCTCATCTCAGTTCTAAAGGTTGGCCCTTCACTCTGAGACTGTGCCCTTTAGTCCTAGTCTTTTTTACTAGTGGATACCTTATCTTCTGCATGTCCACTCTGTCCAGACCTGTCAGTACTCTCTCTAAGTTCTCTGTGAGAACCCCTTCTCCTTCTAAACTCCATCAGTACAAACCCAGAATCCTCAAGCCTTTCATCCCTGAGATCATTCTGGTAAATCTCCTCAGGAACCCCTCCAAGATCAGCACATCCTTCCTTGGAAAGGGGACAGGTGGGGCTAAACTGCTCACAGTATTCCAAACACTGTCTGGTCAGAGTTTTATACAGCCTCAGGAATATATCCTGCTTTTGTCATGAACCCTCTGACATGAACACCACCATTGCCATTACCTTCCTAACTGCAAACTAAACCTGCCTATTAACCATAGGAGAATGCTGAACTGGGACTTCTAAGTGCCTTCGTGATTCAGATTTATGAAGTCTTTATCCATTTAGAAAATAGTGTGTGCTTCTATTTTTCCTACCAAAGTGCATAACCTTACACATTCCATTCAAGTTCTTTGGCACCCTCCCTGCTTCCTCAACACTGCCTGTCACTCCATCTATCTTTGGCCATCCGCAAACTTAGCAACCATACCTTCAGTTTCTTCATCCAGATCTTTACAGATAATGTGAATAGTTGTGATGCCAATACTGACCGCTGTGAAACTCCACTAGATACTTGCTGTCATCCTGAAAAAGACTACTTTATTCTCACTGTCTGCCATCTGCTCGTCTGCCAATCCCCTCTCCATGCCAGTACGTTGTGCCTAACACCACATGCTCTTACCTCATTTAGCAGCCTCCAATGCATGATCTTGTCAAATGCCTTCTGGAAATCCAAACAGATCATGTCCACTGGCACTGCTTTGTATAACTTGCTTGTTAGTTCCTTAAAGAATTCTAACCGATTTATCAGGCATGATGTCCCCTTGACAAAGCTGTGCTGACTCAGCGCTATTTTACTATGCACTTTCCAGTACAGGTCGTTCTGCTATCATACGCATTTCATTAATGCGAATTTGCTATAACCTGGTTGACGAACTAAGGATGCTGTTTCGAAAGCACAAACTTTTAAAACGTGTGTTGGCTGTATTACGATTACATCACCAATACTTTAAGCGCTGTTTTCAAAGCATGATTCTTCTGTAACACGGGGTCACAACCATTGCTTTATAGAAGAACTACCTGTAACTGCATTCTCAACTCTAATAATGGACTTTAAAATCTTACCAATGACTGAATCGGCCTATAATTTCCAATTGGAGGTCTCTGACCATTTCATTGTATCACTGTTCCATTAGAATCAAGAATTGTTATGTTGCAAAAGAAGGGTACTTGGCCCATTTTGGAACGTATGCAGGCAGATAGGATTAGTTTGGAGCAGCATCATGGTTAGCACAGATATGGTGGTCCTATGTTCTTATGGTGCTCGTTTGAAGAGCTGGTACAGACCTCTTAAAGTTTGTTAATACGCCTACTTCTCCCACTGTGTCCAGGCACCTATCATCATCTGTGTAAAAAAAAAACTTGCCTTGCACATCTTCAAACTTTACCCCTCTCATTTTAAACCTATGCCCCCGGTGTTTGACATACTCACCCTGGGAAAACATTTTGAATTATCACCCTATTCATGCCCCTCATAATTTTATATACTTCTCAGCCTGTAGGGAAAACAACCCATGTTTGTCCAACCTCTCCTTGTAGCTAATACCCTCCAAATCAGACAACATCCTGGTAAACCTCTTCTGCACCCTCTCTAAAGCATCCACATCCTTCCCATAGTGTGGCATCCAGAAATGCATACAACACTCCAAATGTGTTCTCACTAAAGTCTTATACAACTGCCAACTTTTATGTTCAGTGCCCCGACTGGTGAAGCTAAGCATGCTTTATGCCTTCTTTGCCACCTTATTCACTTGTATTACCACTTGCAGCAAGCTGTGGACCCTGACCTCAAGATCTCTCTGTATATCATTGCTGCTAAGGCTCCTACCATATTCAGTATATTTTTCTCTTGTATTTGACCTCCCAAAATGCATCACCTCACACTTCAGATTAAACTCCATCTGCCATTTCTGCATCAAACCTTTTAACTGGTCCATGTCCTGCTATATCCTTTGATAGGCTTCCTCACTATCCACAAGTCTACCAACTTTCACGTCATCTCTAAACATATTAATCAGAACTCTGGTACTTTCATCTAATATATAGATGTTCTACCACTGATCCTTGTGAAACACCACTGGTCACAGATCTCCAGTCAGCAAAACACCCCTGATTGCCCTCTATCCCTCATGACCAAGCCAGTTTTGTTTCAAATTTACCAACTTACCATGGAGCCCATGCAACTTAATTATTTAGACCAGGAAGGACTTTGTCAAATGTTTTAGCAAAATCCATTTCAACAACATTAACTATCCTACCCTCATTGATAATTTTTGTCACTTATTCAAAAAAACTCAATTAGGTTTGAGACAAGACCTCCTCTGCATAAAGCCATACCAACAGTCTCTCTTAAGTCCATTCTTTTTCAAATGTGACTACATCCTCTCCCTAAGAATCTTCTCCAATAATTTCCCAACCACCGATGTGAGGCTCACCGGTTTTTAGTTTCCTGGATTATCCCTGTTTCTATTCTTAAAGAAAGGAACAAATTGCATATTCTCCAGTCTTCTGCGACCTTGGCTGTGACTAAAGAGGTTAGAAAGATTTCTGTCAAGGCCCTGTAATCTCTTCCCTTGCCCCCTTCAGTACACAGGGATAGGGACTTATCTACCTTAATGATTTTCAAGACACCCAATTCCTCCTCCCCTTCCATAAGTTTTATTCCTGCATCTATAACTCTTGACTCTTTAGTCAATCAAAATTTGTCTAATTCAGGTAGACAGATTTCACAACTTGACAAGCTCCTTTTTGATTGTAATAACACGGATGTATTAATAAATGATGCTGCTATCATTTATTTATTGCAATATATCCATGTTGATAATTTTTATATACTGAATATTAAGTTTGTATTTCACGTTATCAAAATGAGTAAAAACTCAACCTTTGGAAATGATGCCGGAATTTCTCTTTATAACTGAAATAATGACATGCGACCATTCGTAAGTGTAATTTCTGTAGAATGCATGAAACACTGACACGTAAAACTAGTGAAAAAGTAACCCTTTTATCACTCCCTGTGTTGTTTGATCCAGATCTGTTGACAACAGATGTTGAGAATTTTTGCTCAGGGTTATAATAAGAATAAAAAATTCTAGTACCCTAAGAGTTGCTTGGTTTACAAATTCAGAATCCTAGTAAGTTATGAAAGGATTTATTCGACAGCAAATGATGACATTTAATGTTCATTTTGAATACATGGAGTCTCCTGGTGGATTTGTTTGCCTAATATTTGCAGTAAAAGTGAACAAAAGAGCAAACTAATACACTGCTGCATCTTGCTAAAATGTTCAAATGCATAATTCATTCTCTCCCACCATCCTGCCATTTTCTGAAAATTCCTGCTTGGGAATTAATGTGATTAATTGGTAAAACATTATAACCATCACACTCTAATTCACTCGAAGAAGGCAAAATTTTTATTTTAGTGCTTCATCTTTTCTTTGTTGAGGGATAAGTTGGTCTCCCACTTTTTCCAGAAAAAGTTATTATTTATGATTGACTTATCTTTGAGAAGTGTGTGGTGCTCCACCAATACCGCCCAATACTTTCAATTAAACCAATTTAATTGGCAGACCCTTTTTATCATGATGGACACCAGAACAGTGTCTGATTCTATTCTTCCATGGCATCGATGTAGATGCTTTCAAGTAGGTATTACTAAATGGAGATCTGGAGCAAGTAACTATGGGGAGTTGGTGGGTTTGAAATGAACATTAGTGGATAGCATATTTGCAGAAATTGAAACAGATGTCAAAGAAGAGATGAGTCAGAAGTGGACCTGGTGAAAATTAGAGAAGGACTGTAATTTGAAGTAAAATTGACTAAATTTTCCAATTCTGAATGTGAGCAGAATATAAAGAATGACAGAAGGTTATTCAGGAGGAAGAAATTATAGTATGAAAGGAAGCTAGCTAGGAATGTAAAAACCAACAGTGAAAATTTCTGCAAGTTTGAAAAGTGGAAACACTATGTCAAGTGATTAAAATAGAAGGAACTGCAGTCCCTGGAGATCTGAAACAAAAATAGAAGGTGCTGGAAAAAAAATCATCAGGTTTGGCAGCATCTGTGGAGAGAAAAACAGTTAACATTTTGAGCTTGATGACCCTTCTTCAGAACAGAAAACAGCTGGGAAATGGTGGTATTTATGCTGATGATAGGAGATTGGCTTGGGAGTGAGAGGAATGAATAAAATACATGGAGACAGTGAGGGAGAGTGATACTGAATACGTACTATTGAGAAGTGTAAATAGTTGAAAATGTGCTCGGAGCAACCCATATTCAGAACTGGACTTGGGATGTGTGGATGGGGTAAAGAACGTGGATGATAGTGTTGTTCAGATTAGATTAGATTCCCTACAGTATGGAAACAGGTCTTTTGGCCCAACAAGCCCACACCGACCCTCCGAAGAGTAACACACCCAGACCCGTTTCTCTACTCTGTATTTACCCCAACTGATGACTTTAGATTAATGGTCTACAATTGTTTAACTGGACATTGAGTCTTGCAGGCTGTAATGTATCATGGCAAAAGATGAGATGTTGTTCCTCCAGCTTGCATTAGCTTTGATGGAGCACTGTAGCAGGTCTGAGGCAGAGATATTGGCATGGGAATATAGTGATGTAAAGTGAGTGTTGGTCCTCGAGAAAGTGAGAATGTGGATTTACAGTAGATAACAAGAAAATGCAGATGGAATATGTTGTGTCTATCTGTCTTTATTATAAAAGATAAAAAATGTCTTGTAATAGTCATAAATCAGGAGGTAGAAGGGAGAGAGAAACTTATGAGCTTGCAGTCTTGAGACAAATGGTATTAAGGAAACTGATGAAGCAGTTGCCTGACAGGTCTCTGGGTTCAGAGGGACTTCATCCTAATACCTTAAAAGAGGTTGTGAGTGAGGTAGTTGTGTTGATGTTAATCTTCTGATACTTTCTAAGTTCAATTTTGCATTGGACTGGAAAGTAGCAAATACGGACCATTCCCCCACAGTCCCACTGCCATTTATGAAGGGATGGAAGTGGAAAACAGGAAGCTATTGGCTAGTTAGCTTGATGTCAGTTGTAGGGAAGGGTTAGAATGATCATGAAAGGGAATATAGCTGCGCACGTAAAAAACCTTAATGTATTTGGGAAGAATTAGCATGCTATTGTCAAATTTGAAGAAATACCATGCACTGTGAATAAATCAGATCTTATAGACATACTTGGACTTCGAGAAGGAATAGGATACTACATCAAAGGTTCAATTGGGACAGCACATCCATCCTAGGACAAGCCAAACAGAGACATACATGAGAATTCCTAGAAGCATGGCATTGCAACCGGAACTTTATCAACAAACATATTGAGTTAAACCCCCATCTACCACCACCTGAGAAAAAGAACAGGAAATGTCACCGCAGGAATTAACATCACCAACCCAAAGAAATCCAAACTTGTAAATAGAAAGCAGGGATTATCAACAGTGCTTCACCTGGAAGCCTACTGAATATGTTACCTAGCAGGGTGATGCAACATCTAGAAATTAACCTTCCAGCTCAGTGAGCAAACCTAGAACATCAAAGGTTATTTCAGAATTAAAGCTCTTTGTGTAGAGGGTAACATATTAGTATTGGCTGGCTGGCAGAAAACATAGTACGCATAAACGAGTCTTTATCTGATTGGCAGGATAGTGCATAATGTAGGAAAAGTTGTTCACTTTGGCAGGTAGAATAATAAAACAGTATTATTTAAATGGAGAACAATTTGGGCGGCACGGTGGCACAGTGGTTAGCACTGCTGCCTCACAGCGCCGGAGACCTGGGTTCAATTCCCGACTCAGGCGACTGACTGTGTGGAGTTTGCACGTTCTCCCCGTGTCTGCGTGGGTTTCCTCCGGGTGCTCCGGTTTCCTCCCACAGTCCAACGATGTGCAGGTCAGGTGAATTGGCCATGCTAAATTGCCCATAGTGTTAGGTAAGGGGTAGATGTAGGGGTCTGGGTGGGTACGCTTCGGCGGGGCGGTGTGGACTTGTTGGGCCGAAGGGCCTGTTTCCACACTGTAAGTAATCTAAATCTAATCTAAATCTAAATTGTAGAATTCTGAGGTGCAAACAGATTTATGCAAGGGTCACATGTACAACATGCAAACAAGAAGGCAGATGGGAGAATTGATAATAGAAGCAGGAATATTATACTTAAAATAAACAAGACATTGATGAGACCACATCTTGAATACCATATGCTGTTTTGGTTTCCATATTATGGGAGGATGTAAATGTACTGGAGACAGTGTAGAAGTTTAAATAATTTTTACCTGGAATAAGAAGGTTGGTTTATGAGAATAGGAGAGATAGGCTGCGCATGTTTCCATGGAGTTTAACAGAGCAAGGGTTAACTTGATTGAAGGGTATAAGAGCTGAAAATGTGTTGCTAGAAAAGCGCAGCAGGTCAGGCAGCATCCAAGGAACAGGAGAATCGACGTTTCGGGCATGAGCCCTTCTTCGGGCTCTTGCCCGAAATGTCGATTCTCCTGCTCCTTAAATGCTGCCTGACCTGCTGCGCTTTTCTAGCAACACATTTTCAGCTCTTATACCCTTCAATCAAGTTAACCCTTGCTCTGTTAAACTCCATGGAAACATGCGCAGCCTATAAGGAGCAGGAGAATCGACATTTTGGGCAAGAGCCCGAAGAAGGGCTCATGCCCGAAACGTCGATTCTCCTGCTCCTTGGATGCTGCCTGACCTGCTGCGCTTTTCCAGCAACACATTTTCAGCTCTGATCTCCAGCATCTGCAGTCCTCCCTTTCTCCTGAAGGGTATAAGATCCTGAATGGTCTTGACAAGGTAGATGTGGAAAGGATGTTTCCTCTTGTAGGGGAGTCCAAACCTAAGGGGTCACTGTTTTAAAATTTGGAGTCATCCTTTTAGAACAGAGATGAGGAGACATCTTTGGTCTGAATGTTGCATAATTTTGGAACTCTCTGCCTCAGAAGATGATAGAGGCAAAATCTTTAAATACAATGAAGGCAGAACCTTGCTAGAAAGACAATCAAAGGTTATTAGGGTGGTTTTAAATGTGAAATTGGAAACACAAACAACTGTCATCTTGTATAGCAGAGCTGGCTTGAAGGGCCGATGGTCTCTGTCTGCTCCTATTTCGTATGTTTGTTAGAAACACAAAGATAGTTGGGAAGAGATTATTCAAGAGGAGGGAAAAGTTGTGTCAAGATATGAAGGAATAAGCTCAGTAGGGCAGGAACAGACTGTAGTCCTTGTCTGACAGGGCACTTCTGGTGTTGATTTTGGCAAGGATGGACAAGCAGGCTGTGCAGAGTTGCGGGGGTATGAGGTGGGGGGAACACCTCTAGAGGAGATGACAGTCCTGGAAACATCAGCTTGTTGTTCAGTGGCACTTGGTCATGCTTCAGGGGAGATGGCTGAATGTTTCTGAGAGTTGGCACACAACCTCTGCAAAGTAAAGATCAATAAGATAAGCCACAGCACCATCTTTGTCAGCAGGTTTGATAACATAGTAGGGGTTGGACTGGAGAGAATGGCATGCTGCGAGTTCAGAATAAGATAGATTAGTGTCGGTGAGGGAAGCTGAGAAATTAAGATGGCTGATGTTATGTTCTTGATGTGGTGTTTGAGGGCTGGAAAAGGACCAGAAGAAGAAGGAGTCCAGATGACGGAGCATGTTGGAGGTGGGTGAAAGAACCTTTAAAATGTGGAGGAAACATTGCCCAAAGAAATAGGCAGCACTGTGAAGGTGACAGAAGAAGAGTTCAACATTATGACATGTCTGAAATCAATTGTCGCACGTTTGTTTGCTCTGTCCACTTATTTCTTCACTGGAAGTAATCCAGAAATTACTGCCTTACTGAAGTCCTGTTGCTAGTTCTCCTCATCACTTCCTAAAATCTCTGAGGGAGCTGGATCAGTGTTAAGGACTTTCCATGTGTAAATAAAGGATGATTTGGTGATGGGATACCAGCCTCTATGAAGGTTACTTTGGTAGACACTCAGATTTTTTCCACGGGCCAGAGAATCTAAAACTTATGAGCATTATTATGTTTAAGGAGCTGAGTGATCATGATCAGACTGAGATAGGATAAATAACTTCAGCCAAAGAGGTGTGAACCCGTGGAATTCTTTGCACTAAAAGATTATGGATGTTCCGTCAGTGAATACATGTAAGATTGGGATAGACAGATTTTTGATCTCAACGTGTATAAGTATCATTCAATATAGAAACAGACCCTTCAGTCCAACTTGTCCAAGCTGACCAAGATTCCCAAATTAAACTCATCCCACTTGCCTGTGTTTGGCCCATATCCCTCTAAACCTTTCCTATTCATGTACTTGTCCAAATATTTTTTAATTGTTGTAACTGTACCTGCATCTATGACTTCCCCTAGCAGTTCATTCCACACATGAACCACCTTCTGGTGCTGTATCACCATGCCACCAGGTCCGGGAAGATCAGATTTAACCTGGTGCAGAGTCTTCTCCCTATTTGCAACTGTGCTGGAGCTATCCCTGTAGTTGCATATGGAGTGGTCCTATAATCAAATAGGAACTGGGATAGTAATGGAGCTCCATGAGTTTAGAGTTTCATATTAAAATAAATGGAATATTAAAATGCATTTGTTCCTGTATGTGCAATATTACCTATGGTGTCCCCTCTGATTCATCTTTAGTCCCTTCTACTTAGTCATAGAGTCATAGAGATATACAACATGGAAACAGACCCTATGGTCTAACTCGTCCATGCTGACTAGATATCCCAACCCAATCTAGTCCCATCTGCCAGCATCCGGCCCATATCCCTCCAAACCCTTCCTACTCATATACCCATCCAAATGCCTTTTAAATGTTGCAATTGTACCAGCCTCCACCACATCCTCTGGCAATTCATTCCATATACGTACCACCCTCTGTGTGAAAATGTTGCCTCTTAGGTCTCTTTTATATCTTTCCCCTCTCACCCTAAACCTATTCCCTCATAGACTTTGCCTATTTACCCTATCCATGCCCCTCATAATTTTGTAAATCTCTATAAGGTCACCCCTCAGCTTCCGACGCTCCAAGGAAAACAGCTCCAGCCTGTTTAGCCTCTCTCTATAGCTCAAATCCTCCAACCCTGGCAACATCCTTGTAAATCTTTTCTGAACCCTTTCAAGTTTCACAACATCTTTCCCATAGGAAGGAGACCAGAATTGCACGCAATATTCCAACAGTGGCCTAACCAACTTCCTGTACAGCCGCAAAATGACCTCAATACTCTGGCCAATAAAGGAAAGCATACCAAACGCCTTCTTCACTATCTTATCTACCTGCAACTCCACTTTCAAGAAGCTATGAACCTGCACTCCAAGGTCTCTTTGTTCAGCAACACTCCCTCGGACCTTACCATTAAGTGTATAAGTCCTACTAAGATTTGCATTTCCCAAAATGCAGCACCTCACATTTATCTGAATTCAACTCCATTTGCCACTTCTCAGCCCATTGGCCCATCTGTTGAAATCTAGGTGACCCTCTTCGCTGTCCACTACACCTCCAATTTTGGTGTCATCTGCAAACTTACTAACTGTACCTCTTATGCTCGCATCCAAGTTATTTATGTAAATGACAAAAAGTAGAGGGCCCACCACCAATCCTTGTAGCACTCCACTGGTCACAGGCCTCCAGTCTGAAAAACAACTTTCCACCACCACCCTCTGTCTTCTACCTTTGAGCCAGTTCTATATCCAAATGGCTAGTTCTCCCTGTATTCCGTGAGATCTAACCTTGCTAATCAGTCTCCCATGGGGAACCTTGTCGATCGCCTTACTGAAGTCCATGTAGATCACATCTACTGCTCTGCCCTCATCAATCCTCTTTGTTACTTTTTCAGAAAACTCAATCAAGTTTGTGAGACATGATTTCTCAGGCACAAAACCATGTTGACTATACGTAATCAGGCCTTGCCTTTCCAAATACATGTACATCCTGTCCCTCAGGATTCCATCCAACAACTTGCCCACCACCGATGTCAGGCTCACTGGTCTATAGTTCCCTGGCTTGTCCTTACCACCTTTCTTAAACAGTGACACCACATTAGCCAACCTCCAGTCTTCCGGCACCTCACCTGTGACTACCGATGATACAAATATCTCAGCAAGAGGCCCAGCAGTCACTTCCCTAGCTTCCCACAGAGGTCTAGGGTACACCTGATCAGGTCCTGGGGATTTATCCACTTTTATGCATTTCAAGATATCCAGCACTTCCTCCTCTGTAAAATGGATATTTTGCAAGTTGTCATCATCTATTTCCCTACAGGGTAAAAACAATGACTGCAGATGCTGGAAACCAAATTTTGGATTAGTGGTGCTGGAAGAGCACAGCAGTTCAGGCAGCATCCAAAGAGCAGCAAAATCGACGTTTCGGGCAAAAGCCCTTCATCAGGAATAAAGGCAGAGAGCCCAAAGCGTGGAGAGATAAGCTAGAGGAGGGTAAAGGGGAGAAAGTAGCATAGAGTACAATAGGTGAGTGGGGGAGGGGATGAAGGTGATAGGTCAGGGAGGAGGGTGGAGTGGATAGGTGGAAAAGAAGATAGGCAGGTAGGACAAGTCATGGGGACAGTGCTGAGCTGGAAGTTTGGAACTGGGGTGAGGTGGAGGAAGGGGAAATGAGGAAACTGTTGAAGTTCACATTGATGCCCTGGGGTTGAAGTGTTTCGAGGCAGAAGATGAGGCGTTCTTCCTCCAGGCATCTGGTGGTGAGGGAGCGGTGGTGAAGGAGGCCCAGACCTCCATGTCCTCGGCAGAGTGGGAGGGGGAGTTGAAATGTTGGGCCACAGGGCGGTGTGGTTGATTGGTGCGGGTGTCCCGGAGATGTTCCCTAAAGTGCTCTGCTAAGAGGTGTCCAGTCTCCCCAATGTAGAGGAGACTGCATCGGGAGCAACAGATGCAATAAATAATATTAGTGGACGTGCAGGAAAAACTTTGATGGATGGGGAAGGCTCCTTTAGGGCCTTGGATAGAGGTGAGGGAGGAGGTATGGGCGCAGGTTTTGCAGTTCCTGCGTTGGCAGGGGAAGGTGCCAGGATGGCAGGGTGGGTTGTAGGGGGGGGGGGGGGGGCGTGGACCTGACCAGGTAGTCATTGGAGGGAATGGTCCACCTCCAAAAAGACCCCACCACCAGGGATATATTTCCCTCCCCACCCCTTTCCATCTTCCGCAAAGACCGTTCCCTCCGTGCAGTTAACCTCGGCTACCAGACATAACTTCTCAACATCATATTGATTCTGGACACCCCTGGATGACCTTGATGGAGTATCTGGTTGCGACCTTTGCTGGGGGGCAATCACTGTTGCTCCACATAGTAATATACCATCCTCAACTGTGGTTGGTTTCTCTGGGTCCAAAAGATGTTCAGTTTTGGTTGTGATGGTCCTTTGATTTCCCCATTAGCATCAGCCGTTTGAGTTTTTCCAGCACTGGATCTTTCTGCATCCAAAGTCAGCTGTAACTGGAAGTGTGCCCAGAAAATGTAAAACTGTTACAGACTCTTCCAGTGGGGGTACCACCAGTGATGGATCTACCACTGGAGGCAGTTCAATGCATTCACTACCTGGCCTCCTGGATGGTGGAATTATATGCACTTAGTATTAGAAACCACAGCTGAATTTGGTCTGAAGCTGTGAGCAGCACTGCCTTGACCTCTAAGTAAACCTAGCAGGAGGTTGTGGTTCACTATTACAATAAATTTCCAATATGACCGCCAAACATTCCTTCTCTATCTAGGCATATTTGCACTCTGCGTTAGCCAAAGTGCTGGATGAATATGCTTTTCGACGTTCCTCTCCATTGGGCCACCCTAATGGCGTATGGGGAGGCATTGTATGTCAATACCAGATCTCGCTTGGGATCATCATGTATCAAGACCTTGGAGGAGGATATGGCTTGGCTATTTGATGTGGCTTGGCTAAATGACCATTTCCAAGGCTGACCCTCTTTTAGGAGTTATTGCAAAGGTGCCAGGATGGAAGCCAGATTATGTATGCCCTTTCCATAATTAATCACCAGCCCAAGGAAAGACTAAGCTCTGGTACAGACATGGGAGCTGGTGTACCTTTGATTGCCCTTGCTTCATCTTCCAATGGGTGTAACCTGGTCTCGTTGACTCTGTAGCCCAAGTGCACTTGGGGTGTTAGGAACACAGATTTTCCCCTTCTAAGCATACGCCCACCTGGGAAAAATGTCTAGGACTATGTCCGAGTTCTCCAAGTGCTCCTTGTTGGTCTTCCCTGTTATTATCATGTCATCTAAATAAATGGTGACCTGGGATAGACCTTGTAAAATATTCTGAATCGCCCTTTGAAAAATTGCACTGGCTGACAATACCCCAAATGGCAGTCTTGTATGTTAGTACAAATCCTGATGGGTATTAATTGTAGCATATTTCTGGGAATCCTCATCTAACGGCAATTGCAAGTACATAGGGCTAATATCCAGCTTTGTGAAGATCCCCTTGCCAGTTTTGTGTATAAATCCTGTATACAAGGGATTGGTTGTTTATCCAGCTTTAAAAAAGTGGTTTACCATTTGTTTAAAGTGCCCACAAAGGTGAATTGACCCACCAGCTTTCACAATCGGTACGGTTGGTGCTGCCCATTTCACAAACTGGACTGGTTTGATGATTCCTTTGCTTTCCAACCTTGTGATTTCTGCTTCTACTTTTGCCCATGAGACAAATGGCACTGGGTGTGTTTTGCAGAATTGTGGAATTGCTTCCTGGTCAATATGCAAGATGGCCTTGGCTTCTTTGATAGTCCTTGGTCCTTCCTGAAAATCCTATGGGTATTTAATTCGGACTGAACCCAAGCAGCCAATTTAATTGAAAAATGTTAAGCCCATTTGGGTGAATCTTTCTCAACCAATTTCATTCCATCAAGCTTGCACCTGAGCCTTTACCTACAATCAGTGGGAACTGAGCCAACTGCTTCTCATAAACAACTGGAACCAACGTCGTATCCTTAATCTGTAAAGGTTCCCAGTATAGGATCTCAGTCTAGCCGAGGCCTTGTGCAAACTTAAGGGTTGGCGTCTATAGTGAATTTTTTTTAAAGACTGATTCTGTGATCACTGAAACGGACGCACCAGTATCCACCTCCATTAGAATCAGTTGACCACTGAACCAGATGTTTATTTTGGTTCTGATTTGAATGTTGCTAAGCTATTTAACTGTTCCAAACCAGATGTAGGTGGACTTTCCAGGGTGTGCACTGTCCTGGATACCAGCCTATAAGTTCTCTTACTCAATACAGGTATAGTAAGACTCCTTTTGCTGTCTCAAGTCCACATACCAGCAGCAACTATAATGGCTTGTCAGCCCGGATTCCAAAGAAAATTTTTACTGTTTGGCCAAGGCTTGCTTTTGTTTCGATGTTTTGTGCTGACTGAGAGTCTGACATACCCTCTGTTTAGGGTATGTCCTGAGTGAGGCTATGCAATTGGCTACACTCAAGTGGTCTTCCTACTTTCCTTGGAATATCCTGCAACCCTCATGCTCCACTTGCTGGATTTCCCAATGATAAAACCAGTTATAGTGCCTGTTTTAAGAGCAGTTGGGCTTCAATTATTGCAGATTTTTGCATGGTTACATCATTAATCCCACATGCCAAACAGTCTTTCAGCATCTGATTAATGGTTAAACCAAAGTCACATGCCTCTGCCAGTCACCTTAACCACGTGTTAACCTAGTCAAAAATCCCAATACAGATTCCTCTGGTTCTCTAACTGCTGAGTGGAAACAATAGCATTAGGGGAGATTTGGGGTTGCAATATTCCTTAATTAAATCCAACAACTTGTGAAAATTTTCAGTATCTGGTGCCTCAGGGAAAGTTAACCTCCTAATAACTGAAAAGGCTGCATGTTCCCAATCTATCAAGAGAATTACTCACTGTTTTTCATCTGCCTCAATGTCACTTGCCTGGAAAAAGTAACACGTTCTTACCACATATTGGACCTGGTCTTCAACAGCTTGGTCAAACGTGCCAAGCTTTCCAGTAACGGCATGACGCAAGCAAAGTTTACTCTAACTCACAGATGACTCTGTGAGCCAGTTTCTTCAGAATGTGCTTAACTCTCACTGCCACTGATACAACTCCACAGGGGACCCATATCCCATCACCAAGTCACCTTTTACTGACACACAGAGAGTTCTTGACACTGATCCAGCTTTTTCAGAGTGGAGAGCAGTCTGACACACCTGTTCTTATCTCTCACCAGGGCTCCCTGATTGGACCAGATTTACAGCCCCAGTCTGGGAACTCATATTCTATGCGGCTGACCTCATTACAATTACTAAATCTACCCTATCAAAATCCTATTTAGATCGCTTCTCATTCTTCTAAACTTTAGGTCCAATTAATCAGCCTCTCATCACCGTACAATCCGTTTATTCCAATGACCAATTTAGTGAACCCCTGCTGTACCACTTCCAATGCAAGTTTGTGCAAGAGGTCATGTGCTTACCAAAACTGCAACTTCACCATTTGCCTGCTCTTTGCAAAGCTGTTGAATATTTGAGAGGTTTATTTCTCTCATCTGAAACTCTAGTCTGATTATCACAATTTCTGACATTGTGACAAAGCCTTTAATATTGCTTTCTATTCATATAAATTTGTGGCTTCCATGGAAACTCTGTTTGCAGCACAGACATTCACAGATTCCAGTTTGAAAAGCACTGATCTGGACCCATTACATCCTTAGACAGAAGAAAAATCCAACTCTTATTCTTCAAAATGAGAATATGTTTAATTTACATGATCATTCTTCTTAATCTTTGTGGTTGCTTTCTTCTTCATTAACAAAAACATTCATACCCAGTATTTCTGGACTTTCAGTTCAGGGCTGAACTGTTGAACAGTTCATCTTTCATGAAATAATATCTACAAACCAATTGTTCTATAAAATGGAGTGTAGTCACAGAGACAGTTCCACAGAAAATATTGACTCTGACATTTGGTTTGGTCCATTTTACAGACTTTGCGTTGAAAAAAATCACATTCTTTCATGATCTTTATAGAATTGATATATTTTGTGATACAACGCATTCCAAAAAGTAGAAGAACCTTCCTGCAAAGAAGTGAATTGAACCCAACATAGTTAGAATATGCAGGACAGTTGCTCAGCAACATGGCTTTTCTTCAGATTCTGTATGAAAGAGCTACCTCTATAATAGATGAGTGAGTGCAACATTACCACTGAAAGACTGCTGCTTAGAAGTGCCAGGAAAATAAATTCTTCTCTCAGGCAAGAAGTGTGCCTGTCAATGCAAGAAATTGGTTTAAAATAAAAGTAAGGAAGATCTAAAAGGGTGGTATGGTAGCTCAGTGGTCAGTACTGCTGCTTCACAGCACCAGGGACCCGGGTTCAATTCCAGCCTTGGGTGACTGTCTACGTGGAGTTTGCACATTCTCAACATGTCTGTGTGGATTTCCTCCGGGTGCTCTGGTTTCCTCCCACAGTCCAGTGATATACAGATTAGGTGGATTTGCCATGCTAAATTGCCCATAGTATCCAGCGTTGTGCAGGCTAGGTGAATTAGCCAATGGAAATACAGGGTTACAGGGATAGGGTAGGATGCTCTTTGGAGAGTCAGTGAGAACTCAAAGGGTCAAATAGCCTATTTCTACATTGTAGGGATTCTATAAAATCCAAAAGTTGAATGTATAATGTTTTTTTGTGTAAATACAATTCTGAGTCAGTGCTTCGATGGCAATGTTTGAAATTGTGTGTTAAAAAATTGTATTTGGAACCATAGAAGATAGGGGCAGGAGTAGACCTTTTGACCCTTTGAGCCTGCGCTGCCATTCACTATCACCATGGCTGATCATCCAAATCCTTATCCGTTTCCACTTTAGACTGCGATCCCGGTTCTGCACTCCCCAGTAATAGGCACATCCTCCCTGTGTTTACCCAGTCTGGTAATGTTAAAATTTCATTGGTTTCAATAAGGTCTCACCCTCTTCAAAAACCCCAGTGACTATTTAAGGCAATTACAATGCAGCTCAGGAGCAGGCCCTTCAGCTCACCAAGCCTACGCCAATTCCGAATCCTTATTTAGACCCATTACTTATTACCCATACACAGTCTCTATCCCTCTGTTCGCCTTCAATAATGTAACCAAAACAGCATATAGTACTCTAGGTGTAATCTCATCAAGGCATCATATAATTGCAGCAGGGCATCCCCATTCCTGTACTCAAATCCCCTTGTTACCATATCAATTGCTTTCTTCACTATCTTCTGCACATACATATGTAATTTCAGTGACTGGTGTACAATGACACCCAGGTCTCATTGTGCCTCTCCATTTCCCAACCTATCACCATTCAGAAAATAATTTGCCTTCCTGTTTTTGCTTTCAAAGTGCATAATCTCACATTTATCTGCATTATACTTCATCTGCCATGCATTTGCTAGCTCACTCAACTTGTCCAAATCATACTGAAGCATCTTTGCAGCCTCCTCACGGTTTGCTCTTCAACTCAGTTTTGTGTCGTCTACAACCAAGGAGATATTACAATTAGTTCCCTCATCTAAATCATAAATATATATTATGAATAGCTGAGGTCCAAGCATTGATCATCTGTGGTACACACTAGCTACTGTCTGCCATTTTGCAAAATCACCAATTTATTCCTACTCTTTGTTTCCTGTATCTATGTCAGTTTTCCATCTATGTCAGTTTTCCATCTATGTCAGTTTTCCATCTATGTCAGTTTTCCATCTATGTCAGTTTTCCATCTATGTCAGTGAACTACCTGCAAACCCATGCCTGTTAATTTTACATGCTAATCTCTTATGGTGGCCTTTATCAAAAACCTCCTGAAAGTCCAAGTAAACCACATCCACTGGCTCCTGCTGATCAACTGTGCTAGTTACATCCTTGAAATATCCTTGCAAGGATTTGCCAAGATTGTCAATAAATGATTTCCATTTCATAAATCTGTGCTGACTCTGTGCAATCCTATCACTGTTTTCCAAGTGCTCTGCTATTATCTTTGATAATAGTCTTTAGCAATTTCCCTGCTGCCAATGGGTGGCTAATTTGTCTATAATTCCTGCTTCCTTGCTGCCCTTTCTAAAATAAAGTGGATTATATTAACTATCCTCCAATCCATAGGATCTCAAAAGTCACACTCCCATTTATAATCCTCACCCCATTACAATACGTCCAACTCCCTGTATGTTCACAGTGCCACTGTCACTTCAATGGTGCACCTAAAATTGTACATTAATGCAATATAGTTGTTGGGCCACAGTTCTACATGCCACATTAAGGTATAAATGATACCATAACACCTTGAGAATTAAATAGCCTCTTCCTGGATCCTTCACCTGACTGAATGTAGATTTTCCTGTTTTCAAAGAAGTTCCAGGATTTGAGCTGGAGCTGGAATATTTAAACTAAACTGCTCCCACTGAAGTGTACAATATAGATGAGCCTGGATGATTCAGTGATGAGAAACAATAATTGTGATAAATAATAGGACTGTCTGAATTGGAGCAAGTAACTTAAGGAGAGAGACCTGATCAGGTACACCCTAGAACTCTGTAGGAAGCTAGGAAGTGATTGCTGGGCCCCTTGCTGAGATATTTGTATCATCGTTAGTCACAGGTGAGGTACCGGAAGACTAGAGGTTGGCTAACGTGGTGTTAAGGAAGAGCCAGGAAACTGTAGACCAGTGAGCCTGATGCTGGTGGTGAGCAAGTTGTTGGAGGGAATCCTGAGGGACAGGATTTACATGCAATTGGAAAGGCAAGGACTGATTAAGGATACTCAACATGGCTTTGTGCGTGGGAAATCATGTATCATAAACTTGATTGAATTTTTTGAGGAAGTAACTAGGAGGATTGATGAGGGCACAGTGGTAGATATGATCCATATGGTCTTCAGTAAGGCGTTCAACAAGGTTCCTCATGGTAGACTAGTTAGCAAAGTTAGATCTCATGGAATACAGGGAGAACTAGCCATTTGGATACAGAACTATCTGGAAGTTAGAAGTCAGAAGGTGGTGGTGGAGAGTTACTTTTCAGACTGAGGGTCTGTGACCAGTGGTATGTCACAAGGATCGGTGCTGGGTCCACTGTTTTTTGTCATTTATATAAATGATTTGGATGTGAACATAAGAGGAAACATTAGTAAGTTTGCAGATAACACCAAAATTGGAGGTGTAGTGGACAACAAAGAAGGGTACCCCAGAGTACAATGGGATTTTGATCAGATGGGCCAATGGGCTGAGGAGTGGCAGATGACGTTTAATTTGGATAAATGTGAGGAGCTGTATTTTGGAAACACAAATCAGAGCAGGACTGATACACTTAATGGCAAGGTACTGGGGAGTGTTGCTGGAGTGCAGGTTCATGGTTCCCTGAAAGTGGAGTTGCAGGTAGATAGGATAGTGAAGAAGGCATTGGTATGCTTTCCTTTATTGGACAGAGCATTGAATACAGGAGTTGGGATGTCATGTTGAGGCTGTACAGGTTTTTGGTTAGGCGACGTATTTCTGCAATTCTGGTCTCCTTCCTATTGGAAGGATGTTGTGAAACTTGAAAGGGTTCAGAAAAATTTACAAAGATGTTGCCAGGGTTGGAGGATTTGAGCTAAAGGGAAATGCTGAATAGGCTGGGGCTGTTTTCCCGGAGAGTCGGAGGATGGGAGGTGACCTTATGGAGGTTTATAAAATCATGAGGGGCATGAATAGGGTAAATAGACAATGTCTTTTCCCTGGAGTGGGGGGAGGGTCCAGAACTAGAGGGCATAGGTTTAGGGTGAGAGAGGAAAGATTTAAAAGGGCCCTAAGGGGCAACTTTCTCACGCAGAGGGTAGGGCATGAATGGAATGAGCTGTCAGAAGATTAGATTAGATTAGATTAGATTACTTACAGTGTGGAAACAGGCCCTTCGGCCCAACAAGTCCACACCGCCCCGCTGAAGCGTAACCCACCCATACCCCTACATCTACATCTACCTCTTACGTAACACTACGGGCAATTTACCATGGCCAATTCACCTGGCCTGCACATCTTTGGACTGTGGGAGGAAACCGGAGCACCCGGAGGAAACCCACGCAGACACGGGGAGAACGTGCAAACTCCACACAGTCAGTCGCCTGAGGCGGGAATTGAACCCGGGTCTCTGGCGCTGTGAGGCAGCAGTGCAAACCACTGTGCCACCATGCCGCCCACTAAGATGTGCTGGAGGCTGGTACAATTAAAAGGTATCTGGATGGGTATGTGAATAGGAAGGGTTTAGAGGGATATAGGCCAAGTGCTGGCAAATGGGACTTGATTAGGTTAGGATATCTGGTCAGCATGGACGAGTTGGACTTAAGGGCCTGTTTCCATGCTGTACGCCTCAATGACTCTATGCCGGTGAAGCTAGGCAGTTTTAAGTTTGGAATGAACCACATTTTTAGGGTGAATTGGAGAAAGCTATCTTCTCCAATTATGAGGTCAGAAATGAAAGTTTCTCCCTGAGGGAGGTTAGGTGATTTTTATGCAGAGAATTGGAGCATAGATACTTTCAGTGAAAATTGGGTTTACTGTTTGAAGTGGAGGAAGATTCTGGGCTAGGTGAAGAGTGTCGTGTACACTGTGACTACATTTTGGAGTATTCTAGCAAGGAGCTGGCACAAGCAGCCTGGACTGAAGAGGATCCATCTCTTCTGTGTATTTCTATCATTCTATAGAAATAGCATCACTATATACCAGAAAGGTTGTGATGAGGGAAAGGAGAAGTTGAAAAGAAGACTGATGTAGCCAATTATCTTGTCATGTCTCAAAGTGATCCTTCTTGAGTCCATTAGGCTTTGTGAGAATTCTCAGCTTAGTAAGTGAATGCATTGTCCCAAGATCCTGTTCAAGATTCTGCTCTCTTCAGTTCTGTCAACATATTCATGTGACACTGACATAAAGATCGTTACATCATTATATATTGTCTCATTACACCCATTAAACAGAAATTATAAAAATATTTGCACTTCCATCATTATGAATGGAAATGCCACTTATGAATGGATTTAGGTTTTGTTAAAACTGTTAACTGGAAAAGTTATTGAAATATACAAGACTCTAATGGGGCTACCCTATTCAGCCAGATTGAACAGGTTGGGACTCTACTCGTTGAAGTTTAGAAGAATATGGTGTGATGTTGGTGAGACATATAGCATTCCTAAGGGGCTTGACAGTGTAAATATAGAGATGATACTCTCCCTCATGGGACACTCTAGGACCAGAGGGAATACCTCAGAATTAAAGGGTGTCAATTTAAGGCTGAGAACAGGAGGTTATTTTTCTTGGAGGGGAGGGGCTTGGTTGAGAGTCTTTGGAACTCATTGTCATAGACAGCTGTGGGGGCAGAGTCCTTGTGGATATTTAAGGCTGAGATAGCTTCTTGATCAGTGGGGAAATCAAGATTAATGGAAAAGGGCAGGAAAGTGGATATGCCTTATACACTCCATTGAAAACATCCTTCCAGTAACAAAAATTACAGTTGACCATTATCAATTTTTTCCTGCCGCTGAGACAATTTAAGATCCAACTTGATTTATTAGCAAAGGTTGGCTATCTTGAAACTTCATTTGCAGGCGAAAAAGAGTGTGAATACATTTAACAGATGTCTTTTTAAGTTTACCATAATGATAGAGAATTTGGATCAAGCATCGAGCTTTTGGTATACATTCATGGACTAGATAATACATTTTAGAGTGAGTTAGCTAATATGCATGTAGATATCATGACATTTAGTAAAAGATTAATAGAATTGGTGATTAGCTTGTTAATGATGACTGTGTACTATAAAGCCATTGTAGGTTTTTTTGTGTAGAAAAGGTCCTATAAATTCCTGTTAGTAAATAACATTGAAACCATACAACATGTAGATAGATTTCACTCCAGAACTCATGACAGTTCTAATTTTACACACTCTTTGCACTTAACATGTGTAAACACCAAATTTAAAAGAAAACTATTGAATTTGATCTTACACTACAATATACAACTGGAGCCCATTCAAAGTTCTGTTGATTATTGTAACTCTCACCAATCCCATTCATCCTTTCCATCTGTGCTTTCTGACATACCTTGGCTTCTCGTGAAGCATTATAATGACTTTAAAGGTCTCATCCTTACTTTATAATTCCATGACATTGCCCTATCCACCCCTGTAACCTCCTACATACCTACTCTAAATTTTGCCCCACAACTTTAGCTGTTTATGTAAGTATTCGCAGCACTACTTTGAAGATCAAGACAATATTCCTCAAAGTCCTAACCAGTACATATATCTGTCAACCAACATCACGCAGATTTTTTGATCATAATCACATTATGGTTTGTGGGAACTTCTGTGCACAGATTGACTGCTACATTTCCTACCTGGAACAGTACTTCACTGGCTGAAACATAGAAACATAGAGAACAGGAGCAGAAGTAGGCCATTCAGCCCTTCAAACCTTCTCTGTCTATCAATATGATCATGGCTATCATCCAACTCAGTATGCTGTTCCAGCTTTCTTCCCATATCCATTGGTCCATTAGCCGAAAGAACTATATCTAACTCTTTATCAATGGATGAAGACATTTCTCCTCATCCCTATCCTAAATGGTTTACTCCATACCTTTAGACTTTAACCCCTGATTCTGGAGTCCCCTATCATGGGGAACATCCTCCTGTGTTTAAAATCAACAAGGTAAAAACAATGACTGCAGATGCTGAAAATCAAATACTGGATTAGTGGTGCTGGAAGAGCACAGCAGTTCAGGCAGCATCCAACGAGCAGCGAAATCAACGTTTCGGGCAAAAGCCCTTCATCAGGAATATTCCTGATGAAGGGCTTTTGCCCGAAACGTTGATTTCGCTGCTCGTTGGATGCTGCCTGAACTGCTGTGCTCTTCCAGCACCACTAATCCTCCTGTGTTTACCCTGTCCAGTTCTGTTTTTGAATTTCAAACTCTGTTGAATATAGACCTAATCAATTCAGTCTGTCTTCATGCATCCCAGGAATCAATCTGGTCAACCTTTGTTGCACTCCCTCCATAACAAGAACATTGTTCCTCAGATGAAAGGACCAAAACTACACACAGTACTCCAGTTGCTGTCTCACTAAGGTTCTGCACAATCGAAGCAAGACATTCTAGCTCCTGTACTTGAATCCTCTCTAATGAAAGCCAGCATGTCATTTGCCTTTTTCACCTGCTGCTGCACCTACATCTTCACTTTCAGCAACTGGTATACAAAGACACCAGCTCTTGTTGCTCTCTTTTCCAATCTACCATCATTTAGGTAATTTTTCTTCTGTTTTTGTGACCAAAGTGGATCACTCACATTTATCCACATTATACTTTATCTGCCTGCGTTTGTCCTCTCACTCAGCTTGTCCAAAACACTGAAGCATCTCTGCATTCTCCTCCCAGATTACCCTCCCACCTGACTTTGGGCCATCTTATCTAAATCATTGTGAATAGCTGAGGTCCAAGCACTGATCGCTGCTGTACTACACTAATCACAAACTCCATTATTTTCCAAGAGGCCTTTATTCCTACTCTTTGTTTCCTGTCTGTCGACCAATTCTCTATCTATATCAGTATACTATCCTCCAATCTCACGCATTTAACTTTTAAATTCACTGAAAGAGGCGTATCATAATCTGTGTATTTTGCATGAAATTCCATACCTGCAACTTTTTTTTAGTTGATTCCTTTGATGTCTCTTGGAAAAGTGTGAATATAACAGAATATTGCTCAGCTTGTTTCTTTTAGCTCAAGTGTTTCAACATTCTTATTGTCTGGCTAGATATCTTACTGCCTCTCTGTTCATTTGTCATATAGGTGAGTACATTAATCAGAAGTGTTGACAGTGCAATGATCTGCTACACCATGCCTTTAGAAATTAATCCAACAGTGTAGCATTTTTATTGATACAATGTTGTATTTCAGTTTCGGGTAATCTCAGACATGTGGACAAACATACAAGTATTAGGAGTTGGAGTAACCTGTTTGGCCTGTCAAGCTTGTTTTGTCATTCAGTAAGATCGCAGCTGAGCTGTTAGTGGCCCAAACTCCATAATCCTGTCTATCTCAATAACCTTGATCCATCAACAGCCAAATACAATTCTGCAGATGAAAACACCCAAGTATACCATTAATAACCTTGTGACTCTAGACACAAAATGTGATTTCTATGATCAGTGATGTTAAAATCTTTTTTTAAAAGTGGAAGTACCATTTAACTTGCTCAGGATCTCCTGAACAGGAAAAGCTAAATGAGATCTGTAAGGAGGATAAAAATGTTACAGCATATCATTTTAGAAGTCCAGGTATGGAGAATTGAAACAGGCTGCAGCACAGGTAGAATATTAATAAAAACACATATATAGTGGGTCACAAACTGTGTGCCAATACATGGGCGATAACATGTCAAAGTAACTAATAACCCAAACTGCATTGAACAACTGCTGGTAAGTATACACAAGCGGTTCAATTTGCTTCACTGTTTTAAGTTATATTGTAATGTGAAACTTATGTGGAAGGACATTGTATGACAAGCTGGTAACCGTTGCATTTTATTTTCTGTTAGGACAATTCTGGCACATAACTGACTTGCATTTGGATCCAACCTATCACTTGACTGATGATCCTACCAAAGTTTGCTTTTCATCAATGGGGCGTCCAGCAAAGCATGCAGGACCTTATGGCGGCTATTTGTGTGATTCACCGTATAGACTTATCCAGTCTGCTTTTAAGTTTATGAAAGATGCTAAACTTCAACCTTCTTTTGTGATATGGACTGGGTAAATATGACATAAAGTCAAGCTGATTTGGATGTGTCTTAATGCCAAACATTAGTAGACTATACAATGTCTGTCAATTATAATTTATAAATATAATAATAAAACAAATAATAATTAATAATAAAACAAAGGATGGCAGATGCTAGAGATCTGACACACACACAACAGAAATAGCTGGAGAAACTCGGCAAGTTTGGTACATCTGTGGCAAGAGAAACCGAGTTAATGTTTTACATCCAGTGACTGTTCTTCAGATCACTGCTCTGAAGAAGGGTCTCTGAACTTAAAATGTTAATTCTGGTTTTTTTTCCATAGAAACTGTCAGACCTGTTGAGTTTGTCCAGCTTTTTCTATGACTAGGTATTTCAAAAATAATATCTGTTTTGGTACTGAGGGAATGTTGTGCAATCAGAAATGCCATCTTTTGGCTGAGATGTTAAACTGAAGCCCTGCATGTATTCCCAAATGGACATAAAATATCTCTTGGAACTATTTGAAACAATATCTTGTCTCTTAGCCCATGCTACCAAAACAGCTTAGTTGATTGTTTATCTTTTTTTTGCAACGTATAGAATCTTTCTCTGCTCTAATTTCTGTATGAGGTAACAATGATGACACTATAAACAAACTCAATTAGTGTGAAATGCTTTGAAATGCAATAAGGTCACAAAAAGCATTGTATGTACTTAATCCTGAGAAAAATGGGAAAAAGAGTACCGGAGGTTTTAGCAATTATGTTGCAAGGTTCTGCTGACATTGACTACTCTCCAGCACATATTCAATGTAAGGAAATTTATCTTAATCTAGTGTTTTGCAGATTTGTATCTATGGTTGGGTGAATTTTGAATTTGGAAATTAAACATAAAATTCCTAAAATGTATAGAAAATAATAAAAAACAGCCAGCATGATTTTCAGAAAGGACATTGTGCATTTGAACTTTAAGAAAGCTTTTGATAAGATACCACATAAAAGACTATCAGGAAGATCAAATGGTATGGAATGTGGGGGAAGGTAGGAAATTGTACAAAAAAATGTCAGGAGAAATAACAAAGCAATTTCTCAAGAATAGCTGAAATGGGTTAAGGGGTCATACTGCAAGGTTATGTCCTAGGACTGGAACACAAAAGTTGACATATGATTGTAAAATCCTTTTGTAAAGCATAGTAAGTCAACTACTCAAGTTCTGTACAGCATTTTGGCGTTGACTATAGGAAGGATCCAAAATAAGTATATATTGAGGAATCACAAATATGATTCAGACTGTTTTTTTTTTGTTAGGTCAAAGGAGACTGTGGTGATTGTTGATTGCACTCTGAAGTTTGGGACAAGGAAAAAAGTTTAAGTAATTGAAGTTAGATAGCACAGGCAATATGATTATAACATTGAAGTAGGACAGAATGTAGGTGAAATTCTTTTTTGAATGCAGTGAAGTGGATTACTGGGCTTGGTGGTTGAAGCAGACACTATGTTAACATCTAAGAGTAAGGTAGTTGAACAAAAAGAACAAGATGATTGGTTGTTTTTGGCTACTCCTGCAGAGCAAAACCAACATCTGCCAGTTGTGCTGAATGACCCGGTTTAAGTTTATGAACTTGCAATTTGTAGTTCATTAGTGAATTACTCATAGTGCTACTGATGAGAAACTAAATACAAGAGCATTCTTGCTCAAATAGAGTAAGACTTGTGGGTGGGTAATTGAACCTAGAAGAAAGGCTAAATATAATATAGATAGTATTTGACTGACATGATTAGATGAAATGTGGTGAATGGTCATCATAATTTCCTCTTAGTCAGGTGGGAGGAAACTTTTGCTGAAATGACTTTTCCTACCATAGTACCAGACTTTTCTTGACTGATCATTACTGTTTAACATGGTGTGGATCACAGGTGAGGGAGAAATATTGAGCCAGATTTAGTAACCATAGAGTTGGACATTGCTGCCAGGGCTGGAAGGGGAAGAACATTGGATTTTGTTAGTTATGTTGCTGCTCTGATGAAATGAGTTCCCACAGGGGTTAGATGAAGTCATATCTCTCAGTTTCAGTCCTGTGGGAGTTCCAATTGTGCTCCGCTTGAACACAGATTCATTTGTGAGATGGAGAGCTGGCTACTTAAGCATTAGGGTACAACAAAGCCAAGATGATACAATATACAATCAAGCCAACTTATTCAAGAGGTAGACAAGGCCATGTCAAAAGTAGGGTCTTGTGCCACATGTTGAAAGATAGATGAAGGGAATGAGCAGCCAACGAATTTATCTTAGGGCTTATTGATCAATAAGCTGTGCAGACAACGATGATAGAAAAGCATGTATCCTTTAACAACAAGTTGAAGAGTGATTTGCATTTTGCTGACCAGTGACAAAACAATATGGTAACCCTTCCTAACAGACTGTACCACAACCTGCTGGGTAGACTCAGCAACTGCAGGTTTATTAAAAACATTTGATTTACAAAATTGTCATGTATTCTGTGTAAATCACTGGGATAGCACGGTACTCAGTGGTTCATACTGCTGCCTCACAGTGCCAGGTATTTGGTTTCAATTTCAGCGACCGTCTGTGTGGAGTTTGCACATTCTTCCTGTGTCTGCATGGGTTTCTTCCACATAATCTGGTTTCCTCCCACATTCCAAAGATGTGCAGGTTAGGTAGATTGGTCATGCTAAATTGCCCATAGTGTCAAGGGATGTTCGGGTTCTGTGGATTAGCTATGGGGAATTACAGGGATGGGAGGGATCTGGGTGCAATGCTCTTTGGTGGTTCAGTGTGGACTTGATGGGCTATTGGCCTGTTTCCACACTGTAGAGATTCTATATCTCAATCAATAAGGAAAGTTAGCTTTTCAAATAATGTTCAGCAAAAGTTTTGCTTAAAGGGTAGCATGGTGGCTCAGTGGTTAGCACTGCTGCCTCATAGCACCAGGGTCCCAGGTTCGATTCTAGCTTCGGGTAACTATCGGTCTGTGGTTTGCACATTCTCCATGTCTGTGTGGGTTTTTTCCGGGTACTCCAATTTCCTCCCACAGTCCAAAGATGTGCAGGTTAGGTGAGTTGGCCATGCTAAATTGCCCACAGTGTTTAGGGAGGTGTAGGCTAGGTGCGTTAGTCAGGGGTAAATGTAGAGTAGTAGGGGAATGGGTCTGTGTGAGTTACCCTTCGGAGGGTCAGTGTGGACCTGTTGGGCCAAATGGCCTGTTTCAACACTCTCTGGATTCTATGAAAAGTAAAGTTCTTGCATTTATAGAACACCTTACAACTCAGGAGACTCCATTTTAAAAAAAAATATATTGTTGCAATGAAGGAAATGTGACAGCCAGTTTGCTAAACCCTGAGACATCATTGATGTCTGTTCTGTGATAAAGATTTTCCAGGTTACCAAGAGCAATTCTCCTTTTGTTTGACTAATACTCACTCGAGGGAAGACCAGCCTCTATTTTACATCTCATCTGCAAGATGACATCTCTGCAGTGCAGGCTTGCTTACTGCTTCTTTGAATTGTCAGCTAAGATTGCTTTCTATTATACTAAAACCCACAACCTTCTGATTCAGAGGCAGAAGTGATACCACTGAGTCAAGACTGTCTTCATTTTATAGTAGAAGCACTGAATTACTTTGGAATATAAATGTTACCATTTAAAGTTTTCTGGAGTTTGAATGTTTAAGGCATTTGAAATAGGATACTGTGACCCACTCAGTATTTTCAATGTTTTAATTTGGTCCAGTAAACAGCTAAGGAAAAAGGTAGAATATTTTGTTACAGTTTTATTATCAGCCCCATGTGTGTCCTGTGACCAATTACCATCATTATTGCTTTTGGTTTTCTTTTGTTATTGTAGAGATAGCCCTCCTCATGTGCCAGTTGCAGAGCTTTCAACAAAGATTGTGATTGACATTCTCCGTAATATGACGCAGACGATCCAGGAATATTTCAAAGATCTACAGGTTTTTCCTGCATTGGGAAATCATGACTACTGGCCACAGGTAGTAGATTAGTTCGCCATGGTAATGCAATGAACATAGATTTTTATACAAAGCACCATATAATTCTAACACCTACTATCTGAGTGTTGTGTATTCTTACTAATATACATGAGGGATGTTCCACAAGCCCTAACAGTTAGCTTGCCTTGAAGTAAATTTATAATCCAGGCTATGTTTAACACATGCTCAAATTTACCTGCCCTCTTTAGGCAGAATCATCCATCTCTGTGGCCCTCTCTGCCAACTTAGTGCTGACACATCCGCCCATCCACCATAGTTTATTCTTATAGTCCTCCAATCCAACCCACTCATCCACCATGGGATGACCTCTCAGCCCATGCTTAGATTAAATAAAAGAACGGTCGAGTGTCAATTAATGTTTTTTACAAAAAAATGCTTTCGTTGGTAAAAAGTTGTGCATTGCACTTAAATTATTTAATCTACTTAATCCCTTATTTTAAAAAGAATTTGAATTTATAGCCCCACATCAAAAAACTTACTGTGAGGGGACAGATAATCCAGGGTGATAATGATCGGATTTGTGCTGCATGACTATTTCATAACCTATCATGATCACTTTCAGTTTTATGATGACAAAGTTAATTTGAATTGAAAGCCCCGCATCAAAAAACCTAACTGTGAGGGGATAGACAATCCGGTGTAATAATGGTTAGTTATGAAATAGTCATGCAGCACAAATCCTATAATGATCGCTTTCAGTTTTGTGTTGACAAAGTGAATTATGAAGGGCTGATTTTTTTCTTGTTTAACTAAATATTTTTTATTTTTAAGTTTAAAGGGTAGCAGATTTAAATGCCTTGACAACTTGGCAGTTCCAATGGAATTTTAATGTTTTGACAGCTTTGACTGTTCCAATGTGTTTATTCAGCTCATGTAAACATTGGTCTCTATTTCTAACATGGCCAAAGAACACTTGTTTCAAAGATTTCCCTGGATCTTTTTAACAGGGCACCTTGCTTCTCCAAAACACCACTCCAACTATTCAAAGAACTCGATAAACTTTAGACCTTCTCGTGAAAAGCGTGAAACCAAGAATTGTATTTTGATAATCCCACTAACAAAAATTGGATCTGTTCAAAGCCAATTATCTCTGTAAACAGATGCATGACATAACACCCATCTCTGGGATCCCCCCACTGTTGAAAATGTTTGGTGCCAGTTTCAGGGTAGGATGTCTGGAATTGGCTTTCCAGCACACCTTGTCAAACCCAGGGCCCCTACCCCTCCAGCCAAGAAAACAAACTCAGACCTATGTCTGCTTCCATGAAGGATATTCCAGCAAAACTTAATAGAAGTGGTCAGGAATGTTTTTAGATTAGATTCCCTACAGTGTGGAAACAAGCCTTTCGGCTCAACAAGTCCATACCGACCCTCCGAAGAGCAACCCAACCCCCTCTGACTAATGCACCTAACACTATGGGCAATTTAACATGGCCAGTTCACCTGACCTGCACATCTTTGGACTGTGGGAGGAAACCGGAGCACCCAGAGGAAACCCACGCAGACACAGGTAGAATGTGCAAACTCCACACAGACAGTCGCCCGAGGATGGAATTGAACCTAGGACCCTGGTGCTGTGAGGCAGCAGTGCTAACCTCTGAGCCACTGTGCAAACCATAATTATAATTTACATTATAATACTTCTTGATATTACTAGTAGTTTTAAAGAAAGAAAATGATAAAATTCTGTTCTTCTTATTTGGTCAGGACCAACTTCCTGTTAACAGAAGTGATGTTTACAATGCAGCAGCTGATATGTGGAAACAATGGTTGACACAAGATGCACGTTGGACCTTGCGAAAAGGTTAACATTTGACCATTGATGCTTAGATTTTGATTTTAATTGAAATGGGAAATTTTATTCAACTGTTTAAAAAAAAATCACATTTATTGCTTTTCCAAGTCACTTGAAATATAATCCAAATAAGATGTCATAATCATGGCAACATGGAAAGGGAGCACTCAGCCCATTCATTTTCTGCAACTCCCCATATTATTATATTGCTCTATCTCTGTAGCTTTGAAAGTTTAATATTCTCAAGCACTCATTTAATTTCTTTTTCAAATTAATGATTGTCACTGCTTCCACTATCCTTGTAGGCAGCCAGTTCCAGATCATTACACTTACTGTGTAAAATAACTCTTCACAAACTGTCCCTCTCTTTTTCTCTCTCTCTTCCCCGTCCCCTGCTCCACGCAGCCTTTGAATCACTTGCTCAAAACCCTGAGTACTCTAGTCCTTAAACATCAGCAAATAGAAACACACTTTTCTTTCTCTGCTATATCTCAATCTATCATAATCTTGTACACTGCTATCAAATCTCCCCTCAATCATCTTTTCTCCAGGAATCCAACAACAGCATCTCTAAACTAATCTTGTTGCTAAAAACCTTCAACCCTGGGCTCATTCTGATAAATCTTTTCCACCTTTCAAGTATGTTTATATTCTTTTGTAAAGTGTGGTGACCAGAACTGGAAGCAATGTACTTATCATTACTTTATCAAAGCTTTACAAAAATATTCTGAATTACTTCCCTGCTGTTATACTCTATCTATGGAGCCCAAAATCTCCTATTCATTGCCTATGAAAATAAATTCTAGTTAATATTTAAAATTTTACAGCACAAGTTCAAGTCACATTATTTGTCCCAATGTTGTACATGCCTTATGGAGTTGATATTTGGCTGTATCATTTCAGAATATACAGTAGGCCTTAGTTCAATGGAGTTTATCTTAACGGCAGTAAACTAAAATATAAGCTGTTAGTAGCAAGAAGTTGAATTTATAGGAAAACGATTTTCACCTCCATGTACAATTATTTATTTCATTTATACACGTAAGATTGAACTTTAGAGTTTCCCTACTCCGAGAGGGCACGGTGGACAGGTCTGTCACATTAGTGCTTCATTACAACTGCTTGAGTTTTGCGTTTTGTCCAAACTTAGTGTAGAATGTGTGAATGCAGATCAAGGATATGCTGTGACAAGTCTCTGTGAACAATTTGAATATTGTTATGACACCGGGATAGCAAGCCAAGCCAAATCAACCTTTCTATCACTGAATTTGCAACACTTTGAAATTAAAATGCTCAATGACTCTTACTTGCCTAATTGTTTCTAACCAGAAACACATAACAGATCTTGGGTGCCAAGTTTACAACTTAAACTTACAATTTATCATTAATAATGTAACTTCAGAACACAGAAGCAACAAGATAATCTAATTAATATCTATGATCTAAAGTCCAGTCTTTTTGATCATAAGTTCCACTCTGATAAGCAGACACATTTAAGGGGTAAATTGGGAGGAAAAAAAGGAATTGCAATTTCTTAGTTCAATAACCTGTTTGAAATGATGGATACTTGGCCTTCATAAAATCCTTGATTAAAGGTTTGTTCACAGGCATATCAAACTATATATCTGGCCTGAATTCTGAAGTCACCAGTCAATGTAGATCTCCAGAAGCATTTACTTATTTCCTACAGACTGGGATTCCTTTCTGAGAACATTTAAAAACTCAATGGAAAATTAGAGCTAGAGAAGAATAACATAGCAACTGTCTCTAGAACTTCCAAAAATCACTGTCTTGCCAAAACCAAATCAGAACTATTTATTTCCTTTCCAATCAACATTTCCTGTGGGGTTGGCTGGAGAGCACTGGTCCTCCCTTGAGGGGTGTGGACAGGCCCTCAACCTGTCCACACCCCTCACCCACTCAAACCTCCCATCCTCACAACACGCAGCCCTCCACTCCATTTCTGGTGATCAACTAACCACTGACACCTATGACAAACCTATGGTCTACCATAGCTACCTGGACTACATGTCCTCTCACCGTGCCTTCTGTAAAAACTCCATCCCTTATTCCCAATTCTTCCACATCCACTGCATCTGTTCCCAGGATGACCAATCCTACCATAGAAAATCCCAGGTGGCCTCCTTCTTCAAAGACAGCAATTTCGCCTCCCACGTGGTCGATGCTCTCCAGCGCATCTCCTCCACTTCCCACTTCCCTCACCCTCGAACGTCACCCCTCCCAATGCAACAAGGGCAGAACCCGCTCCCCCACCCCCCCAGTCTTCACCTTCCACCCCACCAACCCCCATATACATCGCCACTTCCACCACCTACAAACAGACCCCACCACCAGAGATATATTTCTCTCTCCACCCCATCAGCGTTCCAGAGAGATCATTCCCTCCGTGACTCCCTTGTTAGATCCATGTCCTCCCCCCAACGCCCCCACACCTAGCACCTTCCCCTGCCACCACAGGAAGTGCAAAACCCTGCACTCACATATCCCCCCTCACCTCTGCCAATGCCCCAAAGTATCCTTCCACATTTGACAAAAAGTTACCTGTACCCCCACAAATGTTACCTATTGTACCTATTGCACCCAATGTGGTCTCCTTTACATCGGGGAGACAGGAAGCCAACTTGCGGATCGTTTCACAGAACATCTCTGGGACACCAGCACCAGCCAACCACACCGCCCTGTGGCTGAACACTTCAACTCCCCCTCCCACTCCACCAAGGACATGCAGGTCCTGGGCCTCCTCCATTGCCAAACCCTAACCACCTGACGCCTGGAGGAAGAACGCCTCATCTTCCACTTTAGGACCCTGCAACTACACGGCATCAATGTGGATTTCAGCAGTTCCCTCATTTCCCCTCCCTCCACATTATCCCAGTCCCAAGCCTCCAATTTTGCACCTCTTGACCTGTCCATCGTCTTTCCCATCTATCCGCTCCACCCTCCTTTCCAACCTATCACCTACTCCCCCACCTTCATCTACCTATTGCATTCCCAGCTATCTTCCCTCTAGCCCCACCTCCCTCCCATTTATCTCTCAGCACCCCCGGTCCACAAGCCTCATTCCTGATAAAGGGCTTTTGCCCAAAACATTGATTCTTTTGTTCCTCAGGTGCCGCCTGACCTGCTGTGCTTTTCCAGCACCATACACTCAACTCTGATCTCCTGCATCTGCAGTCCTAACTTTCCCGTTTTGATTGACCAATTCAACATCTGACCAGCTGACAGGTCAGAGCATAGCAACAGCTCAGGGCTAATTCATGTACAGTGTCCTTAGAATGGTAATGAAGTTGCATTATCATCAAGGCCAATTCCCAACAGCAAACATCTTTGTTCTCTTTTACAACAAACTACTGTTCAAAGTTAGTTTGAAATCACTGTTTCAAGCCAAAATAAAAATGAGAAAAGTAAAAGAACAATTTATAATCTAGATCCAGTCATTTTGAATTCAGTTACACACTCTCATTCCTAATCCCTCACATTCATCATCACTAAGAACCAAACTAATTATGATATACCAACTGATTTCCATTCAGTACAACAGGATCAGCACAATTTATCAAATCATGTCAAACAAAATTTTGTTTCTTAAAGTACTTGTTCTTGCCAGATTTTAAGTCAAATATTTTAGGTGATTGTTCAGAATTGACCTTATCAAAAATGATAATAATTCTACACCAAATTAAAAATAAATAATTTTTATTTAAGTTTGCTCCAAGTTTTCCGTTGGTTGGTAACTGTTCCTTTATCCCATATAGTTCCCCTCGATACTATCTACTGAGTTACAGATTCTATCATTATAACTGTAAACTAATATAAAATGGGCCAGTAGAATGTCTCTACAATGCAAGCTGAAAAAGTAATTCAAGAATGTATGGATAAATAGTTCAAACTTAATTGTATTTGTGTGTGATCTTTCTCAAAATTTCACCAGATTGTTTCCTAGTGCATAACAATGCTTAATTATTAATGAATCAAGATCCAAATATGTTAAGCAACTATATCATTTTAATGTTCAAAGTTAGTTTATCGTGAGATTTCCAGTTTCTTTCAATTACAAGCAATGGTCCCCTTTATCAATTCATTACATATTTTGGAGGTTCTTGAACTTAATCCCTTTGTTGCATTTGTGAATTTGCCTTCTGTTTTTTTTTCACTATAGGTGGGTTCTACACCCAGATCTTTAATTGTAATGTTACCCAGCAGACCCTCAGGATAATCAGCTTAAACACAAACTTGTACTATAGTCCCAATAAAGAGACTGAGGGAATTCCTGACCCTGCTGGGCAGTTTGTGTGGCTTGAAAATACACTGAAGAAAGCTCAACAAAACAAAGAGAAGGTAAGTCTATTTAACAATCTTGCAATAAAAGAGTTATTTTATTCATTCATGGAATTGTTAGCTATGCCAGCATTTATTGCCCATCCCTAATTGCACGGAAGGTGGTTAAAAGTCCATTGCATTGCTATGGGTCTGGTGTCGCATGGAGGCCAAACCAGATAATTTCCTTCCCTAAAGACGTTACTGAGCCGGATATATTTTTATAACTACCAACAGTGGTTACATGGTTGCCATCAGATTTACTCTTTCAGAGTTTATCGAATTCAAATTTCATCATGTGCCACGGTGAGATTTGAAAGCATACTTTCAGAACATTGGCCTACGGTGCTAGATTACTAGTCCAGAGACCTCACTACTATGTCTCCAATTGAAGCAGATTTTACATTCAAACATTAAAAAAAATCATTATTTGTGTCGTACTTTGAAATATCCTAAGAAGACATTGTAAATTCCAAGTTGTTTTGTTAACCATGTTATATATCTTTATAACATTGGTTCAATGGGAAAATAAAATTTGTATTCCATTTTTCTAAGGAATCTTTACAGCTGGGGAGGCCACATGTTTTCCCCTATTGTGTCTATAAGACATGGCCTTCATGGGAAAATTTCTATTCATTTCTTTTATATTAGGAACGAATCACAACACAACATATTCCACATAATGAGAGAAACAGACTTTTCAAAGACCTTGCATTCCTCTTTTGTTTTGTAATTTCTACAACGTCTTTAAGTTTGGGGGATTTTGTTTCCAAATTGTGTTTCCTTTATATCAGATAAATTACCATTATATACACGAGTAAAAGTCAATCTTATGTACAAGTCAACCACTATTTATAGCCAAAAAATCTATAAGTTTCCATACATTTCATGTAAAAGTTGATCCTATTTCTTCACAGATAACAGATCAGCATTTGAGAGTCAAGGTAGTATCCTGTACATAAATGTTTTGATGAGGAAGTTCATTTTATTTTCATGCTATTATGTGTTTTGATGTACAATTCACACCAATTTGGCGCAAATGACGCATCCAGTCAGCGTCAGGTGACAATGCCCCTTTGACATAGATGAAGAAGAAGAAGCGGATGATGTGCTACCCCTAACTATGGACAGCGAAGATGAAGAGGATCTATGTGATGATATCGTTCATCCTGATGACTATGAAGCTTTATTTGGTGCTGAAGATGTTGAACAGTGTGCTTTTGCAGGATTTTAATGAACTTCTGGATTTGGCATGTTTAATTTAAGATGTACCATGCAACTGTAATTTAAAGATGTATTATGTTCCTACTTCACTTTTGGTATGTATGTATGTATAAAGTTTACTAATTCATTTTCGTTTCTATTGTTTTTATCCAGTAATTACCGTAATTCATTGTGCTTTTTTTTTCTTTATTTGTTTAGCAATCAGTTGGGCTTCTGCTAATGATATGGTATTTTGGACTGTAGCATGAATTTCAGCCCCTGAAAAGTCGTAACCTGAAAAAAAAGTCTAAAAATATTCCACTTTTCCACGACCTTTTTTGAATAATAATCATAGAATGTTGGAATTTACAAAATTTGTGGAGTATTCAATTCACTAACATCTTGCAGGTGAAAATGGATACTTTGTTTTTGATTGCCTGCAGGCTTTAAGCAAAGCGGGCCAGCGTAAGTGTTTCAAAGAAATATATCTTTTATCATTCAAAAAAATGATAGTTCAGAGATCATTGGCACTGTACAAGAATTGAGCTGTTGGAGCTATTATATTCCTTTTGATGTCTTCTACAAAAGGTATTGACTCAGTTAACTTGAGAATGTTAGAACCTTTTAAGTTATGTAGACCCCAAGTTGAGCAACTAAGCTCATGTCTGTGCCAAGACTAAGACTTTCTATGTTCACTACTGTGACATTAACTTATTCTGCCACCTCATGGGCTGGCTGCCATTGAATTCTTCATTCACATCTTTGTTACTTTTAAAGTACTACTTATTAGGCATGAATGTATCATCAATTATAATACCAGATGCTTTTCTTACTGTACAGAACATGTAAGAACACTAAGTAAGTACTGATAAGACACAGGTTTGCACAAATTGGTCATTGGAGAGGATTTATGCACGATACTTTTGATCTGGATGTAGGTTTGCTCGCTGAGCTTCCATCTCAGTGAGCAAACCTACATCCAGAACCTCAACCTGAGGTACAGATCTTCTCAAAACTTGCTAATACTTTTGATGGCCTGCCTTAACTTCAGTGAAGTGTTTTTGGATTTGTCCTTGGGATGAGGGTATCAGTGGCTAAGCCAGCACTTACTACCCATTTCTAACTGCTCTAAGTCAATTGCTTGGCTGTTGTTCTAAAGTTAACTATTGGCAAGACCTATTCAGGATGGCAGCTTTCCCTCCCTAAAAACATTAGTGAACCTCATTCTTTTTTATGACAATTGACAGTGGTTACACGGTCACCGTGAGGCCAACTATTTATTCCAGACTTTATTATTGAACTTAGATTTTGCCATCTGCTTTGAAACCATTTCATCAGAACGTTTACCTGGCATTCTGGATTACTGGCCTAGTGAAATGATCACTGTGTCACCATTGTTCGCTCAGTCAGAACATTGGAACAATGTATATAGCTCTGATCATCAATTGGTGGTGAGACAGAGGTGTTTGCCACTGACTATGTGTAAAAGTACAGCCCTACATTTTGATAGGCTCTAGTGAGAACTTGTTGTTTTGGTTGCAATGTAGCTTCATTGACCAAGTGAATAGAGAGTTCTAACCATATAATGCCAACGTTGCACCCATTGAGCTGAACGACACTCAACTTGAGATAAGTGTTCAGCTCAATGACAGGTAATTTTCACTTGACTCATTGCAATTTTCTTTCTTGGCGCACTAATAATGATAGCTATCCCCTGGCTCCACTGTCCAAATGTTTGCTGGATATGCAAGGGAATTAATTAAATTGGATTCAGGAGGGAAGCCAGAGTTGCTGGGAATACAGGTACAGGAGCAAGGTGGGCAGAGAAAAGTATTTGGAGCAGTAGACTCAGAGTGTTGGGAATGTTGTCACAATCCTGTTATTTTAAAGGAATGTGCTCCTAGTAGGATGTACCTGGGAGCAGCCCTAAACAAAAAAAGTAAAAACCATTTTTGCAACCAACTCAAGTTTTTAACTGACAGGTCAAGGTGGTCCTATCAGTATAGGCTCCTCCAGATACCATCTAACATACTGCACCTTCTAGCTACAAAGGTAAGGGGGCTTCATGAAAATTGTAGCACTCAATAGAGGTGAACATCTTAGCATTCTCTGCTGTTGGGACTAACAATCAAGTTTAAGTCATCATAGCAATCAGTGTTTATTTTACTAGATGCCACTAACGCCAAGGCTGAATATTGCAAGAACTTGTTTATTAATTCCAAGCAATCAAGAATATAAAGATAAAAGATGCTGAAAGCCACTGCTGACAATAGACATTGTTGAAGCTTATTGTCTTGCATTCATCACGACACTTCACAAGAATACAAATCCACTTGTACTACATGAATAAAGAGTGCTGTTTGTTTGGCAAGTGGACCCTGATAGAGGTGTGTCCATAAAGCATGCAGAAACCAATGATAACAGTTAAATGCCAGGTTTTGCATTCCATAATATCTAGGTCAAGGCATTGCCCTGGAAATGAACCAGGAAATAACTGCACCTATTTTGTTGAGTTGGTACAGTCACAAAATGTTGCAAGCACAAGTTGGTTTGATATGGCGAGATCCTTGCTTGTTGTGAACAGCTGAATGGATATCCCTTTGATATGATATGTCAGTCTTTGTGACATATGGTCTACATCCCTGGCATCACACCAGAACTGAAATTCATACATCACATTATTTATTTGTGTGATCGGCATGGATTTTCACCAACATGTAAATGCCCTGCACTGGTTTCATCTCACCTCAGCAGGTGACAACCATTCGCTGGTTCATTTCTCAGGGCAATGTCTTCAGCAATCACCGCCAAGCTGCCTGACTTAAAATTTAAACAAAACCTGGCAGTTAGCTGTCAATCACAATTAATTGGTTCATTCTTCATAGCCACATCTCTACCAATCAAGAATCAACTTAACCAAATACCAGTTTCCACAGTCTCCTCTGATGCAGTATAAATGTTGGTTTTCCCTTTGAATGGGTATTCTTGTGAGTTGTCCTGAGTGCAACATGCAAATATTTGACAAAATGTGTATTTTTGTAGGATTATATATGTACTAACAAAATATTGGACAGTTATTGTATAGTTATCATACAGTTACTTCAAATTTATACTGCAACGTCTCAACAAGTCATGAAATACTCATACACTAAGCAAAATGGTAGCTTAATTTGGGGAATGGAAAGAAAGAATTGAAGAGCACTAACACTTAAAATATACAAATTTTCAATGCTTTGGGTAAAATTTCCCATTGTGTATCAAAAGTTATATTAAATGAGAAGCTTTGAATAAAAATGTTGTGCTAAATGAGATTTGATTTCTTCTGAATCATTGTCTTTTCTGACAGGTTTATCTCATTGCACATGTTCCTCCAGGATACTTGCCAGACTCAATGGGCACCACTGCAATAAGGGAGAAAGATAATGAAAGGCTGGTGCAAATTTTTCGCAAATACAGCGAGGTTATTGTTGGACAGTTTACTGGTCATACTCACAGGGATAGCATAATGGTCCTTCTGGATAATCAAGGTAACAGCTTCTCTCTTGTTTCTTCTTCCTTTCACTGTAATTTTCTCTGTCTCCTTCCCTAAGGAAAGGGATTATAATTCTCAGAGTTCTGCCGATCCTTTGTCAACTTGTAGCTATGTAAGCCCAGAATATAGATCACATGCACCCGCAAACTTCTTGCAAAGGTATCTAAAGATGGTGATTGACTTGAATATTTTGCTGTGGCTCTTAACTGAGCCACAACATTAACTTATTTTTTTTCAGCTTCCTGGTCCATATGAGAGAGAGAGAGAGAGAGAGAGAGAAAGCTGAAACTGTCAAAGAGATGATTCCTAATTAAGACAGTCAGAAAGGCTGAACTGTCTGTGGAAGTTTAAGTCTCAGCAACCTTGGCAATGAAGAGGATACCTGGAAAGAGAGATTTCAGTCCAGGCTTCTCACTTCTACATGGAGGACCAGCTGTGAAAACTGGAGTGAGATGAATTCTGTCAAAAAAAACAAGAGGGAAGTGGAGATCCTGGGGACACAACACCACGAGAATCCAAAATCTCTGCATGGTGGGGAAAGTTGACTGGCATAACACATTCTGCTGTTGGACTCTACATTCTGATTTCTCAGCATTTTCTCAGGTCTCCTCAGAATAGTACACCTGGCAGCTGCACTAACTCCTCTCTTTCCTGTCTATTTAAACTCCCATCTGAATGTCCAATTTTTACGTTCACTATCATTCTATTGCCATCTTCCACACGCCCCCCCAGTAACTCACCATTTACCAACATTGCACTTCCTTCCATCCATGGAAGCTATTTCTGACACTCTGAACACACAGCTTTGTTTCCTTGCAGTACATGGTAGAACACCAACTTAGAAGAGTCAGAGACTATTTGCGGTTGCTGGGTGGGGGTGGGAAGGGGCGGTGGGGGGGGGGGGGTGTGACCCTACATTTACAGGCACCTTAATGGCCTCTGGAAATACCTACCCATTGGGGAGCGATCTTGTTCTAGGATGTAGCAGATACAAACATTGAGCTGTTATGAAAATCTGTCTCAAAGGGCATTGTTATACAAATCCATTGAGAGAATTGACGCTCAACTGATAGGAGGTTTCACCTCCTTGGAGATGGATCTGTGTGTCCATTCTCTGTCCTGTTATCCTGAGGATTTCTTGAATAGACAGTGTAGATGAAACCACGCTAACACTTGATTTCAGACACTTAGCCTTCAGTTCAGAAATTGACAGTGCATAATTTAGAGGTTTGTTTTGAGTTGGGTCTGTAGTTGGTGCTTCTAGTCTGCTGCCATCATGTTGAGGGAAACCGGTATTCACAGTGTCTGCAGAGTGTCACATTAGCAGGAGAATGATACCTATATCATCTGTAGTTTAGACATCAATAGAGATTGTGAAGCAAAGAAGAAATGGGTTGTGACAAGGAGGCTTCCCCACTCTCACTCTTCTCTCATTTTCTCCAGTGGCCAAGACTCTCAATAATCATTCCATTAGTGACCATAATGGCTGCCTCAGTGGAGTTGGGATATGCTCACATGCCTGAACTCTTCAAGGTATCCCTGGCTGTCACCTTGACGTGCAAGAGAGGGAAGTGTGAATGAATGCCAGACAAATTTCTCATGTCATTTGGCTTTCAAAGGCACTCGATGTCTGTCAGGGACATTCCGTATCTTAGCAGGGCTGTCGAACCTCGCCCTTCTATTGATCCAGAGTTCTAAAATTCTGTAATTACAGAATTAATATGTTTTAAAGTAGAGTGCCAAAATCTCAAAGTTTTGAATGATTCAGTCATTTTATTCATTTAGTTCTTTGTTCTTCAACAGGGAATCCTATCAACTCTCTATTTGTTGCACCAGCTGTAACTCCTCAAAGACTATCCTTGAATGGTGTAACCAATAATCCAGGATTACGCTTGTACAAGTATGACACAGATGACTACACATTATTGGTAGGTGCTTGTTGGATGCAAGAACTTGGACAACAGTGTTTCTGCTTGGCCATAAAATCAGGAAACATTTCCAAAATGTGCTTGAAATTGAATTTGTTGAGTTATGCTTCAAGTGGGTGTCAAAATGAATGGTGCAAATAGAAATGTAGAATTGTCCATGAACCAGAACAATTACGACGTATAATAGAACATAATTGTTTATCTTTGTTTCCATTAAGTAACATTATTTTATGTAGTTAAGGGTGGTGACGTGGAGAAATTTTGTTAACACAATTAAAATTGGGCGGTATGGTGGCTCAGTGGTTAGCACTGCTGCCTCACAGCACCAGGGTCCCAGGTTCGGTGGAGTTTGCACATTCTCCCCTTGTCTGCGTGGGTTTCCTCCCACAGTCCTAAGATGTGCAAGTTAGGTGAATTGGCCATGCTAAATTGCCCATAGTGTTCAGGGGCATTAGTAAGAGGGAAATGGGTCTGGGTGGGTTACTCTTCGGAGGGTCGGTCTGGACTGGTTGGACCGAAGGGCCTGTTTCCACACTGTAGGGAATCTAATCTAATCTAATCAAAAATTGGGTTTTACAGCCAAATTTAGCATGTATAATGAGTCTGAAATTCACCACTTGCGTAGTTGGCATTAAAATCACTGCAAGAGACATAGCGAACTGAACTGGTTTAATTTGTAACTGCAGGAAACCAATTTAATCCATAATACCCGGGTTTATGGGCTGTGTGAAAGTGACTAGGTAAAAATGATGAAGCAAAAAAAATTGCTGCTATGTTTTGGGGGGCATCTTTTTTCTCATTGCTTCTCAGGCCATGAATATCTTTTTTAGTCTCTTGGAAAGTTAACTATGCACATTTGTTCATTAGCTTTATAGGCTAAGACTAACCAGTCCTGTCCTGTAGGTATTGTGGTTCTGCGATGTCAGCCGTTTCAACAGCATACAGAACTCCAAATGGAGAGACTAAGAGACAGTAGTGTCTCTCCTTCTCGGACAAACTCTCGATTAAAATTTTACTCAAGGACTTGTTAGCCACGGGAGATGTTTTCATAATGTGGCCAAACAGGTTGAGTATCAATCTGTAAATCCATCCAACATATGTCAATGGTATGCGGAAAGACTGGGAGAGATTCTTGGTCAGCTATATGATGGAAAGAATATTGAGCCTGTACCATCAATGTTCATAATTACAGACTATTACATGTAAAAGTGTAGTTAATACAGCAACTCTACCTCTTTGGTGGATGTCGATCAGATTGCTGACAGCAGCATGGTGTTCAAACCTGTTCCAGCTGGGGCAGATTCAGAATCTCCCCTAACCATTATGGAGAGGGCAGCTTTGAGGATCAGAGAACGCAAGAAGAACTCCAGAATGCTCATACAAAATGCTTATGTTTGGATACATGGTGTTAAATAAATTTTAATGTTAATCCCTATTACAGAATATCAATATTTTAATTATTTTGGTTCAGTTGCAGCTTGAATGTCTGTTTTATTTAATTTTATCATACATGGTAAGCATTAAAATAGTTTTAAGATTACCCCAGTGCATATTATGAGCAACAACAATAACAGACAACATTTGGGCCATCCATCTAAAACATGGTGCTGTTGAGTGCTCTTGCTTTGGTATGGTTCTCAAGTTTGTTATCTTGTGCTCCCCAGTAAATTCAGATCACAGAACAGTACTTCTTTCTATCCATGAGAAGAAAATTCATTGTGTGGTGGGACAGAGCAAGAGGAAAAATCTCCTTTTATACTCAAGTTATCTTGCTTAGTAACTTGCACAGGTTTTACCATGTCTCGAAACAATAGAGTAGCTGACAATTTGAAGTGTCAGTACCTGGATTAACAAAACTAGTTGATGCCAGGCCAGTAACTATTAAAAAGAGCATTAATAAAACTATCCGACTGGCTACCTTTAAACATAAGTTGAAGAGGAACGTTGTAGACATCTGCTGTATGGGAACCCCTGGTGCATTGATTGCTGTGCTTGTGCATGTCCACCTGGTGCATGTTAGGTGTACACGCATTGACCCTGTGAAATACCATCTGACATATAAGAACTTATCGGACCTGTAAGTCAGAACATGTGATGCATCTTAGGTTTTTCTGTTACTTTGGTGTTCACCTGTTTCCTTCCTCCCTTTTACTTCTCTCTCCACATCTAATCTAAAATATACAAGCACTCCAATCTAGTCTTTCCTACTAATTTCTCAAGCCTGTCTCAAACAGTTATAACTGAGCATTTTAATTCTCTCTGCTGTCTCCTGCCAGCTGCAAAAACAATCTGTCAATTCATAAAGTCCAAGAATTCATCTTCTAAACTCCCATTTTAAAAAGATTCAAATGACTTTCAGAGAGTTCAGTTCAGTGGTATTTATCCTGTGTTTAACTTACTTTTTATGTAATGATAAACACTACAGCAAGAGATCCACACAACTGCTTTTTGAACTTGTGTGAAAATTTCATAATTTACCAGGTGAGCTGGTAACATAATGCATTGTCAGTATTCCTGTACTTAATGAAAAGCCTCTCTAATGTACTCCTGCTTTTGCAAAGCTTATATGCTGAAGTCCTTATTTTCCTTACTTCAAATAGTGTATCCACATAGACAAGTCTAATGTAAGCAAACTTTTCAGATGAAAAGCGGTTTTTAAAAGATATACCAGTTAATAGAATGGACAAAAAAACTATTATTTTTCATTTCATTTTCTTTTGCAGGATATATGGCAGTATTACTTGAACCTTACTGAAGCCAATGAGGAGAAAATACCTGAATGGAAGTTGGAATACATCATGACTGTAGCCTATGGCATAAAAGATATACAACCACAATGTTTGTACAATTTAGCTAATACATTCATTGGTCCATATAGTCAGAAGTTCCAAATGTATTATAATCATTATATTGTCAGTTACAATTCCAGCGTGGAATGTGTTGGCCTTTGTAAAGTGAAACAGATATGTGCTATAAAATATTTAGATCATGCTTCATACATGAACTGCATTTTAAGGGAATGAAGTAAGGCCCTGTCAAAGAAAGTGTATTGAGCCATGCAACTTTTATTCATTCTCTTCTTCAATTTGTGCTGAAAGCTCTTAATTTCTATTGCTTTTTGGCAGTCTCCATCATTTAAATTAATATTCCTTACCTTTATTCCATTTTCCTGTTCTCTGCTGATTCTGTTTTGCTTTTATTTCGCCAGCATCCTGCTTTCCTTTTGCCCATTTCATTGCTACATATACTTTTCTGTTAGCATCACAAGTTACATTTTCAGAGCTGCAGTGAGTATTTCCCCAATTATGAAGTCCTAGAGATGTACGGCACGGAAACAGACCTTTCGGTCCAACTTGTCCATGCTGACCAGATGTCCTAAACTGATCAAGTCCTATTTGCCAGAACTTGGCCCATGTCTCCCTAAACCCTTCCTATTCACATAGCCATCGAGGTGCCTTTTAAATGCTGTAATTGTACCAGCCTCCACCACTTCCTCTGGCAGCTCATTCCATACATGTACCACCCTCCGCATGAAAATGTTGCCCTTTAGGTCCCTTTTATATCTTTCCCCTCTCACCTGAAACTTATGCCCTCTAGTTCTGGACTCCCCCACCCCAGGGAAAAACCTTATCTAGTTATCCTATCCATGATTTTATAAAATGTTTTAAGTTGTTGGAGGGAATCCTGAGGGACAGGATTTACATGCATTTGGAAAGGCAAGGGAATTCTCCAAGTCAAAGATTGTAATGTTATACAACATAGAAATAAATCCTATTTTTGAAAGACCTATCCAATTGATCTCATCTGTTGTTCTTTCCCCAAAGTTCTGCAAGTTATTCCACTTCAAATGTTTATTCAAATTTATTTATCGTTATTGATTTGCTTCCATCACCCTCCAGTGCAATACATATCAGCATAACTTGCTATCAAAATTCTGCTTCCTCATGTTACCAGTTATCTCAAATCTATGTCCTTTTGTTACTAATCCTTTTAGTAACTGGAAGGTATATCTTTCTATTAAAAACCTTTCCCATCTTTTGGATGCCTCTGTTAAATCCCCTTTCTTCATACCCTGTTGAAAGGAGATCAACCAGTTTCTTTGTCACTACACAGAACTGAAGCTGATCATGACTAGTTCTATTCTAGTGAATTGCCTTTACATTGTCTCCAATGCTTTGATGTACATCTAAAAGTATAATGCTAAGAATTTGGAATGGGCTGGTTGGTCTAGGGGTACGATTCTCTCTTAGGGGCTTGTACTGCACTCATGTGCAAGAGGCCCCATGTTCAAATCCTAGATGAGCCCTGATTGTTCATCTTCAGGCAGGAAAGAACTCAAACAAGGAATTAGGAAGGCTAAAAGGGGCCATGAAACATCTTTGGCAAGCAAGACTAAGGAGAATCGTAAGACATTTTATACATATATAAGGAGTAAGAGAGTTGATAGGCTACAGGTAGGTCTACTCAAAGACAAAGGAGGAAATGTATGCATGGAGCTGGAGGGAAGTGGGTGAGGTCCTTAAATACTTTGCATCGGTGTTCACAAAGGAGGACATAGTGGATGGTGAGTTGGTTGCTATTCTAGAGCTTGTCAGTATAAAAAATGGAGGTTTTGGGTGAATTAAAAAGCATTAAGGTAAACAAGTCCACAGGACCTAATGAAATCTCTCCCAGAATGCTGAGGTAGGCGAGGAAACTGTTGGGGCCCAGTACAAAATCTTTCTATCCTCTTTAGTCACAGGTGGTGATGTCCTAGAATACTGGAGAACAGCCAGTGTTGTTCCTTTACCTAAAAAAGGCAAGAGGGATATTCTGGAAAATTACAGGCTGGTAAGGTGAGGAAATTATTGGAGAAGATTCTTAGCATTTACTTATATTTGGGGGAAAAAATGAATTTGTTAGCGATAGGCAGTGTGGCATTTGTGGAGAAGATAATGTTTCACAAACTGATTGAGGTTTTTGAGGAAATCACAAAAATGGTTGATGAGCGCAAGAGGTATATGTTGTCTCTATAGCAAGGTCTTCGACAAGGCCCCTCATTACAAGCTGAAACAAAAGGCGAAGTCACAAGGGATCCATGATGAGCTGTTAAGATGGGTCCAGAAGTGGCTTAGTCATAGAAGACAGAGTGTAACAATGAGAGGGTGCTTTTATGATTGGAGATCTGTGACCAGTGATGTTCCGTAGGGATCAGTGCTAGCCCCCTGTTGTTTGTAATATATACATATATGATTTGGAGGAGGGTAAATTTAGCACAACTTGGTTTTGCACCCTTACGCCTGATGTTTACCTTAATTGACTTTGAAGACATATGATGAAACAACTCAAAGAGCTCCCTTTGCAGCTCTGTCCCGAAAAGCAAGTTTCTTAGATTATTTTTCCTCCTACTATACAGGATACAAGATCAGCATCACTGATCTATGGAAAAGGACACCTAATTACCTGTATCTCATTCAGATCCTTAAACTCCTGTGGAAAAGTATGTTTGATATCTCTTCAGCCTTTTGAACTGTTATATGGTATAATTTAATTTCTGATATCTATTTGTTTTCCCAAGGCCTATTATTGAATGCTTCAGTGTTAGTGTGCGGAATGTCATGGAGTTGGATATAGATGTTAATGCAGTTGTGTCTTTGCTCAGAATGTATTGCCTCAAGCTAGAAATTTCTGCAGCCGTATATTGTTTGAGGTAGAACACAGTGTTTGTGTGTGTGTAATGTTCTGCTAGTATTCTTCTCTTCCCTGTAATACCCCTGAGATTATTGCCTGCCTGGTCTAAAGCTGACAGCCTCTGTGCATCCAATTAAAAACTTGGATTCCTCATCCATCCTAGAATCTGGTGGGCTTTGTGCCACACTCAGTGACAATTCATCATTCATACATTCAGATTTACCTGAAGTATCCTTTCGGGTTACTGAGTAAGGAGAAGAATACCAAATGATGGAGTTTTTTCTCAATTATTGTTTGCTGTTACAGATGCAATGGCTTAATCCTTCACCATCTTGCAGTTATTCACGTCTTGTTCAATTTGTGGCACTTAAAATAAAGAATCACATTGGAATTCTGGCACCCATTTCTTTTCTGCTCCATTTGGGGGTCACAAAGCTGTAATAGTTACAGATGAAGTCGGTTTAAATCACTGTACATTAATTTTCAGTGAACTAACCCCTTCCAGCTAAGGGGGCACTAATATCTCCATTCATCATTGTTTCGGAGGAGTGCCCTCACCCCTTTGGTGGAGTAGAATACATATGTCAAAGATAGTCAAGAAGTGTGATGCTGAAAAAGCACAGCAGGTCAGACAGCATCCGAGGAGCAGGAGAGTTTACATTTCAAGCATAAGCTCTTCCAGCATGACACTTTTCGACTCTGATCTCCAGCATCTGGAGTCCTCACTTTCTCCTACATGTCAATAATATACAAGTAGAGAACAATGTTAATGCTCTCACATGACCCATTTTTAGTTAGCTTTAGGTCTTGAAATTGAAGATTGACAATGAAATGTGCAGTTTGACAGGAAGTATGATCTATTCAGGATTGTACTCACTGTCTTTGGACAGTTTGAGTAATTTGATGGAAAATTTTAAGGTATTACAAGGAATTTGTACGGTAGAGAAATTATTTCAGTTACTTTGAACGTGGAGAACTAGATAACAGCACCTGAAAATTATAGTCACGTCTTTCAGGAGTGAAGCTAGATAACACTTCTAGATCGATAAAGTTTAGAGAATGCTTACAAAACAGCATTTGATGCTGCTGTGATGAAATGTATGACTTTTATATACATATATTAATATTATTTTTGGCGTTTCAACAGAGAGTCCAGAACTAGAGGGCTTAGGTTTAGGGTGAGAGGGGAAAGATTTAAAAGGGACCTAAGAGGCAACCTTTTTAAGCAGAGGGTGGTGCGTGTATGGAATGAGGTGCCAGAGGAAGTGGTGGAGGTTGTGCCACAGACCAGGTTGTTGTACGTACACTGGGATGTTAACAGTAGATTGATACAGAGGGGTTTATGCCAGGGGAAGTTAACATTAAAAGGTATTTGCTTGCATTTGGTTTAGAACAATCCAGGATTAACTTTAGCTTGGAAACCCAGAGATTGAAAGCTTTTAGGGCAATTTTTGGACAAATGATGACTGGGGTCAGAAGCAATTATTGTTATTCTCCCAGAAGGGAGTATTGAACAGTTTAGGGAAAACTCAGTTACTATGGTGTAAATATCACAACAAATGAGGCTTCTTGCCAGGACTTGAGTTCATTAAATTTAAGAAGTCTCTGTTTCTTTTAAGGAATGGGTGTTTAGAAATATTGACCATATCACAGGAGCTTGGGTGAAGTTTTTTGCATATGGTGGCTTTGAATGTTGTTAAGAGTCTGATGAGCGTGGAAGACATAACAATGTATTATTTGAATTCTTTGACTAAGGCTGAACTGAGAGTTAGTAGATAATTGAAGTTAGAAGTAAAAACAGAATCTCATAATGAGCAAATGTTAAAGTGATTATCCAACATTTATAATTAGAAGAGGAAGCCTGAAATTGAGATGCCACAGCTAGAATTAGCTAAAAATAGAGTTAGGAATGAAAGGAAAAGCTTGAATTAGAGGAGAAAGAGGGGAAATAGATGAAAAGATGTGAGTTGGAAAATAAGGGAAGAAAGTGGAAAAGGAAGAGAAAGAAAAACAAAATGAAATGGAAACGCAGGAGTATTAAAGGGAGAGACACTCGGAAATAATGCATGAAATGGAAAAGGAGTTGGAATTTTAAAACAAAACTTTAATTTCAAAGAAACTGGGGAATCAGACAACAGTAGTTGGTCAGAGAAAGGTTTAGAGTAAAGAAAGAGGAGATAGTAGGTCAGAAGATAATTCTGATTGCAGGGAGGTGTTTGATTTAACCAACCATCCTGGTTTAGAGCCTACATTTGTTTCACCTCAATTGAAAAAGTAGCTGGACAGACAAAGTGACCAAAAGACTTTTGGACTTTAACGTTACATATCTGTTAAAACTCTATAGCTATCACTATGTATACAAGTTGACCAGGAAAACAAATCTGTAGGTTACAAAATTGATTTTTTTTTATTTTATTGAAAAGTTACAAAACAGTTTACAAAAAGGAAAACAGTGAACATTTACAGCTGTATACAACAGCAATTTTACAAGGGAGAGGAGCAGCAAAACCAGGCCCAAACCCTACCGTTCAACCAGTTTACAGAGAGATGAGGACAAACCTCAAATCCTAGTTCCACATATGAAAAGACAGCAACAATGACATTTGTACATAAAAAGCCAATCCAGTTACATTAAAAAAAAACTGCATACAATACAGACCCAGCAAGCCCCCGTCCCTTCCACCTTCCGACCACTCTAAGGCAGCCCACCCCTACCCACCTTCTGGCTCTCGGTCCACCCCATGCCCCTTCCAGTTCTTGGTCCGCCCTGACACACCTTTCGACCACCTCTAGGACAGCCCGCCCCAGTACCCGTCCGGGGTGACAGTGGTCAGGACGGCCTACCCACCTTCCGGTTACAAAATTGATTTTAAAAATCATAATTCAGTGCTTATTAGCTTGCCCTTGAAGCTTTTTAATTAAAATTTAGAACAACAAGAAAAATCCTGGTCAGACATTTTTAGACTTTGCAAGAAAAAGGAAAATGCTGTGGGGTCAAAGGTTTTAATCACTGAAGTTAGGGGAAACATTTCTGGAAATAAGGGAAATTATAGAAGATTTCAGAAAACCTTTCCTGCAAACCTAAAAAATGTATTTAGATGAGCATCAAGTATGAAAGATTCTGAAGCAGCAGTTCTAGGAGATACCTATGATATCTTACACAGGCAGTTATAGGTGGGGACATGGTCATCTGGGAATTAGCAAGGACAATAGTAAATCTGCATATGGGAGAGGATACTCATTTTAGAGAACAGAGAGAAGAACATCACATGAATAAAGGATAAAGAAGTGGAACTGAAAAGTGATGGGAAAAATCATTGGCATGCTTTCATTGTAATAATATTGGACATACCAAAGCCAATAGCTAAAAGTTAATTGGGAGAACAATTGCAATAATAAGAATATCAATGACATCAGAAAAGGAAATAAGTATTAACACTAGTGTTAAAACAAGCACTACATGTTTTCTTACAATGTAGTGAGAAGTGGGGAATTGGTTTAACCCAGTTGGCTGGAATGTTGGTTTGCAGAGCAATGTGATGCTAACAGCATGGGTCAATTCACGTGCAGCATGGCCTCTCCTTCTCAACCTCTTTCCTTGCCTGAGGTCTGGTGGCCCTCAGGTTAAGGCACCACCAGTTCCTTCTCTCTGAGAAGAGAGCAGCCCCTATGGTCCGTTAAGACTATGGCAACACAACAATAACTAAGAAGTGAAAGATGGAAAATCAGTGAGAGTGTCAGGATAATGTGTTAGAGGCAAGATAGGAGAAAAAAAGTGGATTTATGGTTAAAAAGAATTAAAGTTAAAAATTTAAAAGTCAATCCTCTGGTAACTAGATTGGATAAAATAGAGATGCTTAAAGGTTAAATAATTTCCTGGAAGATAAAAGACTTACTTACTCATAAATTGATTTGTGTGAATAGGCCAGGAAATAGGTCTTTGCCTGTTTATGATATTAATATGGAGGATGTGTTATCAATAAAACAGCACACTTGCACATTCAACCCAAACAAATTTAGGTCAAGTGAGAGGGGAGATTAAGTTCTTCATGGATGTAATAACTGAAGCTCACCAATTATGGCGATACTGGCTGAGTCGCAAAGGTTCTATGTGATTACACAAAGCCAATGTGGTAACTGATCCTAAGTCAAGATTAGAGGACCACATTGAAAGAATTGGATGTGCCTGATTTATCACCAAAAGAAACTTGCTAAAATGATATTGGCAAGTTGCAATGATAAAAGAGGACAGAGAAATATCAGTTTTTTTAACATTGGGTGGAATTTATCAATTCAAAGTCATGCTATTCAGCATGAAAAATGCACTAACGATGTTCAAACGATTAACTAATAATACCATCAAGTGACTATATAACTGTGTAATTTAAATAGATGACTTGGTTGCATTCATCCACATCCAGAAAGACCATATGTTCCACTTTACTGATTTGTTCAATAAGCTTCAGAGACAATTTGGTTATAAACCTGTCTAAAAAGGGATTTGCTAAAGTATGTGGGACCACACCTTGGCACAATCACTTAACTCTACACCTCTGTCAGAGCTCCTGACCATCCAACAATGCTCGTCAGACTGTAAGCTTCATACAAGATTCATTACTGAACTCTGGTCATAGATTCTGAGGCTTGCCCATTCTTTATCCAAACTCGTAACTGAATTCGGTCACATATCTGGAACATGGAGTGATAACCTAAGAAGATTATGAAGCGTCGTTTAAGTTATAATAAACTGCATAGCCCAAAATCCAGGGCATTCTAAACCTCACCAATTGAACACTGTGTGACTGAGACACCAAAGAATAAATGACCTGGAATTTACTTCATTTTATCTCCTTGCCACTTCCCTTTCATCCCATGATCCTCTAGATTACAAACAACAGATTATGCTTTTTCTCCCCTCCTTACCTAAACATTACTCCAAAACTTTCTTTTCCCCTTTTTCAAATCAGGCACATCCAATTCTTTCAATGTGGTCCTCTAATCTTGAGTTAGGATCAGTTACCACATTGGCTTTGTGTAATCACATAGAACCTTTGCGACTCAGCCAGTATCGCCATAATTGGTGAGCTTCAGTTATTACATCCATGAAGAACTTAACCTGACCTTTTTTTAGGTACACAGACAGTGGTGGGACTCCATCAACGAATGCTTCATTATTAACAACTTGGCTAGAATAACATTGCCCAGCAGTTACATTGAACCATCAGTGTAACTCGTGTGGCTATTATTATGACACTGAGACTGAAAGACAAATCAGCTCAGCCTCCCTATCCCTGTATTCACAACACAACAGAATTAAATCACTCACTGCTTCTCAAAATTAACCCCAATAGTTCCTAATCAGACTTTTTGAATAATCTGATTTTGTGAATGAATAATATCAAACGTTTTAACAATTTATTAAAATGCAGTAGATGTTGCAGAGTAAATTTAAACCACAAAGTAATAAATATATATAAGATTTAATTCCAGTCCCTACTCTCACACAAAGACAAACAGACAGAGTTAAGGATTAAACAAAAACAAAGCAAATGCGATGAAGCTGGCCGTTCATTTACGCAGACACCATGCCATCACCAGCATATAAAATTATACCTTACTTGGTTTCTGAAGACAGAGATGCATCCAGATAGCTTCCGTCAGGTTCTGAAGAATATTAATTTTTATAACTGAAATGCTATTCAAATTGATGAGACGACAGTCGGGGAGCAATCAAACCTCTGTCCTGTATTTTTTGTCAGGCATAATGCTTCTAACCCAAACATGATCCAAAAACCAGTTCAAATTCTACCAGATTGACTGTCTGTGCGCAAGGTCCCATTTAACTTTCAGCATTTGCCATCTCCTTGAGCATAAGGCCCCTCTAAAGTTAAAGCATCTATACAGCACTTTTTACCAAGCAACAACTTGCAATTAACTTTCAGGCCTCACCTCACAGGCAAATATCAGTTTGTTTGTTCTTTTTTCCTTAAATGGCTGCTTAAAGTCCAAAGCTCATCTTTAGCTCTCAGCTCAAAGTTGACAACTCAATTTTAAAAGATAAGAAATCAGTGAAGGTTCTGACACAATAAGGGTAGGTCAGAAACTTGAAATTCTGCAGCAAATAACTCACTGACTGAACCCTGAAAAGCTGTCAATCATCTACAAAGCAGAAGTCAGGCATTTGATGGAATGCTCTCCACTTGCTTGGATGAATGCAGCTTCAATAAGACTCAAAAAGCTCAGCACTCCTAGGAAAAGCACTTGCCTCATTGTTTGGCTTCAACTCTGAACGATCAGTCTCCACCATGGATGCTGAGTAGCAAATCTGAAATTTCTACCACCTCGAAGGTCAAGGGCAGCAAATGTACTGCCACTGATGAGATCCCACCTCAAGCCACAAACCATCCTAACATAGAGCTGTATCACTTACACTGTCACTGGGTCAAAATTCTGGAACTCCTTCGCAATGTAGTAAGGGTGAGGGTGAGACAATGAAGAGGAAACATTTCTTCTCTCTGAGGATTGTGAGTTTTTAAAATTCCCTTCCAGAAAAGGCATTGGGTGCAGAATCTTTAAATATTCTTAAGACAGAGGTGGATAGATTATTGATTACCAAAGGAATGAAAGATTAATGGAGATATTCAGGAATGTACAGTTGAGGTTAAAATCATATCAGCCACGATCCAACTGAAACGCAGTGCAGACCTGCATTTTCTTCTCTCCATTTTCACACGTTCGTATGTGTCTCAACATCAAAGAGACTGTGGAAGTTTAAGAAGGTAGCTCACCAGCACCTTCTCAATAGCAGTAGATATTAGTCTAGCGAACAATGCCTCCATCATGAAATAAATTTTTAAAAAGCAAGTGATGAAGTGCAGAGTGCATTTGAGAAAAAAAGACCATATCGTAGTTGCATTCATTAGCTCCATACTTTAGAAAGTGGTGAGACATAAAACATGAGGGAACTGCTCCCAGGAGCAAAGCTACTGCTGGGCCCATCTCACTGGAGAATGACATCAACCAGAAGTGTTGCTGCAAAGACTACAGTGATCACTGATGGAGCAGCCAACTGAAGACGTCTAATGTTAGTATTCAATGAATGCTTTGGACAGGCCTGTCATCGTGTTAGCAGTCAGGGCTATTTCTGAGACCTGAACTGCCTCCCAGGAAAAAGTCACCCACTGGGATTTTTACAGAAATAGCAACAGAAGAAAGTTCCTGCCCAATTAAGGGCAGCAAAGGATCAATCAGTCACCTTGTAGTTTGAGAGAAACAACAGGCTATAATCGGGGTAGCTAAGGTACAAGTTGCTTTAAAGTAGTTCTTGATAGGCCTTCGCTGTGGGCTGCATGGTAGCCTCTAGCTGCACACCCACTCAGGCTGACACAGAGGGCTTCCAGGAGCATGGGCTCAAACCCTAGCCTGCCACTTCATCAGATAGTGGAATCATCTGCCACAGGACTCAGTAAAGGACAAACCATTGCATGTTTTCAAGAAGGAATTAAAGATAACTCTTAGGGATAAAGGGATCAAAGAGTATGGGGAGAATGCAGGGTACTGAGTTGGATGATCAGCTATGAAATCAGCTATTATTGGTGAGCATGCTCACAGCGCAATGAAGGAGGTGATATAACAGATCTATTGATTAGAACACAAAGACAAGCTATTTGGGTTATCATTACTAATGATTATGTTCCATGCAAGCCTTCTTCCACTTCTCTTTATCAAATATTATTAGTGAATAAAGATCCTAAGGATTTTACAAAGATAGGGAGCAGTGGGATTTAATTGTGTATTTGAACATAAGGATAAATATCTAAAAATTAAAGCTTAGATCCCAATATAGATTAATGAGCATGGGGTTATGTGTGAATAGGAGCTAGGGCAGATTATGATAAATGAAGCAGACTATTGAACAATGGGAGACTACAAGATGGGAGACTAGCCAGGACGGTATTGAAATACTGTAGCTATGTAACAAAATCAGGAGTGAGGTTTGAGCATCATAGGCAGGAATGGAGATGGGTGATGCTACAGAGATGAAAATGGACAGCCTTTGCAATGGAAGGCATCTGGTGTTTCGGTTGGAAACTGTTAAAATAGGGTGCTCAGGTTGCAAACAATGTTGTTAAAACTAAGGCAGAGGCCAGAGAGGAGGATGTGATTCATGATAAGGGAAGGGAGTAGATGGTAGGAACCCAAATTTGCTGGTTTTAGTATTTCCAATGTTGTACTGGTGGAAGCTCCTAGTCATTTAAGACTCCTTATTCAACATACAATTTGACAATTCAGAAGCAATGAAAGAATCAAGTGAGGTAGAGTTGAGTGTCGGCAGCATACATGTCAAAACTATTGTCGTGTTTTCAAATTTTCTTTTAGTAATATGCGTATTAGAGATACGAGGAAGGTCAGGTAAAATATTTGAAACACTCCAGTGATAATGGGATGGAATAAGAGGGAAGCTATTGTTTAGGTTCTCTGGCCAGGAATGGCTACATTGGAATGGAGTCAGAGGAGGTGAATCTTTCTTAGCTATGTAACAAAAGCATTGATGGAGAATGGTATGCTTGACTTGTCTGGTGCTTCAGAAAGATCAAGTAAATTCAGGAGGAATAGAGCCTCATGGTCATAATAAGACAATGTCATCGGTGTTTCTGATTTGTGCTACTGTGATCAGGTTGTCAACTTCATTTGAAATTTTCAAACATGGCATTCTGGAAAATTTGGACATGGATTGAGGGAGTGACAACCCAATCAAGAACTTTGAATAGAGGATGGAGGTTGGAGATAGAGAGCTGCTTTGCAATGCACTGTTCACTTCCTAAAAGCAGTTGTGAACTACTTGCTGACTGACAATACTGGTAACTGCTGTCGCAGTCTGAAGAGAGGTGATAACATTCAGGACTGAAATGACCTTGATGGACACTGGAATTTGGCTGTATTCAGGCTGGAAGCATGTAGAAATCACTTGTCACAGCTTAGATTAACCAGACACTTAGCATGTGTTGTTCCTCACAATAATAAAGACAACTTCCTGTTGCAACTTCAACTTCTCATTAGCAATGATCTGAAGATTTATAAGAACTCTGCTAAATTTTCTGATTTTTCAGCCATGTGGCTGCAGGTCAAGTATCTTGAGCAAGTTTTTCCTGTGCATTTAGCCTATTCAATATCCCTAAAGCCCTCACTGCACTGAGTATAAGTGCATCTTCAGCCTGAGGTTCATAACCTCACATTTTACTACAATTGTATAAAGGCTCATGTTTCATCTTTAACCTTAATCACCTCTCTATTCTGATCCAATCAGCTAGCACTTTATCAAATATTTCAGATTAGGTCCAGGCTCGAAAGGAAAAAGAAATAAAGTTGCATTTTTTCATTGCCATTATTTACAACGCAATGCACAAAGGCACTAAATTAATCCTGTTTTTGCTGTATCTTGTGGAAAACATGGAGGTCAGCATATTGTCCTGATAAACCTCGATATAAATGAAACAAAGCACAAAATACAGCCTGCTCTCCTTGTCAATTCAGAAAAAAACAAAAAATTGAAAGGTATCATGGTAAAGCTGAAAAACAGCTAATCAAAAAATGCCTTTGAAACTTGGCTAAAATGAATCTATTGCAGTGTTTAAGAAGTTGTGTTTTAGTGAAAGTTTCATCATTGTTGTGTCTACATGGTGGATGTGGTACACTTCCGTCTGTGCGAATCCCATATCTTTTAAGTTGTTTCCAATTTTTCTACTCTGTTACATTCTACCACACTTTTTTCAAAAAATTGATAAAGGCTGGTCAAAATACTCCTGTTTTTTTTTTAAAAAAGTCACAAACATATTTGGACTAAAAGTATTCAACACTGCCATCATGGTCCTGGAATACAAGACAAACAGAAGATGTTTAGCCAAGATGAGAATACAGGTGAAATCTGCAAATGTTTACGCTCAGAAGGTGATGTTATATTGTCATTTTCTTCATTGAGACATGGACCCCTCCCTCTTCTCAGAATCTCAGTTGCTGATGATTTCTTACTGAGGTCTGAAGCAGCTTAAACTTTAATTCATGACAGATGTGGCCAATAACTTTAGAGAAGCGTACTTTTGAGTTGTTTACCTTATCTGGGAATTATTTATGTCATTTTGCCTACTGTGTAGCCACTTGGATATCAGGGTGACAGATCATAGAATTGTTTCTTGGAATAGGCTGTCAAGGGTGATGGTCTGTTTTACAACCAATGACCCCCCCCACCCCACCCCTAGTACCTGTACTACCATTTACCATATTCATTTATTGATCCATGTCCTCGTTTCTCTTCTGCAGGAATTTCAAGATATCATTGGCATCTACTTCCAACATTTGAATCAAATAATTGTGTCCTAAAGACTCTGATTAATGGCTAAGGGTGCATCATTGCATGGATTTCGGGTCATGCATTCAAAGTGGCTGGCAGCTGCAGAATAGTTTGGGGAAAGGGTTGAACAAGGATTACGATGTCCCAATATTCCTCTTCAATTAGACACTTCAGAAGGCCATAATAGATACTGGTAAATGATAAACGCAGCATGCTAGAGGCAAAGGCAAGGCCATCCTATAATCCAGCAAAAACAGAGCATTCACCACAGGCAGTGTATGAAGCAAGAGCAGTGTGCTGACACACTTGCTGCTCATCTATGTTGCATAAAGAAAGAACCATTTGGAGAGCAAAGTATCTGACTCAATGGCTTTAATTTTAACACCAGACAATTAAAGACCAGCAGAAAAAAAGGTGAAGAGAAAATTGACAATGATGAAAAATTGAGAACTTTTTTATTTATTACTGTCAGTTTTGTGTGTTCTGATGCACATACAGGAAAATTCTTGGAGTAAGCTCTCAGTTAGAGATTAAAACCTCAGAAAGCCTCATATTAGAAGGTTAAAGTTCCTGGATACAACAATGCACTTTTATAATTTATTTCTGGAAGTGAAGAAAATCTGGATTATAGTTAAGTTAGTTGTATTTTAGTTACATATAATTCAGTTAAATAGGACAACTTATAACATCTAAGAATAGAAAAATAATTAAAGAACCACTTAGTTTCGAAGGAGTGTAAATTTTCAATTGTCTCAATGAAGAAAATTACAATTTAACATAACCTTCTGAGCATAAACATTTGGAGACTTGCTTTAGCATCAGCAGGTTAAATATTATTTTCAATGTTCTTGACACAGGTTTCTGTGTGACCAGAAATGCCTATAGCATTTTTGAAAATTATTTTTTGATGGTTGAAAAATTGTGGAGATTAGGTGGTGCCAAAATTATCACTATCCCTGTGAAACACACACTTTGTGCACAATGTACATTAAAATGAAATTTATCAACTAAACTTTATTAACATTACAGATCAACAGTTAATTTGGTCAAAAGTAAACATGTAATCTTGCAAGATGGATTTTGTATGAAAGTAATACATTTCTGAATACTCCCTGTTTGTGAAATTATGTAGCCCTTCATTTCAAAACATTGACAATCCAAGCAACAATGTAAGAACAAGTGAACTTCAGGTAATGACATAAAGCTGTATTGCTTAACATTTTAAAAATCTACAGTCATAATAATGAAGAAAGTTACTGATTATTTAGGAGGTATTAGACAGAAATTTGTCCATGAAGGAGTTTAAAACAGAGCCATTATATGTTCGATATGTATTGTTGGAAAATCTCCATGGCGATGGGAAACCTGTAAATAGTGAATCACTACGTGCTTTCTGCATTTTTCAGTGCATTAAAAACACAGACTTAATTTAATCGCCAAGGATATTTTCCAGCCGTTTACACGTGACTGGACTAATGTTTTCTATTGTTTATTGTTAATTAGGATTTCAGTATTTTATCTCACTGAAATGTTTACCCTGTATACTTGGTAATATAAGAAATGTCTTTTTTTAAAAAGAATAAACATGTCAATGTCAAACTCTATGCTGAATATTTTAAGGCATCAATAGACTTGCCAGATTGTATAATGATTCCCTTTACTGGATAAAGCATCCATAGTGTAGTTAGTAAACTTGTTTGAGGAATTAACATTTCTAATAAATTTCTGAAACTTTTCCGTTACTCATATTTCTCCTTGCAAAAAGAATCACACAGAATTGTTTTTTTAAACAACATCTGTTGCAAAGAAAAGTATGCTTCTTTAAACAATAGTTTGACCATGATGATACACATAACATGACTCACCAGTTCAGCAAGTTGTGATTCCCTGGTTCCCACCTCCTAGGTTGAAGTAGTAGAGCACATCAGGTACCTTATGAAGATTTTGCCACAGTTTTCTGGCATGACAATATTTTAATGCATTAAAATAACACATATTTATTGTCACTTCCATGCATGTAGTCACCTGATAACCTTAAAGGGCAAAGTTTTGTAATGGTCTCCCATTTTATTTGTGTGTGTAAAGCAGTTCAGAAAATGCTATGTTTGTTTTCAAACAACAGCTTGCATTCCGTGTAAAACGTGTTAGTTGCTGAGTAAGCAGAACTAGAAGGAAATCATTTCAAGTTAGCAAGTTAAATGAGGTAAACTGTAAGACATGGCAAGACTGGCAACTTTATTCCAATTAGCTTTAGAAGAGAAAAAAGGAATCTTTCCACTCAGAATAAACTGTATCAAATTTATGATGGAGTGGGCTACATATGATCTATTTTGTCCTTTTATGTAGTCTTGTATTTCTTCCAGTAGAGGAAAATGGATGAAGCATCATGTCTGTACTCGTTTATGTGACTTCTGATGGGTGTTATTGCAATAGATTCCTGGGACCCACTCCTCTTGGCTTTAGTTGGATGGTGGGAAGAATAAAATAGAAAAGATTTGTATGCTCATAACCAAAATGCTGCTTGTATATATGATATTTTAGACATATACTGTACTAGAGCTTCGCAAACTATTTTTGTTGGTGCTACTTTCTTTACATGGGGAATTACTAAACAATAAATAAATAAAAATTACTTGCGTCAACAGAGAGGAGCGCATGTAAGTCTGTATCACAAAGAATGTTTTTATCCACTCTTGGGGCATGGACATCACCGGCTGTTGGTACTTATTGCCCATTCCAAGTTGTCCTTGAGAAGGTGGTAGTGAGCTACCTTTTTGAACTGCTGCAGTCCACGTGTTGTAGTTAGACCGACAATACCATTAAGGAGAGAATTTCAGGATTTTGACTCAGTGAAAGTGAAAGAATGCAATATATTTCCAAGACAGAAAGGTGAGTGACATGGAGGAGAATTTGCAGGTGGTGGTGTTTCCATGTATCTGCTGCCCTTAGCCTTCTAGGTGGGAGTGGTTGTGGGTTTGGAAGGTGCTGTCTAAGTTTCTTTGGTGAATTTCTACAATGCATCTTGTAGATTATACACACTTCTGCTATTGTGTGTCGATGGTGGAGGGAGTGAATGTTTGTGACTGTGGGGCTAATCCAGCGGGCTGCTTTGTCTCGGATGGTGTCAAGTTTCTTGAGTGTTATTGGAGCTGCACTCATCCAGGCAAGTGAAGAGTATTCCATCACGCTCCTGACTTGTGCCTTGATGATGGTGGACAGACTTTTGGGAGTCAGGAGGTGAGTTATTTGCTGCAGTATTCCTAGCCTCTGATCTGCTCTTGTAGCCACTGTGTTTATTTGGCAAGTCCAATTGTATTTCTGGTCAATAGTAACCTCCAGGATGTTGATAGTGGGGGATTCAGTGATGGTAACACTATTGAATGTCAAGAGGCGGTGGTTTAATTGTCTCTTATTGAAAATAGTCATAGCCTGGCATTTGTATTAAATAAAAGGGCGGCACGGTGGCTCAGTGGGTTGCTCTTCAGAGGGTCGGTGTGAACTTGGTGGGCCGAAGGGCTTGTTTTCACACTGTCAGGAATCTAGTCTAACCAAATGTTACTTGCCACTTGCCAGTCCAAGCTGGATACGATCCAAATCTTGTTGCATATGAACATGGACTGCTTCAGTTCCTGAGGAGTTGTGAATGGTGCTGAACATTGTGCAATCATCAGTGAATATCCCCATTTCTGATCATATATTGGAGGGAAGGTCATTGATGAAGCAGCTGATGAAGATGCTTGGGCCAAGGACACTACTCTGAGATGTTCTACCTATGTCCTACCGATTTGCTACCTATGAGTAATGTTTCCTGCTGGGAGTGGGGAATTAGGCCTGCAGTACTGAGTAAGGTGAGCGTGTACATTTTCATTGTTACTGTTCTCAGTTGACTACAGAGTGTTGAAGCTTACTTTTTATGGCAAAGCATCAATTTTGTCCAATTTTTGGAGGGTTTCTCATTGCAGGACCTTTTGAGATTTCTCATGCTATCTTACCAAATTGCCTCATTGATGCCTTACCCCACCCCTACAGTATCTCTCTTGTGCAATTCTAGCCCTGTCTTACCATCCACTGTTTCGAAAAGAACTCAGCACTCATTGGATATTTCCAGAAAGACCAGCATCCCTGACATCTGCACCATCTTCAAAAGGCTGTTGTGCACCTGGACACGCAACGGCATTCTGAAGCTTTAGACTGTCACCTTCTTGGTGACAGGCAGTCCATCTGAAGATATGGGAAAATAGTCCCACAATACTCTGACAGGGACCTGGAGATTCTGGTGGAATGGATGGTATAGAGCAACAGCATCCTTTTCCTGAAGGACAGCAGAGGAAATTGTGCCAAATGCATTTTCTCTGATTTTCTTTTGGGTTGTGTACACCTCTGAGGTCCATGCTTGTCAGTGACCTCTGGAACTGGTAGTCAGTACTGCCCTCAGTGATGCTGATTGGCATATGTAGAATCTTGGGGTAGCTAAAAGGGAATATCCACATCACCAGACAATGCCAGTTTGTTCCAAGGTAACCACCTGGGTCAGTGCAGTCTCCACTATCCAGGTAAACGGCCAGCAATTCCACCAGAAGGCCAATGGCTTCCCTTTTCCACCAGGATAACAGTCACCCTCTTCTCTCTGATACCACTCTCAGTCTCAGTACCCAGTCCACCTACATAAGCAATGTTCACTCACCTAACAAACGCTGATCTTTCTATTCCCCATATCAGCCCCTGGCATATAAGGTGACCATGCCAGGCATGGTCATACACTGCTGCCCCTTAAATCCAAGGTATTCCTGCCCATGGATGTATAATTGATGGGCATTACACCATTCCCATCCATGCTTTTCCATATGCTATCCCCCATTCACAATTGCCATCACACTTCCTCCCCAATACCCACCAGTAGGTTCTTCAGTTTTTTTCCTCTGGCAGAGCCCCTCCTTGTCCCTCCAAACCCTCCCCATTCCCTTATTTTCTCTGGATGGACTTAATGGATTGACCATAACTCCTGCCTTGAGTGACCTAACTGGACAGCTCTGGACTAGAAGTGCCCATATCTCTGAATGATGCCTGTAGATCTCTCCAACTGTTTGGCCCGACTCCACAGACCATGGAGCCCAGGAGTTTGCATAACTCACTCTCCGGACCATATAAGAATGGACCACCCCAACAGAGATCACCTGATATAATACCTGATTGTGGCAGATCCCCTCAAGTGGTATTGGAGGCTGTCCTTGACTTACAGTGCTACAGTGGGCGCACAGAGAGGGGAGCTGGAAGGTAAGCGGAGACCAGTTTAAATTAACATTTTTCTTTTCACAGTCTGTTTTTTTTTTCAACTAGGAGCCGGAACCCAGAAGTCGTCAACAGAGGCTTCTGGGAAGGTAAGACTTTTGAGTGGAGAAGGAACCCGAGACACTACACGTGTAGTGTCTCCCACCCTCCCTCCTCCTCTAACCTAAAAAAAAGGACTCAGTCGACTGAACAGGTAAGCTACTTAGTGTTCTTGTTTTGGAGACTAAGTGTAGAGTTATGGAAGCGCAGGCACTGGAATGTTCCTCCTGCAGGATGTTTGAGGTAGGGGTGACCACCGATGCTCCTGCCGACTTCACCTGCAGGAAGTGCAGCCAGCTCCAGCTCCTCACAGACCGCGTTAGGGAACTGGAGCTGGAGTTGGATGAACTGAGGATTATTTGAGATGCTGAGAGGGTGATAGATAGAAGCTACAGGGACATAGTTATGCCAGAGAACAGAGGTAGCTTTGTAACAGTTAGAGGGGGGAAGGGGAGGAAGCAGGCAGTGCAGGGATCCCCTGTGGTCATTCCCCTTAACAATAAATATACCGCTTTGGATACTGTTGGAGGGGACGGCCTCGCAGGGGTATGCTGCAGTGACCGGGTCTTTGGCACGAGGTCTGGCTGTGAGGCCCAGAAGGGAAAGGGGGAGAGGTGGAGAGCGCTAGTTATAGGAGACTCTATAGTTAGAGGGACAGACAGGCGGTTCTGTGGACATGGGCGAGACTCTCGGATAGTTTGTTGCCTCCCGGGTGCCAGGGTCCGAGACGTCTCGGACCGTGTCTTCAGAATCCTTAAGGGGGAGGGTGTGCAGCCAGAAGTCGTGGTGCACGTTGGCACCAACGACATAGGTAGGAAGAGGGGTGGGGAGGTCATTCAGGAGCTCAGGGAGTTAGGCTGGAAGCTAAAAGCTAGGACGGACAGAGTCGTCATCTCTGGGTTGTTGCCGGTGCCACGTGACAGTGAGGCAAGGAATAGGGAGAGAGTGCAGTTAAACATGTGGCTGCAAGGATGGTGTAGGAGGGAGGGCTTCAGGTATTTGGACAATTGGACTGCATTCTGGGGAAGGTGGGACCTGTACAAGCAGGACGTGTTGCACCTGAACCAGAAGGGCACCAATATCCTGGGAGGTAGGTTTGCTAGCACTCTTTGGGGGGGGGGGGTTTAAATTAATTTGGCAGGGGGATGGGATCCGGACTTGTAGTCCAGCAAGTAGGTTAGCTGTTTTTCAGGATGTCCAAGAATGTAGGGCGGCTGTGGAGAAGGTAGCATTGACAGGGAATACTTGCAGACACAGAGATGGGCTCAAGTGTGTTTACTTCAACACAAAGAGTATCAGAAATAAGGTGGGTGAGCTTAAGGCTTGGATCGGTACTTGGGACTACGATGTGTGGCCATCACGGAAACGTGGATAGAAGAGGGACAGGAATGGTTGTTGGAGGTTCCAGGTTTCAGATGTTTCAATAAGATTAGGGGGGGTGGTAAAAAAGGAGGGGGGGTGGCGTTGCTAATTAGAAATGGTATAACGGCTGCAGAAAGGAAGTTTGAGGGGGATCTGCCTTTGGAGGTAGTATGGGCTGAAGTCAGAAATAGGAAAGGAGCAGTCACCTTGTTGGGTGTTTACTATAGGCCCCCCAATAGCAGCAGAGATGTGGGGAAACAGATTGGGAAACAGATTTGGAAAGGTGCAGAAGGGTGATTTCAACTTCCCAAATATTGATTGGAAGCTCTTTAGATCAAGTAGATTGGACGGGGCGGTGTTTATGCAGTGTGTCCAGGAAGCTTTTCTAACTCAGTATGTAGATTGTCCGACCAGAGGGGAGGCCATATTGGATTTGGTACTTGGTAACGAACCGGGACAAGTGATAGGCTTGTTAGTGGGTGAGCATTTTGGTGATGGTGACCACAATTCTGTGACTTTCACCTTGGTTATGGAGAGAGATAGGTGCGTGCAACGGGGCAGGTTTTACAATTGGGGGAAGGGTAAATATGATGCTGCAAGACAGGATCTGAGGAGCATAAATTGGGAGCACAGGCTGTCAGGGAAGGATGTCGTTGAAATGCAGAACTTTTTCAAGGAACAGATACGACGTGTCCTTGATATGTATGTACCTGTCAGGCAGGAAAGAGATGGTCGTGTGAGGGAACCTTGGTTGACGAGGGAGGTTGAATGTCTTGTAAGGAGGAAGAAGGAGGCTTACATAAGGATGAGGAAACAAGGTTCAGACAGAGCATTGGAGGGATACAGGATAGCCAGGAGGGAGCTGAAGAAAGGGATTAGGAGAGCTAAGAGAGGGCATGAATAATCTTTAGCGGGTAGGATCAAGGATAACCCCAAGGCCTTTTATGCATATGTGAGAAACATGAGAATGATGAGAACGAGGGTAGGTCTGATCAAGGACAGTAGTGGGAGACTGTGTATTGAGTCGGAAGAGATAGGAGAGGTCTTGAATGAGTACTTTTCTTCAGTATTTACGAACGAGAGGGACTGTATTATTGAAGAGGAGAGTATGAAACGGACTGGTAAGCTAGAGGAGATACTGGTTAGGAAGGAAGATGTGTTGAGTATTTTGAAAAACTTGAGGATAGGCAAGTCCCCCGGGCCTGACGGGATATATCCTAGGATTATGTGGGAAGCAAAAGAGGAAATTGCAGAACCGTTGGCAATGATCTTTTCATCTTCACTGTCAATGGGGGTGGTACCAGGGGACTGGAGAGTGGCGAATGTTGTGTCCCTGTTCAAAAAAGGGAATAGGGATAACCCCGGGAATTACAGGCCAGTTAGTCTTACTTCGGTGGTAGGAAAAGTAATGGAAAGGTTACTGAGGGATAGGATTTATGAGTATCTGGAAAGACACTGCTTGATTAGGGACAGCCAGCACGGATTTGTGAGGGGTAGGTCTTGCCTTACAAGTCTTATTGAATTCTTTGAGGAGGTGACCAAGCATGTGGATGAGGGTAGAGCAGTGGATGTAGTGTACATGGATTTTAGTAAGGCATTTGATAAGGTTCCCCATGGTAGGCTTATGCGAAAAGTCAGGAGGCATGGGATAGTGGGAGGTTTTGCCAGTTGGATAGAGAACTGGCTAACCGGTCAAAGTCAGAGAGTGGTGGTAGATGGTAAATATTCAGCCTGGATCCCAGTTACAAGTGGAGTTCTGCAGGGATCAGTTCTGGGTCCTCTGCTGGTTGTAATTTTTATTAATGACTTGGAAGAGGGAGTCAAAGGGTGGGTCAGTAAATTTGCAGACGATACGAAGATTGGTGGAGTTGTGGATAGTGAGGAGGGCTGTTGTCAGCTGCAAAGGGACTTAGATATGATGCAGAGCTGGGCTGAGGAGTGGCAGATGGAGTTCAACCCTGTCAAGTGTGAGGTTGTCCATTTTGGAAGGACAAATAAGAGTGCGGAATACAGGGTTAACGGTAGGGTTCTTAGTAAGGTGGAGGAGCAGAGAGATCTTGGGGTCTATGTTCATAGATCTTTGAAAGTTGCCACTCAGGTAGACAGAGCTTGTAAGAAGGCCTATGGTGTATTAGCATTCATTAGCATAGGGATTGAATTCAAGAGTCGTGAGGTGATGTTGCAGCTGTATAGGACCTTGGTAAGGCCACATTTGGAGTATTGGTCACCTCATTTTAGGAAAGATGTGGAAGCTTTGGAGAGGGTGCAGAGGAATGGAATGGAGAATAGGTCATACGAGGATAGGTTGAGAGTGCTAGGCCTTTTCTCATTGGAACGGCGAAGGGTGAGGGGTGACTTGATAGAGGTTTATAAGATGATCAGGGGAATAGATGGAGTAGACATTCAGAGACTTTTTCCCTGGGTACAACAGAGTGTTACAAGGGGACATAAATTTAAGGTGAAGGGTGGAAGGTATGGGGGGGATGTCAGGGGTAGGTTCTTTACCCAGAAAGTGATGGGGGCATGGAATGCGCTGCCTGTGGGAGTGGCAGAGTCAGAATCATTGGTGACCTTTAGGGGGCAATTGGATAGGTACATGGATAGGTGCTTAACCTAAGACAAATATTCGGCACAACATCGTGGGCCAAAGGGCCTGTTCTATGCTGTATTGTTCTATGTTCTATGTTCTATGTACTCTGCTAGGACCCCTTGATTGCCTCCACAAGTTTCAGTGAGGACTACCCCTTTAATATTATGAGACTGTGTTTGCCACATTAGCTATTGGTGCTTGGTACAGGTGTGAGATTGATTTAGCACAGTGGCATGCAGCAAGATGTATGCCCCCTTAACTGAGGACTGCTGGCCAGTGAGGCATGCTGCCTGGTGGTGCGACTGCATTAATAAGCATTGCAAGGCAGAAAGTGTAGGGAGAAGCTACATGAACCAGCACTCAGTGAGCTTTGAGATGCTGCTGTTCCAATCTGTGAGTTTGGTGCCTGTCGTGCACACAAAGTGTCTCTGCCACATCCTTTTAATGCTGGTTGCTGATGCACCATGAAATGCAAGTCCAACATATTAAGCATCTTGCAAATGGCTGTGAGAATCCTGATGGTTTGACAATTATTAAATTCCCTTGTCTGTGGATTAGGAATGCTTGTGGCTGCTGTCCTGAGATGCTGTTGTTGATGACCAATATCATTGTATCCCTACAGTGCAGAAAGAGGCTGTTCAGCCCATCAAGTCTGCACTGACCCTCCAAAGAGCATCCCACCCAAATCCAGCCCCTTTCCTATCTCCGTAACCTTGCATGGCCAATTAACATATCTTTGGACTGTGGGAGGAAATCAGAGCACCCAGCTCAGGGAGAAACCCATGCCAACACAGGGTGAACATGCAAACTCCTCACAGACAGTCACCAAAGGTTGGAATCAAACCTGGGTCCCTGGTGCTGTGACATAGTGCTAACCACTGAGCCATCGTCCCACCCTTTGGACCCAGTGATGAGTTAAAGTTGCCAGGAACTCACTCTCACTTTTATGTCAAGAATTCTAGATTCTAGTTTGCTTGCAGTAGGTGGTAGGATGGGAAGCTGCATAATAATGACTCCTAGTTGTTCAGTTAATAAATTTGTTAACAAGCTTTCATCTACCTTAATGGGTAATTTGGTGCTCCCTAGTGAGAATCTCACCCCAGCCTCTGAAACTTAGTTAAACAATGCAGCAAGTTGCTTCCAATATTGAGATACAGCTCAACTATCTGTGCAATTCTATCAAGTTTCTTTCAGTAATCTACATTATTCAGGTTCAGTATGATTCTGTCCAGAGTTGTTTTCTTATTCATTTACATGTTATGGATGCTGCAGTCTGGGCCCACATTTATTGCCCATCTCTAATTGCCTACAGGGCAAGAGTCAACCAGATTGGAATTACATGTAGGCCTGACCAGATAAGGATAGACGCTTTCTTCCCCAGAACATATCAGTGAACTAGATGGGTTTTCCTAACAATCAACAATGCTTTCGCAGTCATAATTAAGCTCTTAATTCCAGATTTTTATAGAATTAAAATTCTGCCATCTGACAAGGCAGGATTCAAACCCAGGCCCCCGGGGTCTCTGGATTAATAGTCTAGTGATCGAAACACTAGGTCATCACCTCCCCACTGGGATTACTCATGTGACTACACTGAACCCAACCATTCTGTGCCACAATGCAAAGGTAATCCAAAAAAACCGAAAGAGAAGTTAAGAAGAAAACCATTCGACTTGCTGAAGGTCATCTCTCCCAAACATTAATCCACTCACGATAATGACTAACCAACTGTTACACTATCCTGTCTTTTTCACAAACCAATATTGAGATTCAAAACTGTTCTTTACTTGTAGATTCCTTTACTTGTGGAATCTACAAGTAAAGAACAGTTTTGAATCTCAATAATGAAATAAAAACTGGCTGATGTTTTTGTTAGGACAATGTTATTCTGGTTTATGATTCTAGATTCTCTGGGATTATTGGATATAGTGCAAGTATTTATTCAATGTTATTCAATTTTAATTTCCTGATTATGATCAATATAGAAAACTGAATAACTAAATAACCTACTGATTAAATCTGGGGTTTTCTTATGCTATTTTCATTGGTACAACTATGAAACAGCTCATACAAATGCTCAATAGCAACAATTTGGCGAAGTACAATCATTTCCACAGCCAAGTTTCTCTGCATTTAATTTGTATGCATGACACTGGCTTCTGTCTGAGCTTTGTAAAGATTAAGCTGTGGGAGAGGTTAGACTGGGACCTTTGACAAAAGAAAATGCCACTGAACTGTACAAATCCCACTACTCCCACTGCACTGCAGACACATCAACTGAGCTCCTCACTTGCATGAACATGAAATGCCTCATCTATATATAAGGAATTAAATTATTTTCTTATTTTAAAATAAGCTATGTCACAATTTCAATTGAATTGGTAAACAACAACTGAAGCTAAACAGATCAGAGCTTCATATAGGGCAGATAGTTCACTCAAGCAATTCAAATATACACTGACCAAAGAAATATCATTGCAATAGCAATGAAGAACCCACAGCAACTGAACAAAGGCAATTCACTCAATTATGCATTTTTATACGTTGTGGTGAAAATGTTTAATCAGACCCACAGTATTTTCAGATGTAGAATTAAAGAGGATATGATGAAGCAGGTCTCAATAGTCATGGGCAGATTGTAAAATGTAAGACACGGTGCCATAATGTGTGTATTTGAATACAACTTAACATTCCACCTATTAACTAATATCATTAAACTTAAAAAAATTTAGAGAACATTCCTTTTCAATAAATTGAACAGATTATTCTGCAAAGTAGAATTATTATACCAATAACTAACTTTAGTATCCATAAAATCAGTTACTTTTGGCACCACACATAACATCAAACACATTTGGAAACATTGAAAGCACAGAACATTTTATTTAATCTATCATTAGTATTCTAGTCAAAAGTCTTACTTTGTTTGATATTTTTGTTAATGTTTGGAATAGGAAGTTACCCACATTCAGTTCCACTACTTTCAAAACACAAAATTCTTATTGTTCTTGCTTTGGTCAAAAAGCAACTACTGGAGTATGAATAACAGCTGCCTGTTGTGCTGCAAACTGATTAATCTTCATTCAAGTCAGTCTAAGGAGTTCACAATGCTCTTAATGAGACAGATTGAACTAAAATAACCTCTTGGCTCAGCTGAGTAAGCTTGGTTACTAATGGGAATGGAGATGGTTGTAATCAGCCGTCATAGATTACAACATATTAATTGATAAAGTTTTACTCCAGGACAAAGTTTTCTTGACATTTAAATTGTCTATTTTCATTTACTCACTTAAATATTCTCCATGTGCCTTTTGAGTTCTCTCAATGTATTCTGCTCACAGAACTGCTATAGCCATTTTAAAGGTTTGTAGATTGTCAGAAACCTCATACTGAATTCCATTTATGGGAAAACTACAAAAATTGTTTGAGGTGAGGGAAGGTTCTGAAATTGACATCCATTCTTTTGAGAAGCTACAAGAACCCTTAGAGCCCCACAATTGTGTTCAAAACACTTTAGAGGGTGAATTGCGATAATGGCAGTTTGATGAGCATACTAATATGTGCACATGCAAGCAATGAGCCTTCAAAATTATGCAGAAGAGACAATAACATCATTTAAGATACAGTATTGATTTAATGCAAAGATGCCACTTAGGACACCTTGTTCCAATTAACATCTGGTCTTAACTTTACAGATTCAAACATAGCACTCAGCTGAAGATAGATCTAATTCCAACAAACTGCAGTCCACCCCAAATCACCTATCACTTGAAAGAGTTCATAAGCTACTTACATTTTGATTATTGTTTGATTTCTTTTGACTGGTTCTTCAATTCTACAAGTGTTTGTTCCTTTCTGTAGTTGTCAACTAGTGCATCAAGAATTCTGCATGAAACAATTGTTCCCAGATACGAATGAAATAGTAGCCATTCCACTTGAAATAAAATATGGAGAAATGAATGGAGGCCATTCAGAACAGTATAAGTCCCTGGAAGATAGAGGAAGGTGAGGAAGAGAAGGAATCTCATCAGGAGGCCAATCCATCTGGCGTGTTCAGAGAGTAATTCTCCTATTTGAGCTTCAATGAGGAACAATGGAGGTGTCATTTGTATTAAAGTAAGCAAATCCTCATTGAAATTTACTATGTGTTACAGAGGCAATTACATCCCAAGTGCAGGGTAAGGCTTGTTTTGTTGAGTTTGTGAAGGTGATTGTGATAATTAACTTTTGTGTGCCTGGTTGCTTCTTGGCTTGAGCTGGAGATTTTTGCAGCATTTTGAAGTTTGCCGTCCATAATTTGTAAGGGATCTTCGAGACCCCTGATTTATTGAAAGCAAGCTATGTTTCAACTTGCCTTGGCAGAGAGAGTCAAGCAGACAGAGCATGTGGTTTTACTGGGAGTGTAGGCTTCTCCATGGTGCAGAGTGTCATTAAGTCCACACACATCAGTTTGGGTAATACATGCCAAATCAGCACAATAGAAAGAGATTTCAGTTCTTCAGTATCGAGCTGGTGTGTGACCATAAATAAAGAATCATTTTGTCTGGTATCCAGACAACAGTCATGTTGCCTTCACTCTGAATCAATTGTCTGCCAGCTCCAGCTGTGCCACAATGGTACCAAAGCAACAAGCAATGAAACATTCATGTCTGAATGTCCTGGTGTCTAAAATATACATAAGCCATGAATGCATGCAATGGAGGCCATGGTGCCACATAAAGTATTTTAGGTCATTGGCATGCAGATACAAAATGTTTACTGTCTGACAACTCTGGAGGAGAAAGTGAGGATTATTGGTCAGAGTATTGAGTACAGGAGTTGGGAGGTCATGTTGCAGTTGTACATGACATTGGTTAAGCCGCTTTTAGAATATTGCATGAAAATCTGATCTCCTTCCTATCAGAAGAATGTTGTGAAACTTGAAGGGTTCAGAAAATATTTACAAGGATGTTGCCAGTTTTGGAAGATTTGAGCTATAGGGAGAGGTTGAATAGGCTGGGACTGTTTTCCCTAGAGCGTTGGAGGCTAAGGGGTGACCTTATAGAGGTTTAGAAAATCATGAGGGGCATGGATAGGATAAATAGATAAAGTCTCTTCCCTAGGGTGGGGGAGTCCAGAACCAGAGGGCATGGGTTTAGGATGAGTGGGGAAAGGTATAAAAGAGATCTGAGGGGCAACGTTTTCACGCAGAGGATGGTACGTGTATGGAATGAGCTGCTAGAGGAAGTGGTGAAGGTTAGTGCGATTGCAATATTTAAAACGCATCTGGATGGGTATATGAATAGGAATGGTTTGGAGGAATATGGGCTGGGTCTGGCGGGTGGGACTAGATTGGGTTGGGATATCTGATAGGCATGGACAGGTTGGACCGAAAGATCTGTTTCCATGCTGTGCATCTGGATGACTCTATGACTCTATGACTGCTGATGCTGGAGATCAAAGTCAAAAAGTGTGACACTAGAAAAGTACAGCTGGTCAAGCAGCATCCGAGAAGCAGGAGAGTTGGCATTTTGGGCATAAGCCCTTCATCAGGAATGTGAGGAAGGGAAGGGGGCTGAGAGGTAAGTAGGAGGGGATGTGAGGCTTGGAGGAAGGTAACTTGGAAGGTGATAGGTAGATGCAGGTGGGGGTGATGGTGGAGTGAATAAGTGGAAAGGAAGATAGACAAGTGGAACAGTTTAAGAGTGCAGTGCCAAGTTGGAGGGTTGGATCTAGGATGAGGAGGGGCGAGAGGAGATGAGGAAACTGGTGAAATCAACATTGGTACAGTGCGGATGGAGGGTCCCAAGGTGGAAGATGAGACATTCTTTCTCCAGGCGTAGGGTGGCTAGGATTTGGCAGTATGTCCTTGGTGGAGTGGGAGGGGGAACTGAAGTGGTCAGCCACAGAGCAGCAGGGTTGTTTGGTGCGTGTGTCACAGAGGTGTTCTCTCAAATGTTCAGCGAGTTGGCTCCTGGTCTCCCCAGTGTAGAGGACACCATATCGAGAGCAGTGAACACAGTAGATGAGGTGTTTGGATGTGCAGGAAAATCTCTGCTAGATGTGAAAAGATCCTCTGGGGCCTTGGACAGAGGTGAAGGGCAAGTGTGGGCGCAGGATTTACATCTCTCGTGGTGGCAAGGGAAGGTGCCGGGAGTGGTGGGTAGGTTGGTGGGAGGCATGAACTTAACGAGGGAGAAGCGGAGGGAATGGTCTCTACGGAATGCTGATAGGGGTGGGGAGGGAACTATATCCCTGTTTGTAGGTGGCCGAAATGGTGGAGGATGATGCATTGTATCCGGAGATTGGTGGGATGGAAGGTGAGGACTGGGGGGTTCTATTCTTGTTGTCATTGAAGGGGTCGAGTTCAAGGGTGGATCCATGAGAAGTGAAGGAGGTGTGCTGGAGGACATTGTTGACCGTATCGGAGGAGAAGTTGTGGTCCTTGATGTCGTAGGCCATCTGGGATGCCCTGGAGTGGAATTGCTCTTCTGGGTGTAGATACAGTGGAAGCAGAGGAATTGGGAAAACGGGATAGGGTTTTTACAGGAGAGGGAGTTTGGGAGGGGGTGTAGTCCAGGTAACTGTCTCCGGAGGAGCTATGCAGTGCACAGTAGGGAGAGTGTCATGGTCTACTGCATGGTGCACATCGTGACAACAAAATCCTTTTTCCCAGTGAGCCGCTAAACAGTTGAAGCATGAGCAGGAGAAAATGAGAACAGGCTCCTAGCAATTCAATAATAGATAGGGGTTTAACCATTCAAGTGAGTGCATATGAGGATTCTGGAAAGTGTATATTCAAATCCTGTAAGAGGAATGTAAAGGCCGCAGAGAAGATTAGCAAATTGGATAAAAACATGATTTATTCAGGAAGGAATAGAGAGCTTAACATGGCATGCAAAGTGCCCTGAAAGGCTGCCAATTGTCAGATGTCAGTGATGAAGGTGAATGCACCCGAAGGGGTATGCCCTGAGATATCATTGTAGGGTGTCCAAGATACTGGTCTCGAGGAGCAAGCAGTGAGCTGAAATCTCCAAGTTTCCACTCTGACCTCCATGTCAGGAGTTGTCAACATTTAGGTTCCTCACAAGAATCTCATCTCAACATCCGAAACTATGATTGAAAATGCAACAAGTTGCCGTCAGCATTGATAAAGGCCTCTCCCGACCTCTCATTCCATTCTCTCTCATTACTTTGCGTCATTTGTGTGGTGCAGGACCCCGTAAGATTTCACCCATGGTTTCCCTTACTGAGACTATCTTTTAATTTCAGATCCATTCATTAATTGAATTTAAATTAAACCAGCTACTATACTGGGACTTGAGCCAATGACCCCTGAGCCTTAATCTAGATTTCTGGTCTAGTGTCTGAATCTTCTCAGATTGTGACCCTATCCTCAACTCAATGCAACCACCATGCTTCCTGACTCGAAGGAAAGACAGTGGATACCAGTTTTAAAAAAAAAACCTGAATCACATGAAACTGAGCTTTATTATAATACTTACATTTCCAATCTGCCTCCTTGGGGTAGGTTGCCTGCCATTCCCAACTTTCAGTCTCAGTTAAAGCCAGAAATACATGGGTTTGAGTGAGAAAACAAATGCTTCACACCTGAACACTGCACTCCACCAGTTCGCATGGTACAAACATGTCAATGTTTTTGTCACTATCTTCACTGCAGAATGTGCAACAGGCATTCCACTAAAAATGGTGAACCAGTGGATGAATCAGAATTCGGATCTTAAAGGAAATAGTATCACTAACAAATCAGTATTGGAGAAATGAACAGGACTAAGAGCCAACAAATCTCCCAGAAACCTACACCCTAAGGTTTTAAAAGAGGTGTTACGGTGATAATGCTTTTGATTTTGATCTTCCAAATTTCTGTTTTCTAGAATGGTATCTATGGATTAGAATGTAGAAATTGTAACCTTGTTACAAGGAAGATCAGAGAACCATTGGTCAATTAAGACATCAACATTGGGAGCTGCTAGAATTTATGAGACTATTTTTCCTTATTGTTTCATATAATTCTCAGGTCACTAGTGAGCTGCAAGGGTCTATTTTCATGCATAAGTATTTCATTCTTGCCTAAACTGGCCTGATTTATATGCAGGTTGGTGTCCTCCCAGGAAATGGTAAGAAACTAGTCAGCACCGGTTCCCAACTTGAAAATCTGAGTGGTAACCTGGCAACTATAGTTCACTAGCATCTTTTCCAGGAATCCGACTTGGCTATCATTCCCCAACATCTTAGGGCATGCTCCATGGGCAGTGATCACCTACACCCTCTAACCACAGAAGTCAACATCAGTAAATTATCAGCCTTATCACATCATTATGGCACATTTTGGACTAACTGGCATAATACAGTTCAGCATTTCAATAATGCACTTTGCAGCTTACTGACACCTTACTTTGTAATGCTGTTGCCAGGTTGTGTTGCATTCTAGGTCACAGACCTAACTCATCCATCCATACACAATGCACCTCTAGGATGTTAGCATGTTTTCATCAAGTTCACTCACTTTGTGTTTATCTGGATGCTCACAGCATCTTTGCCTTGTCTTGCTTTTTAGCACAGACATAAAGCCAGGCAGGTAGCCATGTTTGCCAGCACTGAACAGTGGAGTAGGTATTCACTTGAACATGTTGCTGTATTGCACTGTGCTGCTTCAGTGTCTTACCTATGCTGTGTGTCAGCAGCAAACGTGGCAAACTCACTGCATTTGCTTCACCCAAATGGCCATTGTTGCTAGTCTAAGGGGAAAAGTCTTTAGTCTTGTTAGGGACGTCTATAGTCAGTCCGAGGGGCTTAGGCACCAGACATTAAGAAGGGCTATAATTGGATGTGCTGTGTTGGGGAAATTTGGAAAGACAAGAGTCAGGAATTGGAGCCAGTGTGCTGGGATGCAGAGGGGATACTCACTGGGAAGGGGAGTAATTCTAGATGTAAACATGGGTGCTAAAATAGCATGGGGGAGCACGGGTTACTGTAGGAGGGATGGTCATTGATGGACACCCACCACTGAAGGAGGGACAGTGGATCACAATGTTAGGCATAGCTATGCAGTAAACCGTGCAATCAAAGGTAAATTGGAGAGGTAAGTAGTTAACTAAAAGTAGTGGGTTGGAATGTGAGGAGCCTTAAATTTGATGGGGTTGAACAGGATTACTACACAGCTGAGGTTTAAATGTGGAACCTAAAAAGTAAACACTGGTAGGTCCCAGCACCAGTGAATTGACCTCTTCCACTTTCCTGAACACAAGATTGAATGAGAGAGTTGCCATGGAGACAAAACGCATAATTAATGAGATGAGCAGCAGAGAATTGCAAGAGACAAATCACCAGGTCTTAACAAAAATATGGGAAAATTCAACCCATGGGTCACCAGACTAGTTTTTAATTCCAAATTTAATAAATTCACCATCGGCTATAGTGGTATTTAATCTCATGACCCCAAAGCCAAAGCCTAGGTCTCTGGATTATTCATCCAGTAGCAAATACCATTGTGCTAACAAAACCTCCATCTCAGAATCCAGAGTCCCAAAATAATACTCTGTAGATGTGTTCAAATCCAACCTCAGCAGCCAAGGGGAATTTAAATTCAATTGATTAATCTTCAACATTAACTTATTTTCAATAATGGTGACCAAAAATACTACCATTGACTGTTGTAAACCCCACTGGGTTCAGTAAAATCCTTTAGCAATCCTTACTTTTTCATCAACACCCAACAAATCTGCCATCCCAGGAATCAGTCTGGTGAACCATTGCTGCAATCTCTCAGAGGCGAGTATATCTTTTGTTAGATATGATCTGGAGGAGCTGGTGTTGGACTGGGGGGGAACAAAGTTAAAAATCACACAACATCAGGTTATAGTCCAAAAGGTTTATTTGGAAACACTAGCTTTCGGAGCGCTGCTCCTTCATCAGGTGGTTGTGAAGCAGGACCATAATACAGAAAATTTAAAGCAAAAGATTAGTGTCATGCAGCTGAAATGATAAACCCAGATTAAGTCTTTCATCTTTTAGAATGGGTTTGCTCATTTTGATTCTTTAATATGTAAATCCCAGAACTTCTTTTAAGTCACATTCTCAAGATAACTTCAGGTTTTCTAACAAAAGGTGCCATTTTAGCTCAGACAATGGATTAATGGTATGAGGTTAAAGTTTGTCTCTGTCCCAATCTTGAGTCAGACTGGTTCTATTTCTAAAGTGGGATTGATAGAATATTACATGGATTGACTGTAGGTTATGCATTTTTCAGACAAAACAGAAATATCTGCAAATATAATTCTGCAGAAACAAATTCACCCGTGAACATATATATGTCCGCACAAAGGAGAGACAGAGTGAGTGTGTGCATGTGGGTGTGAGTGCATGTGAAAGAGGTGTGGGTTTTCATGTGTTTAAGCTTGGTAATGTATGTGTGTGAGTGTGATGGGGCATAAGCCTGTGAGAAGGTACGTGCGTGGGTATAAGTATGGGGCATGTATGTATGTGTCTATGAAAGAGAGCTTGTGTCTGAGAGAGGGTCTGCATGAGTGTGTGAGTATGTAAGAGTGTGTGTGTGCTTGTGTGTGTCTGTGGGTGTGAGAGTGTACAGTGCAGTTCTGATGTGCCACAGCAAAAAACCGTAATGACCTCCTCAGGAGACAGGCACAGGTTGTAGCCGACAGGGTCCCCTTCA